>NC_139224.1:17889202-18509202 GCF_055691185.1 Crinia signifera | reverse complement strand
CCCACACCCAGCCCCAGTGACTGCGCCCTCGCCCACACCCAGCCCCAGTGACTGCGCCCTCGAGTACACCTAATCCCCAGTGACTGCGCCCTCGAGTACACCTAATCCCCAGTGACTGCGCCCTCGAGTACACCTAATCCCCAGTGACTGCGCCCTCGAGTACACCTAATCCCCAGTGACTGCGCCCTCGCGTACACCTAATCCCCAGTGACTGCGCCCTCGCGTACACCTAATCCCCAGTGACTGCGCCCTCGCGTACACCTAATCCCCAGTGACTGTGCCCTTGCGTACACCTAATGCCCAGTGACTGCGCCCTCGCGTACACCTAATCCCCAGTGACTGCGCCCTCGCGTACACCTAATCCCCAGTGACTGCGCCCTCGCGTACACCTAATCCCCAGTGACTGCGCCCTCGCGTACACCTAACCCCAGTGACTGCGCCCTCGCGTACACCTAATCCCCAGTGACTGCGCCCTCGCGTACACCTAATCCCCAGTGACTGCGCCCTCGCCTACACCTAATCCCCAGTGACTGCGCCCTCGCGTACACCTAATCCCCAGTGACTGCGCCCTCGCGTACACTCAGCCCCAGTGACTGTGCCCTCGCGTACACCCAGCCCCAGTGACTGCGCCCTCGCGTACACCTAATCCCCAGTGACTGCGCCCTCGCGTACACCTAATCCCCAGTGACTGCGCCCTCGCGTACACCTAATCCCCAGTGACTGCGCCCTTGCGTACACCTAATCCCCAGTGACTGTGCCCTTGCGTACACCTAATCCCCAGTGACTGTGCCCTTGCGTACGCCTAATCCCCAGTGACTGTGCCCCCCGTGTACACCAAACCCCAGTGCCTGTGCCCTCCCACCCCTGCGTAAATCTAACCCCAGTGCCTGTGCCCTCCCACCCCTGCGTACACCTAACCCCAGTGCCTGTGCCCTCCCACCCCTGCGTACACCTAACCCCAGTGGCAGGAATCCCGGCAGCTGTGACGTTTGCAGATTTGAGCCCAGCTGCTGTATCTCTGAATGTGCCCCATGTGACCACTGTTCCAGTCACATCATCTTCCACATTACCACCACCCCCATAACCACTCACTGTCATCTTCTGTACGCTGCTCTACACAGAGACTCCGCACTTTCACCTTCTCCAATGCCCCCAGGGGCCGGCGTGGGTTCATAAGGCTCACAGCTGCGGTGCTCAGAAAGCGGTTGGCTCTCCCCAAAGTAGGGGAACTCAGCCAGCTGGGCCGGGCAAGTGCCCCCCCAATAGCCAGGGCAGCAGAGGACCTCTGGAGAAAAGGGGTGATCAGATATGATTGTTACAGGCACCAAGACCTCTGCCCTGTTCATCTACTCCGCGTACCTGGGCTGTGGTACTCGCAGACTCGTCCTCCTCTTCCAGGTCATCCATGGTCACTGTCTGCAGCTCGGAGGGGTCAATGATGATGTTGGCCTTGGACGCTAGGTCATCTGAGGAGGTAAGGGGACAGTGAGACATACTGTGCAGAGGTCCTGCTGTAACCTCACAGCCACAAGTCCCCTTCCCACCTTTCAGTGTCTTTCTCAGGTGGGACAGGAGGCCTCCTAACCTCTGCAGGTCAAAGTAATCCACCTTCCCATTGTAGAAGAGCTGAGGGGGAACATACGCCTCTGCAGGTACATAATATGTTAGAGAATAAGCATCCGCTGATAACACCCCCGGCACTATGCCATACTGATGGCGCGCTCTCTCACCGTCACTGACGCAGGCCGAGGGGTTCCGGATCTGGTATTCATCCCAGCAGGAGCGGAGCGCAGTAATCAGTCGGTGCAGGAAACAGACCATGTACTCCGGGGGACAGAGAACTGTAGGGTTCTACAGGAAGGAGAGGAGGTCAGACTGGTGTGGGCCCAGTATATACCTCTATATATGGCTGGACATGTATATACATAACAGGCTTCTACCACAGAGAACTGTAGGGCTCTACAGGACGGAGAGGTCAGACTGGTGTGGGCCCTGTATATACATCTATATATGGCTGGACACGTATATACCTCTATATATGGTTGGGAACATATATACCTCTATATATGGCTGTACACATACATACATAACAGGCTTCTACCACAGAGAACTGTAGGGTCTATAGGACGGAGAGGAGGTCAGACTGGTGTGGGCCATGTATATACCTCTATATTTGGCTGGACACGTATATACCTCTATATATGGGTGGGCACATAGTATATACATAACAGGCTTCAACCACAGAGAACTGTAGGGTTCTACAGGACAGAAAGTAGGTCAGGCTGGTGTGGGCCCGGTATATACCTCTATATATGGCTGGGCACATATATATGTACACACACCTCTATATATGGCTGGGCACATATATACCTCTATATATAGCTAGGCACATATATACCTCTATATATGGCTGGGCACATATATATACACCTCAATATATGGCTGGGCACATATATATACCTCAATATATGGCTGGGCACATATATATATACCTCTATATATGGCTGGGCACATATATATACCTCTATATATGGCTGGGCACATAGTATATACCTCTATATATGGCTAGGCACATAGTATATACCTCTATATATGGCTGGGCACATAGTATATACCTCTATATATGGCTGGGCACATAGTATATACCTCTATATATGGCTGAGAACATAGTATATACCTCTATATATGGCTGGGAACATAGTATATACATAACAGGCTTCTACCACAGAGAACTGTACGGTTCTACTGGACGGGGAGGTCAGACTGGTGTGGGCCCGATATACACCTCTATACATGGCTGGGCATATATACACACCTCTATAGATGCGCAATGCACGGACCACATCCAAGGAAGACTGTTCAGGAGAAGCATCTGGTCCGTGAAAGGCAGGGACTACAATCTTCTGGTTGATGTGAAATCTGGACACTACCTTAGGGAGGTGAGAAGGAACGATTCGAAGAACTGCCTGATCAGAATGGAAGATCAGAAACGGGAACCCACAGGACAGAGCCGTAAGTCAGACACTCTCCTGGCGGAAGCAATCACTGACAGGAAAACTCTTCCAGGTGAGCCAACAAAGGTCCACTGACCATAAGGGCTCAAACGGTGGGACCTACCACGGGGCTACCAGGGGAACAATGGGAGGTTGGATATGTAGGACACCCTGCATGAATGTGGGGACATCCGGCAACAATGCTACGGAACAAGATGGACAAAGCCTAAACCTGTACCTTCAAAGAAGATAATCTGGCCTCCAGGTCCTTCTGTAAGAAGAACAGTACCTGGCCAAGCGGTAAATCCTGGGATTGAACTGGCGAGTACGACACCAGGAAAAGTAAGCCTGCCAGATGCGATGTTCAGCACCGGCCGAAGAAGGTTTGCACGCCCTGAGAATGGTTGAGATTACTCTGGAGTAAAAGCCTCTGGCTCTTAACAGGGAGGTCTCAATAGCCACCCCGTCAAAGCCAGACACTGCAAATCCAGGTGTAGACACAGTCCCTGAGAGAGCAGGTCTGGATGTAAAGGTAGACTGATCGGAGGGACGACTGTCAGGGCCTGTAGATCCGAGAACCAGATCCATCTGGGCCCACTGGGAGCCACCAGGATCAACGTGCCTCCCTCCACCTTAAACTTGTGGATCACTCAGGAGGAGCAAAATGGGAGGGAAGGCGAACATCAGTGCAAACAGCCATGGGGCTGACAAGGCATCCACCATGCAAGCCCCTGGGTCGCAAGACTTGGATCCGTACAGGGTTACCTTGTGGTTGTGGCTTGATGCCATCATGTCCACCTAGAGTCTGCCCCAGCATTGTACCAGCATCTGGAATACCTCTGGATGAAGGGCCCGCTGGCATCCAGAGTCTGACGGTTCAGGAAGTCTGCTTCCCAATTGAGGACTCCTGGGATAAATATTGCCGAGAGCACAGGAATAGTTTTCTCCGCCCATTGAAAAATGTGTGATGTCTCCGCCGTTGCAGCCCAACTGCGAGTGCCGCCCTGGTGGTTGAGAAGCCACCGTCGTCGCATTGTCTGACTGGACCTGCACAGGGTGACTGAACCCACCAAGAAAGTGAAAGACATACAGCCGGAGGCAAGGCTATCAGCTGTGACCAGATGCTGGCACAGGATCTCGACCACTTGGAGAGGATCTTCCGTTGTAGTGAACATGAGTGGAATTGGGCATATACCACCATGTCGAAGGTCAATACCATCAAACTTAGGACCCTCGTGCAGGCATGAATGGACGTCAGATGCGGGACTGCAATGTCCGGCGATGTTCCTCTGGCAGGTAGAGCCTTTGATGGACTTTATCCAATTGGGCTCCCAGATGGAACATAGACTGTGTGGGAATCATGGACGACTTGGGCCAATTAATGATCCATCCGTGGCGTTTTAGGACCTTCACCACTTACGGTCCTTAAGAATTTCTGCAGATTGTGCCAGAATGAAACAGGTCGTCCAGATATTGAAGTATGCGGACTCCCTGGTTGCGAAGTGTGCTAACCATCACGGTCATGACCTTCGTAAACACCTGTGGGGCGGTAGACAATCCGAAAGCCAGATCCTGAAACTGAAAATGACGGTCCTGCAGTGCAAACCACAGAAACCGCTGATGTTCTGGCCTGATGGTGATGTGCAGATAAGCATCCTGGATGTCCAGGGATGCCATGTAGTCTCCCGGTTGTAAGGCCAAGACAATGGACCGCAATGTTTCCATTCGGGAATCGAACAAACTTGTTTTTAGTCTTTTTAAGTTGAGGATGGGACGGTATGACCCATTGGGTTTCTGGACTAGAAAGAGGCTGGAGTAGAATCCAGAGAAATGGCGTAGCTACCGTGTGACAGACCCCACGGTGGCTTGGAGGAGAGATCCCCAGCAGGGTCTGTGGTGGGCACCGACATTAGGCTGCCGCTGGCTGAGCTGACAGGAGAACAGTCTTATGTCCGGCAATGGTGCGCGGCATGAAATTGCGCTGCCACTGACCTGGGCATTGACAATGACACAGACAAACCCACTGAAGCTGTATACAAAGCCTATTGGCTACTGTGTACAGGTGGGGCGGGCTGGTACGTATGGGAAGCAGCTGCGGCTGGCAGGAGCTGCAGCAGAGCCCGGCATCTCAGTAGCCATGTGGCCTATTGTCTAATGAGCATTAGACGATTTCCTCCAATCTGGTCTGTTTAAACCTCTGGAATCGGCGGACATAAAATATGTGTCAGACCGCAGTGCCTTATATTGTCGTCCTCCTTACCTGGTATTTCATGAGGACCAAGCGGAGCTTCGCACCAGTTTGTCTTTCCTCCCAAAGGATGTGACAGCTTTTCATGTCAATCAACCGATTGTGGTTCCAGCTTTTCGTGAGAAGGACCCTGACTCCAAGCTGCTGGATGTGGTGCGGTCACTCCGCATTTATGTGGACAGAGCAGTGGCTATATATATATATATATATATATATATATATATATATATATATATATATATTGCTGGGGGTACCGCCGTCATTCAGTGCCTCCCCCATATGTACTGCTAGGAGTACCACCGTAATTCAGTGCCTATATACTGCTGGGAGTACCACCGTCATTCAGTGCGTTCCCCATATATACTGCTGGGAGTACCACCGTCATTCAGTGCGTTCCCCATATATACTGCTGGGAGTACCGCCATCATTCAGTGCCTCCCCCATATATACTGCTAGGAGTACCGCCATCATTCAGTCACACCGCAGCCACCGCACCACAGTCACACAGGGACAATGTCCACACACAGAGGATATAAAGGAATTGGGGACAATAACACTGCAGTGACACTGCCCAGTCACATGATGGTGCAGTGTCACCAGGCGCTCAGACACCATTATACTTTCTGCACCAGGAACACGGCGCACTCACCCCTCTGTTACTGGCGTTCTCCTGAAGGAACTTGCGGAACTTGTTGAGGAAGATATAACGAGAGGCTTCTCCCTGTCAGAGAGACACAGAATACACATGTCAGGGAAGGGTGCAGCCGGCATCTCTGTGCCGCCCTACATACAAGGTGCTTACCACTACGCACATCACGCCGACCACTGCGCCACCCTACACACATCACGCCTACCACCGCGCCACCCTATGCACATCATGCCTACCACTGTGCCACCCTATGCACATCATGCCTACCACTACGGCACCCTACGCACATCATGCTGACCACTGCGCCACCCTACGCACATCATGCTGACCACTGCGGCACCCTACGCACATCATGCTGACCACTACGGCACCCTACGCACATCATGCTGACCACTGCGCCACCCTACGCACATCATGCCGACCACTGCGCCACCCCAACATGTTCCGTTGCTGGTTAGGAAGCTCCTGCACATCCTGAATTTTGTTGGACTTGTTATTGAGGTTTCTATTTGGAGTACTTAAAGCTTCTGATCTCAAGTGGTACTAAATCCCTGGACTCTGGCTACCAATTGTTCTACCACTACTTCAACTGGGACACCACCACCTGCTCACAGTCAGGATATAAGGATTGCACAATCGTGAGGATACCTCTCAAGAGAGGATTACAATTCACCCTCCAGTGAAACCTATCCTGCGGGTTTATGGACTCCCATATAAACACCTTGCCAGTCGGGATACAAACCAGGGACTCTATGACTGATTGATCAAGAAGCTACCACATATCAACCAGTGGGACTCCATCTACTAAGTATAAAACCTCTCTTGTCCATATTTACAAAATCATTGATTTTATTTATGCATTTTCATTTTTTTACATTTGTTGCTAGATATACCTATTTTAATCAATATCAGGAAATAAATAGTAATTTTTTATTGTGCTACCAAATTGATCCATTTTCTCATTTTTTAGAGCTCCACCAATCCCCGTTTTCTTTTCCAGTGTATATTTGGGGATTAGACACCCCTAGTGGGAGCGGCTTGACTCCTCACCCCATTTAGGTGCCTGTTTTTTTCCAGTCTTGACTGGGAAAACCCTTTTTCCACACCCTGCCTCTGTTATTAAGAAGCAGTCTCAGCATCAGGACCTGTAGCTCTTCCATCACTATATCCCCACACGCACACATATATACAACACACATACACACCAGTGCTGGACTCTCCCCGCCTCTGTCCTTGTTATTCAGCAGCAGTCTCAGCATCAGGACCTGTAGCTCTTCCACCACTATATCAACCCCCACACACAAACACAGCACATATACATACATACATACATACATCACATATACATACACACACACACACACCAGTGCTGGACTCACCCCGCCTCTGTCCTTGTTATTGAGCAGCAGGCTCAGCATCTGGACCTGTAGCTCTTCCACCACTATATCCCCCACAGACACACACAAACACAGCACATATACATACATACATACATACATACATCACACATACACACACCAGTGCTGGACTCACCCCGCCTCTGTCCTTGTTATTGAGCAGCAGGCTCAGCATCTGGACCTGTAGCTCTTCCACCACTATATCCCCCACAGACACACACAAACACAGCACATATACATACATACATACATCACACATACACACACCAGTGCTGGACTCACCCCGCCTCTGTCCTTGTTATTGAGCAGCAGTCTCAGGATCTGGACCTGTAGCTCTTCCACCACTATAATAAAATACATGAACATTTCCGACTACTCGGGACAATAAAAGCGTATATGGTATATAAATGAAAATCGCTGTCACCTTCTATCCGTTTCTTCAGCCTCATGCACCCCCTCTCGTAGGCCCTCCGCCTAATCCGCTCCTCCCCACTCTCCTCTGTTGGATCCTTGATTTCCTTCCCCTACAAACAATGCATGCCGTTACTGTGAGGAATTCTGCACTGTTACCTCACACATGACCAGCAGGGTCTCCAACAGCCCTGTGGGCAGAGATTAAAAGTTTCTACATTGTTGTGTGACTGTAACAGAAGCAGGCGTCCAGACGGGAACATGGAGCCAGATCTGAGATGTGTGAGATAACATAGAGCTGAGACAATGAGATAAAACAAAGCAACCAGGGGATGCGCGGCTCAGTGTGCTGGGACAGGGACCTGCTATGGAATCCTGGAGAGATGCAGATAGGACTGAGGTAGCACCTGGGGAATGTGCTAGTCAGTGTGTTGGGACAGGGACCTGCTATGGAATACTGGAGAGATGCAGATAGGACTGAGGTAGCACCTGGGGGATGTGCCGCTCAGTGTGTTGGGACAGGGACCTGCAATGGAATCCTGGAGAAATGCAGATAGGAATGAGGTACCACCCGGGGGATGTGCGGCTCAGTGTGCTGGGACAGGGACCTGCTATGGAATCCTGGAGAGATGCAGATAGGACTGAGGTAGCACCCGGGGAATGTGCTAGTCAGTGTGCTGAGACAGGGACCTGCAATGGAATCCTGGAGAGATGCAGATAGGACTGAGGTAGCACCTGGGGGATGTGCCGCACAGTGTGTTGGGACAGGGACCTGCTATGGAATCCTGGAGAGATGCAGATAGTACTGAGGTAGCACCTGTGGGGATGTGCAGCCCAGTGTGTTGGGACAGGGACCTGCTATGGAATCCTGGACAGATGCAGATAGGACTGATGTAGCACCTGGGGGGGATGTGCGGCTCAGTGTGCTGGGACAGGGACCTGCTGTGGAATCCTGGAGAGATGCAGATAGGACTGAGGTAGCACCCGGGGGAATGTGCGGCTCAGTGTGCTGGGACAGGGACCTGCTATGGAATCCTGGAGAGATGCAGATAGGACTGAGGTAGCACCCGGGGAATGTGCAGCTCAGTGTGTTGGGACAGGGACCTGCTTTGGAATCCTGGAGAGATGCAGATAGGAATGAGGTACCACCCGGGGGATGTGCAGCCCAGTGTGTTGGGACAGGGACCTGCTATGGAATCCTGGAGAGATGCAGATAGGACTGAGGTAGCACCTGGGGGATGTGCGGCTCAGTGTGTTGGGACAGGGACCTGCTATGGAATCCTGGAGAGATGCAGATAGGACTGAGGTAGCACCCGGGGGGTGTGCGGCTCAGTGTGTTGGGACAGGGACCTGCTATGGAATCCTGGAGAGATGCAGATAGGACTGAGGTAGCACCCGGGGACCTTTCTCACCTCTTTGTTGAAACGATTTGGCCACCAAGTGGTTGGTATTAACTCCTGTAGCCCGGCTTCCTCCACCCGCAATGGGCTCTTTATAAAGAAAAACACCACTGACCTTAGAACATCAAATCTACGCCATGGGTTAAGGAAGAATTGTGTTCATCTGACTATGAGGGCCAAATCTAGAATCGGCCGACTATTTCCAGAGGGATAACAGGAGAAGGGTTATTATTGCAGAAGGTTGAAGTGATGAGACCGCCGCGGTCCTCTCATAATATCACCCACACACAAACATAAACATGCACATCGCACAGCAACAGGTGAAACAGACCAAGCACTAGCCTCCATGACAAATATAAAGGAGAAATTCAAGGTTTCATTTTAACACCAAACTGGCCACAATCTACAGCTGAAAGCAAAACCAGTGCCAGGAAACCCAGGGATAAGCGGAAATGCCTGTTCCTGTACAGCCAGAAGACCTGGAGGCATCACACAAGGATACAGCACGTTGCTGAGGAGATACTTGCGGGACTTCTCATGACGCAGAATGGCGATGGTCAGGCGCAGGTAGTGGATCTGCACAGACAGAAAGTTGCACCCACTGATTAAACATGGTCATCATACACAGATATAGAGCAGCACAGAGCAGCCACTTACCTGGAGGCCCAAGTCAGGGACTATGGGAGAGAAGCGATAAGCTCGGAGAAGAGACATCATCAGCTGCTTCAGGCACTCGTGGATCTCATAGTCCTGTAGGGACAGGTTGGATTAATGAGGGGGCCGCAAACATTTCTCCTTTACTGCTACTGCGTGGGGCACTCACCTCCATTAGTAGCCACATTAGGTCCAGGAGATGCTGGATTAGTGGGTGCTCCTCCACCGAGCCACCTCCTTCCAAAATTCCCAAGAGATAGTTCATCAGTACGTCCTCCACCAGGTAGACCTTACACTGTAGAGACAAAGGGGGAACCGGCTAATGTGCTTGTTATGTGCTTGGGGGTATAACCGGAATTAGCGCAAAACGTCACGTGCAACAAGACAAATACTCTGCTGTACTTACCATGAGAGGGGCAAAGTGGTTGAATATGTGCGCCAGTGTAATGAATATGGTTGGTTCTCCTTGCAGCTGCCATGTGGACGGCTCCTTGTCCACTAGCTTCCCTTCCTGTAACAGATAGACATCTTTACCACATTATCCATCTCCTGACAACCTACTGCCAGATTTGTACAATGCCCAACAGAATGAAGAGGGCCCCTCCCCACGGGCCTGTCCACCATTCAAGTCCCAAGGTCTTTATCAATGGAAGGTGGTAGAAGGCCATGCAATACCTGTGCATCTATGCCAGTACTCAGGACGTTCTTCAGGTAACCCAGAAGCCGCTGGGACTTCAGCAGATCTGCTGTTGGAGGATCCTGGAAAGGGCGAAATCCTTCGACAGGATAGGTAATCAGCAGGTCAAGGACACCACAACCACATGAGATGACATAAGATTGCTTTAAATTAATTTACTTTTTAATTTTCAACAACTGTGTAGTTCTCTATCCACATCTCCATATCCATGCTCCTCCAACCTTCCCTGCGGCTCAGGCTCCTCATCCTCAGCTATAGGTCACCCCTTCTCCGTACATATCCATCCACACTCAATCCCTGCTCTACGGCTCAGACTTCTCACCATCAGCTATAGGTCACCTCTCCTCCATACATCACCATCCACACTCCCTCCATGCGCTGCAGCTCAGACTCCTCCCCCTCAGCTATAGGACCTCTCCTCCCTAGACATCCATCCACACTTCCTCCATGCTCTGCGGCTCAGACTCCTCACCCTCAGCTATAGGTCACCTGTCCTCCATACACATCTATCCACAAGCAATCCCTGCTCTGCGGCTCAGACTCCTCACCCTCAGCTATAGGTCACCACTCCTCCCTACATCCCCATTCACACTCCCTCCATGCTCTGCGGGTCAGACTCCTCACCCTCAGCTATTAGGTCACCTCTCCTCGATACACAACCATCCTTCCTGCTGTGCGGCTCAGACTCCTCACCCTCAGCTATAGGTCACCTCTCCCCCATGCATAAACATCCACAGTCCCTCCATGCTCTGCAGCTCAGACTCCTTACCCTTAGCTATGAATCCCTGCTCTGCGGCTCAGACTCTTCACCCTCAGCTATAGGTCACCTCTCCTCCATACCCATCTATCCACAAGCAATCCCTGCTCTGCGGCTCAGACTCCTCATCAGCTATAGGTCACCTCTCCTCCATAGACCACCATCCTTCCAGCTGCTATAGGTCACATCCATCCTCCCTGCTCTGCGGCTCAGACTCATCACCATCAGGAACCACTTATTTCCCTACATGTATTTTTAGCTATGTAACATTATTATCTTGTCTATCTTTCCTGTAACACTCCTGACACATTGTAGCTGCTTTCACTTATATAACATCTTTAGCCCCAACTGCCGTCTGTGCTGCCTTAGGGCCGGATTTGGGATGTCCAACACCCTAGACATGTATCGTTAGAATGTTAGGTATTTAATTGAGGATGGAGGTTACCTGGACTTGGCCAGGTAACATCAATTCAATTATCTGTGTGTGTGGTACTATAAGCCTTGGCCAGAAAGCGCCTCTCACTACATGTCGTTAGAGCCCTCCCCTATATACCTCCCATCACTAACCACACTGGCAGTCCTCCTCAGAATCCCCTATACATTATACCATGTGGATCAGAAAGGATATCGCAGAGGGCGTGAGCCAAAATTAAAGGCCACGGACTCCTTGAAGGAGAGGCTGATAGCAGGGAAGTACGCCATCCCGGACCCTCGGGAGATATCACTGAAGGCCGTACCCAGGCTCACCCCATTTCTGCAGAGAAGAGACAGTAATCAGGATGGGGTGACGCATCTTTGCAGATTGCACTGGCTGGAGGATGTCCTTACAGGCAGAATGAGATGGAGCCTTCATCCAGGTCTATGAGGCAGCTAACGATGTCCCCAGCAGCCCAGGACTGATCAGACACAGAAACAGACATCATCAGTAATACAGACACACAGGGTGACCACATCTACAAGCCGGGGCCTCTCACCTTGCCATAGTTAGTGGTGGTCACGTTCCATTTGCGGACCCTGTTCCCATCATATGCATACGAGTCTGGTGTATCGCCAACGCCCTCCTACAGCAACAGAACATTAGCTTGTTTACCAGCACTACACATGTAACATGTAACAGTGTGACACATGTCTATATGGCTACGTGTCGCGGTGGTACTAACCTCCTGGTTAAACCGACAACTGAGGGTGCACCATCCGATCTGCATGAGGCCCTGCGAGGAGATGAGAACTTCATATAGCCACTTCCCTGCGGAAACACAAGAATGAGGGGTCACACTTCAGCCCCCTGGCCAGGAGGAGCCCCCTTCCCCAGTACAAAGAGATGCTCTCCAACCACAGAGAGTAGCCTCCCACCTCAACCACAGAGAGCAGCCCCCCCCCCCACCCCGATCACAGAGAGCAGCCCCCACCTCTGCCCTAACCACAGGAAGCACCTCCCACCCCTACCCCAACCACAGAAAGCAGCCTCCACCCCAACCACAGAGAGCAGCCTCCCACCTCTACCCCAACCAAAGAGAGCAGCCCCCACCTCAACCCCAGAGAGCATCCCCCACCTTTACCCCAGTACAGTGAGCAGCCTTCCATCTACCACCCACAGAGAGCAGCCCCCACCTCTACCCCAACCACAGAGAGCAGCCCCCACCCCTACCACATCCAAAGAGAGCAGCCCCCACCTCTATTCCAGTACAGCAAGCAGCCTTCCATTTACTACCCACAGACAGCAGCCCCCACCCCCCAGCACAGTAAGCAGCAGGATAACACTATAGACAATGGCCTCCCTTCACTCACCTTTATACACACAGGTGGTTGCTCTGATGGAGCTGAAATTACTGTGTCCGATGACCTGCAGACAGAGGAAGCGATCAGCTATGGGATCAAAGTGCTGGACAGGCGTCACACTACAATCTACACTCACCCCCAGGAGATCGTCGTCCACCAGTAACAATCCCTCAAATCCACTGGTGTGATCCAGTACCACGGTGGCAGGTCCCAGGCGTCCATCTGCGGCCTGCTCTGTGGCTGGGAGAGAGTATATGTACACATCTGACAACACATGGGTGAATAGAAGGGGGTTTTGTTCGCAGAGATGCAAACAGAAAGACAAATGTGCCTTTTTGGCGCACTCTTTTGTGTATTAATTACTTGATATGATTATTAATTTAAAACATAACTTTTAATAGACTCTTCATATAAAATACAGAGAGCATTATCAATGCTTTTTTAGGTAGATCGTCAATCACTTAGTAATTCTAATCTCGATTGCCTTAGCATATCACTGTAATGTATTTTTTACTTTTTATACTGATTCTTAGCAAAAAACACAATCAAATGTACATAATGTCTCGATTGCCTCAGCAGATCATATTTAATAAAATTGGGCCAGGTGGCCCCACACTTGTTTCCTCTGTTTTTTAAGACTCTGTATTTGAGGATAATGTTTTAATGCTTTAACATCCAAAGATTGTTGTCTTGTTATTCCTACTGAATCACCCGCGTGAGCAAGTGCTCCCACAACCGGTGGCTCCTGTGTATCTGCTGTTTGAATTCCAAGCCTGTGTTACCATACCAGTTCTTCACCAGGAGTCTCCTCTCTGGTTATTGGGCTGGCCCCACGTTGGCGCTGTTGGCATCTAGCCCAAGTTGGGTATATAGGTAACTATTCGGAAGTGGTATCAAATGAGAGTACCAGGTTGGTTGTATATGGGGGCTAAGGTATAGATCACTTCTGCTTTCCAATCCAGTACAGTAAGTCACCCTGTTGCTTTTCAGTATTGCAGGGATGGTATAAAAGACTGGGTGGATGAGAGAGTGTGTTTGAACAGTGTTTCACAGTTGTAGCGTGTCAGATCGCCAGTAATCAGGCTTCTGCTTGATTACTGGCGACCCACATGGGTGACCCCACTGGGTGACTTTGTGGCCCCTCCCATCACTGGGCTGACCGTAACGGACAGCAAGGTCACAATATAAGGCAGGATAGAGCGCAAATAAAGGTTTGTAAGTAACAAGCACATGACAGGGGTATTACTGAGCAACTTTACGCATTACAGAACAACTACACAGTCATTAGTGACTCAAGATGATGGATAATGTATCAGCTATAGAGCAACAATGTAGCAGGAACGCGCCTCCTCTCTGCCACAGCATTTACCAATATCTCCTATTTATTTTATTACGATAGTTGATATTTTTATTAGCCATATACAGGGGTCCCTGCCCGGCACCCCAGCGCAGCCGCTCCCTGCCCAGCGCAGACGCTCCCTGCCCGGCGCCCCAGCGCAGCCGCTCCCTGCCCGTAGTCTGGTGAATTCTAATTCACAAGCATCTTCCATATGCCGTACCCTACAGCTTTCTGTGGTTTCTACTCCAACTACTTTATATAACTGTGTGTGAGGAAGCATAACAGTACAGTAACAATCTAGGGCTGATCCTGAGTGAGCACCTTATGTAACCCCCTGGAAGCTGCAGCCATGCGGGAATTCTGGCAAGTGCGCACATTATCACGCTGATCCAGCCTTGGTAACTGGAGGTGCTATCAAATATTGGAGACTTGCTGGAAATCCCACACATCCTGTGTCTCACTGGCCCTCATCTGAGTGTGAATACAAATGGGCAGCATGTACAGCCGTTACTCACCGACATCATCCTCGCTGGTCTCCCCTGATGACAGCAGTCGGTCCAGTCGCTCCTCCAGGTTCTGGAAAGTGAGGGGTTTCCTGGGTACAAACACAGGGGAGGAGACATTGTGGATCAATGAGGGTATATACTGTACAGTATACAGGATATACACCCGGGGGCTGCATTACACACCCCACTGCGACATTGCATCTAGCCGTACTCCACTCCAGGCCGAACCCTTCTCACCCATAATCAGGGGAGGTGACACTGTGGGACAATGAGGACCTACGTGTGTATAGGAGTGCGTACCGAATCAGGGCACATGGGCACACACGTTGCGTATGGAATCAGGGCACATGGGTATAAAGCTACACTATGTATGATGACTGGCACATATCAAATACTGCAGGGCAGACAGGTCCAAACTGTGGCCCTCCAACTGTTGTGAAACTACACATCCCAGCATGCCTTGCCAAAGTTTTAGCATTCCCTAATAGCAAAACTGTGGTAGGCATGATGGGATTTGTAGTTTCACAACAGCCGGAGGGCTATAGTTTGGACATGCCTGCTGGGGATCCGTCAGCCCCGCGGCAGTGTTATGTCACTGGCACATATTATATACTGAGGGGATCAGTCAGTCCCTGTGACAGTGTGATGTCACTGGCACATATCATATACTGAGGGGATCCGTCAGTACCTGCGACAGTGTGATGTCACTGGCACATATCATATACTGTAGGGGATCCGTCAGTCCCTGCGACAGTGTGATGTCACTGGCACATATCATATACTGTAGGGGATCAGTCAGTCCCTGCGACAGTGTGATGTCACTGGCACATATCATATACTGTAGGGGATCCGTCAGTCCCTGCGACAGTGTGATGTCACTGGCACATATCTTATACTGTAGGGGATCAGTCAGTCCCTGCGACAGTGTGATGTCACTGGCACATATCATATACTGTAGGGGATCCGTCAGTCCCTGCGACAGTGTGATGTCACTGGCACATATCTTATACTGTAGGGGATCCGTCAGTCCCTGCAGCAGTGTGATGTCACTGGCACATATTATATACTGAGGGGATCCGTCAGTCCCTGTGACAGTGTGGTGTCACTGGCACATATCATATACTGTAGGGGATCAGTCAGTCCCTGCAGCAGTGTGATGTCACTGGCACATATTATATACTGAGGGGATCAGTCAGTCCCTGCAGCAGTGTGATGTCACTGGCACATATTATATACTGAGGGGATCAGTCAGTCCCTGTGACAGTGTGGTGTCACTGGCACATATTATATACTGAGGGGATCAGTCAGTCCCTGCGACATTGTGATGTCACTGGCACATATCATATACTGTAGGGGATCCGTCAGTCCCTGCGACAGTGTGATGCATTGGCACATATCATATACTGTAGTGGATCCGTCAGTCCCTGCGACAGTGTGATGTCACTGGCACATATCATATACTGTAAGGGAACCGTCAGTCCCTGCGACAGTGTGATGTCACTGGCACATATCATATACTGAGGGGATCAGTCAGTCCCTGCGACAGTGTGATGTCACTGGCACATATCATATACTGTAGGGGATCTGTCAGTCCCTGCGACAGTGTGATGTCACTGGCACATATCATATACTGTAGGGGATCCTTCAGTCCCTGCGACAGTGTGATGTCACTGGCACATATCATATATTGTAGGGGATCCGTCAGTCCCTGCAGCAGTGTGATGTCACTGGCACATATTATATACTGAGGGGATCAGTCAGTCCCTGTGACAGTATGGTGTCACTGGCACATATTATATACTGAGGGGATCAGTCAGTCCGTGTGACAGTATGGTGTCACTGGCACATATTATATACTGAGGGAATCAGTCAGTCCCTGTGACAGTGTGGTGTCACTGGCACATATTATATACTGAGGGGATCAGTCAGTCCCTGTGACAGTGTGGTGTCACTGGCACATATTATATACTGAGGGGATCAGTCAGTCCCTGCGACAGTGTGGTGTCACTGGCACATATTATATACTGAGGGGATCAGTCAGTCCCTGCGACAGTGTGATGTCACTGGCACATATTATATACTGAGGGGATCAGTCAGTCCCTGCGACAGTGTGATGTCACTGGCACATATCATATACTGTAGGGGAACCGTCAGTCCCTGCGACAGTGTGATGTCACTGGCACATATCTTATACTGTAGGGGATCCGTCAGTCCCTGCAGCAGTGTGATGTCACTGGCACATATTATATACTGAGGGGATCCGTCAGTCCCTGCGGCAGAGGGATCATTGCTGTGTAACTGGATACAGAAGGTTATAATTAGAGGGGATGAGGACAGGTGGTCACAGAGCGGATACCACACTAATCACAGGCGGCACCAATACAGCTGCAGGCTCTGTCCAGGGCATCACTAACAAGGTGACATCCACATATTACCAGGCTCACCACACCACACACTGCATATTAACCCATAAGCCAGGCAGGCATGTGCAAACTGTGGCCCTCCAGCTGTTGTGAAACTACACATCCCAGCATGCCTTGCCATAGTTTTAGCATTCCCTAATAGCAAAAATGTGGCAAGGCATGATGGAACTTGTAGTTTCACAAAATCTGGAGGGCTATAGTTTGGACATGCCTGACATAAGCGGATTCTATGCTGATACCTCCACCTATGCCGATTCCCGTCACCAACAGAGTAACTGCAGTACCGAGAACACTTACCCTGCAGTACCGATACCAACCACCTAGCGGCACCGATACCAATCACCCTGTAGCAGTGATATGTACATACAGGGTCACCGGCAGCCTTGCGCAGTCGCCGCGCAGATATACCAGCAGCGTTGCGCAGGGATCGCAGCAGCGTTGCGCAGGGATCGCAGCAGCGTTGCGCAGGGATCGCAGCAGCGTTGCGCAGGGATCGCAGCAGCGTTGCGCAGGGATCGCAGCAGCGTTGCGCAGGGATCGCAGCAGCGTTGCGCAGGGATCGCAGCAGCGTTGCGCAGGGATCGCAGCAGCGTTGCGCAGGGATCGCAGCAGCGTTGCGCAGGGATCGCAGCAGCGTTGCGCAGGGATCGCAGCACAGGGACAGCAGCGTTACACAGTCACAGCACAGGGATAACAGCAGCGTTACACAGTCACAGCACAGGAATAATAGCAGCAACATCACACACTGCTTGCTGACATACACCAGAGTGTGACATGGCTGTAAACGTGTCCTGCATGGCTCTAGGCCTGTAGTAAGGGTGAGGGAGGGTTTATTACAGGCACTGGACAGATGTACCTATGTCAGGCCACTGGTCAGACTGGGCTGGGATTACATCACATGCATACCAGATATCAGTGATACAATACCGGTGTGTAGCTGCATGCTGCACTGCATCACTGCCCGGGAATATGCGCTGTAGATACTGACTGAGGAGTCTCTCGTTCACGATGCCTGGAACAGGACACAAAGGAGTATATTATATATACACATACAGTGATGCCTGGAACAGGACACAAAGGAATATATATATATATATATATATATATATATATATATATATATATGTGTATATATATATATATATATATATATATATATATATATATATATATATATATATATATATATATATATAGTAGACAGTGCACCAAGGTACTCAGGCGGCACTCACAGGACTTGCAAACGGTCACAAAAAACTGCAGACTACACCGGCAGTTGGTGCTGACGTTTCGATAATTTAATATCTTTATCAAATAAAAACAATAAGATAAATGACACGAATATGTAATAATAAATGTGTCGCAACCAATATTTCTTTCTTCGAATTTCCTGTATCAGCATCTATTCACACAAGACGCAGGATCCATTTTGTAGTGAATTTATTTATTCGTAACAATTACCAACGCGTTTCGTTAAAGACTTCATCAGGGGTATAGGCAAAAGTAATGATCACCCAAACAAAATCAGGATATTTGAAGAATACTCTTTAAAAGACAGGTTCATAAAATCAAATGCTTGAGGTATATCAACTACCTAGACCAGAGTTGTAAAGGCCACAGACAGGGTTCCCCCTTTTCAGAGTGGGGTATCCGTCACAAAAAGTAACCACAGCAAGGGATGTTGCCTTCACCATTCTCAGTTTTGAAGTGTAGGACAGTGAGCACTGTAAAATCTTGTCTGCAGTTGATGTTTTTACAGGCGAGCGGCGCCCAGCAATCCAGGGGTCTGCATAGCGATGAAGATGGCTTCCAGCATCTGTGATGAGACTGTGGAGCTCATCTGCAGCTAATAGGCGCCCAGCAGTGAGGTGAACTGGCAACTAAAGCCGGGGGAGTGGCTACAGGCCAGCGCCGCCTCCCTCTATGATAGACTTCCCCCACTGGTTTAATGGGGCCTGTGCCCCTTTACCCTGGTGGGCCATTGAAATCTCTGCTGTGGGGGGGCAGTGTCCACGCCAGCGATGTGACCTGCTCCCACATAGTACAAAGCATAAACACCTGCTTGCTGCAGGCACCAACAAAAGACTGGAGGCGGGGCTATAGGGGAGAGGAGCCAGGCATGGTGGAAAGCCTAAAGCTTTGGAGAGCTGGTGCCCGGTCTCTGGATCCGCCTACAACCCCGATGTTATCCCTGTGCGACCCAGGAACCCTGAAGAAGAAAGACCGACAGAAGCAAAAAGGTTGACTTGAGTTTTCACATTTTTTTGTACCTGTGTCGACATCTATACTTTAGTCCACAATGATGAGTAGTGAAGTATACTTCTTGGTCCGGCCGGGTGCCTGCTGCGATAACACCACAAAATCCCATAAGCAGCAGTAAGACTTCTACCATTTTTTAAGCTGCAACGTTTCAGAGCATATTTAATTGCAGCTATTTCGTCAGTCCCAACAGTACAAATACCACTACAACAATTAAATATGGGACGTTCAACCAGTCAGTCGTGTGCATGATCTGCAGACCAAAAAATGAAAAAGCGGAATGGCAACATACCATGGCCGCCTCACCCACAATGGGCCAAATGAGCAAAGCAAAGACCAAATCCATGCTCATTGTCTTTATCGAGTCAAAGGGTGTGGCCAACAAGGAATTTCTACCAACCGGCCAAACTGTCACCGGTGCATGTTACACAGGGGGCTCAGGGTCCTCCGCCAGGAGATTGCCACTACCTGGGTTCTCCATCAGGCCAATTCGCCAAGTCACACATCGCTGCAAGTTTTGGGCAAGCACAACACGACAACGCTGCCTCAACAAGGGATGGCCATCAACCATCAATGATCAAATATCATCGATGGTTTATGGCCGATGTCAAATACTTTTGCCATTGATGGGGGAGAACCAGATGGTATCCCTACATCGATGTCATAGTAGAAACAATGTTTATTTTTTTTTTCTTAAAAGGTGCCGGGAAAGGGAAAGGGGGGAAAAAAAGAAATCATGTCCCCCCCCCCCCGACAACCCGGAAGCTCCGCCTCCACGGGTGGCGTTGCTGAGGAAAGTTGCTATAACTATCGTGTACTACCAACGCAATACCAAATTTCAGACTGATTCATAGGTTCTTTTTTTCCCACCATGGCAATGCACCAGTTCCCTCATCCGGAACTGTTGCGGGCAAATTGCATGAATTGCGCTATGAATTTTTGCAGCATCCACCGTACTCGCCCGACTTGGCTCCATGCGACTTCTTTCTGTTCCCTAACCTGAAAACGTGGCTCGCAGGGAAAAATTCAGCTCAAACGAGGAAGATCATCGCCGAGACAGGAGCCTACATGAGTTTGACAAATCATTTTTTTTTTAGAGTTTAAAGAAATGGCAGGGACGTTGGGAAAAGTCTATTGCTGTGAAAGGAGATTGTGTTGAAAAAGAAAATCAAACATTTAAAAAATAAATGTCGTCTTTATTCTTAACACAGGTATTTATTGATCCACCCTCATGTATATATATGGTTTAGTTTATGATCAATGAACGTGGGTGCCTTCTGGTGAAATTTTATGGTGGATCGGCAGGCAAGCAGACAGCGACACTCCACGAGTAATGTTTTAAAAGTGTATTAGGTGAAAAGCAATGACCGACATTTCGGGGCCACAAAACCCACTGCAGACAGTGCACATCATGCATCCTGAATAATGGTCTGTAATTCCCTAATACTTGCGGGTGGTGGAATGCACCTTCATGGCACACTGGTAATGGAACCCCCAGAACTGTACATGGCGGGTTGAGAAAAATAATAATATAATAATATAACAATGCCATTATATAACATTAATAATACAAAGTTATTAGGCTTTGATAAGATGTATTTGAAAACTTTCAATAAAACCAATTTAAGCCTAAACAGAATTAAAACATACAAAAGTAATTTTCAGAGAAACGCACAAACACAAAGAAGGAGTTTAGCTGCAGCATTAGCACTGGAGGTGTCACCAGGTTTGAATTGAAGTAAACATGAAGTTTAAACCATGAGGTGCTTCTCTGTGTATTGCCTGTTTAATGTGCTGGTGCCGTTTACTTTTTAGATTGTTAGTGTAAAATGTGTTGTTTTTTTTCTATCCTATGGAAAGTTGGGAAGAAGCTTGATGCTGGGCTGATTTAGCACCTCTCATCTTGTTCAACTCCCAATATCTTTGTTGTGTTTGTGGTTTACTGCATTGTTTCAGATTACTTCAATGAAGGCCACAAGCAACAAAATTGTGGAACACCACCAGGGATTCCCTTAAAATAGTTATACGTAGCACAGGGAACGGTCACTGCTACCATATACAGTATGTGCTGTGTGCTCCATGTGTGGCTGGGACCAGCTGGGAAGTGATACTGAGCACAGGGAATGGTCACTGCTACTGTATATGTGCTGTGTGCTCCATGTGTGACTGGGACCAGTGGGCAAGTGATACTGAGCACAGGGAATGGTCACTGCTACTGTATATGTGCCGTGTGCTCCATATGTGACTGGGAAGTTATACTGAGCACAGGGAACAGTTACTGCTAATGTAAATGTGCTGTGTGCTCCATGTGTGACTGGGACCAGCTGGGAAGTGATACTGAGCACAGGGAATGGTCACTGCTACTGTATATGTGCCGTGTGCTCCATATGTGACTGGGAAGTGATACTGAGCACAGGGAACGGTCACTGCTACTGTATATGTGCCGTGTGCTCCATATGTGACTGGGAAGTGATACTGAGCACAGGGAACGGTCACTGCTACTGTATATGTGCTGTGTGCTCCATGTGTGACTGGGACCAGCTGGGAAGTGATACTGAGCACAGGGAACGGTCACTGCTACTGTATATGTGCTGTGTGCTCCATGTGTGGCTGGGACCAGCTGGGAAGTGATACTGAGCACAGGGAACTGTCACTTCTACTGTATATGTGCTGTGTGCTCAATGTGTGACTGGGACCAGCTGGGAAGTGATACTGAGCACAGGGAATGGTCACTGCTACTGTATATGTGCCGTGTGCTCCATATGTGACTGGGAAGTGATACTGAGCACAGGGAACAGTTACTGCTAATGTAAATGTGCTGTGTGCTCCATGTGTGACTGGGACCAGCAGGGAAGAGATACTGAGCTGATGGGAAGAAGCACCTTGTACATCAAAGGGTACAGGACAGATAGTGACAGGACAGAATTCCGCCAACATCTAACATTACTGTGCAGCAGACATCAGAGAGGGAGTTATACCCCTTTTACACCGCTGAAAAATCCGGGTCAGCGGCGGGTCAGACCCGGATCATCAGCGGTGTAAATGGGGTATATCCGTGTCCATTTACACGGGTCCTCTACCCAGGTCCTGACCTGGGTAGAACCCGGATAGGACCCGTGTAAATGGCGGTGTAAATGGTCCCGCTGCGGGTCCAGGCACCCGCAGCGGGTCCACAGCGTGCAGTGCTGGGGAAGCTGTGCCCAGCTGCTGCGGGAGGAGGGGGGTTCCTGTGGCTGCTGAGGAGTACCTGTCAGCCTGAGGTCGGAGGGGATGATGTGCGCTGCTGCTGTACCTCCCCCCGGCAGCCGGTCCCTGCGGCGAATGGACAGTCAGTGTCGGCGGTCCCTCCAGCACATGGGAACTAGTACTAGGTGAGGTACAGCAGCGGCGCACATCATCCCCTCCGACCTCAGGCTGACAGGTACCCCCCCCCCCTCCCCTCAGCAGCCGCAGGGACCCCCCTCCTCCCAGCACCCGGGGACAGCTTCCCCCATCTACCCCCTCAAAATTTTTATTCAAGCAGTAATAATAAATATATATATATATATATATATATATATATTTTTTTTTTTTTTTTTATACCACCCTTGGCAACGAGCAAGCATTTTTAACGACATCCACGAGGAAAGGCAGGGCTGACCCAGGTTCAGTGTAAATGGTGCAGACCCAGGTTCAGTGTAAATGGTGCAGACCCAGGTCCGACCCAGGTCAAAGTGCTGTGTAAATGGGGTATAAAGCAGGGTCAGACCCTGGAAACTCCAGCGTTCAAAGACCAGGGTCCGACCAGGGTTTTTGGTGTAAAAGGGGTATTAGTGACTGCTGGGCATACTGTGGCACCACCCTGTGGTATAGAGAAGGGGGCAGAGCCCGCTTACGATGCCCGTATCACTGTCCTGTAGCAGCACCTGAATTACCTGTAACTTTAGTCTTGTCTGGTTCTATGGACAGTCGGTAATTTCTCCTCATCAAAGATGTGCCGGATCCTCTAGAAGCCATGACCTTGGGGACACTGTAATACAGAGACTCACAGTCACTGCGCTGACCCTATATCCCGTTGGAGAGGGGATAACAAACAACAAACAACAGTTATAGGAGGGCGCCTCGAATTGTGCTCTCATAGCTAGACCTAAAAAGCCTTAAATATTTATTATTTTTTACAGTTTCTTATATAGCGCAGCAGATTCCGCTGCGCTTTACAATTGTAAACAGAGATAAAACAAACTGGGTAACAACAGCTAGACTTGGAGGTAGGAGGGCCCTGCTGCAAGCTTACAATCTATAGGGATATAGGAGGGAAACACAAGGACAGCCATCAGTAATAGCATAGCTTGTAGGTCCAGAAGGGAAGCTATATAATACATAAGTGCCTCAGAGGGTAAAGCATTGTGAACTTAAATATGATAGGCTTGCCTGAAGAGGTGAGTTTTCAGGGAACACTTGAAAGTTTGGAGGCTAGTGGAGAGTCCTATTGTGCGTGGAAGGGCATTCCATAGGATGGGAGCAGCCCGATGAAAGTCCTGTAATAGTGAATGGGAGCTAGTGATCCGTGCAGAAGAGAGACACAGATCTTGTGTAGAGCGTAGTGGTCGAGATGGGAGATATTTTGTGATAAGTAGAGAGATATAAGCTGGTGCAGTATGGTTAATAGCTTTATATGTGAGTAGAAGTATTTTATATTGAATATGGTAAAATACAGGCAACCAATGGAGGGACTGGCAGAGCGGATCAGCAGACGATGAGCATCTTGCAAGGAAGATCAGCCTAGCAGCAGCATTTAGAATGGATTGCAGTGGTGAGAGTCTGTTCTTGGGAAGACCAGTTAGGAGACTATTGCAATAATCAATGCGGGATATAATGAGTGCATGGATAAGAGATTTAGTAGTGTCTTGTGTGAGATAGGGTCGTATTTTGGATATGTTTCTTAGATGCATGTAACATGACTTGGTGTCAGATTGAATGTGGGGAACCAAGGACAGTTCAGAGTTGAGGATGGCCCCTAGGCAATGAGCTTGTGGGGTAGGGTAGATTGTCGAGTTGTCAACAGCGATGGAGATCAGGATGGTAACTGTTCTTAGCTGGTGGGAATATGAATGTGGGGAACCAAGGACAGTTCAGAGTTGAGGATGGCCCCTAGGCAATGAGCTTGTGGGGTAGGGTAGATTGTCGAGTTGTCAACAGCGATGGAGATCAGGATGGTAACTGTTCTTAGCTGGTGGGAATATAAGTAATTTAGTTTTGGAAATATTGAGTTTGAGTTGGAAAGAAGACATCCAAGATGAGATGGCAGAGAGGCACTGGTGAGAACTCTGGGGTTGATAGATAGATTTGAGTATCATCCGCATATGAGTTATACTGAAATCCGAAAGAGCTGATGAGTTTGCCAAGAGATGAGGTATAGATTGAGAAAAGCAGAGGACCTAAGACTGAGCCTTGCGGAACTCCGACTGACAGAGGTAGCGAAGAGGAGGTAGAGTCAGAGAAGCGAACACTGAAATAGCGATCAGATAGGTAAGATGTGAACCAAGAAAGGGCTGAATCAATAAGACCTAGGGAGTGCAGTGTTTGTAAGAAAAGAGTATGATCAAGTGTCAAACACAGCAGAAAATCTAGAAGAATAAGCAGTGAGTAATGGCCTTTAGACTTGGCAGTTACCAGATCATTCACCACTTCAGTCAGTGAAAGTCAGAAGCGGGTCTAATAGGGCGTGAGAGTTAAAAAAGTGTGTGAGGCGAGAGTAGACAAGTCTCTCAAGTAGCTTGGAGAGGCATGGAAGCTGAGAGATAGGACGATATTTAGAGAGAGAGTTAGGGTCAGAATTGTGTTTTTTCAGAATTGGAGTAATCACTGCATGTTTGAGCAAAGAAGGAAAAGTACCAGTAGCAAGAGAGAGTTTAAGGTATAATCAATCAATCACACTATCTTCAAATTGTAATTTGTCAATGTACCTGGGGTATAGATTATTGTGAGTCCTACTAAATGGATGGCTTGTGAGTTTTAGAAGTCCTCTATTGAAATACGAATTGAAATCAGAAACTTTCTTTTATAGTCCTTTATTTAGCGTAATAGTGAACCCCACTATAAGAGACAGAGATATCGCCCTCTAGTGTGTCTGGAATGTCATCACTCAAATAGTCCAGAAGTGTTTGAACCGTATGTTAGTGTGTACATGCCTGTTCGAGACCCTCTCTTTAAAACGCAAAGACCAAAATTATTAGCATCTTAGAAGCAGGTTCCTATACAGGTTTACAGGTTCAGGAAGAATGGCCTCACTATGGACAAGTGACCATAAGTAAAGCTTTTTTATTTTTTAGAATAATTTTTACTAAGGGTTTAAATAGTACAATTATATAGGGGGGAAAAAAAGGGGGGGGGGGGGGAGTACAGAAAATAAAACATACATTAAAGGTCACGTAATATCAGGTACATACAGTATATATGAGGCAGGCAGTGTGTGTATATATATATATTTTTATTTCCAGGATATATATATATATATATATATATATATATATATATATATATATATATATATAAATAAAAGTCCCTGGGGGGGGACAAAGAGCACTCGCCAATTGTAAAAAAAAAACGTGTATTTTATTTAGAAAAAATATAAGTAACATACCAAGGGTTTGCTGTAGGACCAAAATGAAGAAGTTCCAACGTTTCGATCCCCACTGGGATATTTGTCAAGGAATCCGCCAACAATGTTAAAGGTCTCAAAAAGAAAAAGGACTGCTCCGGTTGAAGGTCTGCTCGCTACAGCTGCCAAAGACCTATATGCCCTGTGTGTGACCCAAAACGGGGGCTATTTTTGGGTATATAAACTCGAGACCCGGCGGTGAGCAGATAGGTCTTTGGCAGCTGTAGCGAGCAGACCTTGAACCGGGGCAGTCCTCTTTCTTTTTGAGACCTTTAACGTTGTTGGCGGATTCCTTGACAAATATCCCAGTGGGGATCGAAACGTTGGCACTTCTTCATTTTGGTCCTACAGCAAACGCTTGGTATGTTACTTATATTTTTTCTAAATAAAATACACGTTTTTTTTACAATTGGCGAGTGCTCTTTGTCAAATACACGTTTTTTTTACAATTGGCGAGTGCTCTTTGTCCCCCCCAGGGACTTTTGTATATATGATAGGCACACCCAGGTGTGACCTTGAGGGCACCCCTCCTATCTGCCTTTGATGTGTGCGAGTACAGGTACTCCCACACATACAGTCAGGGTGGGTGTGTATATGTATATGAGGCAGGCAGTGTGTGTACATATATAGGAGGCAGTCAGGGTGGGTGTATATAGGAGGCAGGCAGTATGAGAACATATATAGGAGGCAGTCAGTGTAGGTGGGTATATGTATATATATGAGGCAGGCAGTGTGTGAACATATATATGAGGCAGTCAGTGTGGAGAGAGTTATATATATATATATATATATATATATATATATATATATATATATATATATATATATATATATATATATATATATATATATATATATATATATATATATATATATATATATATATATCTGCAGAGAAGGAAGGACAATGGGGGCGCCTCATAGCGTAGTATTTTTAATAAAAATTTTGTAGACAATACAGCAGAGTTAAAACCAGTCAGAGGATGGTACCCGTACCATTTGATTCCTCCGCTGTGGGCTTGAATACCACAAGGTTTTTAATATCTACCCGTCCACGGATAACAGCACGCCTCCTCCTGCGGGATTACAGCACACCACTCAACACCTGCAGCCTTCCACAGGCTACAAGCGCGCCGGTACCTTCTCCTCGCTGGGTCAGGGAACGCCGATCACCGGGACACGGAGCACGGATGACGTCACACAGGCACGCCCCAAACGCGTTTCGTCATAGAGACTTCGTCAGTGGGTTGCAACCACTGACGAAGTCTCTATGACGAAACGCGTTTGGGGCGTGCCTGTGTGACGTCATCCGTGCTCCGTGTCCCGGTGATCGGCGTTCCCTGACCCAGCGAGGAGAAGGTACCGGCGCGCTTGTAGCCTGTGGAAGGCTGCAGGTGTTGAGTGGTGTGCTGTAATCCCGCAGGAGGAGGCGTGCTGTTATCCGTGGACGGGTAGATATTAAAAACCTTGTGGTATTCAAGCCCACAGCGGAGGAATCAAATGGTACGGGTACCATCCTCTGACTGGTTTTAACTCTGCTGTATTGTCTACAAAATTTTTATTAAAAATACTACGCTATGAGGCGCCCCCATTGTCCTTCCTTCTCTGCAGATTTCTAATACCCGCTGGACACGGGTCTTATACTTTGGGGAGCGACGGTCCGTGTTTAAAGGGACCTAAGCAAGGAGACCCAGGAGTGGTGTGTCTCGAGTTTGATACTTTTAGCTGAGGAGGACTTTTCTTGCTGGACTGCTTAATTGTCACTCCAACACGGTTTGAGCGCAGCTGTCAAAAAACCATTGTCTTGCTTATATATATATATATATATATATATATATATATATATATATATATATATATATATATATATATATATAAAACGGAGACAGGCACACAATGAGTCAATCAGACGGGACGTCAGAAGCCTTGCGGCTTCAGCGTTATGTGAGAGACAGCTACCTGTTGTTTCTGATTTTGATATGCTGGCAAGCTGTTCATTTTAAACTTTCATTGTACATGAGCCGCTATTCATTTATAAATTTTACTTGAATTTATTGGTCATGGTGCGCTTGTCTCCTGTTTTTTTGCATGCAACTTTGGGACCCTGGGATCGGTTACTCGGAGGAGAGCTGCACTGTACTACCTCAGACTAATCTGAAAAATCCATATTGAGGACTAACGCAGTTTACTTATACAGGGATAATTTTGTGTGTGTGTGTGTATATATATATATATATATATATATACACATATACATACATACATACACACACACACACAAAATAAAATATACAACATTGGGTGCTTATGTAATATCTGGACTCCCGTTTTTCTTATGACACCGCGTGCGCTCGCCACGCTTCGGGCACGGTGGCTCGCTGCGCTCGCCACACTATATAAAATCAACTCCATGCGTAGTTGGATAGTAGGGGTATGAAAAAATGGGGTGCATTTAACATGGGAGCCCAGATAATACAGAAGTACCCAACATTGTATGAATCTTTCAAAGCATTTGAATGAAGTGTATGTATCTGGCCCAATTCGTCATCTCTCTCTATATATATGGCAGGCAGTGTGTGTGTACATATATAGGAGGCAGTCAGGGTGGGTGGGTGTGTGTATATGTATATATATGAGGCAGGCAGTGTGTGAACATATATAGGAGGCAGTCAGGGTGGGTGTGTATATGAATATATAGGAAGCAAGCGGTGTATGTGTATATATAGGAGGCAGTCAGGGTGGGTGGGTATATGTATATATATGAGGCAGGCAGTGTGTGTACATATATAGGAGGCAGTCAGGGTGGGTGTATATATGAGGCAGGCAGTGTGTGTACACATATAGGAGGCAGTCAGGGTGGGTGGGTATATGTATATATATGAGGCAGGCAGGGTGGGTGTATATATGAGTCAGGCAGTGTGTGTACATATATAGGAGGCAGTCAGGGTGGGTGGGTGTGTATATGTATATGAGGCAGGCAGTGTGTGTACATATATAGGAGGCAGTCAGGGTGGGTGTGTATATATTTATATATTATGAGGCAGGCAGTGTATATATAGCTGCTATAGCATGTACAGATACATAACAGTAGGTGTCACACAGCCAGGCAGCACCAGCAGGTATAACCACGCCGCGGATGAGGAGGGGAATGGGGTGAGAGTGTATGGAGCCGGCGGATATGCCTCCAGTCCCCACCTCTCCCTGGGTCACCACTCACCCTGTCCCGTGTCAGCCACTGATCCGTTCTCCACAACCTGAGCTCTGCCCCTCCCCCTCCAATCTGACCCCGCCTCATCTTCTGTAGGTTTTTTTTTTTTTTCAACACACTTTATTTATCGAAACAGTGTTCGTTATTAATAAAGATTTCTATACAACATAAAATAAAAGTGACTAACTGATCAGTGACATGGATTAAACTACCAATCCCGCCATGCAACGCCGATATACACAGCGTGATTGCCTGCATGGCCTGCTGGGAACGGTAGTTCTTTTGTGACAGCGTGTGGGGAAAAAAGGTTTAAGGTCGTTAGGTCGACATGCGTTTGCATTGGATCGACCACTGAAGCTTGACATCATACCTCCCAACATGAACCATGCCAGGAGGGACAAACTGCTCTGCTGCTGGACTTTCCTTTTAATTTAAAATTGCTATCACCTGTTTTTGGGCAGGTTAACTAATAATAAAGGTGTTTCTGCACAGGTGCTGGCAATCATACATTAAGAGGGAAGCCCAGTAACAGAGCATTGTGTCCCTCCTGGAGAGGGTCATGTTGGGAGGTATGCGACATGAGCCAAGGTCAACACAAGCATTAGGTCGACAGTCAAAAGGTCAACATGAGGTTTTTCACTTCTTTTTGAGCCGACATGTGCCGACAGGCGGTATTTCATGCCTTATCATCCACTAGGGCGTGGTGGGAGAATAACATAGTGTGGCGAGCGTAGCGCGCGGCACCGTGCCCAAAGCAAGGTGACACTTTTTTTGTGTCCATGTTGACTGTGTCAACATTCAGGATAAAAAAAAGTGAAAAATGCAATGTCGACCTAGCCCAGGTTGACCTAATGATTGTGTCGACCTGATGACATGTCGACCTTCCCATTTGTTGACCTTCAGTTGTTACCCATACCCAACGAAACCCTTGCAGGCTGCTGGTGCCCATAGGGCATATTTACTATTACTCTGTAGCAGAGAATCTCATTGCCGCCATTCCATACCTGCAGGCATATCCTATGGGATACTCCTTCCCATGGTTGCTTCAGTTTGCTCAAGGCTCCCATAATGTGCACCGACAGCTTCTTATGTAGCCCACACACGCACCGATCCCGGCGTGCGTTGTGGGCTTAACTAGCACACACAGCATCGCATCGTATGCCTTGTGCATACGATGTGCATGCGATGCGATGCTATGCTAGAAAAGGCTAGTACAAAAAGTATGTGCAGCACATACTTTTTGTACTGTACGATGAGGTGCCGTGGGAGCACGCACCCCATCGTACAGCATCGCACCGCCCGCATCGGTGCATGTGTGGCCTCCATTATGGGCTACATTTTCAGAAGTGGATCCCACCCATTAGTGCCCAACTGGCACAGCCACCGATGTGCCATAGCCTCAGCACAGCACATATCCGTTACCTGCCACTTATCGGAGTCCTTGTGCTAAATGGTCTGTGTGCACACCACTGCTGGACTCTGGAGAACTACAGAAGTGTGACAGGCGTCAGGACGGTGTGATGGGCGTTGGACACCGGGATGGTGTGAGGGGCGCTGGGGAAGGGTGTTGGACACAACAAGGAGGACTATTAAGTAACATTGGGGTTTATTCTAGTTCATTCTTTCTGACAAAATCCTTCTTAGATGGACAAAACCATGTGCACTGCAGGGGGGCAGATGTAACATGTGCAGAGAGAATTAGATTTGGGTGAGTTATTTTGTTTCTGTGCAGGGAAAATACTGACTGCATTATTTTACACTTCAATATATATCTCACTTTGAAGAAAAAACCCACCCAAATCTAATTCTCTCTGCACGTTACATCTGCCCCACCTGCAGTGCACATGGTTTTGTCCATCTAAGAAGGATTTTGTCAGAAAGAATGAACTAGAATAACCCCCATTGTCCTGGAATCTTGGATTAGACCTGGAGACAAAGCAATCGTACAACACACATCCTAACGGGTGTGGATCAGTTGGTCACCAGCAAGTTGTGAGACAGTCATTAGGTCGACTTGCATTTAGGTCAACATGTGTCTAGGTCAACATGAGTCTACGTCGACAGGGCTATAAGGTTGACAGGTGTAAGGTCGACATGGGTAAGGTCGACAGGGTCATTAGGTCAACATGGGTAAGGTCACCAGTGAAAAAATCAACTTAAACATAAAACGTACCACCACGTCCCCGCGCATGGCTCGCTATGGTGCCTCGATACTCTCGGCCCACTATTCTATTCTCCCACCACGCCCTAGAGCATGGGTCTTCAACCTGTGGCCCTCCAGATGTTGTGAAACTACATGTTCCAGCATGCATTGCCACATTTTTTCCTATAAGAGCATGCCAAAACAGTCAGGGCATTATGGGACATGTAGTTCCACAACATCTGGAGGGCCACAGGTTGAAGACCTGTGCCCTAGAGGATGGTAGGGCATTAAATACCGCCTGTCAGCACATGTTATGTCGACATGGACACCGAAACGTACCACCGCGTCCCCTCACATGGCTCGCTGTCGGTACATGTCAGCTCAAAAAAACAATAAACAAAAAACCATGTCGACCTAATGTCTTGTCGACCTTAACACAAACGTCGACCTACTTGGTGGTGACCCAATGACCGTATCCCATCCCAACTGTCCTGATTACAGTGGGACAGTCCCACTAATTGGACCTTGGAGGCAGGTTGGGGGAGGTGGTGATCACTGAGGCCCAAGCAACTTAACAGTGCAGGGAGGGGATACGGGAGCTGCTCGAGGCCGTGCCTCCTTCACCCGAGGTCCTGCATGCTTAATTCCATCACGGGTGTGCTTTTCTAGGGTGAGGAATGAGCCTGGCCCCTGCTTTAGCTTCAGTGACCAGTTGACGTGTTGGCCTCCATCTTGCTCTACCTTTCCTTTAGTGAGCGGTTTACGACCAGCCTTCACTATGTCAAGGAGGGAGGCGCTATACAGTAAGTATGCTGTTTGCAAGCCACAGCCATAGTCAGGGTAGCCGTTTGGGGCAGGAGAGTCTGGTTGGGGAGAAGCATGTCCACCATTACTGTCATTCCTTTATTAATTCAACAAATTCCATGTAGCTTATGGTGCAAATGATGAATATATATTTTACATTTATTTACATATTGTAATGGTAATCAACAAAAATGTATTTTGTTTCCATAAACATAAAACAGTAACAAATGTATCAAAAATACTTTCAAGGTGTAAGCTGAAACTGAGCAAAATGAACCATATAGTGTTCATCCTAGCACCCTGCATCTTCCAACATATTCCTGCCTGGGGTGTCGCTCTGCTGTGGTGCTTCTAGCACAGTATGGTCTGCATATCAATGCTGAAATACAGACCACACTGTGCTAGAAGTACCAGGCAGGGATTGCACGGGGGTTAGAAGATGCAGGCTGCTACAATGACCACCACATAGCTAATTAAAAGACCTATGATAATGTAGTTGTCTGTCAGCGTATTTTCTGTGTGCATTGTGGGTGACTCCGCATCCTCCAGCCTTCTCCGGTAACGGGACATGGCGGCCTCTGCTACCATGCAGGACGCCTCAGTGATGTCACGGGCTTCGGATGTCCGCAGTTCCATGTGTTGTAGCATCCTGCACTGATGGCTAATGCCCAGCTGGTATAATGCCACCTTCCTACGCCTCACCCATAGAGGAGGTCCAGGTTTCGGCAGGATGTCAGGCTCTAGCTCAGAAATACTTATTAGCGCCCCCTACAGGGGAAGAAGTTATTGGTAACACACAGAACGTGAGCGGCAGGAACGGCACCCTCTACGTTACCAGGAACAGCGCCCTCTTCACCACGTTACTTCCGCTGTATTTTTCTATCAATGGTTTCATGAACTCTGGGCGATTCTTCTTTAACTCGAGATCATCTTTGTGCTCCCAGATGGGGTAACCATCGGGGCGTAAACCCGTGCGGAGGAAGTGCCTGGTGCTGCCCACCTCTCCATTATTCTTCAGCAGCGCCTGAGTGACGTAACAGAGGTCCAGCTTAAACTCGTCCATCATGCCAGTTATAACCTCCTCCAGCCCCTGCATGTCAGACGGGGTTGGGCTGGGAGGTCCGTCCTCTACTCGGGTTTGGGAATCTTGGCATGTTACAAACTCCTTAAGGCTGAGAGATGGCGCTGGCGGTGCTGCGGGTGTTGGGTTATCATCAACCTGTCAGACAAGAGATAAGACAAACGCTAACTCTGGATTCATAGCAGCCGAGTATCTGCTCATTCACAGTCATCATAGAGCAGCGCGGTGCTTCCGAGCGAGCACCTTACGGGGACTGACCTATGACATACGTATAGGGCTATATACTGTGCCGGGCTGTATACTCTACTGCACCATATACTGCATTGGGCTATATATTCTACTGCACCGTGCTATATATACAGTTATATACTGCACCGTGCTATATACTCTACTGCACCGTGCTATACCATATATACAGGGCTATATACTGCACAGTGCTATATACTCTACTGCACCGTATAATGCGCCGTGCTATATACTCTACTGCACCCTATACTGCGCTGTGCTATATACTCTACTGCACCGTGCTATATACTCTACTGCACCATATACTGCACTGTCCTATATAATCTACTGCACCATACACTGCAGCATGCTATATACTCTACTGCACCGTGCTATACTGTATATACAGTGCTATTTACTGCACCGTGCTATATACGCTACTGCACCATGCTATATACTCTACTGTACCATATACTACGCCGTGTTATATACTCTACTGCATCGTGCTATATACTCTACTGCACCGTGCTATACTGTATATACAGTGCTATTTACTGCACCGTGCTATATACTCTACTGCACCCTATACTGCGCTGTGCTATATACTCTACTGCACCGTGCTATATACTCTACTGCACCATATACTGCACTGTCCTATATAATCTACTGCACCATACACTGCAGCATGCTATATACTCTACTGCACCGTGCTATACTGTATATACAGTGCTATTTACTGCACCGTGCTATATACGCTACTGCACCATGCTATATACTCTACTGTACCATATACTACGCCGTGTTATATACTCTACTGCATCATGCTATATACTCTACTGTACCATATACTGCGCCGTGTTATATACTCTACTGCACCGTGCTATATACTCTACTGTACCATATACTGCGCCGTGTTATATACTCTACTGCACCGTGCTATACCATATATACAGGGCTATATACTGCACAGTGCTATATACTCTACTGCACCCTATACTGCGCTGTGCTATATACTCTACTGCACCGTGCTATATACTCTACTGCACCATATACTGCACTGTCCTATATAATCTACTGCACCATACACTGCAGCATGCTATATACTCTACTGCACCTTGCTATACTGTATATACAGTGCTATTTACTGCACCGTGCTATATACGCTACTGCACCATGCTATATACTCTACTGTACCATATACTGCGCCGTGTTATATACTCTACTGCATCGTGCTATATACTCTACTGCACCGTGCTATACTGTATATACAGTGCTATTTACTGCACCGTGCTATATACGCTACTGCACCATGCTATATACTCTACTGTACCATATACTACGCCGTGTTATATACTCTACTGCATCGTATACTGCGCCATGCTATATACTCTACTGTACCATATACTGCGCCGTGTTATATACTCTACTGCACCGTGCTATATACTCTACTGTACCATATACTGCGCCGTGTTATATACTCTACTGCACCGTGCTATACCATATATACAGGGCTATATACTGCACAGTGCTATATACTCTACTGCACCCTATACTGCGCTGTGCTATATACTCTACTGCACCGTGCTATATACTCTACTGCACCATATACTGCACTGTCCTATATAATCTACTGCACCATACACTGCAGCATGCTATATACTCTACTGCACCTTGCTATACTGTATATACAGTGCTATTTACTGCACCGTGCTATATACGCTACTGCACCATGCTATATACTCTACTGTACCATATACTGCGCCGTGTTATATACTCTACTGCATCGTGCTATATACTCTACTGCACCGTATACTACGCCATGCTATATACTCTACTGCACTATATACTCTACTGTACCATATACTACGCCGTGTTATATACTCTACTGCACCGTATACTGCGCTGTGCCATATACTCTACTGCACCTTGCTATACTGTATATACAGTGCTATTTACTGCACAGTGCTATATACGCTACTGCACCATGCTATATACTCTACTGTACCATATACTACGCCGTGTTATATACTCTACTGCATCGTATACTGCGCCATGCTATATACTCTACTGTACCATATACTGCGCCGTGTTATATACTCTACTGCACCGTGCTATATACTCTACTGCACCGTATACTACGCCATGCTATATACTCTACTGCACTTTATACTCTACTGTACCATATACTACGCCATGCTATATACTCTACTGCACTTTATACTCTACTGTACCATATACTACGCCATGCTATATACTCTACTGCACCGTATAATGCGCCGTGCTATATACTCTACTGCACCGTATACTGCGCTGTGCTATATACTCTACTGCACCGTGCTATATACTCTACTGCACCATATACTGCACTGTCCTATATAATCTACTGCACCATACACTGCAGCATGCTATATACTCTACTGCACCTTGCTATACTGTATATACAGTGCTATTTACTGCACAGTGCTATATACGCTACTGCACCATGCTATATACTCTACTGTACCGTATACTACGCCATGCTATATACTCTACTGCACTATATACTCTACTGTACCATATACTACGCCGTGTTATATACTCTACTGCGCCATGCTATATACTCTACTGCACCGTATACTGCGCTGTGCCATATACTCTACTGCAACTTTTCCGGCACCATGCTATATACTGCCCCATGCTATATACAGTGCCAAGGTATATATACAGTGCTACTGAGATCTGCTGTGCGGGATACAGAGATCTGCTATGCGGGAAACCTATACAGCACCGCACAGGTGGTCTCTCTCCTCTAAACACAGTGGTTAGGGTTATGTGTGCTGCAGTGATGGGATAGGACAGGACTGGGGAACATGGCAGCAGGTAGCGGATAAGTTATACCTCTCCATCTATAGAATATATACAGTAGCTCAGTACTAATACTGTACAGCGATGTGCAATAATGGTCGACATGCGTCATACCTCAAACTCCATGTTTGCAATCTCAAATATGTGCAGGTCCCCGGAGTCTTCCTTTTCCCTGACATCCTGACCACGGGACTTATCCAGGGACTTAGACGTCCTATTCCCTGAGGAGACATAAACATGGGGAAGTCACAAGTTGTACAGAAGGCGAAATGTGCCACAGAGAACTTATCCTCCAATGGTTATGCTTCATTTATCCTCCAATGCTGTCTGCAGCATTGTACAGAATTCTACACAAACCCTGTCCTTCGCCAACTAATGCTACAGAGGACCCTGACCACCTACCACGGGTCAGATGACCCTTGTTAGATCAATTAACAAGTCCCTTCGATATATTCAGTCACAGCTGCTGGCCTTTTGCTACTGGAGTAGGAGAACACAAGAATACAAGCAGGTTTGATGTACTGTAAGCAGTATTCTACTTTATTACAGCTGGCTCACATTCTTATACACAAAACGGCATAACTGCAACACACACCTGACCAGCACTCTGGGCTGTCTGGCTGCATACATTAATCTTCCCCCAAGGGAGAAGTTACAGACTAAAAATTGGTTCTCCATCTTGTATCATAAGGGATGGTCCATCTCGTAACTAATTAGAATGTCACCTCCCCTAACTGGGGGACTGGGGTCACACACAGGGGATGGGGCTTCATCTGCCATGGGACTGAGGACCCTCTCCACCTGCCACAGGTCAGATGACCCTGACCACCTGCCACGGGACCTTAACCATGTTAGGGGCTGTATGGGGGTCACACGCAGGGGTTGAGGGCTGTATGGGGGTCCCACATAGGGGTTGTAGACTTTTGGGGGGTCACTGGCTTTATGGGGGTCACACACGGGTTGCAGGCTGTATGGGGGTCACACACAGTGGTTGTAGGCTGTATGGGGGTCACACACAGTGGTTGTAGGCTGTATGGGGGGACTAAGTAAAAACCGGACCCGGATAAGACACCGGAACGCCGGACCAGACATCAAACTCTGCATTCCGGAGCTTATAGTGTCTGGTCCGAGGGGTGTCCCATGCGGGGGGTGTCTTGTCCGGGGGGATGCCTGTGATTGCTCACACCAGGGACATGGGGAAGGGGAGATTACAGCCTCCCCGTGTGGTCTGGACCGTTCCAGTTTTTATTACACCCCCGGACCATGCGGTGAGGCTGTATTCTCCCCCCTCTCCTCTCCCAGGTGACAGGTGCGAGAGCAGCATCATCAGATGGAGCACCCCCGGACAGGACACCCCCAGACCGGATACTACAAGCTCCGGAAAGCAGAGTTTGATGTCCAGTCCGGCATTCCGGTGTCTTATCCGATTCCGGATTTTACCCATACCCCTGTATGGGGGTCCCACACAGGGGTTGCAGGCTGTATGGGGGTCCCACACAGGGGTTGCAGAATGTATGGGGGTCCAACACAGGGGTTGCAGAATGTATGGAGGTCCAACACAGGGATTGCAGGCTGTAAGCCGGTCCCACACACGGGTTGGGGCTGTATGGAGGTCCCACACAAGGGTTGGGGCTGTATGTGGTCCCACACAGGGATTGCAGGCTTTATGGGGGTTGCAGGCTGTATGGGGGTCACACACAGGCGTTGGGGCTATATGGGGGTCACGCACAGGGGCTGGGGCTGTATTGGCGTCGTACACAGTGGTTGCACGCTGTATGGGGGTCGTACACAGGGGTTGCAGGCTGTATGGGGGTCACACACACAGGGGTCGCACACAGGGTTTGGGGTGCAGTATGGGGGTCGGTATCGGAGTTGGAAGGTAAGGGATCTCCGGTCAGACCTGCTGGAGGGGCTGCTGCTTGCTGGGGTCTTTTTGTTTCTGCCATAATCACTTGAGCGTGTTGTTGTCGTTCTCCTCTGTCGTCGGCCATTTTCTTGGAGACCTAAAGAGCCCGAGCCATGCGCACTGTCCTACAGAAAATGGCGCCTACGCCGGAGACACTGTTGTATTTACTCTTCTATTCTTCTTGTTCCCCCTCTAGAATGTAGTCTCTCAAGTCATAACGGAGCAGGACCCTCCACCCTCATGGCAGCAGGTCCCCTGATACTGTGTGTCCTCTATTGTACTGTGCTGCTCTGTACTGGGCACTGCGCATCCCTTGTGGCTAGGGTTACCAACTCATCCCTTTAATCTGGGACACATATTAATTACACAGGTTCTGTGGCAGTTTAAAACCAGGTGAAATGGAGTCTTGAGGTTGTGGCAGTTTATAACCAGGTGAAAGCCAGCCACAGAACCTGTGTAATTAATATGTGTCCCAGATTAAAGGGATGAGTTGGTCACCCTACTTGTGGCACCATATGAATATAACATCACAAGTGTGGTGTGTGTGCACGGTATTGCCCCCTCCCACCACTGGTGATGGTAACACCACAGCCCATATAACAATGCCGGGTACACACCTACACAATCATCCTGCTGACCGCCTAATCACGTATGTGGGAGTGCTAGTCGATGAGCGCCACAAGAGGACGCGCCCAGTACCTGGGCTACCTACACCTCTGATGTTTGTGGGACTGTGCATGTGCGGAGCGGGTGCAGAGTCCTCCCAGGCAGAGCCCCTATGCCGCAGCCTGTGGTGGCGGAAGGGGATGAAGACTAGCCACCCTGAGCCATCTTAGGGTTACTGAGGCGGCAATAGTTGCACATGTGATCTGACAAGCCACCCGCCAGCATTGAAGGCTATCAGAGCTGACTTTCTTAAAGTCGGATCTGTTGTGTTGGAAGTGGCCGCGGATTGTTGAATTGACAGACATTTTTGGACAATACGCGACCGTTTACGCCGATCCATGGAGTTTCTGCCACTCAACAGTTGGAACATTAAATTCCGGCAGTCGAGTTACTGTCGGGTCGGACGAAAACAGCCTGGGATTCCGACTGTCGGGATGTTGCGACAGTTGGAATCCCAGATTGATTACCCCCCTAAAGGCCCCCATACACTATGCGATTTTGGGACGATTTCATCCGATTTCGGCACTTTGTGCCGATAATCGGATGAAATCGGCCCAAAATCATAGGTATGTGACATTTGATCCGATCCGATGCGCGGTCCCGTGCGCATCGGACCGGATCAGGGAGGTCGGACGGTCTGTACATACGATCACGTCCGACCTCCCTGTATGCATATGCCTGCCACCTGACAGGCATATGCATACAGACACCGGGGGAGTAGTGGGGGCGGCCAGCGGCAGCAGTGGTGGGGGCGGGCAGCGGCGGTGGGGACGGGCGGCGTGTGCGGTGAGCGCAGTGTACTTACACATAGCAGCAGCGGCGGGGACGGGACGCGCAGTGGCGGCTATTATATTTTTAAAATACTTGTCAAATGACCGGCCGCTCTCTGATTGGCCGGAGAGCTCTCAGCCAATCAGAGAGCGGCAGGTCATTTGACAAGTATTTTAAAAATATAATAGCCGCCACTGCGCGTCCCGTCCCCGCCGCTGCTGCTATGTGTAAGTACACTGCGCTCACCGCAAACGCCGCCCGTCCCCCGCCGCCCCCACTACCGCCGCTGGCCGCCCCTACCACCGCTGCCCGTCCCCACTACTGCCGCTGCCCGCCCCCACTACTGCTCACCGCCCTGCAGCTCCCCGGGGTTTTTTTTACATGGGATAAATCGCATGCGATTTATCCCATGTAAAAATGGCACATCAAGTGCCAAATTGTATGTGAGCCTCCCGGGGAGCTGCCGGGCGGCTCGCAGGTAAATTGGGTCCGACTTGTCCCTAGGACAAGTCGGCCTATAAGCCTTAAAAAAGAGATAAAAGTGAGGATGATAAAGAGTGATAACTGGCCATCAAATCAAGAGCTTCTAACTGCCATTTTCAAACACAGCATATAACATGACATTTGGGGGCTGATTGGATATTTATCACCCTTGCGTTTATATCTTGTTAAGGCATAATACCCTTAGCTCCTCCCACTTCCTTTCTCTCCCTCTCACGCTCTCCTCTCACCCTTTCCTCTCTCTCTCTCTCTCTCTCTCTCTCCCTCTCAACATATCACCCTTTATCTCTACCTCTCCCTCCCTCTCACCCTCTTCCCTCCCCCATCTCCCTCCCTCTCACCATCTCACACTCTAACTCTCTCTCAACCTCTCTCTCTCATCATCTCATCCTCTACTCTGTCTCTCCATCTCCTCTCCTTCCCTCTCATCATCTCACCCTCTCCTCTGTCTCTCCATCTCCTCTCCTTCCCTCTCATCATCTCACCCTCTCCTCTGTCTCTCCATCTCCTCTCCCTCCCTCTCATCATCTCACCCTCTCCTCTGTCTCTCCATCTCCTCTCCTTCCCTCTCATCATCTCACCCTCTCCTCTGTCTCTCCATCTCCTCTCCCTCCCTCTCATCATCTCACCCTCTCCTCTGTCTCTCCATCTCCTCTCCTTCCCTCTCATCATCTCACCCTCTCCTCTGTCTCTCCATCTCCTCTCCTTCCCTCTCATCATCTCACCCTCTCCTCTGTCTCTCCATCTCCTCTCCTTCCCTCTCATCATCTCACCCTCTCCTCTGTCTCTCCATCTCCTCTCCCTCCCTCTCATCTCACCCTGTCCTGTGTCTCACCCTCTCCTCTCTTTCTCTCCCTCCCTCTCACCATCTCCTCTCTCTTACTCCCTCTCATCATATCACCCTCTCCTCACCCTTTATCTCTACCTCTCCCTCCCTCTCACCATCTCACCCTCTAACCCTCTCTCTACCTCCCTCTCACCCTCTCCTCTGTCTCAACATCGCCTCTCCCTCCCCTCTCATCATCTCACCCTCTCCTCTCACCTCTCTCCCTCCCTCTCACCCTCTATCACCCTCTACCCCCCTCTCAACATCTCAACCTCTGGGTGAGAATTAAAGCCGCCCAGGTTCAGCGGCAGTGCAATATGTCCGCTGAACTCAGACTTTTTTTTAAAAGGGCAATTAACTTACAAGGCATGGGTTTGGCAGACATCTTGCACTGCCGCTGAACTCGGGCGGCATTAAATCACACCCTCTATCTCTTACCCTCTCCTCTCTCTCACAATCTCACCCACCCTTTATATCTCCCTTTACCTCTCCTCTCTCCAGCTCCTCTCCTCTCTTCCACACTCTCCCCCCCCCCCCCCCCCCCCCCCCCACTGCAATGAAGGGCCCACAGCGGATGGCAGTATGTGCTATCACTAAGCTTGGTTGTGGCATTATCTGTCTAGGGTCGGCTCTGGCAATATGGTCGATGAGCGACCATATTGCCAGCGATTGAAGTGTGCACCGGCAATAAATCGCCAGGTGCGCGTTCCTGTTTTCAGCCCCTAATGGTCGCTGGTCGAAGGAGCTTGCTCCTCCGACCAGCGACTTCCCCTGCTCTCTTCTCCTGGCAGTGTGTCATTTTCATCAGCGACCATCTCTGAACGCTGATGCAAACGGGACACTGAGCAATATAATTGCTGAGCAATATATTGCTAGCGATCATATTGCTCCGTGTGTACGCACCTTAAAATTCAATTCTTGTTGAAAAATGTTTGTACTTAACATCAGTAGCAATTTTGTATATGTACTAACATTGGTGCCTGCAATACTAAATCTCTTATTTGCCCCTCTGCGTCAGCCTGTCGGCCCCTCCCTTTTAGAATGTAAGCTCTCACAATCAGGGCCCTCCCTCCTCATGTGCTTTCTCTTCTTAGAACTACATACCTGTATACAGTATGTGTTTTGGTTGCCTCTCTCCTTACTCCATGTAACAGCACCTACCCCTAGGTCTCTGCCACCTTAATAATTACCTCAGGAAAACATCTTCTACAATGGAAGCAACTTTGGGCCTAAAATAAAATTGGACGCGGGAGTCGTTTGTGTGAATGACACATTTCTGTACCACACCGATATTGCCAAAGCGGGTAACACAGCCAGCTACAGGATGCCAGGTACCGCCACCCACAGGGATGGGCCTGAGATCCCCATATAACCCTGCTGTCCGCCTCTGTAATCTGTATTATGGGATTTGTGGCCCTTTAATTCCTTGGAATTGGAAACATGTTGGTTGGAGAGTGCATGTGTGCTGGGGTGTTCTGGGAAATACACCCACCCCCCAGTCCTGCTCTTGTATTTTCTCAGTGAGAAGTCACCTGACCCAGTGTCCACAGCTGGGAATTAATGAGGATCCCAGTACTCTCCTCCCCCCCTTCTGCTGGGACCAATAAACTGCTGGCTGCTCCCCCCCATCCTGTCCATCTGTTGCTGCAGGCGAGGCGAGAGGCACCAGGCTGCAGAGGTAGGAGACATTCTCTCTCAGTCCCTGTGACTGTATGTATCTATCTGTTTGTGTGTGTCTATATTCTACATGTCTCACCCATTGGGGCACATCTGTTTAACATGTAGTACATGTCAGATCATGTGCAGGTCCTGCGCCTCTCACTCAATGGCTGACTACCTGGGCACCTTCCCATGTACCTTGGAACATATTTACCTTGTAGTATGGTAGAACTGGTTACAAGAAGACGCACATGTAACACACATGCATGGGAAGACAAAATGGTTACAATGGGAGGTGTGTAGTTTGTAGTTACTCTGTTGTCTGTGTGATGATTATGGTTTGGCCACGACGTGTTGCATGTTATGTACACATACATGTAGTTAGTTTTATGTGGAATGAGTTGGAGGCACGGCACAGGTTTTGTCATTTCTTCATCTGTATAATGAGTAATACACCTGTGTACCTGTCCTGGTGTCAGGCTGATATACTGTACAGGTGTGGGGTTCCCTGCACCTGGCTGTGTCTGTATAATGAGTGATACACCTGTGTACCTGTCCTGGTGTTGGGCTGATATACTGTACAGGTATGGGAGTTCCCTGCACCTGGCGGATGTGGCTGTATAATGAGTAATACACCTGTGTACCTGTCCTGGTGTTGGGCTGATATACTGTACAGGTGTGGGGGTTCCCTGCACCTGGCGGATGTGGCTGTATAATGAGTAATACACCTGTGTACCTGTCCTGGTGTCGGGCTGATATACTGTACAGGTGTGGAGTTCCCTGCACCTGGCGGATGTGGCTGTGTCTGTATAATGAGTAATACACCTGTGTACCTGTCCTGGTGTTGGGCTGATATACTGTACAGGTGTGGGGTTCCCTGCACCTGGCGGATGTGGCTGTGTCTGTATAATGAGTAATACACCTGTGTACCTGTCCTGGTGTCGGGCTGATATACTGTACAGGTGTGGGGTTCCCTGCACCTGGGGGATGTAGCTGTGTCTGTATACTAAGTAATACACCTGTGTACCTGTCCTGGTGTCGGGCTGATATACTGTACAGGTGTGGGGTTCCCTGCACCTGGGGGATGTAGCTGTGTCTGTATAATGAGTAATACACCTGTGTACCTGTCCTGGTGTTGGGCTGATATACTGTACAGGTGTGGGGGTTCCCTGCACCTGGCGGATGTCTGTATAATGAGTAATACACCTGTGTACCTGTCCTGGTGTGGGCTGATATACTGTACAGGTGTGGGGGTTCCCTGCACCTGGCTGTGTCTGTATAATGAGTAATACACCTGTGTACCTGTCCTGGTGTGGGCTGATATACTGTACAGGTGTGGGGGTTCCCTGCACCTGGCGGATGTCTGTATAATGAGTAATACACCTGTGTACCTGTCCTGGTGTTGGGCTGATATACTGTAGAGGTATGGGGGTTCCCTGCACCTGGCGGATGTCTGTATAATGAGTAATACACCTGTGTACCTGTCCTAGTGTCGGGCTGATATACTGTACAGGTGTGGGGTTCCCTGCACCTGGCTGTGTCTGTATAATGAGTGATACACCTGTGTACCTGTCCTAGTGTCGGGCTGATATACTGTACAGGTGTGGGGTTCCCTGCACCTGGCTGTGTCTGTATAATGAGTAATACACCTGTGTACCTGTCCTAGTGTCGGGCTGATATACTGTACAGGTGTGGGGGTTCCCCCTGCACCTGGCAGGGGTCGCTGTGTCTGTGTATAATAAATAATACAGATATTCCACACGGTCTCACAGAGCTCAGCGCTGAGCCCTACTATGCGACTATTATCCATGGATCGGTTTCCTGCTGTTGTGGCACTACAACTCTCAGCAGGGCATATGCAGCAGCAGGTGGTGGTTATCACCGGTTTCTCCCATGTGCCGGCCTCTGTTCCGTACATTGGCACATCTCTGAGCTGTGTCCTTGGCCCGCAGGTGCCCCCACATCACCTGGGTGGCTGTCCTGGGAGGATTAACCTGTTCAATGTGAGGGGAGAGAGTCTGGTAACAGTACCTGAGGCCTGGTGCAGTACTACTCCTACCATGTATGATTTCTGTGATATACTCTGTAATCAGTACTCTCCCGTAAAGTTATCGGATGGTTCTACTGCTGCATGTAGGGATCTAGGTGTATAATCCTCAGCTAAGGCAGTGTTTACAGGCCAGGTTTTAGGGGAATCCAGGCTTGAGCACAGATGACTTCATTAGTATCTCGGCTCATTTGATTTACCCATCTGGACTCAGGCATAGATATTCTTAAAACCTGGCCTGTAAGGGAGTAGGACCGCTGTGTGGGGCAGGACGTGGTCAAAGGTAACATATTGTCCAAGGGCTCAGGATGCAGAGATTGGGATCGTTATAGGAGCAGATCTTGTACCCCGGGGTGGTAGTGATGGGCACATGATTGGCAGGTACCCCAGTGTACGGGGCTTTAAGTCTCTGGCATTAGATGGGTTTCCCGTCAGTAATGGTCACTTTCCGCTTTCTGTCACAGACTCTGACATATGATCCAGTTAATGTGTCACCTGCACAAATATTTGGAGAGCAGAGGCAGCGTGAGGGGGAGACCAGCAACTGTCCTGCGTGGCAGACCACACACCTTGCAGACGCCACCATGACCGGACGCTCTGTGCTTGCCCTCTGCGCCATCACTTTCCTGGCTGCAGGTAAGTATCATGGTCTCCTGGGGTGAGCCAACGCTACGCTTTCCCTGGGGTCTGGGACCTCTCACCTGCTGCTCTGATATTTAGGGGGAAATTTACTAAAGGAAATTTAAAAAAAAAATAGGTGTATTTGTATCCAGAATAAGAATTGACGTATTTTCGGGATAGTAAATGTCAAAAATAACGGTATTTCTGGATACAAATACACCTATTTTTTTTACAAATTTCCTTTAGTAAATTTCCCCCTTATTGTGCTCCACAGCCTTCTGCAGCCCTCTCAATGACTACCAGAGGTCCAAGGCAGCTGAGCTGGTACACCTGTTCAAGGGGAACGTTCATGATGAGATTAAGAAGGAGGTCCACCTGTGTGCTAAGATGTGCTCTGATCTCCTGGACTGTAGGTGAGGTCTCTAAATGTGGCTGGGTGCTGGGGGCGCCTTGACCAAGTGGCGTGGATGTCATAGCTGGGTGCTGGGGTCACCTGAGCCAAGGCTAAGTGGCGTGGATGTTGAGGCTGGGGTGTCTAGAATGTGGCTGATTACTGGGCATGGCTAGGCCATGGATAAGTGGTGTGGCTGCCTGGGCCGTGGCTAAGTAGTGTGAATGCTGTGGCTGGGAATGCCTGGGATGTGGCTTAGTAATGTGAATGCTGTGGCTGCGGATGCGTGGGTCATGGCTAAGTAGTGTGGATGCTTTGGCTGCGGATGTCTGGGCTGTGGCTAAGTAGTATGGTGTGGCTGTGAATGCCTGGGCTGTGGCTTAGTAATGTGGATGCTGTGGCTGGGCCGTGGCTCAGCAGTGTGGGTACTGTGGCTTGGGATGTCTATGCCTGGGCCATGGCTTAGTAGTGTGGATGCTGTGGCTATGGATTTTTGGGCTGTGGCTTAGCAGTGTGGATGCTGTGGCTCGGGATGCTTGGACTGTGGTATAGCAGTGTGGATGCTGTGGCTTAGTAGTGGGAATGCCTGGGCTGTGGCTTAGCAGTGTGGATGCTGTGGCTTGGTAAGCCTGGGCTGTGGTATGCAGTGAAGATGCTGTGGCTTAGCAGTGAGGATGCTGTGGCTAGGGATGCTTGGGCTGTGGCTTAGTAGTGTGGATGTTGTGGCTGGGGATGCTTGGGCTGTGACTTAGCAGTGTGGATGCTGTGGCTCGGGATGCCTGGGCTGTGGCTTAGTATTGTGGATACTGAGGATTCCTGGGCTGTGGCTTAGCAGTGAGGATGCTGTGGCTAGGGATGCTTGGACTGTGGCTTAGTAGTGTGGATGTTGTGGCTGGGGATGCTTGGGCTGTGGCTTAGCAGTGTGGATGCTTTGTTTGGGCATGCCTGGGCTGTGGCTTAGTAGTGTGGATGCTTTGTTTGGGCATGCCTGGGCTGTGGCTTAGTAGTGTGGATGCTGTGGCTGGGTGCTGAGGATGATGGCTGGTCTGTGGCTTAGCAGTTTGGATGCTGTGGCTGAGTGCTGGGGATGCCTGTGCTGTGGCTTAGCAGTGTGGATGCTTTGTTTGGGCATGCCTGGGCTGTGGCTTAGCAGTGTGGATGCTGTGGCTGGGGATTCTTGGGCTGTGGCTTAGTAGTGTGGATGCTGTGGCTGGGTGCTGAGGATGATGGCTGGTCTGTGGCTTAGCAGTTTGGATGCTGTTGTTGGGGATGATTGGGCTATAGCTTATTAACGTTGATGCTGGGTATGCATGGGATATGGCTTAGCAGTGTGGATGCTGTGGCTGGGTGCTAAGGATGCCTGGGCTGTGGCCTAGCAGTGTGGGTGCTGCGGATGCCTAAGCCGTGGGCTGGATGCGGAGTCCCATATGCTCCCAGTGTCCCTTTGTGCCCCCTAGTTTATGTTAGACCCTCGTGTAACTTGTTCTCTTCCCGTCCCACAATACTTCAGGTCTTTTGACTATAACTTGAAGACCCTCAGCTGCCGCCTACTGCCCTGGACCCAAAACTCCCCCAATGTCGCACTACAGAAAAACATCAACTATGACGTCTACCAGAAGAAAGGTGAGCGGAGATGGCACCGGGCCGCTCCTGTGGGGCACTGCCGGTATGTGCTGGTGCCCACAGAAATTCCTTGGGGCACTGAATGTCTGAGGCTGGTACACATTAGGCCAACTTGTTACTACGCCGACAGAGCAGCCAAGTGCGTACTTGGTAACAGACCCTCCCCTATCCTGTCAGTGGGTACTTGGTAACAGACCCTCCCCTATCCTGTCAGTGGGTACTTGGTAACGGACCCTCCCCTATCCTGTCAGTGGGTACTTGGTAAGGCTCCCTCCCCCATCCTGCCACCCCTCTGGTGGTGTCCTATCCAGTGCTAGTACCACCTTATTCCCTGCATCTCTGCTGCCCATCGATGGCACTGGCTGGCACAGACCTATATACCTCCCTATTGTACTAAGTCATTGGAGGTGATCTCTCCCCAGACTACGTCCGTGACTGTGTGGTGGGTGATGGGACAACGTACCGCGGAACCGTGTCTAGGACCGTGAAGGGGAGGACTTGCCAGCAATGGCGCCTGAAATTCCCTCATGAGCACAAGTGAGTATGACAAGTTTACTCCACAGATACAGCAGTATACCTCCTTATAATCTGTAAGTAGTGATGTCATCGGTGTCTATTGTATGCCTGCCAGGCCTACAGGTATGTGCGTGTATTGGTACGCCTGTGCCCGGAGGCGGCATGTTCTAGCCGGAAGGAAAATAGATGCATTTAGTTCTACCAGCTATACTCCTATTTATGCTGTATTTTATCATTACACCCTGTAAGTTACCTTGTCATTTGTTTTTATGTTTGCTTTGTACGACGCTGCGGACACTCTGTGGCACCTTTTATAAATAAACAAACTACTACCACTAGTAGTAGCATTGCCCAGTAATCCCCCACATTCCTATCCGAGTGACTGACAGACGCCCAAAGGAACCAGCTAGTGTCCTGTCCCCCAGCTAGCACACCCTGGGGCACCGCGCCCCCCCACCATAGTTTTGGATATAAGGAGAGAAACAGAAGTTTGTAACTTGCACAGTAATAGGGGTGAAGCTGAGTGGAACGTGCTAGCCTGACAACTTGGTACATTTCGGTTATCCAGCACCAAGCGCCTCGCCATGAGGCTGTGCCGCTCAGAATCACCACTAGAGGAAACCTTTCCCACATACAGGGGAGATGTATCGAGCACAGTGCTGATATAAGGCTACAGTGATCCGCATGCTGGTCCGCCTTACATGAGCACCCACAAGGTCGCGATGCTCATCAGACCAGGATTAGTTAGGGTTACCTGAAGCTATAATGGTCCGGTATAAGATGGAGTTCTGCTGCTGAGCATGCCAGGTATAACGGATCTCCCAGATTTAGAGCTGGTACCTGGCTTGACCCACACATTTCGCCCTCTGACAGCCGTAGAGTTTTTGGTCCTCAAATAACATCAGAACTTTATCTGTGAACTCCATTGTGCCATGAAATGTCTGTTAATGATGGGGGCTGTTGTCACATGTTCTAGACCCGGTTACATGTACGTATATAATCATTCACATGAGAACATTTATTATTCTCTCCCAGATACTTCCCGACGCCTCAGAACGGGTTGGATGAGAATTATTGTCGGAACCCAGACCGTGATTTGAAAGGACCGTGGTGTTACACGACCGACAAGAACGTGCGACACGAGCTGTGTGCCATTAAATCCTGCGATAAGGGTATGGTACCACCGTCAGTTTGACGGATACACCCGGCGTCTCTACAGCTTGCACCCATGCCCCGATGAGTAATCACATCAATGGCAGCGCGAAACACCTCTCGCCTTGCACTGCAGATGCTGGCCTGCGACAGTGACCGCACAGGAATTGGTGCTGCAGCACTTTGTACGCAGACTGTTGCGCCCAGTTGTACAACCTGATGTACACAGCCTAGCTAAGTACTATTGTTGCGGCCAGTTAAATGATTTCTAACAATTATTGTGTGCACACATCGATTTTTGACTATATAGTAAATTAGATAGCGAGTTGGTGGAAATTAGATCCTAAAGTGTGTCCCCGCGGAATCCGAATCGAAAGTAGTAATAGACCATGCAGCATAGTCCTATAGGTGAGTACACTAGCTGCGATCGGGCGGTGGCTGGCAGGGTACCAGCATCGGCTGAAGGGAGGGAGGGATGGATGGTACATGGGGCGGAGGGATATAGCAGAAATAGGCTTGCCTGCAAAGTCTATTTCTACTGTGATCCCACAGGCCCGCGCATCTGGGTCAAATTTAGACCAAATGCGGCTTATTACTGGCGACTCGACTACTATCTCAGAATGAGGGCCTCTGCTCCTCTACCCTCCTTGGCACCCACCCCTCTCCCCCCTTTGGCACCTGCCTCTCCCTACCTCTGCCAGCACCCTACTCATATGGAATTTATATAGGCGGCTCAGTAGGAGTGTAACCTGCCATCCTTTATTTTGTAGCGGTCTGTCTGAACTGTAATGGAGAAGATTACCGGGGGTCTGTGGACAGAACGGAGACGGGCAGAGAGTGCCAGCGATGGGACCAGCAGAGCCCGCACCCTCATACCTATAATCCACAGAAGTGAGTACTGGCCCCGTATAGGAGGATCAGGGACCGGTTCTGTGGCCTGATTTAGCCCCGGTCACTGCTGTGTCCCGAGCACCACGCCATAGGCGCTGATTCTATGGGTGCTCAAGGGGTTGAGCTCCCTCGGCTGGGCCGCCGAATTAATGTGCTGATTTGCAGCTGCAGCACCTGCATCGCCGGACCTGCCGCCTGGGAAAACAGTATGCTGGGATGTCGGGAAGAGTGTATTCTGTCCGCGGAGTAATACGCAGATGTGGGGCGGGCAAGCTTGTGTGTGCCGTGCGGCGCCAGCGTCTCATGTCTGATGCCGGTGCTGCATACCGCGCACTGACTGAATAGCTCAGCATCGGCCCATGTCCCACTGCACTCCCCCTCCCTAGTAGCCAGCACAGGTACTGTGGGGTCATTTATGTACCTGCACTTTTATGTATTTGGCACTGCTGCCGTAATTTGAATATTGGAGACAACTGTGCTGTGTAATATAAATTGGTATTATTTTTGTGGCCACGCCCCTTCCACATAAAGACACTCCCCTATATTTTTGGCTTGAGCACCCACCAGCAAATTCATAAATCGGCACCTATGCACCACACTCTGGGATTGGGGACTAAATGGCCTCCTCTCCGGTCATGCGCTTCTGGGCTCCTCGCGCGCTGTAATGTGTACCTGTTCTCGTTTCTCCTGCAGGTATCCTGACAAACACCTAGATGATAATTACTGCCGTAACCCGGACAGCTCGGAGAAGCCCTGGTGCTACACTATAGACCCCAGGGTGGAGCGGGAATACTGCAATATCACCCTGTGCAGTAAGTTCTAATGCTGCTCCTTGTCTGCAACAATCAGATGGATGTCTGCTTACACAATATGAAAGGAAAGCTGTCATTGGATGCTGGTAATCTGTTGCTCTTATAAAATTTGTGACATCTAGTGTATTGGAGGAGAACTGCAGGCAATTATCCTGATCATACCTTTATGTAATCATCCTTTTAGTACATCTTTTATTTATTAACAGTTTCTTATATAGCGCACACATATTCCGCAGCGCTTTACAGAGAATATTTGAACACTCACATCAGTCCCTGCCCCAGTGGAGCTTACAATCTATATTCCCTACCACATGTACATGCACACAGACATTTTAGGGTTAATTTTTGTTGGAAGCCAATTAATTTACCTGTATATTTTTGGATTGTGGGAGGAAACCACAAGCACGGGGAGAATATACAAACTCCGCACAGTTAGAGCCATGGTGGGGATCGAACCCATGACCTCAGAGCTGTGAGGCAGTAATGCTAACCACTACACTATCCGTACTGCCCCCTATATATAACACATGGTGGGGATAGAACCCATGACCTCAGAGCTGTGAGGCAGTAATGCTAACCACTACACTATCCGTACTGCCCCGTATATATAACACATGGTGGGGATAGAACCCATGACCTCAGAGCTGTGAGGCAGTAATGCTAACCATTACACCATCCGTGCCTGATGGGTTTCTGGTCCCTCCATCTGTAATTACTCAGTCTGGTATTATTACTGTCCCCAATTGTGAAGCCCTACAGAATATGCTGGCGCTATAGAAGTAACTGCTGATATAATGACCTGTAGTCCCTGAGGCTGTAACTGGCTGCATTATATTATCCATACAGGTGAGGGTCCGGTTATTGCTGCCCCGTTACATTATATTGTCCCCGGTGAGGGTCCCGTTATTGCTTCCCCGTTACATTATATTGTCCCAGGCGAGGGTCCGGTTATTGCTGCCCCGTTACATTATATTGTCCCCGGTGAGGGTCCCGTTATTGCTTCCCCGTTACATTATATTGTCCCCAGTAAGGGTCCTGTGATTGCTGCCCCGTTACATTATATTGTCCCCGGTGGCGGTCCGGTGATTGCTGCCCCGTTACATTATATTGTCCCCGGTAAGGGTCCGGTTATTGCTGTTCCGTTACATTATATTGTCCCCGGTGAGGGTCCGGTTATTGCTGCCACGTTACATTATATTGTCCCCGGTGAGGGTCCTGTTATTGCGGCCCCGTTATATTATATTGTCCCCGATGAGGGTCCCGTTATTGCTGCCCCGTTACATTATATTGTCCCCGGTGAGGGTCCCGTTATTGCTTCCCCGTTACATTATATTGTCCCAGGTGAGGGAACTGTTATTGCTGCCCCGTTACATTATATTGTCCCCGGTGAGGGTCCCGTTATTGCTTCCCCGTTACATTATATTGTCCCCGGTAAGGGTCCTGTGATTGCTGCCCCGTTACATTATATTGTCCCCGGTGGCGGTCCGGTGATTGCTGCCCCGTTACATTATATTGTCCCCGGTAAGGGTCCGGTTATTGCTGTTCCGTTACATTATATTGTCCCCGGTGAGGGTCCGGTTATTGCTGCCACGTTACATTATATTGTCCCCGGTGAGGGTCCTGTTATTGCGGCCCCGTTATATTATATTGTCCCCGATGAGGGTCCCGTTATTGCTGCCCCGTTACATTATATTGTCCCCGGTGAGGGTCCCGTTATTGCTTCCCCGTTACATTATATTGTCCCAGGTGAGGGAACTGTTATTGCTGCCCCGTTACATTATATTGTCCCCGGTGAGGGTCCCGTTATTGCTTCCCCGTTACATTATATTGTCCCCGGCGAGGGTCCCGTTATTGCTGCCCCGTTACATTATATTGTCCCCGGCGAGGGTCCCGTTATTGCTTCCCCGTTACATTATATTGTCCCCGGCGAGGGTCCCGTTATTGCTGCCCCGTTACATTATATTGTCCCCGGCGAGGGTCCCGTTATTGCTGCCCCGTTACATTATATTGTCCCAGGTGAGGGAACTGTTATTGCTGCCCATGACATGATTGCTCTTCCCTTCTCCATCCCACACTCCTGTGAAGCAGAGAAGCAGCGATTACAGAATGCGCCCAAAAATAACTGTTTCACTGGGCGCGGAGAGGTCTACCGGGGAAAGGCGGCTGTGACCACCTCGGGAATTACCTGCCAACGATGGGACTCGCAGACTCCACACAAACACCGGTTCCTGCCTGAGAAATACCCCTGCAAGTGAGTAGCCTGGTGCGCGCACACCTGTGCTCCAACAACCTCAATGTTATACAAATAGATAAAAATATTTTTTTTTGCATGTAGCTATATAATTCTCAGCAAGGCAGCACCTCTCATTACAAGCAGCAGGGGGTGCTAGCTAGATCCCTTTTGCTATAAACCTCAGAGATCTGGTCTGGGAGGGGTACAGCTGTAGTTTCAGGACTTGGAACATTTGTAGAACTTACACTACAGTTACACAAAGACATATCAGACTCTCCATGTAGCAATGGAATTGCCGTCCACATGTACCTGCAGCTACAAGATGTTCCATATGTGATTATTCATAGGGGACTGGAAGAAAATTATTGCCGAAATCCAGATGGATCAGAAGCCCCCTGGTGTTTCACCACCAACCCCAACATGAGAGTGGCCTACTGCTTCCAAATCAAACGCTGTCCGGACGAGATCCATGATACCACAGGTGAGGCTGTGACCCTTCCTATCTCCTGCCCGTAGTGCCAGACCCCGCAGGTGAGACTGTGACCCTTCCTATCTCCTGCCCGTAGTGCCAGACCCCGCAGGTGAGACTGTATCCCTTCCTATCTCCTGCCCGTAGTGCCAGACCCCGCAGGTGAGACTTGATACCTTGCTTTCTCCTGCCCGTAGTGCCAGACCCCGCAGGTGACACTGTAACCCTTCCTATCTCCTGCCCGTAGTGCCAGACCCCGCAGGTGAGACTGTAACCCTTCCTATCTCCTGCCCGTAGTGCCAGACCCCACAGGTGAGACTATATATCCCTTGCTTTCTCCTGCCCGTAGTGCCAGACCCCGCAGGTGACACTGTAACCCTTCCTATCTCCTGCCCGTAGTGCCAGACCCCGCAGGTGACACTGTAACCCTTCCTATCTCCTGCCCGTAGTGCCAGACCCCGCAGGTGAGACTGTAACCCTTCCTATCTCCTGCCCGTAGTGCCAGACCCCACAGGTGAGACTATATCCCTTGCTTTCTCCTGCCCGTAGTGCCAGACCCCGCAGGTGACACTGTAACCCTTCCTATCTCCTGCCCGTAGTGCCAGACCCCGCAGGTGACACTGTAACCCTTCCTATCTCCTGCCCGTAGTGCCAGACCCCGCAGGTGACACTGTAACCCTTCCTATCTCCTGCCCGTAGTGCCAGACCCCGCAGGTGAGACTGTATCCCTTCCTATCTCCTGCCCGTAGTGCCAGACCCCGCAGGTGAGACAGTGACCCTTCCTATCTCCTGCTCGTAGTGCCAGACCCCCCAGGTGAGACTGTGACCCTTCCTATCTCCTGCTCTTAGTGCCAGACCCCGCAGGTGAGACTGTGACCCTCCCTGTCTCCTGCCTGTAGTGCCAGACCCCGCAGGTGAGACTGTATCCCTTCCTTTCTCCTGCCCGTAGTGCCAGACCCCGCAGGTGAGACTGTATCCCTTCCTATCTCCTGCCCGTAGTGCCAGACCCCGCAGGTGAGACAGTGACCCTTCCTATCTCCTGCTTGTAGTGCCAGACCCCGCAGGTGAGACTGTGACCCTTCCTATCTCCTGCTCTTAGTGCCAGACCCCGCAGGTGAGACTGTGACCCTCCCTGTCTCCTGCCTGTAGTGCCAGACCCCGCAGGTGAGACTGTATCCCTTCCTTTCTCCTGCCCGTAGTGCCAGACCCCGCAGGTGAGACAGTGACCCTTCCTATCTCCTGCCCGTAGTGCCAGACCCCGCAGGTGAGACTGTATCCCTTCCTTTCTCCTGCCCGTAGTGCCAGACCCCGCAGGTGAGACTGTGACCCTTCCTATCTCCTGCCCGTATTGCCAGACCCCGCAGGTGACACTGTAACCCTCACTATCTCCTGCCCGTAGTGCCAGACCCCGCAGGTGACACTGTAACCCTCACTATCTCCTGCCTGTAGTGCCAGACCCCGCAGGTGAGACTGTATCCCTTCCTTTCTCCTGCCCGTAGTGCCAGACCCCGCAGGTGAGACAGTGACCCTTCCTATCTCCTGCCCGTAGTGCCAGACCCCGCAGGTGAGACTGTATCCCTTCCTTTCTCCTGCCCGTAGTGCCAGACCCCGCAGGTGAGACTGTGACCCTTCCTATCTCCTGCCCGTATTGCCAGACCCCGCAGGTGACACTGTAACCCTCACTATCTCCTGCCCGTAGTGCCAGACCCCGCAGGTGACACTGTAACCCTCACTATCTCCTGCCCGTAGTGCCAGACCCCGCAGGTGAGACAGTAATCCTTCCTATCTCCTGCCCGTAGTGCCAGACCCTGCAGGTGGGACTGTATCCCTTCCTATCTCCTGCCCGTAGTGCCAGACCCCGCAGGTGAGACAGTGACCCTTCCCATCTCCTGCCCGTAGTGCCAGACCCAGCAGGTGGGACTGTATGCTAGTCCATTGTGTGAGGTGTGATAGGTGTTACTGGTAATGTAGCAGAATACCTGAGTGACTGGTAAAATAGCAGCCAGACAAAGGGATATATCTAGGTCAGCAAGTAATCTGGGTGATAATAGGTCAGACCACCCAGGGGATGTACAATGGGTCTCTGCTGCACTATACTGGCTGACCTAGCATTGGGATATCTGACACAACCCCCTGAGTAGACTTTGTGGCACCAGAGGGGATCTGACAGGTATATAAGGAGAGCAGTCTCTCAATGGAGGAGATTCTATTCTGGTGGATCCTGTATACCAGACATCAGAGGTAACCTACCCGGGCAGGGTCTGTGTGAGCCAGTACCCCAGGCTGGGGGACACAGGACTGTCTAGCTAACGGCAGGGGTATGGCTGCTGTATACCAGACATCACAGGAAACCTACCAGGGCAGGGTCTGTGTGACCAGTACCCCAGGCTGGGGGATACAGGACTGCCTAGCTAACGGCAGGGGTATGGCTGCTGTATACCAGACATCACAGGAAACCTACCAGGGCAGGGTCTGTGTGACCAGTACCCCAGGACCATGACCCCAGGCTGGGGGACACAGGACTGGCTAATGGCAGGGGTAAAGCAGCTGTATACCAGACATCAGAGGTAACCTACCCAGGCAGGGTCTCTATGAGCCAGTACCCCAGGCTGGGGGACACAGGACTGTCTAGCTAACAGCAGGGGTATTACTGCTGTATACCAGACATTACAGGTAACCTACCAGGACAGGGTCTGTGTGACCAGTACCCCAGGACCATGACCCCAGGCTGGGGGACACAGGACTGGCTAATGGCAGGGGTAAAGCAGCTGTATACCAGACATCAGAGGTAACCTACCAGGGCAGGGTCTGTGTGACCAGAACCCCAGGCTGGGGGATACAGGACTGTCTAGCTAACAGCAGGGGTATTACTGCTGTATACCAGACAGACCCTGTCCTGGTAGGTTACCTGTAATGTGTGACCAGTACCCCAGGACCATGACCCCAGGCTGGGGGACACAGGACTGCCTAGCTAACGGCAGGGGTATGGCTGCTGTATACCAGACATCACACGTAACCGACCAGGACAGGGTCTGTGTGACCAGTACCCCAGGACCATGACCGCAGGCTGGGGGACACAGGACTGTCTAGCTAACGGCAGGGGTATGGCTGCTGTATACCAGACATCAGAGGTAACCTACCAGGGCAGGGTCTGTGTGACCAGTACCCCAGGCTAGGGGACACAGGACTAGCTAATGGCAGGGGTATTACTGCTGTATACCAGACATCAGAGGTAACCTACCAGGGCAGGGTCTGTGTGACCAGTACCCCAGGCTGGGGGACACAGGACTGTCTAGCTAACAGCAGGGGTATTACTGCTGTATACCAGACATCACAGGAAACCTACCAGGACAGGGTCTGTGTGACCAGAACCCTAGGCTGGGGGACACAGGACTGCCTAGCTAATGGCAGCAGGTTATGGAGATTGCTATTTCAGGGTGCTGACTGGAAGAGGCTGCTGGAGGATCTATGTCACCATATTATACTGTACCACCTGAGCATCTTTTTCTGGGGGGGCCTCGAGTACAGAAAAACGGTGAGAAGGTGGGGGATACAATGCTTAGGGGGCGGGGGGGTGAAGCCCATAGGCTTCTATGGGATATTGCCAGCTTTTGCTGGCAATACCCCCTGCAGCGAAAACCCGCATATCAAAATGCGGTAAAGCCCCCAATAACTGATTTTTTTACAGCATTTTTCATTTAGAGAATCCCGCCCTATATATTTATATATACTCTTACTCTGAAATCTAGCGTCTACTGATATAAATAACGTGCTTGTATGTAATGTATGTGCCACAAATCGCCATCGGGAACCGCGTAGCTGCATCAGACAATGTTTGATGACCTCTTTCTTGCGCAGGTTGTTACACTGGAAATGGGGATACCTATAATGGGCGAGCGAACAGGACGAGGAAGGGGATCCCATGTAGTAACTGGAGTGAGAAATCTGAAGACCCCAAGTACGTCCTGCTAACAATCTAAGCCCCTGTTCCTGCAAACGAAAGGGTGAGACAATAAATATCCATCCTTCTTTCCCAATAGCCTGCAGGAGAACTACTGCCGAAACCCAGATGGGGACAGCCACGGACCCTGGTGCTACACAAAGGACCCTAAGACTCCGTTTGACTACTGTGCTGTGAAACCGTGCGGTAAGGAATACATGTATGCAGCGGTGTGTGGCTGATGTGCAATAACACTGTATAGGGTGTCCTCAATCATCCCTGTTTTACAGATGGGGAGATTCCAATTGGTCTAAAGGAAGCAGGTAAACATTCTCTCATCTCTTCTGGCATCTGCCTGCTTCACATTCTCTAATCTGATCTCTCTCACCTGCCCTTCTTACTCACACTCTCTCATATCTGGCACCTGCCCTTCTTACTCTCTCTCTAATTGGGTTTCTCATTCCAGAAAATATTCAGTTTGATTCTTGCGGTAAACGTTACGAGAAGCCTCCGGTGAAGGCACGGATAGTGGGCGGTTCCCCTGGAAACTCTCCGTGGACAGTCAGCTTGCGGAACCGGTACGAGGAAATCCTGGTACTTTATTATTGCGCTTTTCTTCTGTCAATGTTTTTTTTTCACTTTGATCTTTTTCTTCATCCAGACAAGGGGAACATTTCTGCGGGGGCTCCCTGGTGAAGGAGGATTGGGTGATCAGCACAAGACAGTGCTTTTCCTCATGGTAAGAATCCCCCAAACCCATCACACTGCTTTCTATACTGGTAGTTGGGTATGCCCACTCACATCCCTGTCTCCAGCTGTGTGGACATTCTAGCTGAGACCGGTCCTTGTCCCCCCACAAGATTGGGTGTCCTGCAATAAGGTGGCATCTTCTGGCCAATGTCTTATACCACTGATTGTGACCCATCTTCTCCTGTCCCCTGCAGCGATGCTGACCTCTCCGGGTATCAGGCTATGGTGGGCACGCTTTTCACTAACCCCAAAGCTACTGATCCTGATAAACAGTCTGTGGGCATCAGCAAGATCATGTGTGGTCCATCAGATTCCAGCCTGGTGATGCTAAAGCTGGAAAGGTAATGCGTTCCATGTTCTCCACCTGTCTGCTCCCTTTGCGCCTGTACTCTGAGTAGTAGTAGATGCTAGAGGTCCATGTACCAGGACGAGCAATGGAGAAGACTTTTTTTTTTTTTTTTTTTTTTTTTTTTTAGTGTGCCTGGTAACACCAGATGGCTATCGAGCGTGCGTGCGCATATATCTCATTATCGGGCTGTGAGCCAGGAGTAGGGAAATCCTCATGTATTACCAGTCTTGTATACATATATTACCATATAAATCACTGAAATATTCTCTGTATTGAAAATCGGACAATAGGGTGCTATCTGTATTGGATGGCACTCTGTATTTTATATTGGTCATTAGTTAATCTGTATTGTAAATCAGTCACCTAAGGTGGTACTTTACTCCTGCGCCATCCCTCTACCCTATAATCACAGGGTTATGGTACTGCCCACCATCTTGTTCCTTCCCTAACTCCACCTTCTATCTCTCTAGGCCGGTGACTCTGAACACCAGAGCAGAAGTGATATGTCTGCCTCCTGAGCGATATATCGTACCTGACGATACCTTATGTGAAATTGCAGGATGGGGGGATACACGAGGTAAGAACCAGCCACCCATTGGTGTAGTACATGAAGTGGGTGATCCTTTCTGTTACACACTCGCAGTAATGCCACCCATCTGAGCCTCGATGTGTCCTCTCCAGGTACTGGGCATGAAGATGTGCTGAAGATCGCCAAGTTCCGAGTGATGAGTAATGACGCATGTAACGTAGCCCATAAGAACCGTGTGGTGGACAGCGAGATCTGCACCAAGCCCACCTTCTTAGATGTGGGAGCGTGTGAGGTGAGTCTGGCGGTAATGTAGTGCCGTGTCTGCCGCAAAGATAATGAATGTGTGACTCCGCCAGATAATGAAATTTGTCTTACCTGGTAATCTTTTTTTCTTCGAGGATGTCAGGGGCCACAGGGCTTAATAGTGGGTAGAGAGCAACCAATTCCAGTACCAGAAAGGTTACATTTCTTGGCTCCTCCCCTCTACCCCACCCCACCCCAAGCTACGTTCAGTTTTTACCAAGCCAGGCAGGAGACAAGAAAGAGAAACACCATACAGAAATGCAATTAAACATATGTGAGGACAGAGAAAACCATAACTGTAACATGTGTGAGTTCCCTCAGAGGAACTATGACCTTTAATACCAATGAAGCAGGCGCGGCAGGGAGGGATCCCTGTGGCCCCTGACATCCTCGAAGAAAGAGATTTAACCGGTAAGACAAATCTCGTTTTAATTTTCGGGAGACATCAGGGGCCACAGGGCTTAACAGTGGGACTTCCTAAAGCAGCCACCTAAGGGAGGAGACGTGCCTGTACTCTGGCCAAATGCTGAGTCCTGGGAGGCAAACGTGTTGAACGCAAAGAAGCGTAATAAAGTATTAGCAGACTACCAAGTCATCACCCTGTACTGTTGCACTACCCATAAAAGCCCAAGGCGCACCCACAGTCCTCGTGGAATGAGCGGAGACCTCGTATTTGAAAAGCACAACGGACAAAGAGATAATCTGACTACCGAAGAACCTTAGTGCGACGGGCCTAGATGCCTCACGCACGGCCCACAGCTAGGAAGACTGTACAGGAGTGGCATCCAGCAATCTCCAGGATGACAGAAATTTAAACACCACCTTTGGGAGGTGTGAAGAACGGATCGAAAAACCACCCAGCCAGGATATAAGACTAGGAAAGGTGACTGACACTCCATGTACTGATACAATAGCAAAACTGCTTTCTAGGTAAGCTGAAGAGCCCTAAGGACCAGTGAAAGTCCCCACGGAGGAACCGTGGGAACCCAGGAAAGCTGGAGATGCAGAACACCCAGCCTGAAAATGCGGACATCCTGCAAGGATACCAACCTCCTTCGACAAAGGATGGGTAGAGGCTAAACTTGTACTTTCAAAGACAAGCACAAACTAGCCTCCAAACCCTACTGCAAGAATGACAGAATCCTGGCCCAGCTGTAAATGCTGGGATTGCTAAATGGTATGTACTCCCCAAAGAAGGCCCACGGGCCTTGAGCATAGTTGTAATGACCCTTGAGTTTAAGCCGTAGGCCATTAACAAAGAGATTTAAAACAGCTACTCCATCAAACCCAGATGCTGCAGTTAAGCAGAATAGATAAGATAATGAATTTGTCTGTTTAGCCTGAGTAAGGAACTCGTGCTCAGATGTACGCTGCTGTTGCTGCTGAGGATTTGCCCACTAGACAATAAGCAGTCACTGTTATTAGAAAGAGCAGGGCTCTACATAGAGGAGGACTAATTGAAGGGGCTACTGATAGCCTACAGATGCGAGAATCAGAGCCACCTGGGCCATGTAAAAGCAATGTACCTCCATTCACCCTCAACCCGTGTTAGATTACACTGAGGAGGTGGAAAGGTGCACATCTGCCTTGGGCGAAACAGGTTATTCAATATGTAAGAGCAAGACCAGGAATGGTACAAGGTGACCCAGTGGTAGGTGAGATGCCATCAAGTCCACACTGGTTCTGCCCTAACTGTGCACCAGCATCCGGAATACCCCGGGACGGAGGGCGCATTTGCTGTCATTAGAGTCTGACGGCTGAGAGTCCGCTTCTCAATTGAGGACCCCAGGGTAGCGTTGTCCGACCGGGCTAGTACGGGGCTACACCGGAGCCAAGGTTCCACCAAGACTGAGGCCCTGCAGGGCCACTCTCAGGTTGAGGACAGTGATCGACATCTGGGACACTTGTGCATTCCACAAGCCTTGGAAAGATCCTTTGCACGTTGCCTAACCCCACTATGGAGGCTGGGATCTGTGGTGTTGAAAGTCTACTAGTGAACTCAAAATAGACTCCTTGTGAGGTTCTGGTTCAGGGAAATCTGTACCGCCGGCGGAGTCAGAATATAAGACCTCGATCCCTAGTTGAGGATCTCCCGTTGGAGAGAACTTGAGCAGAACTGAACTCTGCCAAGTTGAAGGCCGATACCATTGAGTCCAGGACCCACATGCCGGCAAGTGACATCCAACCAAGGGTGAGGAGGCCCCGGACCAGAAAGTCCTGCAACGCCCCTATGGGAGGTAGGTATGCTGTATCCAACAGGGCCCTCAGAGGGTTATGGTCTGACTGGAAGCATAAAGGGCCTGGACCAATTTAAGGTCCAGCCGTGACAGCCGAAAAAGTCTACCACGTGGCCTCGGAGGACCTCAGGTGAACTTGCCCAGATCAGCAGGTTGTGTAGATACAGAAGTATCCAGAAACCCTGATTGCGAAGTCTGCATCTCCTGACTGTCATGGCCGTCGGAAACCTCTGCAGTGGTAAGGTCGAAAGGCAGTGCCTGAAACTGAAAATGACGGTCTTGCAGCGCAAACTGCAGAAACCACTGATGCTTCAATTTGATTGGGATATGCAGGTACACGTCCTGAATGTCCAGGGACGCCCTTCAGTTCCGTGGTTGCTAGGCCCGAACTCTTGTTCACAAGGTCTCCATCCTGAACTTTAGAACTCGGATGAATTTTCAGACTTGGTGTAATTGAGCAGGGGACAGAAAAATTTGGTGGTCTTCCAGACCGAGAGGAGGTAGGTGTAACAATTGGTGCCTCGCAGAGTTACTGGAACAATAACCCCAGATGACAGGAGTTTCTGGATGACCTGCTCCAGCGCTCTGTGCTTTTCCAAGCTCTTTGGAGAACTTGGTGAATGTCGCCGAAAGGTTATGGAGTATCCTTGTGAGACCATCCCAAACACATTTGTCTGACGTGGATTTCAGCCCTATGTCTGAAAACTGTAGCAGTCGACCCACCAGGTGAAGAGCCGCCCCGTTATGTGGAGAGGCTTATCTTCTGCTTAGAGTCAGATCGCCTGGAGGGCTAGGAATGGTTACCAGTGGCCCTGTAGGACTTGTGGACGGGTTCTCTGGCTACAGGAATGGTGCAGATGAGAGCTAAGCTACTAGCTGGGCCATACAGTACCCTGAGGAAGGGACCAGGCCCAAGGCGGCTCCTAAAAGGAGGCTGTATAGCTGCACCATTACAGTCAGCATAAACACTCATTTTATATAGTCACTAGGCCTGCATTCCCCATTTACTAGACATCGATGCAGGAGCCCTAATGTCACTAATGCTGCTTTTCCTGGAAAACATTTCCTTACAGAAAATATGCAGTGTGAAATGACACAGTTTACACAATATATGACAGGCAGTGATAGAGTTAAACTAATACACATATAGCAGGCATTGCAAATAAAAATGGCAGAGAGCTCCTTCAAGCCATTAGGTTACAGAGTTGTAATGCTCCAGTAGCCATATGTCCCTTTAGGAGAGGTACAGGGGGGGGATTTGCCTAAGTGGCCCGGCAGTGAAGAGGTGGAACCCCGGAATGGTAGTAAGGGATCAGGGGAGGAGACCCACGTGAGTATGTCCTTCCTCCTGTCCCCGGGGGAGGGGTTGTGTGAGGGGAGCTCACTCCCCCTGCTAGCAAATGGCCAACCAGGGATTATGACCTCATTTGTCGTCGGTAAATGGTGGGGTTCCAGGGTGCGCCAGACACCCCCATTTACCGGTGCCGCTGCCCACACACACCGGCTCCCTGGTGGTGCAGTGGGACAGATGGCGGACCAGTCTGGCTGCTTGCTAATGCAGCCCGGCTGTCCCCCCTGCCATACTGTTACAGCTACTATGACCAAGTGCGCATTGCACACACTCCCAGCGGGAGCGCGTTACCGGTGAATCTGTGTCCCAGTGCACTGTCACGGCCACGGTCCCCCATGTGCCCAGAGCCAGCCCTGGTCACACACCGGTGAGTGGCTACCAGGCCCAGTTGATGGGGTGGCAGTTCAGGTGTCTGAAAGACCCCCATCACTGCTGCCCTATCGCTGACACCAAGTCAAGTCAGTGTAAAAAGAAGAAAAAAATGTAGTTTTAAAAATCAGAAGTAAGGCTGCACAAATAAACCAATAAAAGTAGCTTGGTCTGGATGCGGGGTAGAGGGGAGGAGCCTGGATGACCTGGGAGCAGTCAAGATTAACCTTTCTGGCGCTGGAATTGGCCGCTCTCCACCCACTGTTAAGCCCTATGGCCCCTGACGTCTCCCAAAGTATAAAACTAGTTTTTTTATTATAAAAACCTTTTATTTGTACAACAGTCAGACTAGTAAATAAAACTAGTTCCCACTTTCCTCTTCATGCAGGGGGATTATGGTGGCCCGCTGGCCTGTCTGACCCATGATTGCTACGTACTGGAGGGAGTCATTATACCAGCTCGTGGCTGTGGCAAGAAGAATGTGCCAGGCATATACACTCGGGTCTCTGTCTACGTGGACTGGATCAACAAGGTTATGAAGATGATGTAATAGCTCTGGTACAAGGCGGACCATCAGTTGTGTAACTTCCACTGAATACAGTTGGACTCCCGCTGGGGTGAGGTAGCGGGAGGGTGAGTGGGGCTCTACAGGGCGAAAGTGGGAATCTTTATCCGTTTTCTTGTAAATAATTTTATAGTGTTGATTAAGCAGCAGGTTTTACCCCTCACATGAACCATATCCCAACAATCCAGGTGTTCAGGATTTGCCTATTCATGCACAGGTGAATCTGTGTAATCCCCGCTCGCCCTGTCTGACCCTTTTATGTGCAAATATAAACACCCTATTTTCTGCTGTTAATTTTTTTTTTTTAAATAAAGATTAAAGAAAAAAAACTGCAGCGTTCATTATCGGGGTAACTACAGCTAAAGTATCTGATGTCTCCTCTCACGCTGGTCGTGCAGACTGTAGATCATACGCAGGACTGGATTGGTAGCGCAGGACCACGGCGGAAGTTTCTCCGTGTTACGGAATCTGGTGGTTCTCAGCCTAATTCCTGTGTCATTTGTACTCAGGGGCTGGCTGGCAACTCTCAGCCTGGGGGGGCAGACATTTCGAAGTGGCCCAGCTTTTCACAGGAAACGCAATGCAAAAATTGGGGAGACAATTTGGGGGGGGGGGATTTAAACAGCAATTAGGTGCAAGTTTACATTTTTTGATAATCAGTTGGGGGCAGGTTTTTCCTAACCCTTCTCCCTGTACACACTAACCCTGCTTCCCTCACACACTACACTACTGACAGCTCTGCACTAGGTCCCCGCACATAATACACTACCCTTAACTCTGCATCTGCTCCCTATACACATTACACTATTGAAAGCCTTGCACCTGCTCCATGTACACAGTACTGCTAGCCCTACATATGTTCCCCACACACACACACACACGCTACCCCTAACCCTGCTTCCGCCACACACTACACCACCACTAGCCCTGCGCGTGGTCGCTGCACACACTGCCCCACTACACTACCGCTAGCCCTGCACATGGTCCCCACACACTACTGCTAGCTTTACATGTGCTCCCTGCACACACTACACTACCGCTAGCCCTGGATCCAATACAATACCCCTAACTCTGCACCTGCTCTCTATACACACTAAACTACCGCAAACCTTGCACCTGCTCCCTGCAAACACTACATCACCAGTAGCCCTACATACAGTATGCTCCACACACACTACCCCTAACCCTGCTTCCCTCACACACTACACTACTGACAGCTCTGCACTAGGTCCCCGCACATAATACACTACCCTTAACTCTGCATCTGCTCCCTATACACATTACACTATTGAAAGCCTTGCACCTGCTCCATGTACACAGTACTGCTAGCCCTACATATGTTCCCCACACACACACACACGCTACCCCTAACCCTGCTTCCGCCACACACTACACCACCACTAGCCCTGCGCGTGGTCGCTGCACACACTGCCCCACTACACTACCGCTAGCCCTGCACATGGTCCCCACACACTACTGCTAGCTTTACATGTGCTCCCTGCACACACTACACTACCGCTAGCCCTGGATCCAATACAATACCCCTAACTCTGCACCTGCTCTCTATACACACTAAACTACCGCAAATCTTGCACCTGCTCCCTGCAAACACTACATCACCAGTAGCCCTACATACAGTATGCTCCACACACACTACCCCTAACCCTGCTTCTTCCACACACTACACCACCGCTAGCCCTGCGCATGGTCCCCACACACTACCGCTAGCCTTACATGTGCTCCCTGCACACACTACTGCTGGCCCTGGATCCAATACAATACCCCTAACTCTGCACTTGCTCTCTACACACACACTAAACTACCGCAAACCTTGCACCTGCACACTCAACATTACCACTAGCCCTACATACAGTATGCTCCCCACACACTACTGCTAGCCATACACATGGTCCCCACAATCACTACCCCACCCTTATCCATGCACACAATATCCCTAACCCTGCTGTGCGGGGACACACTACACTACCCCTAGCCCTGCACATGGTCCATGCGCACACCACACTACCCCTGCACACACGACACTACCCCTAGCCCTGCATACACTACACTACCCCTAGTCCTGCACATGGTCCATGCGCACACCACACTACCCCTGCACACACGACACTACCCCCTAGCCCTGCACACACAACACTACCCCCTAGCCCTGCACACGACACTACCCCTAGCCCTGCACATGCGCACACCACACTACCCCTGCACACACGACACTACCCCTAGCCCTGCATACACTACACTACCCCTAGTCCTGCACATGGTCCATGCGCACACCACACTACCCCTGCACACACGACACTACCCCCTAGCCCTGCACACACAACACTACCCCCTAGCCCTGCACACGACACTACCCCTAGCCCTGCACATGCGCACACCACACTACCCCTGCACACACGACACTACCCCTAGCCCTGCATACACTACACTAGCCCTGCACATGGTCCATGCGCACACCACACTACCCCTGCACACATGAAACTACCCCTAGCCCTGCATACACTACACTACCCCTAGCCCTGCACATGGTCCATGCGCACACTACAATACCCCTGCACACATGACACTAGCCCTGCACACACAACACTACCCCCTAGCCCTGCATATGCGCACACTATACTACCCCTAGCCCTGCACACACTACCCCTGGCCCTGCGCACATTACACTTCCCCTAGCCCTGCGCAAGGTCCATGCACACATTACACTACCCCTAACTCTACACACAATCAAACAATACATTACTGCTAGTCTTGCACAAACTACACTGCCACTAGGGCTGCACCTACTCCCTGTACGCAAGCTAGTATTTACCTTAAAAAAAAAAAAGGGTAGTGCACATACCCTTGGTAAAATGGGATGTCCGCATAGCAGGCAACACCTTTCAGCCAATTGAATAATCCCCTTAGTCCACACAAATTCTAAACAAAGAATGCACAATAAAGTGTGTGTGTGTGTGTGTAATCTCTTATATATTTGGCTACATCTGTCACTCAAAGTGTGTCTGGAGCTATAACACTGGGTGGAGCCACTGACTCACATGACTGACTCACATGACAGAGAACCAGCCCAGTGAGCCCACAGACAGCGCCGGACACCCTCTGCCTCTCCATGTTACACAGCAAAGACACAGCTACTCTCCAGACACACCAGGTGAGCGCCCCACACCTCCATACCTCCCAACATGACCCTCTCCAGGAGGGACAGAATGCTCGGTTTGTGGACTTCCATCTTAATATATGATTGTCATCACCTGTCATTTTAAACAGGGTAATTGATAAGAAAGGTGTTTAAGCACAGGTGATGGTAATCCTTAAATTAAGAAGAAAGTCCAGAAACAGAGCAATGTGTCCCTCCTGGAGAGGGTCATGTTGGGTATGCAACTCCCTCCCTCCCCCATTCACGGCATCCCCATGATTAAATGGCACATGCAAAACACTGACATGGCTATGGTCGACAATGAAAAAGGTTGACAAGATTTATTTTTCACTTTTTCAATGTTTTCATATTTATTCTCATGTGTCGACATGGACACCAATGAAGTGCCACACTTATGTCAACATTTACATGTGTTGACCTTTTTGTGTTGATTTTTTTGTGGCTATTTTCAGCACCCCCGCGACCCCCCTCCCGCGATTTGCAGCACACCCCCCGCAATTCGCGGCACCCCCGGTGACTCCTGCGATTTGCGGCCCCATCCCGTGACACACCCCCCTTCTGCGATTTGCGGCACCTCGCGACCCCCCCCTCCCCCGATTCGCGCGGGCCCCACCTCTCGCGGTTCATGGTGCCCCCCACCACGATTCCCCACCCTCCTGTCATTGCGGCAACCCCCCGCAACCCACCCTCCCACGATTCAATGCAACCCCCCGCGCCCCCCCATCCCACGATTCGCGGCACCCCCCCCCCCCCCCCCGCAATTCATGGCATCCACCCACGACCCCTCCTCCCGTGATTCGCGGACACCCCTCACCTCCTCCCTCGCGCGTGATTCACGGCAACCCCAGGATTAAATGGCACATGCAAAACACTGGCACGGCTATGGTCGACAATGAAAAAGGTTGACGAGTTTTTGAAGATTTATTTTTCCTTTTTTTGAATGTTTTCATATTCATTCTCATGTGTCGACATGGACACCGATGAAGTGCCACACTTATGTCAACATTTACATGTGTTGAACTTTCTGTATTGATTTTTTCTTGTAGCAATTTTTTTTCCAGTGACAACTATGAACTATGTGCACGTCAACCTACACATCATCAACCAATTCTTTGTATAATCTAGAACACCTGTTCAGTTTTACTGTAGGTGCTTTAAGTCAGACCTTTTACTGCTACTATTACTGTTTATGTAAATGCATTCTGAATGACCGCAACATCCTACCATCCTTTTACAAGAATATATAACCAACTAGGTGATTCATCGCGCCCCGTGCCACCCCCCCCCCCTCCCGCGCATCCCCCCTCCTCCCACAATTCACGGACCCCCGCGCACACCCCCTCGCGCAATTCACGCCGACACCTGCGCCCCTTCCCTCCCTTGATTCTCGTCACCCCCCGCAATTCACGGCACCCCTAAGCCCCTCATTAGTCCCCCGTATACTCACACACCCCTATCACTACCCAGCTTCCTGCTCTCCTGAACCGTAACTTCCTCCACTTGGGAGTCGCTGACGCTGTTTTGCCCACATGCCCCTATCATGCCTCATAGCCCAGCCTCCTGCTCTTATGCACCCGAACTCCCACCCAGTAGGAGGAGACACTGACTAAGGGACACCATCCTGTACTGCCACGCTGGACCCTCACCCACTGGCAGAAGCTGTACAATATCTCCCACCCTCCTCTTTAGTCCCCCTTATGCCCACACACCCCTATCACTACCCAGCCTCCTGTTTTCCTGTGTCGTGACCTCCGCCAGTGGGGAGCCGCTGACTCAGAAACACCCTACTATACTATTGCACACAGCCCCCCACACCCACAAATGTCACTGTACCATGCACACTATCAATGTACATCTTACTCTGTAACCGCTTTTTAATTAAACAAAACAATACACACCCCCTTCCACATCATATGCTCTCTATTTAACACATTTCACCTATAACTCAAGTTGCAATACAGGCATCTTTCATACAATTCTAACCATCTTTCTCATTTACAAATGTTCACAAATTAAGGGGGCGCAGCCCCTTACGACGGTGTGAAGAGCACTCGTAGGGCGCGATGAATCACCTAGTGTGTGTGTGTATGTATGTATGTATGTATATATATATTTTCATACATACCTCCCCAATGTTGTTTGTTAGCCCAGCCCCAAATCCCACTTACATCTAGCTATGACTCCTCACCACAGCCCTGAGCCCTCTCCTTCAGTCCATGGGCTCCAGAACAGAACGTTATTTCAGACTGCTCCTGTTTGCACGATGACACAGTTACCGATAAGCTCCACCCCTTTTTGCCTCGGGGGTTAAAGGGAAAGGAATCCTTTCTCCCCATTGGTGAATGGTGGCCATCTTTTTGTAGCCTGCTATGGGGGCATCCATTTTCTATTTGCACCTGCTTCTGAATGTGTCCGTGTGAGCAGTGACATAGGTAGCAATCGCAGCTTCTGCCTGCGTACTGCAGTCAGACGGCCCTCAGACACTTAAATGAACTGGCCTGGGGGGCAGATGGCACCCGGCCCAGCCCGCCTCTGTTTGTACTACTCATGCTATGAGGAAGAGTCTGAACCTCACTATCTTGTATACATGGTCGTCAAACCTATTTATGTACAGCCAGATTCAGGGACCAACTTCCCATCTGTGACCCTAACAGGCCAGGCTTCACAAAACATGAGGTGAGGTAGGGAACACGTTAACAGACACTAGGACAGTGCTGGTATGGGGACAGTAGTAATCTCCCTCTGTCACACTGATCCCAGCTACCAAACACCATGAGGTGAGGTATGGGGACATGTTACCAGACACTAGGACAGTAGTAATCTCCCTCTGTCCCACTGATCCCAGCTACCAAACACCATGAGGTGAGGTAGGGGGACATGTTACCAGACACTAGGACAGTGCTGGTATGGGGACAGTAGTAACCTCCCTCTGTCCCACTGATTCCAGCTACCAAACACCATGAGGTGAGGTATGGGGACATGTTACCAGACACTAGGACAGTGGTAATCTCCCTCTGTCCCACTGATCCCAGCTACCAAACACCATGAGGTGAGGTAGGGGGACATGTTACCAGACACTAGGACAGTGCTGGTATGGGGCAGTAATAACCTCCCTCTGTTCTACTGATCCCAGCTACCAAACACCATGAGGTGAGGTATGGGGACATGTTACCAGACACTAGGACAGTGCTGGTATGGGGACAGTAGTAACCTCCCTCTGTCCCACTGATTCCAGCTACCAAACACCATGAGGTGAAGTAGGGGACATGTAACCCAACACTAGGACCGTGCTGGTATGGGGACAGTAGTAACCTCCCTCTGTCCCACTGATTCCAGCTACCAAACACCATGAGGAAGTAGGGGACATGTAACCCAACACTAGGACCGTGCTGGTATGGGGACAGTAATAACCGCCCTCTGTCCCACTGATTCCAGCTACCAAACACCATGAGGTGAAGTAGGGGACATGTAACCCAACACTAGGACCGTGCTGGTATGGGGACAGTAGTAACCTCCCTCTGTCCCACTGATTCCAGCTACCAAACACCATGAGGAAGTAGGGGACATGTAACCCAACACTAGGACCGTGCTGGTATGGGGACAGTAATAACCTCCCTCTGTTCTACTGATCCCAGCTACCAAACACCATGAGGTGAGGTATGGGGACATGTTACCAGACACTAGGACAGTGCTGGTATGGGGACAGTAGTAACCTCCCTCTGTCCCACTGATTCCAGCTACCAAACACCATGAGGTGAAGTAGGGGACATGTAACCCAACACTAGGACCGTGCTGGTATGGGGACAGTAGTAACCTCCCTCTGTCCCACTGATTCCAGCTACCAAACACCATGAGGAAGTAGGGGACATGTAACCCAACACTAGGACCGTGCTGGTATGGGGACAGTAATAACCTCCCTCTGTTCTACTGATCCCAGCTACCAAACACCATGAGGTGAGGTAGGGAACATGTTACCAGACACTAGGACAGTGCTGGTATGGGGCAGTAATAACCTCCCTCTGTCCCACTGATCCCAGCTACCAAACACCATGAGGTGAGGTAGGGAGATATGTACCCTGCCACTAGGACAGTGCTGGTATGGGGACAGTAGTAACCTCCCTCTGTCCCACTGATCCCAGCTACCAAACACCATGAGGTGAAGTAGGGGGACATGTAACCCAACACTAGGACCGTGCTGGTATGGGGCAGTAATAACCTCCCTCTGTTCTACTGATCCCAGCTACCAAACACCATGAGGTGAAGTAGGGGACATGTAACCCAACACCAGGACCGTGCTGGTATGGGGGCAGTAATAACCTCCCTCTGTTCTACTGATCCCAGCTACCAAACACCAAGAGGTGAGGTATGGGGACATGTTACCGGACAGTGCTGGTATGGGGCAGTAATAACCTCCCTCTGTTCTACTGATCCCAGCTACCAAACACCATGAGGTGAAGTAGGGGACATGTAACCCAACACCAGGACCGTGCTGGTATGGGGGCAGTAATAACCTCCCTCTGTTCTACTGATCCCAGCTACCAAACACCATGAGGTGAGGTATGGGGACATGTTACCGGACACTAGGACCGTGCTGGTATGGGGCAGTAATAACCTCCCTCTGTTCTACTGATCCCAGCTACCAAACACCATGAGGTGAGGTATGGGGACATGTAACCTGCCACTAGAACAGTGCTGGTATGGGGACAGTAGTAACCTCCCTCTGTCACAGTGGCAGGAAACCCAAGAAGGGATCTTTCTGCAGGGTTGCAGGGGCGGAGCTATGGGTGTTTCTGTCCCCTGTCTGGCACCTCCCTGGGACTCAATTCCCACAAACATGTCTGCGGTGGCTTAGAATGAACTGTGCCCCGCTGCCAGTACCAAGCTCCACTGCTACCGCTGGTCGCACTATCGGACACCCGCACGCTTAACTTTACTGTGCTTAGGCAGCTGCTCCCAGTGCGTCTAAACATGAAGGACAGGGACCTGGCGGCAGACACCGGCGCTGTGCGGCTCTAGAATAGTGCTGTTTCAGTACTAAGAGCTGCCAGCGGTAAAATTAAAGTGATAAAATAAAAATTGGCATAAGCACGGAACCATCCAAAACCTGCCACAGCTTTATTGTGAATTACTAACAACTGTGTCACTCCCATAATTACCTTGTGTAACATGTGTGGTAGAACCTGCAGATGCTCATAGAGACAAGTCTGTAGTACAGGGGATAAACCCCGCTGGTATTGCCAGTCTGTGATGTATACAGTGCCGCGGTGCCGCCCCTCCGCCCAGCACACCCCCCACAGGGCGGAGATTACTATTACTGGGCGATACTGGGTAACCTGCTTTGTGCTGGTAGGTACGTGGCCATTGTGCAAACAATGGTAACCGCCGAGGTCATGGTCAGAGGTATCTCAGGATCCACAGCGCAATGTTCATGAACCCATCCGACTCGGCGTCCACCTTGGCCAATCCGTGGTTGTTCTCAGGATACCAGAGTAACCTAGGGAGAACGGCAGCCTTGTCAGGTCACGTGTATCAGGGTATAATGCAGGGTTCTGGGTGGCATCGGGGTATACACACCTGGCTGGCACATTGTATGCTCTCAGTGCTCTATAATACTCCAGCCCTTGGGTGTTTGGTACGCGCCGGTCTTCTTCCCCGAGCATCAGTAGCACCGGGGTCTTCACCTGTGTGCAGGGAACAGAGACATTACTATGGGCTATAGCGTTCTCTTTGTCTGTGTTTAAACAAAGTATTTGTCAATGTTGGGTGCAAAGGTGTTTTATTTATATTGATGCACGGTACAAATATTAAAAATAACATACAAGGTGTTGTAATGGGTAATTGACAAGGTGGGCCCATTTGTACACCGCTGCTGAGAGCCCCTAGGGGAATTAGGGTATCAACAGATCCCTTTTAACCATACACCCAATTGGGTTTGTCTCTCTGCAGGTGTGCACTAATGTCCCAAACACACCCCTTTGGGGAACAAGCGTATCTGAGCCCCGGGACATTAGTGCACAACTGCAGAGAGACAAACCCATTTGGCTGTATGGATAAAAGGGATCTGTTGATACCCTGATTCCCCTAGGGCAGGCTTTCCCAACCACGGTCCTCAAGGCGCACCAACAGTGCTTGAGCACAGGTGACTTAATTAGTACCTGAGTGATTCTGATTAAACCATCTGTGCTGAAGCCTGGATATCACTAAAACCTGCACTGTTGGTGTGCCTTGAGGACCGTGGTTGGGAAAGCCTGCCCTAGGGGCTCTCAGCAGTGGTGTACAAACGGGCCCACCTTGTCAATTACCCATTACAACACCTTGTATACCTTGGTATGTTATTTTTCATATTTGTACCGTGCATCAATATAAATAAAACACCTTTGCACCCAACATTGACAAATCCTATGTTTAAAACACAGACAGAGGCAGCGCTTCAGCCCACCCTTTTTTCTGCATAACTTGTGACCCACAGGGGTACGGGACACCCCTGAGGCTGAGCAGCGCCTAAATACAGCAATATAGGTGAGCGCAGCGTAGCAACAATTTCCATTACAATGGGCTACCTGCAGGTAAGAGGAATATGGACACTGCCACAGTACCCCCATTACACCCCACCCACTAACACAGTACCCCCATTACACCCCACCCACTAACACAGTACCCCCATTACACCCCACCCACTAACACAGTACCCCCATTACACTCCACCCGCTGACACAGTACGCCCATTACACTTCACCCACTAACCACAACCACTGACAGCGCCCAACCACGCTATCACACCCCACCCACTGACACAATACCCTAATACACCCCACCCGCTGACACAGTACCCCCATTACACTTCACCCACTAACACAGTACCCCCATTACATTTCACCCACTAACACAGTACCCCCATTACACCCCACCCACTAACCACAACCACTGACAGCGCCCAACCACCCTATCACACCCCACCCACTGACACAATACCCTAATACACCCCACTAACCAATCCCATCACAGTGGCAGTGACATACAAGCCCCCAGCACACCCCAATTACAGATAGCGTCACATGTACCCCCACACGCACCCATCACTAACAAGGAACTGTTCACAAACATCTGATAACATAACACTGCGCCACATGAGATATGTCATCCATAACCTGTAACTACACCAAACTAACAGCCATCGTGTGACTTACCTGAGGAACATAGATGATGGGGGATTTATTAAGCATTTCCTCCCACTGTGACGCAACAGGCAAAGCCTGATAGGAGTACATGCAGCCAGACTCCACGTGGCACCTGCGGACGGAATAGTATATAATAGCAGCAGCCATCCCCAGGTCCCAGATAGCTCTGCTAACATTGTACAGTGCAGCTAGGACACAGGAGCAGTGACACCTGTATACTGCGTGTGACTGAGGCTGTATACGGAGCAGACAGCGCTGAGTGATGGGATATGTGACACCTGTATACCGCGTGTGACTGAGGCTGTATACAGAGCAGACTGCACTGAGTGATGTGATACATGACACCTGTATACTGTGTGTGTGACTGAGGCTGTATACGGAGCAGACTGCGCTGAGTGATGTGATATGTGACTGAGGCTGTATACAGAGCAGACTGCGCTGAGTGATGTGATATGTGACACCTGTATACTGTGTGTGTGACTGAGGCTGTATACGGAGCAGACTGCGCTGAGTGATGTGATATGTGACACCTGTATACTGTGTGTGTGACTGAGGCTGTATACAGAGCAGACTGTGCTGAGTGATGTGATACGTGACACCTGTATACTGTGTGTGTGACTGAGGCTGTATACGGAGCACACTGCACTGAGTGATGTGGTATGTGACACCTGTATACCGCGTGTGACTGAGGCTGTATACGGAGCAGACTGCACTAAATGATGTGATATGTGACACCTGTATACTGTGTGTGACTGAGGCTGTATACGGATCTGAGTGATGTGATATGTGACACCTGTATACTGCATGGGACTGAGGCTGTATACAGAGCAGACTGCACTGAGTGATATGATACGTGACACCTGTATACTGTGTGTGTGACTGAGGCTGTATACGGAGCAGACTGTGCTGAGTGATCTGATACGTGACACCTGTATACTGCGTGTGTGACTGAGGCTGTATACAGAGCAGACTGCGCTGAGTGATGTGATTATAACACCTGTATACTGCGTGTGACTGAGGCTGTATACGGAGCAGACTGCGCTGAGTGATGTGATATGTGACACCTGTATACTGTGTGTGACTGAGGCTGTATACGGATCTGAGTGATGTGATATGTGACACCTGTATACTGCATGGGACTGAGGCTGTATACAGAGCAGACTGCACTAAGTGATATGATACGTGACACCTGTATACTGTGTGTGTGACTGAGGCTGTATACGGAGCAGACTGTGCTGAGTGATGTGATACGTGACACCTGTATACTGCGTGTGTGACTGAGGCTGTATACAGAGCAGACCGCGCTGAGTGATGTGATATATAACACCTGTATACTGCGTGTGACTGAGGCTGTATACGGAGCAGACTGCGCTGAGTGATGTGATATGTGACACCTGTATACTGTTTGTGACTGAGGCTGTATACGGAGCAGACTGCGCTGAGTGATGTGATACGTGACACCTGTATACTGTGTGTGTGACTGAGGCTGTATACGGAGCAGACTGCGCTGAGTGATGTGATATGTGACTGAGGCTGTATACGGAGCAGACTGTGCTGAGTGATCTGATACGTGACACCTGTATACTGCGTGTGTGACTGAGGCTGTATACAGAGCAGACTGCGCTGAGTGATGTGATTATAACACCTGTATACTGCGTGTGACTGAGGCTGTATACGGAGCAGACTGCGCTGAGTGATGTGATATGTGACACCTGTATACTGTGTGTGACTGAGGCTGTATACGGATCTGAGTGATGTGATATGTGACACCTGTATACTGCATGGGACTGAGGCTGTATACAGAGCAGACTGCACTAAGTGATATGATACGTGACACCTGTATACTGTGTGTGTGACTGAGGCTGTATACGGAGCAGACTGTGCTGAGTGATGTGATACGTGACACCTGTATACTGCGTGTGTGACTGAGGCTGTATACAGAGCAGACCGCGCTGAGTGATGTGATATATAACACCTGTATACTGCGTGTGACTGAGGCTGTATACGGAGCAGACTGCGCTGAGTGATGTGATATGTGACACCTGTATACTGTTTGTGACTGAGGCTGTATACGGAGCAGACTGCGCTGAGTGATGTGATACGTGACACCTGTATACTGTGTGTGTGACTGAGGCTGTATACGGAGCAGACTGCACTAAATGATGTGATATGTGACACCTGTATACTGTGTGTGACTGAGGCTGTATACGGATCTGAGTGATGTGATATGTGACACCTGTATACTGCATGGGACTGGCTGTATACGGAGCAGAGTGCACTGAGTGATGTGATATGTGACACCTGTATACTGTGTGTGACTGAGGCTGTATACGGATCTGAGTGATGTGATATGTGACACCTGTATACTGCATGGGACTGAGGCTGTATACAGAGCAGACTGCACTGAGTGATATGATACGTGACACCTGTATACTGTGTGTGTGACTGAGGCTGTATACGGAGCAGACTGTGCTGAGTGATGTGATACGTGACACACGTGACACCTGTATACTGTGTGTGTGACTGAGGCTGTATACGGAGCAGACTGCACTGAGTGATATGATACGTGACACCTGTATACTGCGTGTGTGACTGAGGCTGTATACAGAGCAGACTGCGCTGAGTGATGTGATATATAACACCTGTATACTGCGTGTGACTGAGGCTGTATACGGAGCAGACTGCGCTGAGTGATGTGATACGTGACACCTGTATACTGTGTGTGTGACTGAGGCTGTATACGGAGCAGACTGCGCTGAGTGTTGGGATACGTGACACCTGTATACTGTGTGTGTGACTGAGGCTGTATACGAAGCAGACTACGCTGAGTGATGTGATACATGACACCTGTATACTGCGTGTGACTAAGGCTGTATACGGAGCAGACTGCGCTGAGTGATGTGATATGTGACACCTGTATACCGCGTGTGACTGAGGATGTATATGGAGCAGACTGCGCTGAGTGATGTGATATGTGACACCTGTATACTGCGTGTGACTAAGGCTGTATACGGAGCAGACTGCGCTGAGTGATGTGATATGTGACACCTGTATACTGCGTGTGACGGAGGCTGTATACGGAGCAGACTGCGCTGAGTGATGTGATATGTGACACCTGTATACCGCGTGTGACTGAGGATGTATATGGAGCAGACTGCGCTGAGTGATGTCACGCCTGTATACGTGTGTGTGACTGAGGCTGTATACAGAGCAGACTGCGCTGAGTGATGTGATACGTGACACCTGTATACTGAGTGTGTGAGTCTGTTTACAGAGCAGACTGCGCTGATTAATGTGACATCTGTATACCATGTGTGACTGAGGCTGTATACGGAATAGATCGCACTGAGTAATGTGAAAAGAGACACCGGTATACTGCGTGTGACAGAGCAGACTGCGCTGAGTAATGTGACACCTGTATACCACGTGTGACTGAGGCTGTATATGTAGCAGACTGTGCTGAGTAATGTACAGTCTATATCAGAATCCCATGTGACCTGGCACGGTAAGGTGATGTATAACAGGGGCAGGCGGTCTCACCAGTCCGGTATGTCAGTTGATCCGACCATCGCTGGGATGTTGGTCACTGGGTTGCGGATAATGCAAGCCTTGTAGAAGTCTGGATACTGGCCAATCAGATGGCAGGACAGAAAGCCACCATGTGACCCTCCGCACAGAACCACTTTGTGTGGGTCTATTGGCTCAGTCTGCAGAACCTGCAGCACCGCTGTCTGTATGGGGAGAATGGTGACATGGAGTCAGCATGCGAGTCATTACTTATTGTCCAATCACACCAGTCCCTGACCAGCAGAGCTCACAATCTAAATTCTATATAACACTAGGTATTACTTAGCAGTATATGGGGGATACCAGGAGCACAACTACACACAGACAGAGGTGAATGGACAAGCCCCGATAATAACCGCTGGGCAGATAATGAATAGAACAGAGGCCACTAGTGGACGGCACACGCCATTACCTGCACATCCTTTACGTCTTGTGCTCCGATTTTCCCCAGCAGAGATAGGACGCTGTCCTGCCCAAATCCCAGGGAGCCGCGATAATTCACTACAATGCACAAATAGCATCAGACATTTCCCCAGTGCGAAGCCCACCACCCGCACCGCGCCGCGCCCCCTCACCTAACAGTACGGCGAAGCCCATCTTACACAGGACAGCAGGGAACAGCATCCACTCGCTGACAAATGAGGAGTGGGGACCCCCTGCCAGAAGGAGACAACACTGTCACATGGAAACAGAGGACTAGGACAGGACAGAGGGGACAGGGACATACCGTGCGGAAACACCACCAGGGGAACACGACTCTCCTCAGCCAGGTCCTGAGGCTTCAGGATGATGGACTCAAAGTCTAGGCCAGCTGCAAATAAGAATCATCCGAGTCCTGAGCCAACGGGTTTATATAACAATGTTAGAAGTTCTATTATTTGTAATGAACAGGTGAGCGCTCCTTATCTGCTTCTATCAAACATTCATTTATCATACTCTAATGTATAGAACATATATAGAAAGGCTGGGACAGGAGGGCGCAGTGTTCAGAACATCTACATTATTCCACACGTATCAGTGGGCGATGGTCATTAACTGGTGAGAAGCCCTCAGTGTACAGGGGAAGGAGGCCGCTGGGGACAGAGATGGGAGAGAAGCTGCTGCAGAGGAAAAAGGCAGCCGGGGACAGAGATGGGATAGAATCTGCTGCAGAGGGGAAGAAGGCCACTGGGGACAGAGATGGGATAGAAGCAGCAGCAGAGGGAAGGGGGCTGCCTGGGATAGAGATGGGATAGAAGCTGCTGCAGAGTGGAAGGGGGCCGTTGGGGACAGAGGTGGGATAGAAGCAGAGGGGAAGGAGATGGGAAAGATGCTGCTGCAGAGGGGAAGAAGGCCGCCGGGACAGTGGTGGGATAGAAGCTGCTGCAGAGGGGAAGGAGGCCGCCGGGGACAGAGACGGGATAGAAGCTGCTGCAGAGGTGAAGGCTGACTGAGTACAGAGATGGGATTTGCTGTTGGTGGGTGTTGGACTGGCCCTCTAAGCACAGAACATGAATAGATTATTTGAGACAGTAGGTATGATAGGGCTGTGCGGTCACTTACGGTACTGGGAGTTCTCCTGCTCTGGAGGAGGCTGATGGGTTTTATAGCTCCAATCTATGTTCATCACAGAATTCTCCTCTAGGGACACCCAGGTGACTTCGGCCCCAATACTGGCTGGTGGAAGGAACCCCACTTTCTGCAGGAGGAGCGAGGGTCCTTGTAAGACAGAGAGGATGGATAGGGCCGATGGCAGTGCAAAGGTTCTGCATCACTTACCAGAGTCGGTGGGCAACTCGGAGAGGAAAACTGGACAACCATGAGATCACGGGCAATGGCCATCAGTTTCCAGCTGCCTGGCGCGGCCTCTAAGTGGCATCAAGAGAATTACAGGTTGTTATTATTATAGATATAGGCAGTGAATAAAACATGTGACGTACATGGAGCGGAGCCCCCCCCCCCCAATACCCCTTCCCTAGCGTGACGCAGGAGCTGAGCCCCCCAATACCCCTTCCCTAGCGTGACCCAGGAGCTGAGCCCCCCAATACCCCTTCCCTAGCGTGACCCAGGAGCTGAGCCCCCCCAATACCCCTTCCCTAGCGTGACGCAGGAGCTGAGCCCCCCAATACCCCTTCCCTAGCGTGACGCAGGAGCTGAGCCCCCCAATACCCCTTCCCTAGCGTGACGCAGGAGCTGAGCCCCCCAATACCCCTTCCCTAGCGTGACGCAGGAGCTGAGCCCCCCAATACCCCTTCCCTAGCGTGACGCAGGAGCTGAGCCCCCCAATACCCCTTCCCTAGCGTGACGCAGGAGCTGAGCCCCCCAATACCCCTTCCCTAGCGTGACGCAGGAGCTGAGCCCCCCAATACCCCTTCCCTAGCGTGACGCAGGAGCTGAGCCCCCCAATACCCCTTCCCTAGCGTGACGCAGGAGCTGAGCCCCCCAATACCCCTTCCCTAGCGTGACGCAGGAGCTGAGCCCCCCCAATACCCCTTCCCTAGCGTGACGCAGGCGCTGAGCCCCCCCAATACCCCTTCCCTAGCGTGACGCAGGCGCTGAGCCCCCCAATACCCCTACCCTAGCGTGACGCAGGAGCTGAGCACCCCCAATACCCCTTCCCTAGCGTGACGCAGGAGCTGAGCCCCCCAATACCCCTTCCCTAGCGTGACGCAGGAGCTGAGCCCCCCAATACCCCTTCCCTAGCGTGACGCAGGAGCTGAGCCCCCCAATACCCCTTCCCTAGCGTGACGCAGGAGCTGAGCCCCCCAATACCCCTTCCCTAGCGTGACGCAGGAGCTGAGCCCCCCCAATACCCCTTCCCTAGCGTGACGCAGGCGCTGAGCCCCCCAATACCCCTTCCCTAGCGTGACGCAGGCGCTGAGCCCCCCAATACCCCTACCCTAGCGTGACGCAGGAGCTGAGCCCCCCAATACCCCTTCCCTAGCGTGACGCAGGAGCTGAGCCCCCCAATACCCCTTCCCTAGCGTGACGCAGGAGCTGAGCACCCCCAATACCCCTTCCCTAGCGTGACGCAGGAGCTGAGCCCCCAATACCCCTTCCCTAGCGTGACGCAGGCGCTGAGCCCCCAATACCCCTTCCCTAGCGTGACGCAGGAGCTGAGCCCCCAATACCCCTTCCCTAGCGTGACGCAGGAGCTGAGCCCCCCCAATACCCCTTCCCTAGCGTGACGCAGGCGCTGAGCCCCCCAATACCCCTTCCCTAGCGTGACGCAGGCGCTGAGCCCCCCAATACCCCTACCCTAGCGTGACGCAGGAGCTGAGCCCCCCAATACCCCTTCCCTAGCGTGACGCAGGAGCTGAGCCCCCCAATACCCCTTCCCTAGCGTGACGCAGGAGCTGAGCCCCCCAATACCCCTTCCCTAGCGTGACGCAGGAGCTGAGCCCCCCAATACCCCTTCCCTAGCGTGACGCAGGCGCTGAGCCCCCCCAATACCCCTACCCTAGCGTGACGCAGGAGCTGAGCCCCCCAATACCCCTACCCTAGCGTGACGCAGGAGCTGAGCCCCCCAATACCCCTTCCCTAGCGTGACGCAGGAGCTGAGCCCCCCAATACCCCTTCCCTAGCGTGACGCAGGAGCTGAGCCCAATACCCCTACCCTAGCGTGACGCAGGAGCTGAGCACCCCAATACCCCTTCCCTAGCAAGACGCAGGAGCTGAACCCCCCAATACCCCTTCCCTAGCAAGACGCAGGAGCTGAACCCCCCAATACCCCTACCCTACCGTGACGCAGGAGCTGAGCCCCCAATACCCCTTCCCTAGCGTGACGCAGGAGTTGAGCCCCCCCCAATACCCCTTCCCTAGCGTGACGCAGGAGCTGAGCCCCCCAATACCCCTTCCCTAGCGTGACGCAGGAGCTGATCCCCCCAATACCCCTACCCTAGCGTGGCGCAGGAGCTTAGCCCCCAATACCCCTACCCTAGCGTCACGCAGGAGCTGAGCCCCCCAATACCCCTTCCCTAGCGTGACGCAGGAGCTGAGCCCCCCAATACCACTTCCAGTATGTGACCACCAATCCTACCGCTTCAAGTCCATCACCTGCAGCGTATTTTCCACCCCATGTGTACTTCTAACTGTAATTGAGGATGGATAGATATAGATATTTTACAGACACACAAACACTGAGTTCTAGAAGCGGTATGAAATGGGCCATGTCACAGGAAGTGCAATATTCCTACAGAAAGTCACCCGTAGAAGGCACACGGATGTAGGACAGAGAACCCACTACAGACACCATGGTGCATCACTTACCTCTGGGCTCCAGACGGGTCACATTCCCCGTCATCGTATCCACAGCAACCAGTATCTGTGCGGGCGATAACGCAAGAGTTGGGTCAGAACATAGGTGCTAAGCCCCAGCAGGGCGATGCCCATTGCCAGGACGCCTGTGGGTGCGGGTGTAAGGGGGGTGAGAGTCAGCACGTAGCGGAGGCTCAGACAATTATACAGTCGAGTACAAAGCCTAGTGAGCTCAAGAGGCGTGGAGGTATCCAAACACCTCACCACTCCTGACCTATTACCATCACTCCTAATTTTCTGTGGGTGTATCGAGGCACAGCAGCGCAGAGTACAATGCTGGATAAGGGGTCTCAGGGCCTCTTACCTGCTGGCTGCGCAGCACTGTGTCCAAAATGACTCTCTGACTGTCCTTAGACCAGCAGAACGGTGCCAGCAGCTGAGTGTAAATCCCCTCAAACTGGCCTGGAAGAGAGAGGTGAAGGGTGAAGGGACGCCGGTGACACAGACATGTGCGTAGTACAGATTGGTGACCGGGCCGAGAGGAAGGAACGGAACGTTACTCACCATCTTCTGATCGCGCCACCGTATCCACCACCACGGACGTGACTTTAGTATACCAGTCATACTGAGAGAAAGGAGAATCCATTTAGAACATTTCATGGTAGTATATGTTTGGTGCATTGTGGGTCTTTGCGGCGCACTACAAGTCATTTAGCCACTCACACGTTTTCCTGTAGCACCCAATAATAGGTTACCAGGATATCATCAATCCCACAATTGGGGGTGTATTTGGGGCAAAGGAAACCGTGGTCGTCACGGGTAACACACAACAATAACTGTCCCAGAAAAACATCACAACATTTTATCTACCCAGGGGAAGAACAGAGGACAAAGCCCAATATGAAGCCGCAGCCGAGGTAACACCAACCATGAGAAGCTGGCAGCACTGCTGGTGAGGTCCCAGCACCTCACACCTCAAATACACAATGCGGCACTTGTCTGGACTCAGCCGAGGTGAGAAGACGGAAGAGGAATCAGGAGATAGTGGCTCTGGAAGAGAGATGGAGGTCAGCTACAGACCGTGACATGGAGGACGGAGCCGGAGAGGTGACAGACGGAGACATACCATACACACAGATGGCGAGATACCGGATAATACAGGCACCGGTACCTCGCATTACATTAGGGGCACACACAGTAATAATCTAAGGTAGAGGGGGCCATAATACACATAGATGGCGAGATACCGGATAATACAGGCACCGGTACCTCGCATTACATTAGGGGCACACACAGTAATAATCTAAGGTAGAGGGGGCCATAATACACATAGATGGCGGGATACCAGATAACACAGGCACCGGTACCTCACATTACATTAGGGACACACATAGAGAAATAATGTAAGGGAGAGGCGGCCATATTACACACAGCTGGCGAGATACCAGATAATACAGACACGGTACCCAACATTACATTAGGGACATACACAGTTATTATGTAAGGTAGAGGCGGCCATATTACACATATATGGCAGGATACCAGATAATACAGACACCGGTACCCAACATTACATTAGGGACACACACAGTAATAATGTAAGGTAGAGGCGGCCATATTACACATATATGGCAGGATACCGGGTAACACAGACACCGGTACCTCACATCACATTAGGGGGACACACAGTAATAATGAAGGTAGAGGCGGCCATATTACACACAGCTGGCGGGATACCGGATAACACAGACACCGGTACCTCACATCACATTAGGACAGGCATGTCCAAACTATGGCCCTCCAGCTGGTGTGAAACTACAAGTCCCATCATGCCTTGCCACAGTTTTACTATTAGGGAATGCTAAAACTATGGCAAGACATGCTGGGACGTGTAGTTTTACAACATCTGGAGGGCCACAGTTTGGACATGCCTGCATTAGGGACACACATACAGTAATAATGTAAGGGACAGTTGGCCACACTACACAGCTGGCGGGATACCGGATAATACAGGCACCGGTGACACCTAGAGAACCAGGGGCAGAATGGACAGGACTATCAGAGATCCGTCTCACCACATTTCCCTCCAGTCAGGTCCACAAAGAACATGGCGGATCTGAGAGGAAGAAGGGGGAGAGCATTAGTGTAACACCGGATGCTGGCGTTGCGATGAAAGCATAGTTTAAAGCGACATTTACCTTCTGTTCGTGCAATGCTTTAGGCCGATGCGGAATGGACTGTGCCACCATCCCACAAACACCACCCCTGTATCATCCGGGGACCAGAACGCCTGCCAGACAGAGGACAGAGGTAATATCATATACCAGCAGAGAGTATGGGGGGGGGTTACTGAGTCCAGCTCACCTGTCCAGGAGACACATGCTCAGGAATTCCCTCCAACACCGAAATGTTACCGCTTTCAATGTCCAGCACACAGAGAGCCGGGACGCTCTTCTTCACCAGCCCCTCTCCCCAATCTTCATGTAGCACAAACTGATCCCCCTGCAAGACACACAACAGCAACTGGAGCAACGCCCTCCTCACAGAGACCAGGTGCAACGCCCTCCTCATAAAGGACAGGACAAAGACCAGCAGGAGGCAAATATACACACATCTGGCGCAGAGCCCTGGTCACCAGGGACAGTACACAGACCAGCAGGTGGTGCACACATCTGGCGCAGAGCCCTGGTCACCAGGGACAGTACACACACCAGCAGGAGACACACACAAACCTGGAGCAGAGTTCTGGTCACCGGGGACAGGACACAGACCAGCAGGTGGCGCACACACCTGGAGCAGAGTTCTGGTCACCGGGGACAGGACACAGACCAGCAGGAGACACACACAAACCTGGAGCAGAGTTCTGGTCACCGGGGACAGGACACAGACCAGCAGGAGACACACACAAACCTGGAGCAGAGTTCTGGTCACCGGGGACAGGACACAGACCAGCAGGTGGCGAATATACACACATGGAGCAGAGTTCTGGTCACCAGGGACAGTACACAGACCAGCAGGAGACACACACAAACCTGGCGCAGAGTTCTGGTCACCGGGGACAGGACACAGACCAGCAGGTGGTGCACACACACATGGAGCAGAGTTCTGGTCACCGGGGACAGGACACAGACCAGCAGGTGGCGCACACACACACATGGAGCAGAGTTCTGGTCACCGGGGACAGGACACAGACCAGCAGGTGGTGCACACACACATGGAGCAGAGTTCTGGTTAACGGGGACAGGACACAGACCAGCAGGAGGCGAATATAAACACATCTGGCGCAGAGCCCTGGTCACCAGGGACAGGACACAGACCAGCAGGTGGTGCACACACACATGGAGCAGAGTTCTGGTCACCGGGGACAGGACACAGACCAGCAGGTGGCGAACACACACCTGGAGCACAGCCCTCGTCACAGGACACAGACCAGCAGGTGGCGCACACACCTGGAGCAGAGTTCTGGTCACCAGGGACAGTACACAGACCAGCAGGTGGCGCACACACACATGGAGCAGAGTTCTGGTCACCGGGGACAGGACACAGACCAGCAGGTGGTGCACACACACATGGAGCAGAGTTCTGGTTAACGGGGACAGGACACAGACCAGCAGGAGGCAAATATAAACACATCTGGCGCAGAGCCCTGGTCACCAGGGACAGGACACAGACCAGCAGGTGGTGCACACACACATGGAGCAGAGTTCTGGTCACCGGGGACAGGACACAGACCAGCAGGTGGCGAACACACACCTGGAGCACAGCCCTCGTCACAGGACACAGACCAGCAGGTGGCGCACACACCTGGAGCAGAGTTCTGGTCACCAGGGACAGTACACAGACCAGCAGGTGGCGCACACACACATGGAGCAGAGTTCTGGTCACCGGGGACAGGACACAGACCAGCAGGTGGCGCACACACACACACCTGGAGCACAGCCCTCGTCACAGGACACAGACCAGCAGGAGACACACACAAACCTGCCGCAGAGTTCTGGTCACCGGGGACAGGACACAGACCAGCAGGTGGCGCACACACATCTGGCACAGAGCCCTGGTCACCAGGGACAGGACACAGACCAGCAGGAGACACACACGAACCTGGCGCAGAGTTCTGGTCACCAGGGACAGTACACAGACCAGCAGGTGGCACACACACATACACACACATCACACACACATGGAGCAGAGTTCTGGTCACCGGGGACAGGACACAGACCAGCAGGTGGCGCACACACCTGGAGCAGAGTTCCGGTCACCGGGGACAGGACACAGACCAGCAGGTGGCGTACACACACATGGAGCAGAGCCCTCGTCACAGGACACAGACCAGCAGGAGACGCACACAAACCTGGCGCAGAGTTATGGTCACCGGGGACAGGACACAGACCAGCAGGAGACGCACACAATCCTGGCGCAGAGTTCTGGTCACCGGGGACAGGACACAGACCAGCAGGAGGCACACACACACACCTGGCGCAGAGCCCTAGTCACCGGGGACAGACCAGCAGGAGACACACACACCTGGCGCAGAGCCCTGGCCACCGCGGACAGTACACAGAACACGTGTAATAATGAGGGACAGTACGCACTCTGTAGCATCAGAGAGCAGAGGAGTCCATGTATCAGTCATGGTTGTTGGAATAGTTTCTACATGGGAGACCCAGCCAGTACAATAAAACCTGTGGCCTCACCAGGGACCCCACGACCTCTCACCTTTACAGGCTTACTAGCGTCATCCTCCTCAGAGGGAGCTGGAACATCTCCGGCAGACGCCTCGAAAAAGGACTTTGTCTTCGCTCTTTTCTTCTCAGCAATGTACAGAAGGTGGGATTCCGAATGTGACCAGGACAGACACCCAAACTGATCTGGGGGCAGAAAGGAGACAAGTGGATGCCTTAGGAATGGGAGAGTGATGTGGCCACAGGCAGGAGGGTCTCCCCGCAGTGTAAGGGGCATACACACTGTGCGATTTTCTGCTCTTCTCTACATGCAGCCAAAATCTATTCCTATAGCTTAGCAAGTGACTGCAAGTAACTCTGTGTGTACAGAATGAGCGATCCCCATCATCCTGAACCACTACTCTGCCCTAGCATAATCGCTGCATGTGTATGGGCTCTCTATGGGAGATCTAAACACCGGGAAATCAACTACCCTATATAGCTTAGCGCACATCACTGCATGTGTATGGGCTCTCTATGGGTGATCTACACACCGGGAAATCACCTACCATATATAGCGTAGCGCACATCGCTGCATGTGTATGGGCTCTCTATGGGCGATCTACACACCGGGAAATCACCTACCATATATAGCTTAGCGCACATCGCTGCATGTGTATGGGCTCTCTATGGGTGATCTACACACCGGGAAATCACCTATCTTATATAGCTTAGCACAGATCACTACATGTGTATGGGCTCTCTATGGGTGATCTACACACCGGGAAATCACCTACCCTATATAGCTTAGCGCACATCACTGCATGTGTATGGGTTCTCTATGGGCGATCTACGCAACGGGAAATCACCTACCCTATATAGCTTAGCGCACATCACTGCATGTGTATGGGCTCTCTATGGGCGATCTACACACTGGGAAATCACCTACCCTATATAGCTTAGCGTACATCGCTGCATGTGTATGGGCTCTCTATGGGTGATCTAGACCCCAGGAAATCACCTACCCTATAAAGCTTAGCGCACATCGCTGCATGTGTATGGGCTCTCTATGGGTGATCTAGGCCATGGGAAATCACCTACCCTATATAGCTTAGCGCACATCGCTGCATGTGTATGGGCTCTCTATGGGCGATCTACACACCGGGAAATCACCTAACCTATATAGCTTAGCGCACATCGCTGCATGTGTATGGGCTCTCTATGGGCGATCTACACACTGGGAAATCACCTATCTTATATAGCTTAGCGCACATCGCTGCATGTGTATGGGCTCTCTATGGGCGATCTACACACCGGGAAATCACCTACCATATATAGCTTAGCGCACATCGCTGCATGTGTATGGGCTCTCTATGGGAGATCTACACACCGGGAAATCACCTACCCTATATAGCTTAGCGCACATCGCTGCATGTGTATGGGCTCTCTATGGGTGATCTACACACCGGGAAATCACCTACGATATATAGCTTAGCGCACATCGCTGCATGTGTATGGGCTCTCTATGGGTGATCTACACACCGGGAAATCACCTACCCTATAGCTTAGCGCACATCACCGCTGCATGTGTATGGGGTCTCTATGGGTGATCTACACACCGGGAAATCACCTACCTTATATAGCTTAGCGCACATCACTACATGTGTATGGGCTCTCTATGGGTGATCTACACATCGGGAAATCACCTACCTTATATAGCTTAGCGCACATCACTACATGTGTATGGGCCTTCTATGGGTGATCTACACATCGGGAAATCACCTACCTTATATAGCTTAGCGCACATCACTACATGTGTATGGACTCTCTATGGGTGATCTACACATCGGGAAATCACCTACCATATATAGCTTAGCGCACATCACTGCATGTGTATGGGTTCTCTATGGGTGATCTACACACCGGGAAATCACCTAACCTATATAGCTTAGCACACATCGCTGCATGCGTATGGGCTCTCTATGGGCGATCTACACACTGGGAAATCACCTATCTTATATAGCTTAGCGCACATCGCTGCATGTGTATGGGCTCTCTATGGGTGATCTAAACACCGGGAAATCACCTACCATATATAGCGTAGCGCACATCGCTGCATGTGTATGGGCTCTCTATGGGTGATCTAGGCCCTGGGAAATCACCTACCTTATATAGCTTAGCGCACATCACTGCATGTGTATGGGTTCTCTATGGGTGATCTACACACCGGGAAATCACCTAACCTATATAGCTTAGCACACATCGCTGCATGCGTATGGGCTCTCTATGGGCGATCTACACACCGGGAAATCACCTACCCTATATAGCTTAGCGTACATCGCTGCATGCGTATGGGCTCTCTATGGGTGATCTACACACCGGGAAATCACCTACCCTATATAGCTTAGCGCACATCGCTGCATGTGTATGGGCTCTCTTTGGGTGATCTACACACCGTTAAATCACCCACCCTATATAGCTTAGCGCACATCGCTGCATGCGTATGGGCTCTCTATGGGCGATCTACAAACCGGGAAATCACCTACCCTATATAGCTTAGCGCACATCGCTTCATGCGTATGGGCTCTCTATGGGTGATCTACGCACCGGGAAATCACCTACCCTATATAGCTTAGCCCACATCCCTGCATGTGTATGGGCTCTCTATGGGTGATCTACACACCGGGAAATCACCTACCTTATATAGCTTAGCGCACATTGCTGCATGTGTATGGGCGATCTACACACCGGGAAATCACCTACCCTATATAGCTTAGCGCACATCGCTTCATGCGTATGGGCTCTCTATGGGTGATCTACGCACCGGGAAATCACCTACCCTATATAGCTTAGCGCACATCGCTGCATGCGTATGGGCTCTCTATGGGCGATCTACACACCGGGAAATCACCTACCCTATATAGCTTAGCGCACATCGCTGCATGCGTATGGGTTCTCTATGGGCGATCTACACACCGGGAAATCACCTACCCTATATAGCTTAGCGCACATCGCTGCATGCGTATGGGTTCTCTATGGGCGATCTACAAACCGGGAAATCACCTACCCTATATAGCTTAGCGCACATCGCTGCATGCGTATGGGTTCTCTATGGGCGATCTACAAACCGGGAAATCACCTACCCTATATAGCTTAGCGCACATCGCTTCATGCGTATGGGCTCTCTATGGGTGATCTACGCACCGGGAAATCACCTACCCTATATAGCTTAGCGCACATCGCTGCATGCGTATGGGCTCTCTATGGGCGATCTACGCACCGGGAAATCACCTACCCTATATAGCTTAGCGCACATCGCTGCATGCGTATGGGCTCTCTATGGGCGATCTACACACCGGGAAATCACCTACCCTATATAGCTTAGCGCACATCGCTGCATGCGTATGGGCTCTCTATGGGCGATCTACACACCGGGAAATCACCTACCCTATATAGATTAGCGCACATCGCTGCATGCGTATGGGCTCTCTATGGGCGATCTACACACCGGGAAATCACCTACCCTATATAGCTTAGCGCACATCACTGCATGTTTATGGGCTCTCTATGGGTGATCTAGACCCCAGGAAATCACCTACCCTATATAGCTTAGCGCACATCGCTGCATGTGTATGGGCTCTCTATGGGTGATCTACACACCGGGAAATCACCTACCCTATATAGCTTAGCGCACATCGCTGCATGTGTATGGGCTCTCTATGGGCGATCTACACACTGGGAAATCACCTACCCTATATAGCTTAGCACACATCGCTGCATGTGTATGGGCGCTCTATGGGTGATCTACACACCGGGAAATCACCTACCCTATATAGCTTAGTGCACATCGCTGCATGTGTATGGGCTCTCTATGGGAGATCTACACACCGGGAAATCACCTACCCTATATAGCTTAGCGCACATCGCTGCATGTGTATGGGCTCTCTATGGGCGATCTACACACTGGGAAATCACCTACCCTATATAGCTTAGCACACATCGCTGCATGTGTATGGGCTCTCTATGGGTGATCTACACACCGGGAAATCACCTACCCTATATAGCTTAGCGCACATCGCTGCATGTGTATGGGCTCTCTATGGGAGATCTACACACCGGGAAATCACCTACCATATATAGCTTAGCGCACATCGCTGCATGTGTATGGGCTCTCTATGGGTGATCTAGGCACCGGAAAATCACCTACCCTATATAGCTTAGCGCACATCGCTGCATGTGTATGGGCTCTCTATGGGTGATCTAGGCACCGGGAAATCACCTACACTATATAGCTTAGCGCACATCGCTGCATGTGTATGGGCTCTCTATGGGTGATCTACACACCGGGAAATCACCTACCATATATAGCTTAGCGCACATCGCTGCATGTGTATGGGCTGTCTATGGGCGATCTACACATCAGGAAATGCAGTGACCCAGGGGTGCAACGGGGGAGACATGGGAGAGAGATAGGAGAGTGATTGTGTCACATATATAGACCTCTGACTGTCATGGCCCCTAATATGTTGCTCATCAGCCTGTAGGGCCACTGTCACCAGCCCAAGCACACTGTCACCGGGCCACTAGAACGCTGCCCATCCACCTGCAGGGGTCACCGGGCCACTAGTACACTGCCCATCCACCTGCAGGGGTCACCAGGCCCCTAATATGCTACCCATCCACCTGCGGGGGTCACTAGGCCCCTAATACGCTGCCCACCCCCTGCAAAGGGTCATCGGGCCCTGCTATGCAAGCCACCTAGACCTGTAATAACTCACCATCCTCATACACCTTCCCATGTTTATCCAGCACTGTCAGATTGATGCTCTTCACCTTACGGTTCCTATCCCAGACCTAGCAGAAGAGGGAAAGAAGCATCGTAATCACAGACAGCAGCGGGGACCCCGGCAGAGTAATCACAGACAGCAGAGGGGACCCCGGCAGTGTAATCACAGACAGCAGCAGGGACCCCGGCAGTGTAATCACAGACAGCAGCGGGGACCCCGGCAGTGTAATCACAGACAGCAGAGGGGACCCCGGCAGTGTAATCACAGACAGCAGCAGGGACCCCGGCAGTGTAATCACAGACAGCAGCAGGGACCCCGGCAGAGGAATCACAGACAGTATCAGGGACCCCGGCAGTGTAATCACAGACAGTATCAGGGACCCCGGCAGTGTAAATCACAGACAGCAGCAGGGACCCCGGCAGAGTAATCACAGACAGTAGCAGGAATCCCGGCAGTGTAATCACAGACAGCAGAGGGGACCCCGGCAGTGTAATCACAGACAGCAGCAGGGACCCCGGCAGTGTAATCACAGACAGCAGCAGGGACCCCGGCAGAGGAATCACAGACAGTATCAGGGACCCCGGCAGTGTAATCACAGACAGTAGCAGGGACCCCGGCAGTGTAATCACAGACAGTAGCAGGGACCCCGGCAGTGTAATCACAGACAGTATCAGGGACCCCGGCAGAGGAATCACAGACAGCAGCAGGGACCCCGGCAGTGTAATCACAGACAGCATCAGGGACCCTGGCAGAGGAATCACAGACAGCAGCAGGGACCCCGGCAGAGGAATCACAGACAGCAGCAGGGACCCCGGCAGAGGAATCACAGACAGTATCAGGGACCCCGGCCGAGTAATCACAGACAGTATCAGGGACCCCGGCAGAGGAATCACAGACAGCAGCAGGGACCCCGGCAGAGGAATCACAGACAGTATCAGGGACCCCGGCAACGTAATCACAGACAGCAGCAGGGACCCCGGCAGAGGAATCACAGACAGTATCAGGGACCCCGGCAACGTAATCACAGACAGTAGCAGGGACCCCGGCAGAGGAATCACAGACAGTATCGGGGACCCCGGCAGTGTAATCACAGACAGTATCAGGGACCCCGGCCGAGTAATCACAGACAGTATCAGGGACCCCGGCAGAGGAATCACAGACAGTATCAGGGACCCCGGCAGTGTAATCACAGACAGTATCAGGGACCCCGGCAGTGTAATCACAGACAGTATCAGGGACCCCGGCAGAGGAATCACAGACAGTATCAGGGACCCCGGCAGAGGAATCACAGACAGTATCAGGGACCCCGGCAGTGTAATCACAGACAGTATCAGGGACCCCGGCAGAGGAATCACAGACAGTATCGGGGACCCCGGCAGTGTAATCACAGACAGTATCAGGGACCCCGGCAGTGTAATCACAGACAGTATCAGGGACCCCGGCAGTGTAAATCACAGACAGCAGCAGGGACCCCGGCAGAGTAATCACAGACAGTAGCAGGAATCCCGGCAGTGTAATCACAGACAGCAGAGGGGACCCCGGCAGTGTAATCACAGACAGCAGCAGGGACCCCGGCAGTGTAATCACAGACAGCAGCAGGGACCCCGGCAGAGGAATCACAGACAGTATCAGGGACCCCGGCAGTGTAATCACAGACAGTAGCAGGGACCCCGGCAGTGTAATCACAGACAGTAGCAGGGACCCCGGCAGTGTAATCACAGACAGTATCAGGGACCCCGGCAGAGGAATCACAGACAGCAGCAGGGACCCCGGCAGTGTAATCACAGACAGCATCAGGGACCCTGGCAGAGGAATCACAGACAGCAGCAGGGACCCCGGCAGAGGAATCACAGACAGCAGCAGGGACCCCGGCAGAGGAATCACAGACAGTATCAGGGACCCCGGCCGAGTAATCACAGACAGTATCAGGGACCCCGGCAGAGGAATCACAGACAGCAGCAGGGACCCCGGCAGAGGAATCACAGACAGTATCAGGGACCCCGGCAACGTAATCACAGACAGCAGCAGGGACCCCGGCAGAGGAATCACAGACAGTATCAGGGACCCCGGCAACGTAATCACAGACAGTAGCAGGGACCCCGGCAGAGGAATCACAGACAGTATCGGGGACCCCGGCAGTGTAATCACAGACAGTATCAGGGACCCCGGCCGAGTAATCACAGACAGTATCAGGGACCCCGGCAGAGGAATCACAGACAGTATCAGGGACCCCGGCAGTGTAATCACAGACAGTATCAGGGACCTTGGCAGTGTAATCACAGACAGTATCAGGGACCCCGGCAGAGGAATCACAGACAGTATCAGGGACCCCGGCAGAGGAATCACAGACAGTATCAGGGACCCCGGCAGTGTAATCACAGACAGTATCAGGGACCCCGGCAGAGGAATCACAGACAGTATCGGGGACCCCGGCAGTGTAATCACAGACAGTATCAGGGACCCCGGCCGAGTAATCACAGACAGTATCAGGGACCCCGGCCGAGTAATCACAGACAGTATCAGGGACCCCGGCAGAGGAATCACAGACAGTATCAGGGACCCTAGCATCGGCTGTGCTCACCTCCAGGAACTGGGTGACGTCGCCCGTCTTGCTCTTACTTCCCCGCAGAACGGCTTTCAGTGCTCCTGAGGGCGACTCGCTGCTGAGGAGCCTGTGGACACAGTATGGACATGGATGAGCTATTGCACGGTTATCTCTATACGCCATGTCAGGGCTGCACTTACTCTCCGGTGATCTCGCTGCCGTTCCCAGAAGAACTGGAGTACACAACAGCGTCGTTGTCATGGAAGACGATATACTGCCGGCAAAACTTAATCTTTTCATTCCGATCTAGATCCCTCTGCGCCCACTCTGTAAGAGAGGAGGGAAAGGTGCGTACTCCGGGTCGTCGTGCATTACAGGCTACATGCAACCCAGCAGCCAATCACATTACAGGCAATGCCGTCGCCCCTCCAGCAGCCAATCACATTACATGCAACACTGCCACTCTCTAGGCACTTGGTTGGCTGGAGCCCATATCACCCTGTGCCCTCCATGGTAGGGGCATAGACACCTGTCCTACATGAGGAGAGAGCAGGGAATTCTGGGACCTGGTGGACACAGCACACAAGGCATCCTGGGTATGGTCTGATTATAGCAGTCCCGGACAGTATGGGCGACTTCTCCCTTCTCCACCATGCATGGCCTATATGAGGTTGGCACAGAAGCGCCCATTAGATGCATGTAAGGCATGGAGAGCGCGGGGTACATACCTGTGTATATGTTGCTGTACTTCCCCCCGTACTGCGTGGTGACCTCAGGCCCGATGGACACGCTGGAGAGAGACGGGAACTGGCTGAGATCTCGGTACAGAGATGCGATGTCCTTGGGGTTACGGACACACTGGAAGATAGGCACATGTACATGGGTCACGTATGTACTCGGGTAACACATAGATTATATACTGTACCCCAGGAGAGTGATAGGGGTATTATGTGACACAGTACCTGGGAGGCTGTCTGGAGACGTCGTTGTAGTGCCCAGCTCTGCCACCTCAGGGCACCGGCAACCAGCCGCGGAAACGCCCACCTCCTAACCCCCTATACAAGGACACAGCAAAGCCCATACTATGGCACTCCAGGAGTATACACCTATACATTAAAGTCATCTGAAGGTGGTAAAGGCGCCTACGGACATAAAGAAGCGGTGACCTGGCGCCGCTAGAATACAGGATGGTTCCTTGTCCCAGATTAACCTGAGTGAACATATTCCACCCTCCAGGAGAACACAGGATACACCGCTACTGACTCCTCCCACTACAGAGTGGGCGGGTAACTCCCAGACACCATAGGCTCCTACACTGCCGCCTATTTCTGGGTAGTGTCAGCTTATTCCACCCGTCCAGGAGAACACATGATACACCGCTACTGACTCCTCCCACTACAGAGTGGGCGGGTAACTGCCAGCCACCATAGGCTCCTACACTGCCCCCTACTTCTGGGTAGTGTCGGCTTATTCCCACCTGTCCCTCACTATGGACCATACTGTACAGGCAGCTGGTTTGAGTTGGGAGACACTGGGCCCAATCCATAATGGATTACAGTTTGGTGCTTCACTGGTAGTAACAGGATACAGGCAGATGCCGCAGTACTAAGGCAGGTTGTATATTGCTTAATTAAAAAAAAAAAAAAAAAAAATACAACTTCTTAGCCGAAACAGAGGGGGGTCATTTAGAAGTGGCTCAATAATACAAGGGTTAACCCTTTCATTATTGTGTAAACTCAGGCTGTGCCCCCTGCCACACAAACAAGTTTCCTTTTCCTGGACCCAGAGCAGCAATGTCCATAATAAATAACAATCAGCGTTCATAGTCCATGGAGGTTGCATGCAATGATGCGGGACACAGACTGATACATAGGACACGCTGGACACAGGTCATCACATAACAGGATGTACTTGATCTGCGATAAAACTCAAATACCCTTGGCCATTCAGACATTGTTCCACAGGAATCAAAGGACCCATACAATGCCAAGAAAACATCCCCCAAACCATAATATTACTTCCACCAGCTTGGAGTGTTGTGGCAATGCAGTTGGGGTCCATGCTTTCATGTTTTCTCCATATTCGCACCCTGCCATCTGCATGGTGTAATTGAAAACCTGATTCATCTGACGACATGACTCTTTTCTAGTCATCTACTGTCCAATCCTTGTGCTCCTTTGTGAACTGGAGATGTCGGCTCTTGTTCAAGGCAGACAGTAGAGGCTTTCGAACAGGTCGTCAGCTTCCATAGCCTATACGGTGTAATGTGCGGCGGACAGTTCCTTCAGAGACCTTCACAGTTACTCCTTGATTAAGATACCCCACAATTTGATGCACAAGTGCAGCCATTTTGCTGATACTGGTTCCAACGCCTACAATCATCCTGCGTTCAAACTCAGCTATGGCCGATCTACTTATAAGTGTTAAGTGGTCATAATAATTTGACCACTCAGTGTAGAATATATATCGCGGTTTGCAGTCTGGCACTCTCCCTGAGTGACAACTGCCTAGGTGCCTTCAGGAATAAAAGGTTATCCTGATACAAAAGCAAACAGCGGCACTCACATGGCTTGGTGAAGAATCAATCAGGCATTTATTTCTTGAAAAGGGGCGCTGTTGGACCCAAACACCCGCATTTTGAAAATAAATGTCTGATTGATTCTTCACCAAGCCATGTGAGTGCCGCTGTGTGCTTTTGTATCCGGACAGAGATACATACACATATATATATATATATATATATATATATATATATATATATATATATATATATATATATATATATATATATATATATATATATGCACATACATACACACCAGTCTGTTATCGCCCAAGCACAATGTGGCAGAATGTAAGACCTGTATGTCCGGCGCATTCCTCATGTCACATGTCTTGGCCACAATCTTCTTGTGCCGAAAACCATGAGATTCTGATCCTATGTACTGTACCATAGACAGTGACATTACCCCGAGGGGTGCGAGCTGTACCCCCTCCTCATCCGAGCGTAGCGAGGCACCGGGCCCGCTGCGTGGCGAGCGCAGCGAGCCCGCAAGGGGGGGCGATCCACGTCCCCCCCTTGTCGGCATTTCGGCTGTCGGGATTCCGGCGTCGGGATTCTGAACGCCGGGATCCCGACCGCCGGAATTCAATACTGAATCCCATACATCCACCTCACACAGTCACATAAACCTCTGAGCGTCTGATGCTCCCGCCATTCTTTTAACCCTAACAGACTAAGAAACCCACCATTGAAATTGCCCCTCCCTTTTCCCTTTTTCCCTTCACCTGGAATAATCAAACTGAGTCATTTATTTTGGCGAATTAAAGGTCACATTTATTAATCAGATTACAAATATAATCTTACTCGCTCAGGTGGCAAAGATAGCACTGCGGTCCACCAGCCCTCCAACGTAACTGAATCAAGCCGCCCGGGGAGGGGGGCCCCTTCTCGCAACTGAAACCTGTACCCGCCCGGGGCCCCCCAATTGCCCCCCTCGACGCCAGGCCTTAGATCTTGCACCCCCTCTTCTGGGGTGCCTCCGTTTCCTGGCGCCAATCTTTGGCTGGCCCGCAGTACTTCCGCCTCTGTTAAGACAATCTCTGCTGTATCTAGCACCGCCCAGGGTCCCCCAATTGCCTCCTCCGATGCCAGGCCTTGGATCTTGCACCCCCTCTTCTGGGGTGCCTCAGTTTCCTGGCACCAAACTTTGGCTGGCCCGCAGTACTTCCGTTTCTGTTAAGACTATCTCTGCTGTAACTAGATGCTGTTTGGATGTTGCTCCTTCTTCATCCAAGGGTGGGTGGGTGGGACAATCCTTACTGCGTGCCCTCTTGCTCTCTCTGATCCTCCCCCATACCTGTCCTGTCCTTAAGTATGGGTCTACTCCCATGGGGAGGCGCCTATTACCTGCTTCTCTCTTTCCTTCCCCCTATTCAGTTCCTGCTACCTCCCTGCCCCCATCCTGATAACAGCTAGACAATGGGAGCACTTCATGGCCTTTGGTAGCCCAGACTTAATAGTTTATGGTCTCTCCTGGCTATTCGCCGTTCGCTCCTTTTAAACCTCTGAGCGTCTGATGCTCCCGCCATTCTTTTAACCCTAACAGACTAAGAAACCCACCATTGAAATTGCCCCTCCCTTTTCCCTTTTTCCCTTCACCTGGAATAATCAAACTGAGTCATTTATTTTGGCGAATTAAAGGTCACATTTATTAATCAGATTACAAATATAATCTTACTCGCTCAGGTGGCAAAGATAGCACTGCGGTCCACCAGCCCTCCAACGTAACTGAATCAAGCTGCCCGGGGAGGGGGGCCCCTTCTCGCAACTGAAACCTGTACCCGCCCGGGGCCCCCCAATTGCCCCCCTCGACGCCAGGCCTTGGATCTTGCACCCCCTCTTCTGGGGTGCCTCCGTTTCCTGGCGCCAATCTTTGGCTGGCCCGCAGTACTTCCGCCAACGCTAGGTTCCTAGAACCATAGCCCGCCACCTCACCGTGACCTTCCCTCGCCCTATTAATCTAGAACCTACATGTAACCATCTGCACGCTCTTCTCTACTCCTGAACTGAAATGCTTCCCCACCGTATCTCACCCTTGGACCCTGTTCTGGGAGTCCTCATTCTCCTCCTGTAAAGAAAACAGACCGCTGGAGACCCCTGTTCCTGAAGGGTGTTGCGAATGCCTCTCTGAGCATCGCTGCCTTAACAAGCTCTTTGCATGCGCCCTTTACTGCCGCCATGAGCTGCAGCTTCTCCCTGACACAGGCGCTAACGAGTCTTTCACCAGCTTGTTCACGCCATCTTGACAACCTTCCATAAATGAGGTGGACATGTTAAACCTTGCGGCTGCGCATGTGGTGCCGCTTCCCTAAAGGCTTCCAACTTTCCCCTTGAGTAGGCATCCGTTCTGATGTTATCTACCCCTGGGACGTGCTTGGCGCGAAAGTTAATGTTGTGCCGCAGGCAAACCAATACCAAATGCCTTATCAGGTTGATCGCTGGTGGGGAGAAGGCACTCTGCCTGTTGACTGCTTGAACCACCCCCATGTTGTCACACCAGAAGGTTATTTCCTTGTTGGCTAACCTGTTACCCCACAACTCCAACACTACTGTGATCGGGAACAGCTCTAGCAGCAGCATGTTCCTGGTCAGCCCTGCTCCGACCCAGCTCTGCGGCCACTGGGATGCGCACCATTCTCCCACGAGATATGCCCCAAAACCACAAGACCCTGCTGCATCGGTGTACAGCTGCCGCCTCTTGCTCGCCACAGGCGGTGCCGGAGAGATGCGAATACCATTAAATTCCCTTAGAAACGTTTCCCACATCAACATGCCTTCTCTGATTTCTGTTGTCAGGTTAATCGGATGATGCGGCTTTCTTACCCCTGCTGTGGCCCTTTCCAGTTGTCGGCAGCAGGGCAGGCGACAGGGGGGGTCAAGGGGGACACATGTACCGGGTCCCAAGCTTGTGAGGGACCCCAAGGTTCTGAGGGACTCGGGGGCTATAAGCATGGCTGTGTCAGTGCAGTTCCTAGCAATGGTTTAAAAAGGCACCTGCCTGGATTCCTGGGTACTTGACTGTAACCTCCCTCCGATATTAGTGAATATTAATTCTATTTCCTTTGTAACAATAAAAAACATGTTTAATATGCATAATACTAACAATGTTCTGCTCAAGGGGGCGGGGTATTGGGCCCCCTAGATATATCAGTGTACCAGGCCCCAAGATTTCTGTTGCCAGCCCTGGTCGGCAGAAGATTCTGCTCATTGGGATAACCCTGCATGTGAAATTCAGTGACCCCAGCAATGATTGAAGATGTTTTAGTGTGATCTTGTCTGCTCTGGCATGCTCCCCAATCTGCCTCATAATGCCAGCAACCTTGTCCTCTGGTAACCTACACAGCCTGTCGGTGGTATCTATTTCTATTCCCAGATACGACAGTTTGTTCATAGGCCCCTCTGTTTTCTCCGTTGCTATGGGAACCCCAAAAGTGTGGAACAGCGCCTACATGGATTTTAACAGACACTTGCATGTGTCAGTGTTCGCCTGGCTGACCCTTAGAAAGTCATCCAGATGGTGCGCAAATGTCCTGCAGCCTGTCCCCACCTCAACGCACCAGTGCAGGAACATGCTGAATTTTTCAAAAATGGCGCCATCCATGGGTAAGCATAGATCCACATAATAACTGCCCTTGAACTTTAGTCCCATGAATCCGTGACTATATGGGTGAAGGGGAGGAGCCTAAATGCTGATTCGATATCTTCCCCAATTGGGCCTGTACCCCGCAGCTGCGCACTATTCTGAGCGCCTCTTGAAAAGACTGGTAAGCGACGCTGCACTGTTGCTTTTCCAAGGCGTCATTCACTGATTTTCCTGCTGGGAATGACAGGTGTTGGATGAGCCTGAATTTCCCATGACCTGGCCTTTCGGCATGCGCTTTGGACTCCCTGCGCTAACACGTCTCCGACTGACCTGCAGCTGCTCCGTGCCGCTGTCACTAATGCTTTCTTCACTATGGCAAATGTAAGGCTCTTGCTACTTTATGCACATACAATGTATGGGCCATTGGAACCTGGTTATACCATCATTTTGCCACCACACTAGAACTCCTGTCAAGAAAGAGTCCGTTTGCATACTACGCTTTCGGCATTGCCGTATCTCAGTGTCCGTTAGGGTCATCAGCCTGCCCGCCTCCTCCGATCATTAGGCATCTGCATGTGGAAGAGGAAGGGTTGCACTGCGAGGTGACATAAAGCATGTTAGTTTGTTCTGTGTGTAAATACGTTGCATCATGCAGTCTCCCAAACCTGAGCAATAATCCTATAATGCCACCTCCATGCATTCTCCTTTTTCCCTTTCCTACCCTGCCTCTATCCTGCCTTGTATACACAAGTGACTGAATAGCTACTCCCATGGAAATTTGTAACATCCCATGAAGCCCCGTTGGCATTGGACATTTCACTAAGCTGTTTACCACCCATGTTACACAAAATGACTTTCAGTTTACTGTGATTATTCTGCTTTGCTTATTCCTTTTCCGAATTTCCAGCACATTCCGCCTAATTGGCAAGCTAACGTGCACTGAGCGGTTACCTGTATTGTGCAGTTATGTGTGCACCAATTTATTTATTTATTTTTTAATGTATAATCTGTTAAAGGGCCCATCTACTTTGCACCCAGCGTCAGCAGTATTACTTCCCTGCTAAGGCCAAGCATGTACCCCTTAAAAACTTAACTTACAAACTTAGTTGCTGTGAGAACTATGGTTCCACCCCTGTGCCCTAATTATATTCATTACTTCTTATACATTAATTGACTTAACAAAATTCTAAACAGCAACAGATTTTGTATACAGCAGCAGCTTAACCCAGCGCTTTTCATGAAATAACAGTAAGTTTGGATCTGCCAAAGATATAAAAGTCTAATATGAAGTAAAATGCTTCTGCACAACCGTAATGAATTCACTTATTGATCTCCTGTACTACTATTCTTATTGTACATACACGCATGTAACAATGAATTTACTAATTTGTATGTGACACCATATTATGGCCCTTATTCTGGTTGGTGCGGCCAGAGCCGCACACGGGGCTCCAGCCGCACAAACCAATCCCCGCCCACCCTACGGATCGCCACGGCCGTCCGTACACGGACGGCTGGCGATCCGCATAAAAATGGTGGAGGCGTACGCCTCCACCATGGTGGGAGCTGCCCCCTGCATTCGATGGTCGTCGACCATCGAAGGCAGGTCCGCACGCCGCGGCAGCTCCCGCAAGCTGAGACCACACGGACAATCGTCCGTGTGGTAGCTTGTATGGGGGCTGAAAGCTGACATCCGGCGACGTCAGCTTTCCGCCCCCATGAGTTGCGTCATGGCCTCATTACCATGCATACGCCCCGCGTTTGCATGGGAACGCCCATGAAACGCGGGGCGTACACATAGGGAAATGAGGGCATGATGCCTCTCACGCCCCTATACGCCCCCTTTGCGGCGGACGAAATACGTCTGCGGCGAAGGGGGCTGCACATGCGCAGATTGACCTCTGCGCATGTGCAGTGTAAAAACATCGGCGGTACGGCCGCACGCGGGCCGTACCGCACGAACAAGAATAAGGGCCTATATTACTGACTGCAGCTTAATGTAACCTGTTACCATTTATCATTCCCCCAATCATCAACATCTTTATAATACTGTCTATTATACCCCTATGATGCCTTGCACGCTGAAAATTGCACCATATAATGAATTTTCTTGCCTTATATTGCATTATATTAACTTCAAAAACAAAACAATGCGTTCCCATATTTGCATTCTGCCTATCTAAACTTATGCTTTGCCATATCCTAATAACAGTGCTGCACAATACTATATTATGTTACTTAAAACTATGTAATTCCCCCATACATGTGATCTGAAATAACTCTGCTCTGTAATCATACATTTCATGTTTGTACGGCGCTGCACAACACTTGTGGCGCCTTATAAATAATACTATAATAATAATATGTTTTACATTGCTGGGCAGCCAATGTTTGCTCTGCCTAGTGGGCGGGGTAGGTGAAGGTATTGTCATGATCTCTGCATGCTATGCTATGTAAACATGCCTTCAGTAATTTAATTAGGGGGAGGGGGGAAAGGGGACATTGTTTGCAACTTGCCTGAATTCTTTGGGCCTAATTCTTTGCTGTTTTTCTAAAGGCTGCAGCAAGTATAATAACAAATCCATAAGTACTAATTGTTTGGCCTTAAACTACTGTGCATTGATTTAGGTGCGTTTATTCCTTAGGGGAAAGTTACCCGGCATAATATAAACATGTGATAAAATTCTTGCTGCATTAAAGATTGAATTCATAAAATTACAGAGACATTGGGAGATTGTAGCAGGGTAGCAGGGTGCCTAATATGGAATTAAGTAAAAGAATAAGAAGGAATGCAATTGCAAATAAATATCCCCAGATATACCCCAAATAACTATCGAGATACTTATCCTAATATTTCTGGTTCACTATCTGGGATTCTGGATGTTCTTGCTGGATAAAGACAATCCTTACTGCGTGCCCTCTTGCTCTCTCTGATCCTCCCCCATACCTGTCCTGTCCTTAAGTATGGGTCTACTCCCATGGGGAGGCGCCTATTACCTGCTTCTCTCTTTCCTTCCCCCTATTCAGTTCCTGCTACCTCCCTGCCCCCATCCTGATAACAGCTAGACAATGGGAGCACTTCATGGCCTTTGGTAGCCCAGACTTAATAGTTTATGGTCTCTCCTGGCTATTCGCCGTTCGCTCCTTTGTGTCTATGTGTCTCTGCTGTAACAGAATGTACATGTACCTGCCACAAATATACAGGGCATGCTGCTACTTGTAGTTCTCCCACATGGTGGCTAGATCGAACTCTGGCTGGCAGGGCATTCTGTTACTTGTAGTTCTCCCACAGGGAGATACTATAGACCTTACTCGGGCTTGCAGGGCATGCTGCTACTTGTAATTCTCCCACAGGGACACTATAGACCTGACTGTAGCTGGCAGTGGCATGCTGCTACTTATAGTTCTCCCACAGGAACCCTATAGAACTGACTCTGGCTGGCAGGGAATGCTTCTACTTGTAGCTCTCTCACTGACCTGAGCCATCGCCATGACGCAGCCGCTGCGGGGGAGATCCGGAGCTACAGGTGTCACTTCTGCCGCTGTCCGGACAAAGTGATGGCTCTTGTTGCACACATTGATTGGTTCACTCACTTCCGTGGGCGGGGACAAGGAGTTACGGATAAACGTTGGTCAGGTGACGTCGCGTCGTCAAGTCTGTCTCCTAAGTGATACAAGGACGCATAGTCACGTGATCTCTCAGGCAGCCATGTCTGGTGTGGGCAGTAGATCCGGGCATAAGTAGGAGAGCGGCGGCGGCCATGATAGATGATGGCAGAAGGACTATATCCTGGAAAATAGACGCTAACCTACCAACTCTACTAATTATTTATTTACAGTTTCTTATATAGCGCAGCATATTCCAACTAACCTAGGACTGGTGAGTGCATGTCTATATTGTATCCCCCACATTGTCACCTTTATTAAAACACCATCCCAGTATCCTGTCACCTTATATATAACACCCCCTGTACCCTGTCGCCTTTTATATATAACACCACCCTCTACCCTGCCACCTTATATATAACACCCCTCTGTAACCTGTCACCTTATATATAACTGACCGCCCTGTACCCTGTCACCTTGTATATAACACCCCCCTGTACTCTGTCACCTTCTATCACACCCCCTTTTCATATACCCCTGCGCGTGGTCATTGCTGACATGACACACGTTCCTCATATACCCCTGGGCGTGGTCATTGCTGATGTGACACGCCCTTCTCATATACCCCTGGGTGTGGTCATTGCTGATGTGACATGCACTCCTCATATACCCCTGGACGTAATCATTGTTGATGTGACACGCCCTCATCATATACCCCTAGGCATGGTCTTTGCTGATGTGACACGCCCTCCTCATATACGCCTGGATGTGATCATTGCTGATGTGACATGCCCTCCTCATATACCCCTAGGCATGCCTTGGGCGCGCCCAGAAAACAGCCAATTGCTGGCTTCCTGTCAGTCACACTGCGAGCAAACACTCCACTCGAGAATTGCTGGATTAACAGCCCATACTGAATCAGGCCCCTGTGCGCTGGTAGTGGGGATTAAATCGTTATCTATGAGAAATGTGTGTAATTGTCAGTGACTCATGTTCCATGTCTTGTGTTCCAGAGCCTGCTATCCTCCTCTTTGTGTTGTGTGTATCATGGCAGAAGAACCTGCTCCCTGCACCATCCGGGCACCAGTGCCACTGCAGGTGGGCGACGTGATGTCTGAGCTGGGCACACCAGGTGTAAATGTCATCGATGTCACCTTTCCTCGTGCACAGACAGTGAATGTGAGTTACCATAGTAACACTATTATACCAGTGATGGCGCTCAGGCACAGATGTTATGGCTCCCAGGGACCCCCCACTTTATACATTATATTATTACTAGGTGATTCATCGCGCCCTATGGGCGCTCTTCACACCGTCGTAAGGGGCTGCGCCCCTTTAATTTGTGAACATTTGTATATGAGAAAGATGGTTAGAATTGTATGAAAGATGGCCTGTATTGCAACTTGAGTTATAGGTGAAATGTGTTAAATAGAGAGCATATGATGTGGAAGGGGGTGTGTATTGTTTTGTTTAATTAAAAAGCGGTTACAGAGTAAGATGTACATTGATAGTGTGGAGGGTACAGTGACATTTGTGGGTGTGGGGGGGGGCTGTGTGTGCATGTTGTTTAGGTGTGTGTGTGCAATAGTATAGTAGGGTGTTTCTGAGTCAGCGGCTCCCCACTGGCGGAGGTCACGACACAGGAAAACAGGAGGCTGGTTAGTGATAGGGGTGTGTGGGCATAAGGGGGACTAAAGAGGAGGGTGGGAGATACTGTGCAGCTTCTGCCAGTGGGTGAGGGTCCAGCGTGGCAGTACAGGAGTACAGGATGGTGGCCCTTAGTCAGTGTCTCCTCCTACTGGGTGCATGAGAGCAGGAGGCTGGGCTATGAGGCATGATAGGGGCATGTGGGCAAAACAGCGTCAGCGACTCCCCAGTGGTGGAAGTTACGGTTCAGGAGAGCAGGAAGCTGGGTAGTGATAGGGGTGGGGGTGTGTATACGGGGGACTAAAGAGGGGCTTAGGGGTGCCGTGAATTGCGGGAGGGGTGCGGGGGGTGCCGTGAATCAAGGGAGGGAGGGGGCGCAGGTGTCGGCGTATCGCGGGAGAGGGCGGGGGTCCGCAAAGCGTGGGAGGGGGCGTGAATTGTGCTAGGGGGGGGTTGCGAATCGCGGGAGGGGGGTGCGCCGGGGGTCCGTGAATTGCGGGAGGGGGGGGGGGGGCACAGGGCACGATGAATCACCTAGTTGGTTATATATTCTTGTAGAAGGATGGTAGGATGTTGCTGTCATTCAGAATGCATTTACATAAACAGTAATAGTAGCAGTAAAAGGTCTGACTTAAAACACCTACAGTATAACAGAACAGGTATTATATATTATACAAAGAATTGGTTGATGATGTGTAGGTTGATGTGCACATAGTTCATAGTTGTCACTGGAAAAAAATTGCTACAAGAAAAAATCAACACAGAAAGTTCAACACATGTAAATGTTGACATAAGTGTGGCACTTCAAAATAAGAAAAATAAATCTTCAAAAACTCATGTCAACCTTTTTCATTGTCGACCATAGCTGTGCCAGTGTTTTGCATGTGCCATTTAATCCTGGGGTTGCCGTGAATCACGCGCGGGGGAGGGAGGAGGGAGGAGGTGAGGGGTGAGGAATCGCGGTAGGGGGGGTCGTGGGGGGCACCGTGAACCGCGGTAGGGGGGGTCGTGGGGGGCACCGTGAACCGCGGGAGGGGGGGCCCGGGGGTTGGCGCGAATTGCAGGAGGGGGGGGTGTCACGGGGTGGGGCCGCGAATCTCGGGTGTCACCGGGGGTGCCGCGAATTGCGGGGGGTGTGCTACAAATCGCAGGAGGGGGGTCGCGGGGGGTGCCGCGAATCGCCACAAGAAAAAAATCAACACAGAAAGGTCAACACATGTAAATGTTGACATAAGTGTGGCACTTCATTGGTGTCCATGTCGACACATGAGAATAAATATGAAAACATTGAAAAAGTGAAAAATAAATCTTGTCAACCTTTTTCATTGTCGACCATAGCCATGTCAGTGTTTTGCATGTGCCATTTAATCGTGGGGATGCCGTGAATGGGGGAGGGACACATTGCTCTGTTTCTGGACTTTCTTCTTAATTTATGGATTACCATCACCTGTGCTTAAACACCTTTCTTATCAATTACCCTGTTTAAAATGACAGGTGATGACAATCATAAATTAAGATGGAAGTCCACAAACATAGCATTCTGTCCCTCCTGGAGAGGGTCATGTTGGGAGGTATGGAGGTGTGGGGCACTCACCTGGTGTGTCTGGTGTGTAGCTGTGTCTTTGCTGCGTAACATGGAGAGGCAGAGGGTGTCTGGCACTGTGGGCTCACTGGGCTGGTTCTCTGTCATGTGAGTCAGTCATGTGAGTCAGAGGCTCCACCCAGGGTTATATCTCCAGACACACTTTAAGGTGACAGATGTAGCCAAATATATAAGAGATACAGTATATTATTCCTGGGGTGACACTATTATAGTTTATATTATTAAACATTATGTTATTCCTGGGGGGGGGGGCACTATTATACATTATATAATAATGTGTTGACATTTGGAACAAAAAAATTGTGAAAAACCCCATGTTGATTGTGTCGACCTAATTACATGTCAACCTTCTTGGATGTCGACCTTTTTGCTGTCTACCCATTGTCCCACACCCATAGTGACCTACCTATCTCTAGTGCCTGTGCGCCGTGCCCAGTACCGGCAGTGCCTGTGCCTGTGCGCCGTGCCGGCAATGCCTTGGTGGATAGTGGCAGTGACTCCCTCTGTTGGGGTATTTTCAGGACCCGTCACTGAGTGTATTACCCCTCTCTGGTGCAGGAGATCAACTTTAAGAATTACTACACCGCTTTCCTGACCATTCAGATCCAGGTGTCTGAGCCCCCTGCCAAGCCTGGACCCTGGAAGACCTGTGTCAGCAACCTGCGTCTCATGCCAAGCCCTCACACGGAAGAGGGGTCCCAGGACTATGTGTCTGTGTACAGGCAGCAGGTGGGTGCACTTACCTGGCATGTGTTGTGTATTAGTGACTGGGCGTGGCCGTGGTATGTCCTGCTTATGCAGTGGCGTAACTAGATAAATGTGGGCCCCATAGCAAAAGTTTGTAAGGGCCCCTAATCATCACCTAATGCTGAAAAATGTATATAGCACATGATACTTTGACAGGCAAAGTGGGCCCCTCTCAGCTCTGGGCCCCATAGCAGCTGCACCCCCTGCACCTATGGTAGTTACGCCCTTGTGCTTATGTGTATTGTAACTGTATTGTTGGGATTGTCATAAAGTAACAATACTGACACCAAGGTAGATTGTGAGAACAAAACCGTTCTACTCAATCCCAGGTTCTTTTCTACATAACGACCAAGTTGTTCACAGCACAACGTGGAGTAACCACAAACTCCCCGGCTGGGTAACATCACACAGCCGTCAGGTGGTTATAGACTCAGCATAAAGCCTACACACAATGATACATCAATGTAAAGCACACACAGTGTCCTGGGTTACAGTCACCGCACCGCTTCAGTGGGAATGCGTCCTACCAGGAACCACCGATACTGAAGTCCCATTGGGCTTGCAGTCCTCCAGACCCCTTACACTAGCCCTCAGCCCTCCTTACAGACCCTAGCTTCCCTGACTGGCCTATCCCTGCTGCTGCCTCCAATACAGCCCTGACTCGCCTAGCCCTCCTGCTGCCGCCAATACAGCCCTGACCGGCCTATGCCTGCTGCTGCCTCCAATACAGCCCTGACCGGCCTATCCCTGCTGCTGCCTCCAATACAGCCCTGACCGGCCTAGCCCTGCTGCTGCCTCCAATACAGCCCTGACCGGCCTATCCCTGCTGCTGCCTCCAATACAGCCCTGACCGGCCTATCCCTGCTGCTGCCTCCAATACAGCCCTGACCGGCCTATCCCTGCTGCTGCCTCCAATACAGCCCTGACCGGTCTAGACCTCCTGCTGCCGCCAATACAGCCCTGACCGGCCTATCCCTGCTGCTGCCTCCAATACAGCCCTGACCGGCCTATCCCTGCTGCTGCCGCCAATACAGCCCTGACCGGCCTATGCCTGCTGCTGCCTCCAATACAGCCCTGACTGGCCTATGCCTGCTGCTGCCTCCAATACTGCCCTGACCCGCCTAGCCCTGCTGTTGCCGCCAATACAGCCCTGACTGGCCTAGCCCTGCTGCTGCCTCCAATACAGCCCTGACCGGCCTAGCCCTGCTGCTGCCTCCAATACAGCCCTGACCCACCTAGCCCTGCTGCTGCCAATACAGCCCTGACCCACCTAGGCCTGCTGCTGCCTCCAATACAGCCCTGACCGGCCTAGCCCTGCTGCTGCCGCCAATACAGCCCTGACCGGCCTAGCCCTGCTGCTGCCTCCAATACAGCCCTGACCCGCCTAGCCCTGCTGCTGCCTCCAATACAGCCCTGACCCGCCTAGCCCTGCTGCTGCCTCCAATACAGCCCTGACCCGCCTAGCCCTGCTGCTGCCACCAATACAGCCCTGACCCACCTAGCCCTCCTGCTGCCTCCAATACAGCCCTGACCCACCTAGGCCTGCTGCTGCCGCCAATACAGCCCTGACCGGCCTAGCCCTGCTGCTGCCTCCAATACAGCCCTGACCCGCCTAGCCCTGCTGCTGCCAATACAGCCCTGACCCTCCTAGCCCTCCTGCTGCCACCAATACAGCCCTGACTGGCCTAGCCCTGCTGCTGCCAATACAGCCCTGACCGGCCTAGCCCTGCTGCTGCCTCCAATACAGCCCTGACTTGCCTAGCCCTGCTGCTGCCTCCAATACAGCCCTGACCCGCCTAGCCCTGCTGCTGCCACCAATACAGCCCTGACCCGCCTAGCCCTGCTGCTGCCACCAATACAGCCCTGACCCACCTAGCCCTCCTGCTGCCTCCAATACAGCCCTGACCCACCTAGGCCTGCTGCTGCCGCCAATACAGCCCTGACCGGCCTAGCCCTGCTGCTGCCTCCAATACAGCCCTGACCCGCCTAGCCCTGCTGCTGCCAATACAGCCCTGACCCTCCTAGCCCTCCTGCTGCCACCAATACAGCCCTGACTGGCCTAGCCCTGCTGCTGCCAATACAGCCCTGACCGGCCTAGCCCTGCTGCTGCCTCCAATACAGCCCTGACTTGCCTAGCCCTGCTGCTGCCTCCAATACAGCCCTGACCCGCCTAGCCCTGCTGCTGCCACCAATACAGCCCTGACCCACCTAGCCCTCCTGCTGCCTCCAATACAGCCCTGACCCACCTAGGCCTGCTGCTGCCGCCAATACAGCCCTGACCGGCCTAGCCCTGCTGCTGCCGCCAATACAGCCCTGACCTGCCTAGCCCTGCTGCTGCCTCCAATACAGCCCTGACCCGCCTAGCCCTGCTGCTGCCGCCAATACAGCCCTGACCCGCCTAGCCCTGCTGTTGCCGCCAATACAGCCCTGACCTGCCTAGCCCTGCTGCTGCCGCCAATACAGCCCTGACCCGCCTAGCCCTGCTGTTGCCGCCAATACAGCCCTGACCGGCCTATCCCTGCTGCTGCCTCCATTACAGCCCTGACCTGCCTAGCCCTGCTGCTGCCGCCAATACAGCCCTGACCGGCCTAGCCCTGCTGCTGCCGATACAGCTGTAAACTGTCTAGCCCTAGTGTGGGTCCCTGCGGTGGGGAAAGGGTGGGGGTCCCTGCGGCGGGGGAGGGGTGTGGGTCTCGGTGGCGGAGGTGTGGGTACCGGCGTCGGGGGAGGGAGTATGGAACCCGCTGGTGAGGGAGGGGTGTGGGTCACTGTGGTGGGAGAGGAGTTTGGGTCACTGCGGTGGGAGAGGGGTGTGGGTCACTGCAGAGGGGGAGTAGTTTGGGTCCCACCAATGATATATTACTCCTCCCCAGATGCTGTGTGATACAGATAACGTGGTCTCCCTTCGTCTCATCCTGCGACAGCCATCACCTGTCTGGCGGACCTTTACCCTGGAAGAACTGCAGATCAATCCACCTGGAAGGCAGGTAAGTGGTCAGGTCTCTGCCGCAGAGGACAATATATACTGTAAGGGCTCTGTCCACTTACAGAGAACGTTCCTATCCCTCAGCTGACGATAACTGCCTGTCCTGGGCACTATGCGCTTCCCGGTAGCCGCGCACAGGAGGTGAGTGCCGCACTACTTATCTGGGTGTTACTGTTATGTGTTCCAGAGCCCGCAGAGAGGGTTCTCCTGGTGGATGTCTCATCTTCCCCCCAAAGAGAAGCTGCGCAATCTGCACAAGGTGAGAATTGGGGGCGATTATACGCTGTCAGGTATATGAGAGATATTGGTGAAAGGGATTATTATCATTTATTTATAGGGCACCACAGAGTGCGCAGTGCTGCATGATGGGGGATCAGAGAGAGAGAGTGCAGAATAGCAGAGCACCCTGGGGTGGGGGAGTAACCCGGAGGGTGATGATGATACAGCTGGGCAGGATAACATTGCATGGCAGGGGGGAGAATTCAGCATTCTAACGGAAAGATGGTGCCAGGATAGTGTTTGTGCAATGGTCACTAGGTACCAGTACCACCAGCACTGACATGGGCTGAGCATGTAACCAACCAGTAAAAGAATGATATTACTGTACATGTCCAAAAGCTTGCCTACATATGGGGATATACGATTATACGCAATTAGGTGTCGGTGTAGGAGTCTGCGGTGGAACAAGCAGTTCAAGAAGCAGTTCGAGCTACAGATGTAGGAGCCTGGGAGAAGCAAATCCAGGTGCAGATGTAGGAGCCTGGGAGAAGTGGTTCCTGGTGCGGGTGTAGAAGCCTCTGAAAAGTGGTTTCAAGTGGAGGAGCCTGGGAGAAATGGTTCCAGGTGCGGGTGTAGGAGCCTGGGAGAAGTGGTTCCAGGTGCGGGTGTAGGAGCCATGGGAGAAGTGGTTCCAGGTGCGGGAGCCCGGGAGAAGTGGTTCCTGGTGTGGGTGTAGGAGCCTGGGAGAAGTGGTTCCTGGTGTGGGTGTAGGAGCCTGGGAGAAGTAGTTCCAGGTGAGGGTGTGGTAGCCTGGGAGAAGCGGCTCCAGGAGTGGATGTGGGAGCCTGGGAGAAGCGGCTCCAGGTGAGGATGTAGGAGGCGGCTCAGTTACATACAATTACAGATGGGGAGAGGGATTCTTAGGGGTGGTGACGAGAGTGAGGTATCACACAGCCAGTCTCAGTGCTGCATATACTGCACCCATACACAGATGGAGTAATGGTTAGCGTTACTGCCTCACAGCACTGACATGAGTTTGATTCCCTCCATGACCCTAAATGTGTGGAGTAAATACCTGGTAATAATATCCTCTGTACAGCACTGCAGAATATGTGTGCGCTATATAAATAACTGGTAATAATATTCTCTGTACAGCGCTGCGGAATATGTGTGCGCTATATAAATAACTGGTAATAATAATCTCTGTACAGCGCTGCAGAATATGTGTGTCCTATATAAATAACTGGTAATAATATTCTCTGTACAGCGCTGCGGAATATGTGTGCGTTATATAAATAACTGGTAATAATATCCTTTGTACAGTGCTGTGGAATATGTGTGCGCTATATAATAACTGGTAATAATAGTCTCTGCACAGCGCTGCGGAATATGTGTGCGCTATATAAATAACTGGTAATAATATCCTTTGTACAGCACTGCAGAATATGTGTGCGCTATATAATAACTGGTAATAATAGTCTCTGCACAGCGCTGCGGAATATGTGTGCGCTATATAAATAACTGGTAATAATATTCTCTGTACAGTGCTGTGGAATATGTGTGCGCTATATAAATACCTGGTAATAATATTCTCTGTACAGCGCTGCGGAATATGTGTGTGTGCTATATAAATAACTGGTAATAATATTCTCTGTACAGCGCTGCGGAATATGTGTGCGCTATATAAATAACTGGTAATAATAGTCTCTGTACAGCGCTGCGGAATATGTGTGCGCTATATAAATAACTGGTAATAATAATCTCTGTACAGCGCTGCAGAATATGTGTGTCCTATATAAATAACTGGTAATAATATTCTCTGTACAGCGCTGCGGAATATGTGTGCGTTATATAAATAACTGGTAATAATATCCTTTGTACAGTGCTGTGGAATATGTGTGCGCTATATAATAACTGGTAATAATAGTCTCTGCACAGCGCTGCGGAATATGTGTGCGCTATATAAATAACTGGTAATAATATCCTTTGTACAGCACTGCAGAATATGTGTGCGCTATATAATAACTGGTAATAATAGTCTCTGCACAGCGCTGCGGAATATGTGTGCGCTATATAAATAACTGGTAATAATATTCTCTGTACAGTGCTGTGGAATATGTGTGCGCTATATAAATACCTGGTAATAATATTCTCTGTACAGCGCTGCGGAATATGTGTGTGTGCTATATAAATAACTGGTAATAATATTCTCTGTACAGCGCTGCGGAATATGTGTGCGCTATATAAATAACTGGTAATAATAGTCTCTGTACAGCGCTGCGGAATATGTGTGCGCTATATAAATAACTGGTAATAATAGTCTCTGTACAGCGCTGCGGAATATGTGTGTGCTATATAAGAAACTGTTAATAAATAAAATACCCAGTATCTATTCCTCAATAGTATAACAGACCTGTCCCATTATAGCGTCAGATTTGGCTGCTTGTTGATTCTGTTATATGATGTTTGTAGTGTAATTATTGGTTACAAGCGATATTTGTGTTCCAGGCTGTCCCGGATCCAGAGCGCGTGTCCAGTGAGGTGCAGCAAATGTGGGCACTGACAGAAGTCATGAGAGCCAATCAGAGCGCGGTCAGCATCGGCAGGTTTGATGTGAGTGCTAGGGAAGTCTGTGTGCAGCATCAGTCACACAGCACCCCCCCAATGTCTGGTGCACATCAGTCACACAGCACCCCCCAATGTCTAGTGCACATCAGTCACACAGCACCCCCCCCCAATGGCTGGTGCACCTCAGTCACACCGTACTCCCAATGTCTGGTGCACCTCAGTCACACCGTACCCCCAATGTCTGGTGCAGCATCAGTCACACAGAACCCCCCAATGTCTGGTGCACCTCAGTCACACCGTACCCCCAATGTCTGGTGCACCTCAGTCACACCGTACCCCCAATGTCTGGTGAACATCAGCCACACAGCACCCCCCAATGTCTGGTGCACATCAGTCACACAGCACCCCCAATGTCTGGTGCACATCGGTCACATAGCACCCCCAATGTCTGGTGCACATCAGCCATACCGTACCCCCAATGTCTGGTGCACATAAGCCACACAGCACCCCCCAATGTCTGGTGCACATCAGCCACACAGCACCCCCCAATGTCTGGTGCACATCAGTCACACAGCACCCCCAATGTCTGGTGCACATCGGTCACATAGCACCCCCAATGTCTGGTGCACATCAGCCACACAGCACCCCCCAATGTCTGGTGCACATCAGTCACACCGTACCCCCAATGTCTGGTGCACATCAGTCACACAGCACCCCCCAATGCCTGGCGCACATCAGTTACACAGCACCCCCCCCCACACACACACACAATGTCTGGTGCACATCAGTCACACAGCACCCCTAATGTCTGGTGCACATTAGTCACACCGTACCCCCAATGCTTGGTGCATATCAGTCACACCGTACCCCCAATGTCTGGTGCACATCAGTCACACCGTACCTCCAATGTCTGGCGCACATCAGTTGCACAGCACCCCCCAATGCCTGGCGCACATCAGTTACACAGCACCCCCCAATGTCTGGTGCACATCAGTCACACAGCACCTTCCACAGCAATCTCACAGGTTAAATCTTTCTATCTAACTGGTCCTTACCTCTGGAACTCCATCCCTCTCTCACAGCTTAATTCCCTCTATCTAACTGGTCCTTACCTCTTTCTCACAGCTTAAATCCCATTATATGACTGGTCCTTACCTCTCACAGCTTAAATCCCTCTATCTGACTGGTTCTTACCTCTGGAACTCCATCCCTCTCTCTCACAGCTAATTCCCTCTATCTAACTGGTCCTAACCTTTCGCTCACAGCTTAAATTCCTCTATCTGACTGGTCCTTTCCTCTGGAATTCCATCGCTCACTCACAGCTTAAATACCTATATCTAACTGGTCCTTACCTCTTTCTCACAGCCTTAATCCCATTATCTGACTGGTCCTTACCTCACTCTCACAGCTTAAATCCCTCTATCTGACGGGTCCTTACCTCGGGGACTCCATCCCTCTCTCTCTCACACACAGCTTAATTGTCTCTATCTGACTGGTCCCTGCCTCTGGAACTCCTTCCCTCTCTCACAGCTTAACTCCCTCTATCTAACTCATCTTTACCTATTTCTCACAGCTTAAATCCCATTATCTGACTGATCCTTACCTCTGGAACTCCATCCCTCTCTCTCACAGCTTAATTCCCTCTGTCTAACAGGTCCTTACCTCTCGCTCACAGCGTAAATTCCTCTATGTGACTGGTCCTTACCTCTGGAATTGCATCCCTCTCTCACAGCTTAAATCCCTGTATCAGACAGGTCTTTACCTCTTTCTCGCAGCTTAAATTCCTCTCACAGCTTAAATCCATCTATCTAACTGGTCCTTACCTCTGGAACTCTTCACCTGTATCATTTACCATATGTCAGCATTTGTCTTCAACACTTCCAGATACTTCCCCATTTTACCTGCGCTTTTTGTACCTTCATGTCTCATTGTGGACCGCACAAATGTAAAATACATAAGAGGAAGAGATTCCTACCTGTGCAACATCCCCCAGGAACGTGATGTGCAGCCCAGTCTCCATAGGGAAATATTGACCGCGGCCCGGTGTGTCTCATACAGTGTTCGGCCACATAATGTACTTACCTGCACCCGGCTAATGACAGCAGAGATAAATCATTGATATTTATTTTATAGGTGGACGGATGCTACGATATCAACCTCCTCTCCTACACGTGACATATGTGCCTGCACATGGATGGACCCTGCTGCGGATTAGGCACATGGGGCTGTGTACATGTATATGGCAGTGTAACCTACCTCCTGCGGTGCCTCCAACTTGGTGTGTGTTTGGGCATGGACTAACAGACTTGGATAACTTCACACAGATCTCATTGGCAGCCTTTAATTCAGTGTAACCTGTGGGGTTCGTGTGCCCATAGCCGGGGTCTGGTCCTGTCGTGTTTGGAATAAGGGAACATTTGTGCTACAGTTGTGATTCTGCATGCACTAACATACGCAGGGCTGTATGCTGACTATGAGGGGGGGGGGAGGGGAGCTGCGCATTGTACAGTGTGCTGTACGCTAGGTATGAGGGACGGGACTGTGCACTGTACCGTGTGATGGACTCTGGCTAGATCCCGCTAGATACACTGGGGACCAGCAGGCCGGGAGCCGCTCCGCAGTAATTAGAGCAGATAATCGCTACTGTTGTCTGTGTGTAATTGTCACTAATATGTTCTCACGCTGCTCTCATTATGTGTCTGACTGTGTGACATAAATCAGGTTACAGATTATTCTAGAATTACTTTGTATTATTAGTAAATGACGGGAGAACGTACGGCGGCGTTTCCTGCAGACGTTGGAGACAGAGGGGGACATTGACTAAGATGTGTATTCTTTTTCCACTTTTTGTTTACCCGAATGTCGACATGGACACTAAAAAAGTGCACCTTGTCTCCTCGCATGGCTTGCTGCACTCGGCACACTATTTTATTCTCCCACCATGCCCTAATGGATGGAATAGCGCCTGTCGGTAAAAAACAGTGAAAAACCCCATGTCGACCTTTTGATAGTAGGCCTTCCCATGTCGACCTAATGACCCTGTTGACCTAAACCCATGTCAACCTTCAGTCAAATCGACCTTCATGCATGTCGATCTAGTGGTGTCAATGTAATGCTTGTCGGCCTAGTGATGGTATCCCAAATAAAGCAGCCAGTATTTACCCTGCACAGAAACAACTCCCAAATCCATCTGTCTGCCCATGTTACATCTGCCCCGCCTGCAGTGCAGCATCTCTCTCTCTGCCCATGTTACATCTGCCCCGCCTACAGTGCAGCATCTCTCTCTCTGCACATGTTACATCTGCGCCTCCTGCAGAGCAGCATCTCTCTCTGCATATGTTCCATGTGCCCCACCTGCAGTGCAGGAGCTCTCTGCCCATGTTACATCTGCCCCTCCTGCAGTGCAGCATCTCTCTCTGCATATGTTACATCTGCCCCACCTGCAGTGCAGCATCTCTCTGCCCATGTTACATCTGCCCCGCCTGCAGTGCAGCATCTCTCCCTGCCCATGTTACTTCTGCCCCGCCTACAGTGCAGCATGGTTTTGAGTAATATTTCACTTTTACAATCCATGCTAAATCAGGTCATAGATCAAAAGATAGGAGTGCACCTGCTCTCCGGTAACAGGACAGGCAAAAGAAGAACGCAGAGACCATGCCCAGCTGGTGGTGATAGGTGACCCCTGTGGCATGTCTCAGAGGTGTTGGGGCCTGCGGATGTGTAATGTTTCCCACACCTGCGGCCCCAGTAATTCTCCTTACATCCCACATGAGAGTCTGCAGTTGGTTCCTGATGAATCACAAGAGATGGAAGTTGGTGCTTTGCTGGACTGATACAGTGTTGGCGCCACCCTAGCAAAGTGCTCGGCAGCTGCACTCTGGGTAATGCGCTCCCCTATCTGACAGGGGGAGAAGGAGCAGTGACTGACCCTACACCCTGACACAGGAAAGCTATTGTCACATGACAGCACATCTGGTGGTGAAATGCGTCGTGCACCCCTTACACAACTCTCATGTAGCGGGCAGTCATCCCCAGCACAGGGGGGGCTCAGGATAACATATCCATGTGATGGGCTGTCTCCGGAGTGGTGAGAGGGACGGGCAGGCCGTCCTGGCTGTGTACCCCGGGGGCACAGACACATCATAACTGGCGTCAGCTTCGGTAATTCTGGTACAAAGTGGAACATTGGTTACTTTTAGCCGTTACAGTAATCCCACATTACTTCCCCCTCCCCTGGTACCTTTCCTGGAAGGGTACCTGCACCACACCCACCCCTGGCACTTACCTGCGTGGGGGATCCGGGCAGCGGGTCCGGCATGGACACAGCACTTCAGGTCCCTCCCTGTGTCCTGTGCCCATGCCAGACCCCGCTGCCCGGATCCCCCACGCAGGTAAGTGCCAGGGGAGGGGGTGGGTGCAGGGTAGGTACCAGGGGAGGGAGAGGGGGTGCAGGGCAGGTACCAGGGGAGGGAGGGTGGGTCCAGGAAAGGTACCAGGGGAGGGGGGGTTATGAAAGACAGGCACTCTTTTTTAAACGGTTCACTGCGATGGGAATAGCACTTACGGTATTTAAAACGGTAGTCTGGTGCAATGTGAATGCTAATACCGTTTAAAAATACTGGTACTTTAACCGGCTCTGCAGTGGGAAAGCAGCATAAGAGGGTGCACCATACTTGCCTACTTTTGAAAACTAGTTTGAGGGAGATTATATTTGGTAGTATAATTTTGCACAGTGCAGCATTGCGGGGGCGTGTCATGCTCCACCAAAAGGGCGTGTCTAGTTCCATATCTGGAGAGATAGTGAAAAGAGATTGTGAACGTAGCACCTAGAAGCGTGGGTGTGTACTGCTACATCTGAGGGGAATCTTTTAAAATTACTTATATCCAATTGTAGATGATCCCCAAGCAGTAAGAGATACTATACTTGGTAAAGTGCTGAGAAATGGTGCTGATGATTTAATGTAAATGTATCTAGCTCTCATCCCTTTTATCCAAAAAAATGTAACCGTGTAATGTGGGCTAGGTGACATGAGGGAGATTGCTAGACTAATGAGGGAGAGAAGGAGATTGCTGCTATGTCAGGGAGTCTCCTGCAGAATGCAGGAGGGTAGGCAACTATGGGGTGCACATCCAGGTCCCTAGTACAGGGTATGGGTGCCGGTGGTAGTGTTCCCAGGTTCATGCTGTAATAGTGAGGGCCGGGGCTCCCTCTGGTAACCCCCACTTCATATATCACTACTGCTCCCATGCGTGCTACCGTGCTCCCGGTTGAACGGACCGTCACTCACCACCAGACCAAGATAGCCTGCTGCGCATGCGCGTTCCCGCCGGACAGACCACGTCTCCCGCTGCGCATGCGCGCGCCTTACTAGCGTCCTGGCCGTCCTGCGCATGCGTAGATTTGGCTACAGGCGGACTTGCGCTGTCCAGCTCGGTTGTGGCTGTTGTTGATGGTAGGGAGATGCTGCGGCTCCGGGGGGTCGGTGCTCGGATCTGGAGACTGGGGGTGACCGGGAGCGGTGTGCAGGAGCGATGCTACAGCGGCGGCCAGGTAACGGCATCACACCGGGTTACTGTATATTACACTGCCCGGCTGTCACCGGTCATCCCCGCCCGGTAGGATCCTCATGAGAGGGACTCAGGGGAGATGTGTGTGATGGGTTAGTGAGAGGGCTTAGGTGTGTGGGGGGAGATGGAATGTGTTTGTGTGTGTGTGTGTGAGGGGGGGGGGGGGGTGTGTTTGTGTGGGGGGCTGAGGGGTGTGTGTGCGTGTGTGAAGGGGGCTGTGGGGTGTATGAAGGGGGTGGGGGGTTGTGTGTTAAGGGGGGCAGAGAAGCATATGGGTGTGTGTGTGTGTGTGTGTGTGAAGGGGGCTGAGGGGTCTGTGTTAGCGGAACTAAGGTGGGGGGAGGTGTACATGAGGGGGCAGAGGTGTGTGGGGGTGTGCGTGAGGGCTTGAGGTGTGAGTTTTGGGGGTTTGTGTAAAGGGGTGTGTGTGTGTGGGGGAGTTGTGCATGAGGGGCTGAAGTGTGTGTGGGGGGGTGTGCGTGAGGGGTTGAGGTGTGTGGGGATGTGCGTGAGGAGGCCTATAGTAATGGATGGCAGCACGTACTGGGGGGGTGACGCCAGTGGCGTAACTATAGTCCCGCAGCCCCCGCGGTGGCGGGGAGGCGCTAGGCAGGTGTGGGCGCCTGGGGGGTCTGCGGGACTATAGTTACCACCTGGTCCCGGCTCCCGACTCCTGCCCTCCCCCTCCTTACCCGTCCCCATTGCCGCCGGCGCTTCTGCCTCTAACCCGACACGCAGATCTGTGTCCGAAATGTCCGGCGGGGGGGCGCAAAAAAAGTAGTTACGCCTCTGGGTGACGCAGTTAGTGTGGCCCTACAGCAGATGGCACTGATCACGGTGCCATCTACAGTGGACCTTGATCTTCTGCGTGTGTCGGGGGTAGATTTATTAAGCTCTGAGAAGTGATAAAGTGTCTGGTCGTTATCACCGGCCAATCAGCTCCTACCTGTCATTTTTCTCTAAGCTTCAAAAGTGATAAAATGGAGAGTGATAAACAGGCAGCCAATCAGCTCCTGCCTGACATTTTTCAAACACAGTCTGTGACATGGCAGGTAGGAGCTGATTGGCTGGCTGTTTATCACTCTCCATTTTATCACTTTTGAAGCTTAGAGAATCTGGCCCCAAGCCTGTAACTTCACAGTTAGGAGCTGATTGGCCGGTGATAAAATACCAGCCACATTATCACTTCACGAGCTTAATAAATCTGCCCCTCAGTGTAGCTCTAGAGCAGGTGGCACTGATCACAGATTGCTTTTCCGCGTTTGTCGGGACGGTGTCAGTGTGACAGGTGCTCAGGTTACAGTGTGTGGCAGATTTTGTTTTTCTGGCCAAAGGTTAATAATCTGCTTGACACAGCAACTTTGTGCTGGAAGTGGGTATAATCCTCCGAACACGTGCCTGCTGCTCAGTGCTGCCACCTGGTGGCAGAGCGCATTGTACAATCTATCGTATAGCTGTATTTAGTCTCTCGTTGTCCTGTCTCAGGTAGATGCGACTCGGCACACGGCACTCTACGACTTTCACCGGCATCATGGCGGTAAGATGGTGGAGTTTGCCGGTTGGAGCCTCCCGGTGCAGTATAAGGACAGTCACATCGCCTCCCACCTGCACACCCGGCAGCACTGCTCGCTGTTTGATGTCTCCCATATGCTGCAGGTAACAAGGCCGCGGATACCAGGGATGTGATTGGTTACTCCTGGCATAGCTTCATCTAAGTCTTCTTCCCTCCTCTGTAAGACCCGGGTACATGGAAAGGACCGCGTTGCCTTTATGGAGAGTCTGGTGGTCGGAGATATCGCTGAACTCAAGGAGAACCAGGTGGGTCGGAGCTCTCTCCACCACACGCGGTGCCCCATACAGCAGATGAATCCCTGTCTCCATAGTCCTTGTCCAAGTGGTTGGGGCGCTTACAATATACATGGTAGACAATGTCTAGGTTGACACCTTCAAATGGTTGACATACACAAGGTCGACGCAAGCTTATGGTCAACATGGGTTTTTCAAGTTTTTTTGTGTCTGCGAACATCAGTCGACACGGCTTCCGTATAAGTGTACCACTTTGCCTCATGGCGCGCTGTGCTCAGCACACGCCATGTGAGGGGGAGGGAGGAATAGTATGTCGACCATGATTCTATTTTGTTGACCTTTGGTATGTCAAACATTTCAAGGTGTCAACCTAGTGACTTTTGACCTTGACCCAGAGAGCGCATACCGTCTGGGGCGTGGTCGCCACTGTGCCCGTCACATGTGGTTCCGGCATCAGACTGAAGTATTTGGTGTCCCCACAGGGTACGTTGTCCCTCTTCACTAATGAGAAAGGTGGGATCATTGACGACCTCATTGTTAACAAAACCTCAGAGGGCTTCCTCTATGTCGTATCCAACGCCGGGTGTGCAGAGAAAGACTCCGCCCACATGCAGGTAACGCCCTATCGCTGATCATATCTCAAATCTGCCACATAAGGCTGACCTCTCTCCATATCTCCCCCAGAATAAACTGAGAAAATTCAAGACAGATGGACGGGATGTGGATTTGGAAGTTGTGGACTTTGCACTGTTGGCTTTGCAAGGTGACGTCTCTCTGTGTAATATGTCTTGATGGGGCGCCCTGTTCCGGTGGGGATAGTGTGACTGGTGACATCACCCTGTGTCTCACTGACCGGACGCCCTCTCCTGGTGGGGATAGCGTGACTGGTGACATCACCCTGTGTCTCACTGACCGGACGCCCTCTCCTGGTGGAGATAATGTGACTGGTGACATCACCCTGTGACTCACTGACTGGGCGCCCTCTCCTGGTGGGGATAGTGTGACTGGTGACATCACCCTGTGACTCACTGACTGGGCGCCCTCTCCTGGTGGGGATAGTGTGACTGGTGACAGCACCCTGTGTCTCACTGACGGGACACCCTCTCCTGGTGGGGATAGTGTGACTGATGACATCACCCTGTGACTCACTGAATGGGCAGCCTCTCCTGGTGGGGATAGTGTGACTGGTGAAATCACCCTGTGTCTCACTGACCAGACGCCCTCTCCTGGTGGGGATAATGTGACTGGTGACATCAACCTGTGTCTTACTGACGGGATGCCCTCTCCTGGTGGGGATAGTGTGACTGGTGACATCACCCTGTGACTCACTGACTGGGCACCCTCTCCTGGTGGGGATAGTGTGACTCGTGACATCACCCTGTGTCTCACTGACTGGGCGCCCTCTCCTGGTGGGGATAGTGTGACTGGTGACATCACCCTGTGTCTTACTGACGGGACACCCTCTCCTGGTGGGGATAGTGTGACTGATGACATCACCCTGTGACTCACTGACTGGGCAGCCTCTCCTGGTGGGGATAGTGTGACTGGTGACATCACCCTGTGTCTTACTGACAGAGCACCCTCTCCTGGTGGGGATAATGTGACTGGTGACATCAACCTGTGTCTTACTGACGGGATGCCCTCTCCTGGTGGGGATAGTGTGACTGGTGACATCACCCTGTGACTCACTGACTGGGCACCCTCTCCTGGTGGGGATAGTGTGACTCGTGACATCACCCTGTGTCTCACTGACTGGGCGCCCTCTCCTGGTGGGGATAGCGTGACTGGTGCCATCACCCTGTGTCTCACTGACCGGACGCCCTCTCGTGGTGGGGATAGTGTGACTGGTGACATCACCCTGTGTCTCACTGACTGGGCGCCCTCTCCTGGTGGGGATAGCGTGACTGGTGACATCACCCTGTGTCTCACTGACCGGACACCCTCTCCTGGTGGGGATAATGTGACTGGTGACATCACCCTGTGACTCACTGACGGGACGGCCTCTCCTGGTGGGGATAGTGTGACTGGTGACATCACCCTGTGACTCACTGACCGGACGCCCTCTCCTGGTGGGGATAGCGTGACTGGTGACATCACCCTGTGTCTCACTGACCGGACGCCCTCTCCTGGTGGGGATAGCGTGACTGGTAACATCACCCTGTGTCTCACTGACCGGACGCCCTCTCCTGGTGGAGATAATGTGACTGGTGACATCACCCTGTGACTCACTGACGGGATGGCCTCTCCTGGTGGGGATAGTGTGACTGGTGACATCACCCTGTGACTCACTGACTGGGCGCCCTCTCCTGGTGGGGATAGTGTGACTGGTGACATCACCCTGGGTCTCACTGACTGGGCGCCCTCTCCTGGTGGGGATAGTGTGACTGGTGACATCACCCTGTGTCTTACTGACGGGACACCCTCTCCTGGTGGGGATAGTGTGACTGATGACATCACCCTGTGACTCACTGACTGGGCAGCCTCTCCTGGTGGGGATAGTGTGACTGGTGACATCACCCTGTGACTCACTGACTGGGCGCCCTCTCCTGGTGGGGATAGTGTGACTGGTGACATCACCCTGGGTCTCACTGACTGGGCACCCTCTCCTGGTGGGGATAGTGTGACTGGTGACATCACCCTGTGTCTTACTGACGGGACACCCTCTCCTGGTGGGGATAGTGTGACTGATGACATCACCCTGTGACTCACTGACTGGGCAGCCTCTCCTGGTGGGGATAATGTGACTGGTGACATCAACCTGTGTCTTACTGACGGGATGCCCTCTCCTGGTGGGGATAGTGTGACTGGTGACATCACCCTGTGACTCACTGACCGGACGCCCTCTCCTGGTGGGGATAGCGTGACTGGTAACATCACCCTGTGTCTCACTGACCGGACGCCCTCTCCTGGTGGAGATAATGTGACTGGTGACATCACCCTGTGACTCACTGACGGGACGGCCTCTCCTGGTGGGGATAGTGTGACTGGTGACATCACCCTGTGACTCACTGACTGGGCACCCTCTCCTGGTGGGGATAGTGTGACTGGTGACATCACCCTGGGTCTCACTGACTGGGCACCCTCTCCTGGTGGGGATAGTGTGACTGGTGACATCACCCTGTGTCTTACTGACGGGACACCCTCTCCTGGTGGGGATAGTGTGACTGATGACATCACCCTGTGACTCACTGACTGGGCAGCCTCTCCTGGTGGGGATAATGTGACTGGTGACATCAACCTGTGTCTTACTGACGGGATGCCCTCTCCTGGTGGGGATAGTGTGACTGGTGACATCACCCTGTGACTCACTGACTGGGCACCCTCTCCTGGTGGGGATAGTGTGACTCGTGACATCACCCTGTGTCTCACTGACTGGGCGCCCTCTCCTGGTGGGGATAGCGTGACTGGTGCCATCACCCTGTGTCTCACTGACCGGACGCCTTCTCGTGGTGGGGATAGTGTGACTGGTGACATCACCCTGTGTCTCACTGACTGGGCACCCTCTCCTGGTGGGGATAGCGTGACTGGTGACATCACCCTGTGTCTCACTGACTGGGCTCCCTCTCCTGGTGGGGATAGTGTGACTGGTGACATCACCCTGTGTCTCAATGACCGGGCGCCCTCTCCTGGTGAGGATAGCGTGACTGGTGACATCACCCTGTGTCTCACTGACTGGGCTCCCTCTCCTGGTGGGGATAGCGTGACTGGTGACATCACCCTGTGTCTCACTGACTGGGCGCCCTCTCCTGGTGGGGATAGCGTGACTGGTGACATCACCCTGTGTCTCACTGACTGGGCGCCCTCTCCTGTTGGGGATAGTGTGACTGGTGACATCACCCTGTGTCTCACAGACTGGGCGCCCTCTCCTGGTGGGGATAGCGTGACTGGTGACATCACCCTGTGTCTCACTGACTGGGCGCCCTCTCCTGGTGGAGATAGCGTGACTGGTGACATCACCCTGGGTCTCACTGTCTGGGTATCCTCTCCTGGTGGGTATAATGGTACTGGTGACATCACCCTGTGTCTCACTGACTGGGCACCCTCTCCTGGTGTAATACGTCTTGATGGGGCGCCCTGTTCCGGTGGGGATAGTGTGACTGGTGACATCACCCTGTGTCTCACTGACCGGACGCCCTCTCCTGGTGGGGATAGCGTGACTGGTGACATCACCCTGTGTCTCACTGACCGGACGCCCTCTCCTGGTGGGGATAATGTGACTGGTGACATCACCCTGTGTCTCACTGACTGGGCGCCCTCTCCTGGTGGGGATAGTGTGACTGGTGACATCACCCTGTGTCTCACTGACCGGACACCCTCTCCTGGTGGGGATAGTGTGACTGGTGACATCACCCTGTGTCTCACTGACCGGACGCCCTCTCCTGGTGGGGATAATGTGACTGGTGACATCACCCTGTGTCTCACTGACTGGGCGCCCTCTCCTGGTGGGGATAGTGTGACTGGTGACATCACCCTGTGTCTCACTGACCGGACACCCTCTCCTGGTGGGGATAGTGTGACTGATGACATCACCCTGTGTTTCACTGACCGGACGCCCTCTCCTGGTGGGGGTAATGTGACTGGTGGCATCAACCTGTGTCTTACTGACCGGACGCCCTCTCCTGGTGGGGATAGTGTGACTGGTGACATCACCCTGTGTCTTACTGACTGGGTGCCCTCTCCTGGTGGGGATAGTGTGACTCGTGACATCACCCTGTGTCTCACTGACTGGGCGCCCTCTCCCGGTGGGGATAGTGTGACTGGTGACATCACCCTGTGTCTCACTGACCGGACGCCCTCTCGTGGTGGGGATAGCGTGACTGGTGACATCACCCTGTGTCTCACTGACTGGGCGCCCTCTCCTGGTGGGGATAGTGTGACTGGTGACATCACCCTGTGTCTCACTGACTGGGCTCCCTCTCCTGGTGGGGATAGCGTGACTGGTGCCATCACCCTGTGTCTCACTGACCAGACGCCCTCTCGTGGTGGGGATAGCGTGACTGGTGACATCACCCTGTGTCTCACTGACTGGGCGCCCTCTCCTGTTGGGGATAGTGTGACTGGTGACATCACCCTGTGTCTCACTGACCGGACGCCCTCTCGTGGTGGGGATAGCGTGACTGGTGACATCACCCTGTGTCTCACTGACTGGGCGCCCTCTCCTGGTGGGGATAGTGTGACTGGTGACATCACCCTGTGTCTCACTGACTGGGCTCCCTCTCCTGGTGGGGATAGTGTTACTGGTGACATCACCCTGTGTCTCACTGACCGGACGCCCTCTCCTGGTGGAGATAATGTGACTGGTGACATCAAGCTGTGTTTCACTGACCGGACGCCCTCTCGTGGTGGGGAGAGTATGACTGGTGACATCACCCTGTGTCTCACTGACTGGGCGCCCTCTCCTGGTGGGGATAGCGTGACTGGTGACATCACCCTGTGTCTTACTGACTGGGTGCCCTCTCCTGGTGGGGATAGTGTGACTGGTGACATCACCCTGGGTCTCACTGTCTGCCAGGGCATCCTCTCCTGGTGGGTATAATGGTAGTGGTGACATCACCCTGTGTCTCACTGACTGGGCACTCTCTCCTGGTGGGTATAATGGTACTGGCGACATCACCCTGTGTCTCACTGAGTGGGCACCCTCTCCTGGTGGGTGTAGTGGTACTGGTGACATCCCCTTGTTTCTCACTGATGGGGTGTCCTCTCCTGGTGGGTATATTGGTACTGGTGACATCACCCTGTGTCTCAATGACTGGGTGACCTGTCCTGTTGGGATAGTGTGACTGATGACTTCACCCTGTGTCTCACTGATTGCGCACCCTCTACTGGTGGGGATAGTGTAACATAACCTTTCGTACAGTGACTTCTAACCCTTGGAAGTTTATACTAATCACCCACATTATGTTTCTTCAGAAGTAAACCTAGCAGAAGATACTATCAGTATATATAGTAAACCAGGGGCTTCTCCCCAATAAATGATATCAGAGGGTCCCCAGTCTGTGAGGTTTGGATCTGAGCACAGAATCCTCCTTCTTGGGTTGCAGGTCCATCCACTGCGAAGGTTCTCCAAGCAGGACTGAGCGACAATCTTTCCAAGCTGGCTTTTATGACCGGTGTCACCACGAGTGTGTTTGGCATCCCAGGCTGCAGAGTGACCCGCTGTGGTTATACAGGCGAGGATGGGGTGGAGGTAGGAATAATTCTTATGTCTCAGGGCGAGTCGCATTATCTGTGGCCAGGGGAACGGAGGGATCAGTCATTCTCCCAATCTGTCCAAGATTGCTTCCCCCCCTTCCGATACACCAGTCAGCTGCCTGTGTCCATCTCTCACCAGATCTCCGTTGATGGTCGCAGAGCAGTGGAGCTGGCCGAGCGACTCCTGCAGGACTGTGAGGTGAGACTGTCTGGCCTGGCTGCACGTGATAGCCTGCGTCTGGAAGCAGGTCTGTGCCTGTACGGCAATGACATTGATGAGACCACCAGTCCAGTGGAGGCCGGCTTGGTCTGGACCTTAGGTAAGTCAGAGGTTTTGCATTGTCCTATCGATACACCTCTGCTGGTGTGACATTGTATGGCGGGAGCACTGAGGGGTGTCGCATTGCGCAGGAAGATGGTGGCGTAACAAACCTGTTTCCCTCTTCTGTTACAGGTAAACGCCGCAGAACTGCCATGGATTTTCCAGGTGCCTCGGTCATTGTGCCTCAGATTAAGGGAAAGGTGACACGGAAACGGGTTGGGTTGACGTCCACAGGGCCTCCAGTCCGGCAGCACACACAGATATTAGACCTGGAGGGGCGTCCGATTGGTGAGTTGCTGGTGTCAGAGGGTGCTTCCATGTTGTATAATATAGATCAGGCCTCTCCAGCTGTTGTAACACTACACATCCCAGCATGCCCTGCCACCGTTTTGCTGTTACGGAATGCTAGAATGTGGCAGGGTATGCTGGGATGTGTAGTGTCACAACACCTGGAGAGCTGCAGGTAGGTCCAGGCATTGGTCACATATCTTCGTCTCCACAGGGGAAGTGACCAGCGGGTGCCCCTCACCCTCTCTGCGGTTGAATGTGGCCATGGGATATATAGCGCCAGACTACGCCAAAGCTGGCACCGGGGTGCGACTGGAGGTCAGAAAGAAACTAATAGACGGAATTACCAGCAAAATGCCGTTTGTGCCATCAAAATATTACACAGTTAAATGAAGACGTGGTACTGTAAGAGACTGGTACAGACACCACTGTCAGCCCACCTGCTTCTGTCCACGGATATGCCCCGTGTCTTGTGACTATGTCGTACAATCCAGATACAGCAATTTTTGGAATATAATTTGGGGTGCCATATCCACCCCCCGGTCTCAGGTAATCCCCCTCACTCAGGAACACTGGATATGTGCCAAAAACATTCCTGTCCGAGCGTCTGTCATCCCACCTGAGTGCCTGCCGTGGTAATGGGCACTGACTGCAGGGTAATTACTGGCAGTGCCAACTACAGAAATCACCCCCAGCCTCCTGCGAGAAGACAGAACGTCCGGTATATCGTTCTCCAACCTGGCATTTAGTGCATTGAAGAACATTCTGGATCCATGGCCTCAAAAATGTTGATGTAATATCAGCTTCCAAGTGAAACATTTCCCAGGTGCGCAGAGACCTCTGGTAAATAAAGTACTTAATACACTGTGATTTGCTACAATTTTATATTAATGTGAATAAAGAGTAAATTTAGGATTGTGTATTTCTTTCTGACGCCTAACGGTGCCGGAGACACGGGCGCATGTCATGGAGTGATCGGCACTAGGAAGGAGATAAGGTGATAGCTTGTATAAGAAGCTGCTTTAAGAGCTACAACAGCTGATTGTGGTAACTGGGGGGTAGATGTATTCAGCACACGCATTCGGTATTTGCCTCTGGATCACAGTAAAGCAGACTATATTATATCAGTTGCAGCTCATGTGCAAGGGCACTAAGTCTCCTGTCTGATGGTCTAAGCCAGGCCTGTCCAAACTGTGCCCCTCCAACTGTTGTGAAACTACACCTCCCAGCATGCCTGTGGTAAGGCATGCTGGGACTTGTATTTTCACAACAGCTGGAGGGCCATAGTTTGGACATGCCTAGTCTAAGCCCTCCCAATGCCAGCTGTCCAGTCTGGCACATCAGGTCCGACTGTGTACAGGGCTGGGCAACACCGGCCCTCCAGATGTTAATGAACTACACATCCCAGCATGCCTTGCAGTTTCAGCATGGCCACATAACAAAACTAATGCAAAGCATCCTGGGATGTGTAGTTCATTAACATCTGGAGGGCCGGTGTTGCCCAGCCCTGGTGTATGAGCTGAGCCTGCCTCTCCCGTGACACCAGTGAGCTGTGCAGGGGTGTTTCTGGATCTCCCCAGTGAACTGTGCAGCAGTGTTTCTGTATCTCCCGTGGCCCCAGTGAGCTGTGCACGGGTGTTTTTGTATCTCCCCTTTCCTGTGGCCCCAGTGAGCTGTGCAGCGGTGTTTCTGTATCTCCCGTGGCCCCAGTGAGCTGTGCAGGGGTATTTCTGTATCTCCCCCAGTGAGCTGCACAGCTGTGTTTCTGTATCTCCCCTCTCGGGTGTGGTATGGGACTCCGACAGTCAGGATCCTGACAGTCATTATCCCAACGTCGGGATCCCGACTGCCCGGAGTCAGACAGCATGGCGAGCGCAAAAAAAGCCCCTTGCGGGCTCGCTTCTATTCTCCCTCTTTGGGGGTTGTGGACCCCCACGAGGGAAAATACTGGTGGCCGTCGGGCACCCGGCTGTCGGCGTTTTGACAGTTGGGATCCCGACGTCTGTTAAATGACTGTCGGGAACCAGTCCGGCACCCCCCCTCTCCTGTTGCCCCAGTGAGCTGTGCTTCTGTATCTCCATTCTCCCACATGAACTGTGCAGGGAAGTTTCTGTATCTCCTCTCTCCCGTTGCCCCAGAGAGCTGTGCAGGAGTGTCGCTGTATCTCTCCAGTGAGCTGCGCAGCGGAGTTTGTAGCTCCCCTCTCGTGTCATCTGTGCAGGGGTGTTCCGAAATCACCTCATTCCCGTAGCCCAAGAGAACTGTGCAGGGGTGTCTCTAGCTCCCCTCTCTTGTGTCAGCTGTGCAGGAGTGTTCCTGTATCTCCTCTCTCCAATAGCCCCAGCAAGCTGGGCAGGAGTGTCTCTGTAACTCCCCTCTTGTGTCATCTGTGCAGGAGTGTTCCTGTATCTCCTCTCTCCAATAGCCCCAGCAAGCTGGGCAGGGGTGTCTCTGTAACTCCCCTCTTGTGTCATCTGTGCAGGAGTGTTCCTGTATCTCCTCTCTCCAATAGCCCCAGCAAGCTGGGCAGGAGTGTCTCTGTAACTCCCCTCTTGTGTCATCTGTGCAGGAGTGTTCCTGTATCTCCTCTCTCCAATAGCCCCAGCAAGCTGGGCAGGAGTGTCTCTGTAACTCCCCTCTTGTGTCATCTGTGCAGGAGTGTTCCTGTATCTCCTCTCTCCAATAGCCCCAGCAAGCTGGGCAGGAGTGTCTCTGTAACTCCCCTCTTGTGTCATCTGTGCAGGAGTGTTTCTGTATCTCCTCTCCCGTAGCCCCAGCGAGCTGGGCAGGAGTATCTCTGTAGCTCCCCTCTCATGTAAGCTGTGCAGGAGTGTTCCTGTATCTCTCCTCTCCCAACCGGCTCCAGTGTGCATGCGTGAGATCTCACGAACATGTAACACGCAGCAGCCATTAACTGTTCATCCATTTCCTGCCCTATCGGACTGCTGCATCCATAATGACTAGCACATAATAGTGATATTCCCACGTATTACATCTACCCCTCTGCTCCTGCCTAATACAGAGGCTCTGGCACCATTATGGTGTAACACTGGTCCCTGTATATGGTATAACACATGGTTCGTGCGGCACAGCTTTACTGTATACGTAAACACTGAATACCACTGCAGAACTTTGCAATGCTGATTTTTTGGGGTGCTGCACACAGATATAATTATTTGGGTAGTATTTATATCTGAGATCACTCAGTGTGTTGAGGAAGCATTGTATGTCTCTTACTCTGTATTATCCAGCCCTTCCATGCACCGGAGTGATATCACATAAATGACTGAACGTCTGCCAGTGTATGTATATATACGCTAAGGGGCCAAATTATTATGACCACCCCCTCAATACAATGTTGGACCTTTTGCCCTTAATACTACATGGTTTCTTCATAGGTGGCATGAGGAATTTGAGACCATATCCAATAAACTGCACTTTCCAATTCCTTAAGATTTGATGGTACTAAATCCAGCTGCCTGATGGCCCGTTCGATCTTATCCCACAGATTCTCAATTGGATTGAGACCTGGTGATTATACAGGCCAACTAAGCAAGGTAAAGTCTCTGCCATGCTTTTTGGACCATCTGCGGACAATGCCAGATTTATGAAAGGGAGCATATCCATCCCCGGCAGGGTACACAATTAACATAACAGGATATACTCGATCTGCGATAACACTCAAATACCCTTGGCCATTCAGACGTTATTCCACAGGAATCAAAGGACCCATACAATGCCAAGAAAACATCCCCCAAACCATAATATTACCTCCACCAGCTTGAAGTGTTGTGGCAAAGTAGTTGGGGTTTCGTGCTGTTTTCTCCATATTCGCACCCTCCCATCTACATGGTGTAATTGAAAACCCGAATCATCGGACCACATGACCCTTTTCTAGTCATCTACTGTCCAATCCTTGTGCTCCTTTGCGAACTGGAGATGTCGGCTCTTGTTCAAGGCAGACAGTAGAACAGGGGTGTCCAAACTTTTTGCGACGAGGGCCAGATTTGGTGAAGTGTAAATGTGTGGGGGCCGACCATTCAGCCTGACATTCTTTGAATCATTAATCACATCAGAATGGTCCCCCACTCTGCCCCCATTCACTCTATGTCCCCCAGCCTGCCCCTTCACTGAATTTCCCCCAGCCTGCCCCTCCTTCACTGTATGTTCCCCACTCTGCACCCATTCACTCTGTCCCCCAGCCTGCCCCTCTCTCTTAATGTCCATCAGTGCCTCCATTCATTGTATGTCCCCAAGCCTGACCCTCCTTCACTGTATGAATCCCATTCACTATGTACCCCACTCTGCCCCCATTCACTGTATGTCCCCCAGCCTGCCCCTGCTCCCCCTTCTCTGAATGGCCATCACTGCCCCCCAGCCTGACCTCCTTCACTGTATGTCCCCCACTCTGCCCCCTCCCTTCTCTGTATGTTTCCCAGCCCCATGTGTGAGCCAGAGGAAGGAGAGGCAAAGCAGGCACTGCAAGGACAGGAGATGCTTATGCTTGCGCTCCTGCTGCTGCCCTCCTCCGCTCTGCATGTTACGGGACCAAGCTTACCCCTTGCTGCCCCCCTCCCCAAACACTGCTGTCACTGTGATTGTGGAGTAGGGTGATATATGATTGCAGCAGCAGGGGTAGGACGCCAATCACATCTGACTGTGGCGACCGGCACCTCCTAACTGTAGCAGACAGTAAGGTTAAGGCACGCTCGCCGGGGCCCCACCTTTAGTGTCCTGTGCTGTGACTGCTTCCAGCTGGAGGCCGCTTGAAATGACAGCACGGGCCGCAATTGGCCCCCGGGCCTGACTTCGGACATGCCTGCAGTAGAGTCTTTCTAACAGATTTATCAGCTTCCATAGCCTATTCGATGTAATGTGCGGCGAACAGTTAGTTCAGGGACCTTCGCAGTTGCTCCTTGATTCCCCACAATTTCACCTACTGTTGCTCTTCTGTTGGACTGGACAACTCTGGCAAGTCTCCTTCAGATTGAGCATTCAGTAGCCTGTGATGACCACAAGCCTGACGTTGAGACCTGGTTTTCTGCTTGGTAGTCCACTCTCTGTAAACATTAATAACTGCTGCTCTCGAACACTTCACAAGTGCAGCCACTTTGCTGATACTGGTTCCGACGGCTCGAGCCCTTACAAACATCCCGCGTCTAAACTCAGTTAAATCACGTTTTTTTTTTGCCCATTTCTCCGTAAGCAGCACAGTGCAATTGATGCTTCACTTGTCCTGCATTCCCTTTTTTATAGCTCTCTCGCCCTCTAGCGGCAACAACGCGAAGTTATGGCCGATCTGCGTATAAGTGTCAAGTGGTAATAATAATTTGGCCACTCATTTTGGGTGTGTGTGTGTGTGTATGTATGTATGTATATATATATATATATATATATATATATATATCGTATGATGGAATAGACCTCGTCTCACAGACACACAAAGCGAGATTGGCAAATGCAACATTCCCCTTATCTTTACATTACACACATTTCACTTTCTTGCTGCAATTCAATTTCATCTACAGTTCTGACATGAAATAAAAAAGCCCAGGCCATGAGCACATCCTAAAATAAATAAATATATTTGTCACCATAATGATCAGCATGTAATGAAGCCCCTAGGGGTGAGAGGGTGACATACACAAGGCAGTATGAGGGCTGACTCCCTTACATTAGGGCATCTGTCGGTATATACATTCTAGACTCATATGTAAACATCTGGAGATGGGTTATGTCAGCGGAGAGGTCCACAATGGCGTCCTTCTCTGTGCAGCGTCATCAGACAGGATGAAGGCATGGAGTCCTACAAATAAGCTATAGCCACATTCACTGCAAAGCTGTAACACTGACGGATGTGCGACTGATGCACAGACACAATGGCCATCAGTTCTCCTGCCCCTCCTCTCGGCAATGGTCCCGGGAGAAGCCAAACCTCATTCCTGGTGCGTTTTCAGGGATTCTGTACTCGAGCTCTCCCTGAAAGAAACGATAATTATTGTGACCGTTATAAGGAGCCACAAAGGTTCCGGAGCAAAAACCGATAATGAATTACAGTACACTAGGTGATTCATCGCGCCCTACGGGCGCTCTTCACACCGGCGTAAGGGGCTACGCCCCTTAATTTGTGAACATTTGTATTGTGAGAAATATGGTTAGAACTGTATGAAAGATGCCCTGTATTGCAGCTTCTGGCAGTGGGTGAGGGTCCAGCGTGGCAGCACAGGAGTACCGGACGGTGGCCCTGAGTCAGTGTCTCCTCCTACTGGGTGGGAGTTAGGGTGCATGAGAGCAGGAGGCTGGGATATGAGGCATGATAGGGGTATGTGGGCAACACAGCGTCAGCGATTACCCAGTGGTGGAAGTTACGGTTCAGGAGAGCAGGAAGCTGGGTAGTGATAGGGGTGTGTGGGCATACGGGGGACTAAAGAGGGTGGTGGACACTGTGCAGCTTCTGCCAGTGGGTGAGGGTCCAGCGTGGCAGCACAGAAATACAGGAGTCAGTGTCTCCTCCGATTGGGTGGGAGTTAGGGTGCATGAGAGCAGGAGGCTGGGCGGTAAAGCATGATAGGGGAATGTGGGCAACACAGGGTGAGCGGGTCTCCACTGGCGGAAGTTACGGGGCAGGAGAACAGGAGGCAGGGCAGTGTCCTCCCACATTGATGGCAAAAGTATTCAACATCGGCCATAAACCATTGATTATTTGAAAATCATTGATGGTCGATGGGCATCCCTAGAACTGGAGGAGGGTGGGGGACAGTATGCAGCTCCCGGCAGTGGGTGAGCGTCTCCTCCCACTGGGAGGGAGTGAGCGTGCATGAGAGCAGGAGGCTGTATAATAGTGGTATGTGGGCAAGACATTGATAAAAGTTGTGGCGCTGGTGCAGAGGGCAGTGGGGAAACCTGCAGTGCGGCAGCCAGGGCCGGATTTCCCACCTAGGGGCGGTACCTGCTTGTGGTGGTACAGGATCCCCCATTGTCACGGTGGTACGTGAAATGCGGGAGCGGGGGCCGCGGTGGTCGGCTGGGGGGTGGAATTGCCGGAAGGGGGTCTGGGGGGTCTGCAAATTGCGGGAGGGGGGGTGGTGTGTGGGGATCCACGGTTAGCGGGAGGGGGCGGGGGTCCGCAAATCGTGGGCGGGGGCGCTTGAATCGTGGGAAGGGGGGTCCGCAAATTGCGGGAGGGGGGTTGTCGGGGTTAGTGAATTGCAGGAGGGGGGGTTGCAGAGGTCCGTGAATTGCGGGAGGGGCGCGTGGGGTGCCGTGAGTCAAGGGGGGGTGGTGCGGGGGTCCGTGAATCACGGGAGGGGTCATGAATCGCAGGAGGCGGGGGTCGTGGGGGGGCTGCGAATTGCAGGAGGGGGGGTGTGGGGGGTTGCCGTGAATTGCATGAGGGGGGCGTGAATCAAGGGAGGGTGGGCGCAGGGGGGTGGTGCGGGGGTCCGTGAATCGCGGGAGGGGGCATGAATCGCGGGAGGGGGGGTCGTGGGGGGTTCCGAATCGCAGGAAGGGGGGTATGGGGGGTGCCGTGAATTGCGTGAGGGGGGCATGAATCGCGAGAGGGGGGGTCCCCGAATGTGTGAATTACGGGGCGGTCGCAAATCGCGAGAGGTGCCGAGGGGGCCCGCAAATCGCGGGAGGGGGGGCGCTACGGGGGGTTTCGTGAATCGCGGGAGGGGGGGTCGTGGGGGGTTGCGAATCGCAGGAAGGGGGGTGTGGGGGGTGCCGTGAATTGCGTGAGGGGGGCATGAATCGCGGGAGGTGGGGTCCCCGAATGTGTGAGTTAGGGGGCGGTCGCAAATCGCGAGAAGTGCCGAGGGGGCCCGCAAATCGCGGGAGGGGGGCGCTACGGGGGGGTTCCGTGAATCGCGGGAGGGGGCGGCGCGAATTGCGGGAGGGGGGTCGCAAATCACAGTAGGGGGGGGGTGCCGTGAATCGCGGGAGGGGGGGTCGTGGGGGGCCCTTTTAATGCCGGGAGGGGGGGTCCCGCGAATCGCGGGAGGGGAGGATGCAGGGGTCCTGCGAATCGCGGGAGGGGGCTCGCGGGAGGGAGGGGTCGCTGGGGTCCCGCGATTTGCGGGAGGGTCGCGGGGGTCCCGCGTTTCGCGGGAGGGGGTGGTCGCGGAGGTCCAGCGAATCGCGGGAGGGGGTGGTCGGGTCTGGGACGGATATTAGACAGCACTTACATCGACAGCCATTACATCGACACCATTAGTTCGACAGCTCAATAGGTCGACATGGTTTTAGGTCGACATACCATTAGGTCGACATGTCATTATGTCGACAGCTTATTAGGTCGACAGCTCATTAGGTCGACATGTTTTTAGGTCGACAGAGTCTGTCGACAGTCAAAAGGTCGACATGGGTTTTTTCACTGTTTTTTGGTCGAAATGTCGACACAGTCGACATGGACACAGTTTGAAGTGTACCGCAGCCGCTCGCTATGCTTCGGGCACGGTGCCTCGCTGAGCTCGGCACACTATTTTATTCTCCCACCACGCCCTAGTGGATAGTAGGCACATGTCGGCTCAATAAACAGTGAAAAAACCCATGTCGACCTTTTGACTGTCGACATAGACACTGTCGACCTAATGGCAGTGTCGACCTAAAAACATGTCGACCTAAAAACATGTCGACCTAATGAGCTGTCGACCTAATGAGCTGTCGACATAATGACATGTCGACCTAATGGTATGTTGACCTAAAACCATGTCGACCTATTGAGGTGTCTAACTAATGGTGTCGATGTAATGGCTGTCGATGTAAGTGCTGTCTAACAATAGTCCGGATACCGGGGTGGTCGCGGGGGTCCCGCGAATCGCGGGAGGGGGGGTTCGCGGGGGTCCCGCGAATCGCGGGAGGGGGGGTTCGCGGGGGTCCCGCGAATCGCGGGAGGGGGGGTTCGCGGGGGTCCCGCGAATCACGGGAGGGGGGGTCGCGGGGGTCCCGCGACTCGCGGGAGGGGGGGTCGCGGGGGTCCCGCGACTCGCAGGAGGGTGGAAAGCGGGGGTCCCGCGTATCGCGGGAGGGGGGGTGCAGGGTCACGCGAATGGCGGGAGGGGGGGTCCCGCGAATCGCGGGAGGGGGGTCGCGGGGGTCCCGCGAATCGCGGGAGGGGGGGTGCGGGGGTCCCGCGAATCGCGGGAGGGGGGTCGCGGGGGTCCCGCGATTCGCGGGAGGGGGGAAAGCGGGGGTTCCGCAAATCGCGGGAGGGGGGGTCGCGGGGGTCCCGCGAATGGCGGGAGGGGGGGTCGCGGGGGTCCCGCGAATGGCGGGAGGGGGGGTCGCGGGGGTTCCGCAAATCGCGGGAGGGGGGGTTGCGGGGGTCCCGCGAATCGCGGGAGGGGGGTCGCGGGGGTCCCGCGAATCGTGGGAGGGGGGGTCGCGGGGGTCCCGCGAATCGCGGGAGGGGGGAAAGCGGGGGTTCCGCAAATCGCGGGAGGGGGGGTCGCGGGGGTCCCGCGAATGGCGGGAGGGGGGGTCGCGGGGGTCCCGCGATTCGCGGGAGGGGGGTCGCGGGGGTCCTGGCAGAGGGTAGGGATGTGCAGGAGTAATGGTGAATGGTGGCTGTGGAGTAATGGTGGATGGTGGGCGTGTACTGTAGCCCTGGCTGGGCGGGGGGAGGTGATGTCAAGGGGGTGGAACGTCAGACACATGAAAGTGAAACTGTTCTACACAGGAACGTTCTCCACAGGGGTTGAGTGACAGATCTGGCTAAATATATAAGAGATGACAATTTAGGACAAGTACTGTACATGGTAAATATAGATAGCTGCATCAGGGGACAGGACACTGAAGCAATCATCGGGGTGGCAGAGGTTTATCTATTCTAAGGAAGACACCTGAGGAGAGAGGGCCCTGCTTGTGAGAGCTTACATACTAAAGGGGAGGGTTAGACAGACAGGGGTGACCCAGATGGGAAATAATAATGCCCTCTGCCCAGTACGGAAGGTGTAATGGTTAGCATTACTGCCTAACAGCGCTGAGGTCATGGGTTCGATCCCCACCATGACTCTAACTGTGCAAAGTTTGTATATTCTCCCCGTACTTGTGTGGGTTTCCTACGAGTACTCTGGTTTCCACGGGTGCCGGACGGGATCCCGACAGGCATTCACCCAACTTCGGGATCCCGACTGTCAAAACACCGACAGCCGGGTTCCCGACGGCCGTCGCCTATTTTCCCTCGTGGGGGTCCACGACCCCCATAGAGGGAGAATAGAATAGGTGGCTCACTACCGTGCCCGCAGCGTGGCGAGCCCGCAAGGGGTTTTGTTGCGCTCGCCATGCTGTCTGGGTCCGGCCAGTCTGGATAATGTTCAATTATACTCTGTAAAGCGCTGCGGAATATGTGTGCGCTATATAAGAAACTGTTAATAAATAAATCTCACCGACCCCCTAAGCCACAGGTTATCTGACAGGAGGATCCTGTGAGTACCTGTACTTATAGGAGTAACCGTAGGACACTACAACCAGCCATCATAGCATTAGATGGCTGATTAGAAGGACTTGGCCCAACTAGTCTGCCCCTTTATTAACCTTGTTACCTCAAACCATATAAGATCCTTATGTCTATCCCACTTTCTTATCCTCTACCACCTCTGATGGAAAGCTATTCCACTTGTACACTACCCCTTCTGTGATTTCCCCTCCTGAACCTCCCCCAGCGTCAGGGGTGCCGGACGGGTTCCCGACAGTCATTTACCCGATGTCGGGATCCCGACTGTCAAAACGCCGACAGCCGGGTGCCCGACGGCCACCCGCTATTTTCCCTCGTGGGGGTCCACGACCCTCATAGAGTGAGAATAGAATAGGTGGCTCGCATAGCGAGCCACCATGCCCGCAGCGAGCCCGCAAGAGGCTTTTTTGCACTCGCCATGCTGTCTGACTCTGGCCAGTCGGGATCCCGACGTCGGGATAATGACTGTCGGAGTCCCATACCACACCCAGTGTCAGAACGTGTTCTACTATTTCTCTGCATTGAAGAGTGTTTGCCCCTTTCCCTTCTCTGCTCCAATCTATGCATAACAAGATGTTTTAGGGCCAGACGTATCAAGCTTCAAGGAGTAATAAAGTGGAGAGTGAAAGGCACTCTCTTCCCCACACAGTGCGAGGGGCCCCATTGTCAAATCCTTCAAAAATAGATTCAAGACTTTCCTGTTCTCTAAAGCATTTCACTAATATTCACTGTTAAACTTGTTTTGTGTGCTGTAAAGGCTAATGTAAAGCACTTAGCCCTATTGGGAGAAAAGTGCTATTAAAATATTATTATGTACCATTTTTGTACTTGGTACCGTCTCTAGTGTATTTATAGCCTTCTGGAGATAAGGCCTCCAGAACTGGGCACAGTATCTAGATGAGGCCGCACCAGTGACCTATACAGAACTGGGCACAGTATCTAGATGAGGCCATACCAGTGACCTATACAGAACTGGGCACAGTATCTAGATGAGGCCACACCAGTGACCTATACAGAACTGGGCACAGTATCTAGATGAGGCCATACCAGTGACCTATGCAGAACTGGACACAGTATCTAGAGGAGGCCACACCAGTGACCTATACAGAACTGAGCACAGTATCTAGATAAGGCCGCACCAGTGACCTATACAGAACTGGGCACAGTATCTAGATGAGGCCATACCAGTGACCTATACAGAACTGGGCACAGTATCTAGATGAGGCCATACCAGGGACCTATACAGAACTGGGCACAGTATCTAGATGAGGCCATACCAGGGATCTATACAGAACTGGGCACAGTATCTAGATGAGGCCATACCAGGGACCTATACAGAACTGGACACAGTATCTAGATGAGGCCATACCAGGGATCTATACAGAACTGGGCACAGTATCTAGATGAGGCCATACCAGGGACCTATACAGAACTGGACACAGTATCTAGATGAGGCCATACCAGTGACCTATACAGAACTGGGCACAGTATCTAGATGAGGCCGCACCAGTGACCTATACAGAACTGGACACAGTACCTAGAGGAAGCTGCACCAGTGACCTATACAGAACTGGGCACAGTGACCTATAAAGAACTGGGCACAGTACCTAGAGGAAGCTGCACCAGTGACCTATACAGAACTGGGCACAGTATCTAGGTAATGCCACACCAGTGACCTATACAGAATTTGGTGACGCAGCTCAACCATGGGATGTAGGAGGGTCCGAAGGAGCCAGGCACCTATGCTAAAGCTTTTGAGAGGCAGGCTCCTCCCATCTGCATCCCAGACTCGCCAGTTCGTGTTAGGTGCCCACCGGAGTGGGTGCTATGCTGAAGGGCTGCTGCTGCAGCCAGAAGAAGAGTAGCTAGGGTGTTTTTTTTTTTTTAAAATACATTTTTACATCTTAGTTAGGCAGGATCAGTGTGAATCCCCACACTGACAGCGCAGCAGGGGCTGACAGAAGCGCGCACGGTCAGTTTCCTGTGTGCAGAGAGACACTGTCTGGTCTCACTGCACAGCGCTCAGACCTGCTTAAAAGAGGTTTCCTGGACCCTGGGGGACCCCGGAGCCGGCTCCCTGCATAGGTGGAGATCATGGGTAATGGGTGCCCTGCGATGGCGCCCGCCATTTTGACTAGGTTTACAGGCTGAACTCTGCGGGGATCTCAGCCTGTGACAGGAGATTCCAAGTGATCCCCAGACAAGGGGAGGCACTAGCAAAAGAGGAAGCATCTACAGGAGCGGCTAACAGGGGGTGTAAAAGGTGCTAAAACCTTCAGACCCCGCTGTGGCAGGGACTTTGGTCTCTTCCTGCACTCTGCCTTGGCGCCCTTTCATCCCTCACTGTGCGGAGCTGGAAGGAGTTTATCTACTGCACACAGAGTGCCAGCTTTCCTATGAGACAACACTAACCCTGCCGACCACAGAGGGTCTATCAGCAGACAGAGAAGTACTCTGGCATATATTAGCTTGGTACATTCGCCTGACATTGTGCACAGTGTTGTAGACATGACTGCTGCTGTGATGGGGAGGAAGTATTAGCCATGTTAGTAAACTGCAAGTTTTGCAGGATAAAATTAACATCTGAACAGATGACTCAGGGGGATAGTTGCCCTGTTTGTGATGCTGTACCCAGGGGAGCACAAGCTCAGAGGGGTGAGCAACCGGAGCCTGCGTGGGCTGCAGCTCTGGGTAAGTCTGTGACTGCATTGGTGCATGTGTTAAACAGGCAGAGAGATGATTTGTTTAGATCTCCTAGGCCATTATCATCTTCTCAACAGTCTTCTGGTTCTATTCCACTTTCACAAGGGGAACCGGCTTTTGTACAAGCCATGCAGAATACTGCTCAGGGGATTCAGAAGTTTAATACCCTTATGGAGCAATTCACAAAGGAGTCGGAGATTTCTCCAAGACACTCCTTATCTTCCACACCTATCCTGAATATACCCTCAGAGGAGGGAGAGTGTGGGGCAGATTTGCCTTGGAATTTAGGGAAAGACACTGAGGTTTCTGTCCCCGGTATTGAGGACCTGATTTTGGCTGTGAAACAGGCTTTAAATTTGCCCGGAAGTGGATAAGACTCCTATGCAGGCAGTATTTAAGAGACAGCGTAGAGACGCGGTCGCCTTTCCTTCGGATGAGGGCATGCAGGAATTGCTAGGAGGGGCTTGGAAATTGCCCGATAAAAGACTCTTGATGCCAAAGAGATTTTTGAGCCTGTACCCCATGCCGGAGGAACATGTAAAACTGTGGGAAAAGGTCCCTCTGGTAGATGCCCCGGTTGCAAAGCTGTCAAAAGCGACTGTTCTGCCTGTGCAAGGGGGTGCAGCGTTTAAGGACCCTGTTGACAAAATGTTAGTGGGTTGTTTTAAAGCAGTGTTGGAAGAGGTTGGATTTTCGCTTAGACCCATTATTGCTTCTGCGTGGGTGTCCAAGGCCATGATAGCCTGGGCAAATAATCTGTGTGGCTTTCTGCAACTGGATTCTGAAGCCTGTGCTTTAGCTGAGAAGCTAAAAGCGGTGGCAGAATACACGTGAGGCTGGAGAAGAGGCAGTCAAAATGGCGTCAAAAGTATCAACCATTTCGGGGAATGCAAGGAGAGCCTTGTGGCTTAAGGGTTGGGATGCCGATAATGAATCCAAGAAATCCCTGGAGGCTTTAGCTTTCAAGGGAGAGTTGCTTTTTGGTTCTGAACTAGAATCCATCATTAAGCAGACAACAGGGGGGGCAAAGTTCATCTAGGTTTGCTGTTTTTCGTTCTTCCGTTCATCCCTCCTTTAGAGGGGGTGTGTCTTCCAGGGGACATTCTAACAGAGTAAGATTTGTTGCTGGGAAAGGGAAAGCCCCAAAATCCTGGTTCGGTGCCTTTACAAAGACACAGGCTTCTAACGGTGAGGAGAAACCCTCAGCATAACGACCTGGAGGCTCCCCAGTCTGTACTCAGGGTGGAGGGGGTCACCTCTTGCAGAACCGGGGCATTTGGGCCTTGTAAGGCCAGGATCCTTGGGACTTCAATGTGGTGTCCCAGGGTTACATGATAAACCTGAAGGGAGTTCCTCCAAAGATATTCTTACCTACACCTTTGCCCAGAGAGGCTCGCCTCAGAGAAGCCCTTTTGAAGACGGCGAGATCTCTTTTGGAAAAAAGCGTGGTGGTTCCGTTACCACAAGAGGAAAGGAAGGGGTTTTACTCCTTTCTCTTCTTAGTACCAAAGCCAGACAACTCCTTCAGACCGATTCTGAATTTAAAGTTCTTGAATCTCCACTTGTAGGTGGATCATTTCAGGATGGAATCTCTGGAGGATGGTTCTACTGAGCCTAGAGCAAGGGGAATTCCTTGCGTCTATGGACATTCAAGATGCCTATTTGCACATTCCTATATGCGCAAAACATCAGTCCTTACTGCGTTTTGCAATAGGAGACTTACATCTGCAATTTCAGGCTCTTCCCTTCAGGCTGGCTACAGCTCCAAAAGTGTTTACAAAAATTATGGCAGTCATGACAGCTACCCTCAGACTCAGGGGTATAGTAGTCATCCCATATTTGGACGACCTGTTATTCAAGGCAGAGTCGGCAGAGAAACTACAAAATCTTTCAGAGGCCATTCAGTTTTTGAGGGACCACGGGTGGGTTTTAAATCTACAAAAATCTCACCTGTGCCCCACTCAGAGACTTCAGTTTTTGGGAGATTTATTGGATACACATCTTCATCGTGTATTCTTTCCGGAAGTGAAGGCCAGGGACATTTGTCAGCTGGTCTGGAGAATTCTGAGGTCACCCGACACAACGGTGTGGTATTGTCTGAAATTACTGGGCAAGATGGTGGCGACATTCGAGACCCTGCAGTATGCCAGATTCCATTCTCGGATGTTTCAATGGAACATTTTGGCATGTTGGTCAGGAAATCCCAAGACTATGAAAACCGAGAAAGTGGTCTTGACGAAAGAGACGCGGACATCTCTACTTTGGTGGACGGATGTGTAATCTCTTCAATTGGGTCGCTATCTTCGTTCCTGGAAGTGGCTGGTGGTCACCACCCATGCCAGTCTCAGGGGCTGGGGATCAGTGGATCTGGAGTTGAAGTTACAAGGCCTGTGGTCCAGGGAAGAATCGACATTTCCGATCAATGTACTGGAGCTGTGGGCAGTCTGGAAAACCCTTTCCTAGGCGGAAGGGATCCTGAGAGGTTCTCCCATTCGCATTCAATCGGACAATGCTATGGCTGTGGCATATCTGAACCATCAAGGGGGCACTCGCAGCAAGATGGCGATGGTGGAAGTGTCTCGGATTTTCAAATGGGCAGAGATCAATGTTCCGGCCTTATCTGCTGTTTTCATTCCGGAATTCAAAATATGGAGGCGGATTTCTTAAGCAGAGAGGAGCTTCTGGAGGGAGAATGGGCGTTGCATCCGCAAGTGTTCCAGAAGATTGTACCACTTTAAGGCCTTCCGGAAGTGGACTCGATGGCTTCCCGGCACAATTGTCAAGTACCCAGGTTCTGTGCGAGAACCAGGGATCCACTAGCTTGGGTGGTGAATGCCATGACAGTGCTTTGCAATGTCAGGTTGGCATATGTTTTTCCCTCCATTTCCGATGATTGCCCGGGTGCTGAAGAGGGTGAGATCACAGGGAACGTGTGTTAACCTGATAGCGCCGGATTGGCCGAGGAGATCATGGTACTCCAACATTCTGGCATATTCCACTTAAAACAGACCTGCTCAGACAAGGTCCCTTCGTCCATCAGGACCTAGCTCGGCTAAATTTGACGGCCTGGCTCTTGAAACCTCTATCTTAAAGCGGAAGGGGTTTTCTGAAGACGTGATCCATACCATGATTAATGCAAGAAAACCAGTTTCTTCTGCTAACTATTATAGGGTGTCGAAGACTTACATAAGGCGGTGAGTACGACAAAAGGTTCACACATCTAGGTTTAAAGTTTCTAGACTTTTAGAATTCTTACAGGACGGTTTCTCTTCGGGCCTAGGTCTTCAGTCCTTCAAGGTCCAAGTGTCGGCCTTGTCTATCTTTTTTCAAAAGAAAATTGCCTTGTTACTGGAGGTACAGACTTTTTTTCCAAGGGGTTACGCTGTTGAAGCCTCCTTGTAAACAACCAGTGGTAACGTGGGATTTGTCCCTGGTGTTGTCATTTCTTCAGAAACCTCCTTTTGAGCCGTTAAGGTTGGCGTAAATGAAATTTGTTGCGTGGAAATTTACCTTTTTATTGGCAATCGCCTCGGCGTGTTTCCGAGTTGGGGGCTGTGCTGCGAACAGTTCCTAAGTTTTTGCCAAAAGTTGTGTCTTTGTTTCATTTAAACCAGTGTTTAGTCCTCCGGAGGACACCAGAAAGAGGGACAAACTTAAAAATTTGGATGTTGTTCGCGCTGTGCATGTTTATGTGGACAGGGTGAAAGAACTCCGTAAAACTGATTAGTTATTGGTCTTGTATGATATACTCAAAAGGGGGCTGGCCAGCTTCTAAGCAGGCTATTGCTTGGTGGTTATGGTCGGTAATTGCCTTCGCGTATACAAAAGTTGGCAGACCAGTGCCTTCCAGAATCAATGCTCATACCACCAGGTCGGTTGCTGCTTCCTGGGCGGTGCGTCACGGGGCCACGGCAGAACAAGTATGCAGGGCTGCCACTTGGTCATCTGTTCACACATTAACCAAATTTTATAGGTTCCATGAGTTTGCATCATTCGGGCGAGCAGTAATGAGAACTGCGGACCTGAGTGTACCCTCCCAAAGGACTGTCTCTTGAACATCCCATGATTGAGCTGTGTCAACAGGATAGATGAAAGAGTAAAGGGGATTTGTGTAAGAACTTACTGTTCGAATCCCTTTCTCTGATTCTATCCTGGTGACACAGCGATTCCTCCCTTACGCTCAGTAAGTAATACCGTTTTCATGTGTTGTCATGTTATATTGGTTAAGTTAATTGATTGTGCATATTAATATGTTCAGGCGTTGTACTGAGTTAATGTATCCTAGTGTGCTCTGGAAGTTGAACTGAGGAGTCTGGGATGCAGATGGGAGGAGCCTGCCTCTCAAAAGCTTTAGCATAGGTGCCTGGCTCCTTAGGACCCTCCTAAATCCCATGGTTGAGCTGTGTCACCAGGATAGAATCAGAGAAAAGGGATTCCAACGGTAAGTTTTTAAAAAAAATCCTCTATTTGTGATTTCCTTCAATGCTCCATGACTCCTTGTGCCACCCTGCCAATTTGTGTAGGCAACGGCGGTTAAGTTGTCTGACTGGACTTTTACAGGACGACTCCAAGAGGGTCTGAGCACTCCTCAGGGCATTGAAGATCGCTCTAAGTTACATAGTAGGTAAGGCTGAAAAAATACTTGCGTCCATCTAGTTCAACCTGGTATAGATTATCCATTACTGATTTGGTATCCATTGCTGATTTGGTAGGTTCTGATATTTAACAGACAGATTATATTTCTTATTTGTACCCATGGATGTTTTTATCCAGTAAATGTTTGTCCAACTTAGCCTTGAATGCATTTAATGAGCCAGCCGCCACCACCTCACCGGGAAGAGAGTTCCAGAGTTTGATTGTTCTGACCGTAAAGAAATTCTTTCTACTAGCTGAACGAAATCTCTTTTCTTCTAATCTATACTCGCCCTCGTGTCCTAGATTCCTTTCTAGTAGAAAAGAGGGTGTGTGACAGTTCCTTATATTGGCCCTTGATATACTTGTACATGTTGAGCATGTCCCCCCTTAAACGTCTCTTTTCCAATGTAAAAAGTCCCAAATTGCTTAATCTCTCCCCGTAGTTTAAATTCTCCATTCCCCTAATAAGCTTTGTTGCTCGCCTTTGGATTTTTTCTAATTCTATGATGTCCTTTTTGTAGTGCGGGGCCCAGAACTGTACTCCGTACATGAGGTGAGGTCTCACCAATGCTTTATATAGTGGCATAATTACCCTTGAGTCCCTAGTTTGCATTCCCCTCTTAATACATGCCAGAATTTTGTTGGCCTTTTTTTGAAGCTACATTACAATGGGCACTACATCCCAGTTTGCTGTCTATTTGGACTCCTAGATCCTTTTCAAGTATGGAAATACCCAGTTCCTCTCCGCTAAGGTTGTAAGTTGCGCACTGGTTGTGTCTCCCAAGGTGCATAACCTTACAAGTTCCAACACATTTATTGACAGTTTACTTTCCCAGTCTGACCACTGACCCAGTAGCCGGAGGTCCAACACTACTGCCCCCCAGCCTCTGAGGCTCGCATTGGAGGTTAGGAGAATCCAGTCCGACTGCTAATCTGCGGCCCGCTCTGAGATTGGTGTTAAGTTTCCACAACAGGGACATTCAAGTCTGAGCAGATAACTGGACTAGCCGGTGTATGTAAAGATGGGACCCCGACTATTGGCTGAGGAGGTCCCACTGTAACTGTCCTGAGTGGAAGCATACAAATTGTACAGCCGGAAAAGCCGTCATCTTTCCCAACAAGCTAATGCATAAGTGGATTGTTAACCTTCCTGTGTCTCAGGACCTGAGAGACAAGTTCTTGGATGGACTGTATTTCGTCCACCGGGATAAAAATCCTCTGACATGCTGTATACAGAATAAGTCCCAGAAATTGCAATCTCTGGGTTGGCGTTCGGGAGGATTTTTCAAAGTTCACTATCCAACCATGTTGGATGAGAATTTGGTACCTTAGATTGGCATGCTGCAGAAGCAGGTGAGGTGATGGGGCCTTGATGAGTAAAGCTGGCCTACACCTACAGATTTATCTTCAGATCTGACTGGTTGGAACAAAAACATGGTTATGGATGAGAGCAAATGACAGTTAACCATTTGCTTGGAAATGCTGGAAAACGGACATTCAGAAATTACCAGGTTTTTGTTCCAACCAGCCAGATCTGAAGATAAATCTGTAGGTGTATGGGCACCTTTAGTCGTCGATGATGGTATGTTAATGACTCCCTGTAGTCTGAGGGACGTTAACATTACTGACAGGACTTTTGTGAAGACACGGAGCGCTGATGACAACCCAAAGTGGAGAGCCCTGAATTGAAAATGATCCCTGCCCACTGCAAACCGAAGGAATTGCTGGTGTGGAATCCATATCGGTATGTGGAGATAGGCGCCCTTGATGTCCAAGGACACCAAACACTCTCCTGGCTCCAGAGCCTGTATCACTTAATGTATAGATTCCATCTTGAAAGGGCGATAGACGATGGATAAATTGAGGGACTTCAAGTTCAGGATTGGCCTGAAGAAACCACCCAAAACAGAAGTAGCTGCTGTTCAGGTAAACAGAGGTACTTGTAATACAATAATGAATACAGTGCAGATAATGTTAAAATACACTTATATAAACACTAATGCAGTACCCCACTAGAAACAGTGAAAAAAAAAAGAAAAACTGGCACTCTAATCCCAGCTACCAAACACCATGAGGTGAGGTAGGGAAAAGGTTACTGGACATTGGTACACTGTAGGTATGGAGCAGGGAACCTTCCTCTGTCCCTCTCTCATGCACAGGAATCTCTTGTGAGTGGAGATGCTATAGCTGCTGCTGGCATGTCAGCGTGAAGTGTGCTCAGCACCACCCAGCAATATGGGCTGTAAAATGGCCACTGAGCATGTGAGGATGGAAGGTGAGAGAGAAGCCCTGCGGAGGGAAGCCCATGAAGGGATCAGCCTGCAGGGATGTAGGGGCGGGGCTACAGGTACCTGTCCCCCCCTGACCCCCTCCTCTGCAGCCTCTCAGGGACCTGCTACCCACAAGTAGGCATTTCTTTGGGGGGCCGCACAGCCCTCCATGTGCTCGCCAGAGGTAGCCGGACTGCCATTAGGTACCGAGATGAGATCTTCAGACCCCTTGTGAGACCATATGTTGGTGCGGTTGGCCCTGGGTTTCTCCTAATGCAAGACAATGCTGCACCTCATGTGGCTGTAGTGTGTCAGCATTTCCTGCAAGACAAAGGCATTAATGCTATGGACTGGCCCGCCCGTTCCCCAGACCTGAATCCAATTGAGCACATCTGGGACATCATGTCTCGCTCCATCCACCAATGCCACGTTGCACCACAGACTGTCCAGGAGTTGGCGGATGCTTTAATCCAGGTCTGGGAGGAGATCCCTCAAGAGGACCATCTGCCACCTCATCAGGAGCATACCCAGGTGTTGTAGGGAGGTCATACAGGCACGTGGAGGCCACACACACTACCGAGCCTCATTTTAACTTGTGTTAAGGACATTACATTAAAGTTGGATCAGCCTGTAGTGTGTTTTTCCACTTTAATTTTGATTTTAGGAATTTGATTTCCATTGATATTTTTGTGTGATTTTGTTGTCAGCACATTCAACTATGTAACAAAGTATTTAATAAGAATATTTCATTCATTCAGATCTAGAATGTGTTATGTTAGTGTTCCCTTTATTTTTTTTGAGCAGTGTATAAAAAAAGAAAGTTTAGTAATAGACACTTTCCCTTTAAGATTTATGCAAACCAGTGACCAAATAATGTCCAGATGGATATACTGTAGGTACCGCTATATATTATTTTCAGATAATAGCACACAATTTCAGAAGTCTTACCACTCTGGGGAAAAGTAAAGCACATCCAAATGTGATATCAGTTAATCCTGGGTGAATGGTATCTGTATAAATAGCTCACCCAGGAGCACTATATACAGCAATGGTACATTAGGCAGATGAATACATATGTGCTCCAGGTGCTAAGTACTGTGGCTTGTAGTCCCTCTGGCAGCGATACTCCATTCATGTCTGTACGATCTGGCTGATTACCATCTACTCTCCATTACCCGACTCCTGGTTGTGATCTTCCTGAAGCTGATGACAGGGCTTCCCAAGTGGGAAATAGTGACATTTCCACTGCAGGGCTTCACGGGCTTTGGGTGTATATATGGTGACTGTCACTCGATTTAACCCCCGGGATGTTTTTAAATTTATTTTATGTTTATTAAATATTATTCTTTAAATACCTGTTTTATGTATTATTAAGCACCATCCGGATTGTTTCACATTCTGGTAAGATTTGTTTGACTGATCCCCCCCCATTAATCCATGCAGGATCCTGTGTCTGTGACCGGATATACAAGGACATGAGTGCATCCATATTGATCCCCCCCACCCCACTACAGGAGGTCAGCCACAGGTTCTGCACATGCCACAGGTATACTCTTGTTGGGGAGATGCTCTGCCAGGTATAATCACTCAGTCACATTGTCTGTATACTGCAGGTGTATATACAGCACGTACTCTCCATTACTTACCATATAGGGAAATGTGAGGGATACTCCGGGGTGCCTCCATTCTGTCCCCCCATACCTAGACACCAAGAACAGGGTGAACATTAGCTACAATAAATGGAAACAGATGGCAGATGAGAAGCACTTGGCCCATTATACACTTATAATAGTTTTTCCCCCCTTTACCCTCTGCAGCCGGATCACCTCCTTATACTCCCCCCTGGGCAGCTATTGGCTGTCCCACTAGCTGATACATCTTCTGTGCCCCCCCCCCCCCCCCCCCCCCATGGGCTTCCTGTGCTTCCCTAACAAAGCTCTGGTGCTGTTAGTATTACACGTTCTCGCCAAGGTCCTCCAAAGAACGGCTGACGCCTCTCGCCATCTGTGAAGTCAGCCTGTGAGGGGTATGGTATACCAACATCGGAAACCCAACTGCTAGTGCCCCAACAGGAGGGCGAACGCAAAGAAGCCCCTTGTGGGCAGTCTACGCTCACCATGCTGCGGGCTCGGTGACTTGCACAAGGGAGAATAGCCCCAATCAGTCGGATCCCCCCTGTCGGAGCACCGGCAGTCAGGATTCCAATGTCAGTATACCAACTGTCAGAAACCTTATTGTTGGGCAGTAATTTGGCATCCAAATGTGTGACAGGAGCCTTGTCTTTATACTAAGCCTATGGCAGTGTGTATAACTCCCTCTCCCCTCTCCTCCCCCCCCGGTACAGATGCCTGGTATATATACCCCCTTGGGGTGGGATAGATTACAGTGTGTATAACGCCCACCCTCCTTGGGGGCAGATGCCTGGTATATATACCCCCTTGGATGGAGAGGGGGGTGGACAGACACAGATTGCAGTGTGTATGACTCCCTCCTCCACAGAGAAGGGCTGATTCCCGGTATATATATCCCCCAGGCAGCACATATGGCAGTGTGTATAACGCCCACCCTTCTTGGGGGCAGATGCCTGGTATAAATACCTCCTTGGAGGGAAGAGGGGGGACAGAGACACAGATTGCAGCGTGTATGACCCCCACCACCCTGGAGAGGGGCCGATTACCAGTATATATATATCCCCCAGGTGGCACATATGGCAGTGCATATAATGCCCACTCCCTTGGGGGCAGATTCCCGGTATATATAACCCCCACGAAGGACATATGGCAGTGTGTATAACCCCTCTGGGGGGGGGGGGGGGGGGGGGGGGGGCAGATTCCCAGTATATATATATTCATAACTGATACACAGGTTTGTGTATATACAGCCTTTATGATGCCTAGGACAGAGCTGCCGGAGAATGCCACAGGCAGCAGTCACATACCATGACCCTGTGTTCTGTTGATTTAATTAAGGATGGATCCCAAGGGGGAACATATGGCAGTGTGTAGAGAACAACCACCCCCCGGGCACAGACAACCGGTATATATACCCCCTTGTGGTGGGGTAGATTACAGGGTGCATAACCCCCTCCTCCCAGGGGCTGGGTGGGCAAATAAGGCAGTGTGTATAACCCCCCATTGGGTACAGATTCCCAGTATATATATCTATATCCCAAGGGGGGGACATATGGCAGTGTGTATAACAACTACCCTCTCCCCTCTGGGGGAAGATCTCTGTGTGAGGGCACCTCGGCTCACCCTGGCGGTAGTAGAAGCCGGTGACGGTGGGACCGTAGCCGCGCCAGGCCAGCTGGATGGCGGCGAGGCTGAGGATAAGCCAGGCCAGCAGAGCCTGGAACAGGGCGGCCCTCAGGTCGTTACTCTCCCAGTCCCGGCTGAAGTCAGCGCCGAGAGACAGCAGGCAGCCCAGGAGCGGAGACAGCAGCTCGGAGCCCCACGCCGCCTCCTCCGCCATCTTACCCGCAGGCAGCCATTACCTACCCTCCCCTGACTGACTGAGCGTCGCCATCTTACCGCTCGCACATTCCGCACTCACAGCCGCTAGTGCGGGGAAATCAATGAGTGGCGTTGGGAGAAGCGCATGAACCCGAGCACACACCCGCTGCTGTTTATCGGGCTCCGAAACCACAGAGGACCGGTCTCTCATTTACCACAAACGCGAATCTGCTGCCGCCAATCGACAGACAGCTCGCCTGTCACTCACAGCTGGAGGCTTGGCCAGTGTGACGTGCAACCGCCCACCTCCCAGCGTCACGTGACCCTGATTGTGAAACTGCACATGGCTCCAGGCATAGCGGTATATTTACTAAAATGGGATGTTGCTATGGGCAACCGTTCAGAATATATTTATATATTTATCACCTTCTAGAAGATTATAGATATAATCTGATTGGTTGCCTATCTGAAAACTCCAATCTAAGTAAATAAACCCCACAGAGCTTGTACAACCCTGTTACCCTATATACAGCTACAATATATATATATATATATATATAGGAAATAGAGATTCCCGGCACTCGCGGACAGCAATAATACTCAGGTGCCTTTCCGTCCCACAAGGGGATAGGTATCGAATGCAAGGAATGGAGGCACTCAGGAGATTCCCAACATACTGCACGGCGGCAGTCAAACACAGTAACAAACTGTAGACGAGACGGTCTATGTGCCAACGTTTCGGGTACAAAACCCTTTATCAAGACATATATATACTGTTCCAATCCTGCTGGCACTCAAACAGTTAAATGGACAACGGGCACCGATGCCCCAAACGCATAGCATACATTACTAAATAATTGGCACTCGGGAGGCAAAGTCAGCGAATAAAAAGGATCTGTGTTGCTAAGCTTTCGGGGTATGACCCTCTTCTTCAGAGCACAATCCTACAGCAAACAAACAGTGAACACTCACCACATAAATACCGTCTGTACCTCATGCCCCTCCATCACGCTGACCACGTCTTCCCCAGGCGCACGTGCAGACGCAGGAACTCAGACGGCGGCTACCTCATTTCCGGGTCCGACATTCAGCAGGGTTGCATAGCAACCGCTAGCTGTTTGCCTTCCACTGCGGCCATGACGGTGACACGCTCATCGCCCGGACACTGCGCCGCTGCCACTGGGGACAAGGACAACAGAGAGGGACATGTTAATAGAACCATAACATTAACATAATAACGTACTATGCACAAATTATAAAGACATACATAGACCAATAAGCAAAAGAGAAAAAAAGAGAAAAATACAGGAGTATACAGGAAAAATGCAAAAAAAAAATACAAGAAAAAAATACAAGAAGAAATACCTGATAGGATACCATCATTACAAAAGAAAATGCTAAGTAGGATACCACAGTTACATAAACCACAGCTATGAGATTTAAGCCACAGAATTCCAACTGATTTTGTCATTAAGACCACAGGGATGAATAGTATTTAAACGGAAGATCCACCTAGATTCGGCGATGAGCAAACGTTTTGCCCTATCGCCTCCTCGCAGTGAATCTTTAGCAGTGTCAATAATAAAATACTTGAGAGAAGATAAAGAGTGCCCTGCAGCCTTAAAATGCCTGGCAACCGGCTGGTCGATGACTCTCCCACCGAGCGCCAAATCAATGGCCGACCTGTGGAGAGCCATCCGCACCCGGAACGACTGAGTCGTCTGGCCGACATAATAATGGCCACAGGGACACACAATAATGTAGACAACGTATTCAGACCGGCAGGTCAGCACTGAACAGATCTCAAACATTTTGTCGGAATGGGGGTGTTTGAAGTTTTTACACACAACCATGTGTCTGCAGGTTGTACAGTTATGGCAGCTGTAACAGCCAGGAGGCTTTATGTACACATTAGGGACTCGAGGTATGTTCATCCCCGTAATGTCCGTCTTAACTAGACGATCGCGTAAATTGTGACCTCTCTTAAAAGCTGTCAGAGACCGTACATCCCTAAACACAGGTAGGTCAGGATCACTTTTGACGATTGGCAAAAGCGCTTTGGATGGATGGACTGGCCACTGTATACGTGCTGGTCCAAGGCAGCACCTTTCCAGACTGGCGGTTGCTAGGCTGAAGTAATGCCAAGCGGGACAAAGATAAGACTTGCAGTTTTTGTTGCTGAAGGAGGTCATGATCATACCCTCTAGCAGCAAATTTAGCTATCAATTGGTCCAGACGCTCAGATACAATCAGGGGGTCACTGATCACTCGGGCCACTCTCAACATCTGTGAGCGAGGGAGCCCACGTTTGAGGACTGGGGGATGGTGGCTAGAGGCCATCAAAAATGTGTTGCGATCCACATTTTTATAGTATAGTAGATAACTGATTATCAATTATCGCAACTGCCACATCTAAAAACTGGGCCTCAGTCTCGCTACATGAATAAGCACATTTGATTGTAGACTCCCTGCTGTTAACCTTAGACATAAGACATTCAAACCGCTCTTGTCCACCCGTCCACAAGATGAAGATGTCATAGTAAAAGTGTGCATATATATACCTTACCCTTCCAGGTAGAGGCGTACCTACATATTTGTGGGCCCCATAGCAAAAGTTTGTAAGGGCCCCCTATTTAGCAACTGATGGTGATAAATGTATGTAAAACATATTACTTAGACAGCAAAGATGGGCCCCCTTCAGCACTGGGCTCCATAGCAGTTGCACCCCTTGCACCTATGGTAGTTACGCCCTTGCTTCCAGGTGCTGCCCGCTCTCCCATCCGCCCTCCAGTGTGCTCCCCCATCAGCTTCCGAGTTCGTCCGCCGGAAGTGACATAGCACCATCCAGGGGGGGCGCGTATTTATATATTGTGCACTGATTTTCCTTTATTATATAATGTGCTTAAAAAAGTATTTTCAACATACATTATTGGGGATTGATATGAAATCCCGGTGGTCGGAATCCCGGCATTCAAAATCCCGACGCCGGAATCCCAACCGCCGAAATCCCGACAAGGGGGGGTGTTGATCGCCCCACCTTGCGTGCTCGCAGCGGCACACTAATTTATTCTCCCTCCATGGGTGTCGTGGACACCCACGGAGGGAGAAAGTGTTGGGATTTAGGCGGGTGGGATTCCGGCATCGGGATTTTGAACGCCGGGATTGCAACTGCCGGGATTTGAACTGCATCCCCATTATTGACTGCATTTCTCATGCGTTTGATTATTTCTATTGTGACCACTAGGTGTCACTGTATAGTGCACAAATGTTATTATATATAGTGAAGATTTTTTTAAATAAACTTGTTGTTGTTAATCTCATCTGTGTCATCCATATATACTTCTCTATGTTATTTTATATACAGATATATATATATATATATATATATATATATATATATATATATAGCAGCAAGATACGTTCGGCACTCCGGACGAGGGTATCAAATACCGCGGTGCCTTCCTCCACAGGGGGTACAGGTAGCTGACCAGGGGCTTATGGTAGGGCCCTTGGTAATGAGGCGGCACTCCACGGGTTTAGGTAGAAGTCAAAGGTATTTAATGAAGTAAGTGGCAATACATAGTCGTCAACGTTTCAAGGCCGTGTCGGCCTTTTCATCAGGACGTGCAGTATTGTGCATAAAGTGCCAGTGCGAAAATAGAAGAATTGCTGTGCTTTCTTACCTATAAGTAGCCTCCGTGTAACGAGTGATTCTCCCTGCCGTGGCGTTCCCAGGGTCTGCTTCCGGGAACCCGGTGTCCGCCCACTGTGACGTGCGGCCGTCACTAGGTAGCCCTGGACGCTCGGCTCACTGGTTGTCCCTGGCAACGGGGGAATGTGTATTAATAAGACCAACCATGCAATCTGTTGGATATCTGTGCAAAAAAATGAGTGTTAAAAATCTATGCAAACTATAAAAAGGAGGCTCATATTAAAAAAGTGAATATGATAGATGAATTAATAAAAATTGGGTTAATAAAAATGGAAAGGCTGTACCATATTTATAAGAAAAATTTTGATTTAAAAAAAATCTAACAATTTGAAAAAGGATGGCACTGTGTGGACTTTACGGAACCTCTTGATAAATAGCATAAGGTATAAATACATTTCATAAACATATTGAAGTCATCGATATCCACCGGAATTTCCTAAAGCAAGGTGTCAAATACGTGCATATACAGATAAATATAGCTTCGAATATTATAAACATTTTGAACAGGTATTTTAGATAAATGCATATCTCTTATATATTTGGCTACATCTGTCACTCAAAGTGTGTGAGTGTGTGTATAACAGGAGGGACACATTGCTCTGTTTCTGGACTTCTCCCTTCATTAATGATTGCCAGCACCTGTGTTGAAGCACCTTTCTAATCAATTAATAACATGTGTGAAACAGGTGATGGCAATCATACATTATGAGGGAAGTCCAGAAACAGAGCAATGTGTCCCTCCTGGAGAGGGTCATGTTCGGAGGTATGTGACTGACTCACATGACAGAGAACCAGCCCAGTGAGCCCACAGTGCCAGACATCCTCTGCCTCCCCATGTTACCCAGCAAAGACACTGCACCAGATGAGCGCCCCCCGCCGCCCCACCCACGATTCGCGCCCCCCCTGTGACCCCCCTCCCGCGATTCGCGGCACCCCCCCGCGACCCCCCCCTCCCACGATTTGCGGCAAAACACCCCCCTGCGCGCGATTCGCGGCACCCGCGCCCCCCCTTATGCCCACACACCCGTATCACTACCCAGCCTCCTGTTCTCCTGTGTTGTGACCTCCGCCAGTGGGGAGCCGCTGACTCAGAAACACCTAGGGTTACCACCTTTCCCTTTAATTCCGGACACATATTAATTACACAGGTTCTGTGGCTGGCTGACTTCAAGACTCCATTTCACCTGATTTTAAACTTCCACAGAACCTGTGTAATTAATTTGTGTCCGGAATGAAAGGGGAAAGGTGGTAACCCTAGAAACACCCCACTATACTATTGCACACACACACACACACACACACACACACACACACACACAAATGTCACTGTACCCTCCACACTATCAATGTACATCTTACTCTGTAACTGCTTTTTAATTAAACAAAAACAATACACACCCCCTTACACATAATATGCTCTCTATGTAACACATTTCACCTATAACTCCAGTTGCAATACAGGCCATCTTTCATACAATTCTAACCATATTTCTCACAATACAAACGTTCACAAATTAAGGGGGAGCAGCCCCTTACGCTGGTGTGAAGAGCGCCCGTAGGGCGCGATGAATCACCTAGTACATATATATCTGTGTCACCCTATATACTTCTCTATGTTATTCTACAGATATATGTATATAGATAGATAGATAGATACACAGAAATAGGAAATTTGGATGGAAGGCGCTCAGATGGATGTAAAAATAATAATTACCTTTTAATAGTAAAAATGAGAAAAACTTTTATTCACACACACAAAGGGCAGTGTGTATTATAAATGCGTTAAAAGCAAATAACAATAAAAAACATAAGTTCCAATCCTGATGCTGGGATATGCTTAAAGACCCTTAAGGAGAATGGGGTAGGAATAGTAATTTTTTAGTTAGTACCGCTACATACTCCAGATCTCCAGATCCCCGACTGTAAACTTTCAGTCTCATCGAGACCAAGTGAGAGCCGTCCCTTGCCGCTGCAGTCGTGGTACAGGCTTCCAGTCGGACAATGGGCGCCTGCTGCTCAGGTTGTCCTTTTTACGTGAGGGAGTGGGCAAGCATAAAATATCTCTGTGTCACCCTATATACTTCTCCATGTTATTCTATAAACAGCTACATACCTCCCAATATGTGAATGTCCGAAAGAGGGACAGTACGCATGCCTAACATTTGGGGGAGTGGCCTAGTGGAAAACGGGCGTGGTCTGTACTTACAGCGCTGCTGCGAGGCCATGCCCCTGTTTGTACTGCTGTGGGCTTCAGTCACTAAACCCTGTGTGTCATCCCCTTAAGGTCCCCTGAGTGTCACCCCCTATAGGAAGTGGGTAGTAGGAGAAGAAACCTCTTAGCGCACCTGGTGTTCCTTAAAAAGATCTTTATTTCATCATAAAAAACATCAAAAAATATTTTCTTAAAAAGGATTTTAAGAAAATATTTTTGATGTTTTTTATGATGAAATAAAGATCTTTTTAAGGAACACCAGGTGCGCTAAGAGGTTTCTTCTCCTACTACCCACTTCCTGTATCTATCTTGGGTGTTTTGGGAGAACACCAGGAAGAGAAACCACCAGCAGCAAAAGGGGTGCGCAGGGGCAGTCTAAGTTCAACTTTTCTTTTTAGTGTCACCCCCTATAGTCTGCTTCACCTCATACTTGCCTACGTCCCGCAAATCGCGTCCCCCCGGGAAGGTGGGCAAGTCTCCAGCATCACCGATACAGCCCCTAATCCCCCCTTCCCCGCGTTATAAAATCGCGAATTTCGCAGGTCCTTGGGGAGGGGGTGGGGCTAACATTTTGAATCATTTTAGCCCCTCCTTCAATCCATGGATCCACGAATTAACGCGGCTGGCTGTCATGGGGGCGGGGCTTGGTGACATCAGCCTCATCCCGCCTTTCACTAATCTCCGGGCTTCTCTCATAGAGGAGTTATAAAGGTAGGCAGGTATGCTTCACCCAGGGGTTAAAGTGAGCCGGAACAGGGTAGAACTGCGTTCCGTCATGTCCATTTTGGAGATGGAACGGTTCTGCCTCCGTCCGGTCACCTTGACCTGCTCAGAAGCCGGCCCTACCATTAAGGTGCCGCAGTGTTTAGGGCTCGCCAGCGGCAGCAATGTAGCAGCCATGGCCAGCGCCATTACATTTCAAATTTGGCAATAGTGTAATGGGCATCGTGGTGTGCATAATACCCTGTTCCACAAAGCCATGCCCTAAATTTTGGATGCGCACCTTTGGCGCTCACTGTTCCTTTTTTCATTTAGGTTGTTTTGCACTACGGAGGATCATTTGAATTAGGGGTGGTATTATGTGGCCCACATTATTCTTTTGGTACTTGTGTACTATCACGGCACCTCCGCTTCCATCGCATGCCATTGTACAACCAAAAAATCGCATCGCATATGATCGCATGCAAGGCGATGAGACGCGATTATACCCGATTTTAAATTGTACATGCACCCAGACCCGATTTTACATAGTACACCCACCCTGATGGGTACTGACAATGTTAAATGTCCCCCCATTGTTAACGCCACCCCACTATCAACGCCAACCCGAAGCGTGGCGAGTGCAGCGAGCCCTTCGAGGGGTGGCGGTACGCGTCCTTCGACTTTTTCATACCCCTACTATCCACGTCGGCGTGGAGTTGATTCGCCCGAAGCGTGGCGAGCAGACGCGTAATCCGAGCAGACGCGTAATCTGAGCCGGAAGCGTGGCGAGCGCAGCGAGCCCCACGAGGGGACGTGTAATACTTGTGAAGTTATGCGCGTCCCCTCGCGGGGCTCACTGCGCTCGCCACGCTTCCGGCTCGGTGGCTCCCTGCGCTCGCCACACTATATAACATCAACTCCTCGCCGACGTGGATAGTGGGGGTATGAAAAGGTCGGAGGACGCGTACCGCCGCCCCTCGCCACGCTTCGGTTGGCATTGATAGTGGGGTGGCGTTCACAATGGGGGGACATTTAACATACTTATTACCCATCAGGGTCGATACAATTAAAAATCGGGTCTGCCTGGCCATTTAACATTGAAATCGCGTTGCGTCGCATCGTATGCCATTATAAAATCGGGTCCATCGCATGCCATCGTGTGGTATGCGATGCGATGGGCGCCGTGATAATACACAAGTACCATTCCTTTTATAGGTGTGTGGGATGCGCCCCCTCCCGCAATTCGCGGACCCCAGCACCCCCCCTCCCACAATTTTGTGGACCCCCCTGACCCCCTTCCCGCAATTCATCCCCCCCAGCGGACCCCCGCAACCCCGCTCCCGCATTTCACGGACCCCCGTGAGAATGGGGGATCCTGTACCGCCACAAGAAGGTGGAAAATTCGGCCCTGGCTGCCGCGCTGCTGGTTCCCCCACTGCCAGAAGTGTCCCCACGGTCCTCTGCACCAGCGCCACAACTTTTATCAATGTCTTGCCCACATACCAGCATTATGCAGCCTCCTGCTCTCATGCACCCTCACTCCCTCCCAGTGGGAGGAGATGCTCACCCACTGCCGGAATCTGCATACTGTCCCCCACCCTCCTCCAGTTCTAGGGATGCCCATCGACCATCAATTTCAAATCGATGGTTTATGGGCGATGTTGAATACTTTTGCCATTGATGTGGGAGGACCAGATGGTTTCCCTACATCGATGGCAAAGGAGAACTATCAAGTTTCACATTTTTTGAAGGTGCTGGGACACGAAGCATAGCTCCACCCCCCCCCCCCCCCCCCCCCTACCCGGAAGTCCCGCCACAGAGTTCTGATTGACCCACGGCCTTCTCAGTCAGATATAATGGATGACATCGATAGCTACAACAATTGATGGTTGTCCAAGTAATATTTTACTACTATCGATGGCAGGGTGCAAAATCGCCATCAATGCCAACCATCAAAGGTGTCTGCACCAATGGCCATCCCTACTCTGCAACAGCCAAAAACCTTTACTACCCCTCATGCCCACACACCCCTATCACTGACCTGCCTCCTGTTCTCCTGCCCCGTAACTTCCGCCAGTGGGGACCCGCTCACCCTGTGTTGCCCACATTCCCCTATCATGCTTTACCACCCAGCCTCCTGCTCTCATGCACCCTAACTCCCACCCAGTAGGAGGAGACACTGACTCAGGGGCACCGTCCTGTACTCATGCGCTGGCATGCTGGATGCTTACCCACTGGCTGGAGCTGCACAGTGTTCCCCACTCTCCTCTGCACCAGCGCAAAAGCTTTAGTCCCCCATATACCCACACACCCCTATCACGACCCAGCTTCCTGCTTTCCTGAACCGTAACTTCAACCACTGGGGAGTCGCTGACGCTGTGTTGCCCACATACCCCTATCACGCCTCATAGCCCAGCCTCCTGCTCTCATGCACCCTAACTCCCACCGAGTAGGAGGAGACACTGACTCAGGGCCACCGTCCTGTACTCCTGTGCTGCCACGCTGGACCCTCACCCACTGGCAGAAGCTACACAGTGTCCCCCACCCTCCTTTTTAGTCCCCCTTATGCCCACACACCCCTATCACTACCCAGCCTCCTGTTTTCCTGTGCCGTGACCTCCGCCAGTGGGGAGCCGCTGACTCAAAAACACCCTACTATACTATTGCACACACACACCTAAACAACACGCACGCACCCCCCCCCACCCACAAATGTCACTGTACCCTCCACACTATCAATGTACATCTTACTCTGCAACCGCTTTTTAATTAAACAAAACAATACACACCCCCTTCCAAATCATATGCTCTCTATTTAACACATTTCACCTATAACTCAAGTTGCAGTACAGGCCATCTGTCATACAATTCTAACCATATTTCTCACAATACAAACGTTCACAAATTAAGGGGGGCGCAGCCCCTTACGCCGGTGTGAAGAGTGCCCGTAGAGCGCGATGAATCACCTAGTTGCCCAATATAACCCTATTAACTTCTATATAGTCATATAAGATACACAATGTCTATGCACACTACCTACTCGCACTCTGCTCCATCAGCTGCAGTAGAATACCCCCGCCCCCCTCTCCATCAGCTGCAGTAGGTTGCCCCCGCCCCCACCATCCTCTCCATCAGCTGCAGTAGGATGCCCCCAACGCCCTCTTCATCAGCTGCAGTAGGATACCCCCCCTCACCATCAGCTGCAGTAGGATTCCCCCAGCCCCCCCCCCCCATCTCCATCAGCTGCAGTAGGATGCCCCCAGCCCCCATCTCCATCAACTGCAGTAGGATGCCCTCTCTCCATCAGCTGCAGTAGGATGACCCCAGCAGCCTCCTCCATCAGCTGCAGTAGGATGCCCTCTCTCCATCAGCTGCAGTAGGATGACCCCAGCCCCCTCCTCAATCAACTGCAGTAGGATGCCCTCTCTCCATCAGCTGCAGTAGGATGCCCTCTCTCCATCAGCTGCAGTAGGATGCCCCCAGCCCCCCATCTCCATTAGCTGCAGTAGGATGCCCCCAGCTGCAGTAGGGTGCCCCACAGTGGCGGAACTTGTGAGTGGTGGGCCCAGGTGCAAAATAATAATTTAGGCCTCACACGAGTGGGTGACAGGGGTACAAGCTGCTGGTCTAGACAGCAATGGGCCCCTTAGTCCTCAGGGGCCCCAGTGCAATGCACCTTCTGCACCAATGGTAGTTCCGACTCTGGTGCCCCAGGAGCATCAAGAGCCGCTAGCCGTCCAATAGCGGCATTCACGAGGAGCCGCACCATGTAAACAAAGTCATTGTGCAGCTTCTCCTTAGTTCGTGGGGGTCTGGTTTAGCATTTTGTTGTTTTGCCAAGTTCCAGGATGCTACTTTGGAACCAAGAGGACGCAATCTTCGCCGGAGGACATGGTGAGTATAATTTCATTCCACAGGTACCCTATGAATTTCTTAAATACCGGACGGATGGATGGCGACCTACCTATGGGCTCAAGATAGGTAAGTATCTGTATGAGTGAACTCTGTATGTAATAAAGTTTTATTTCTCTGGTGTCAGTGTGTTTATTTAACTATTTGTATTGTTGTGGAACTACAAGTTCTGGGACTTGTGGTTCTCCAAGTCCCAGCATGCAGGGGAGGCTTGCTGGGACTCATAGTTCCAAATTAATATACAATAGTTTTTTCTCTCTTTTACACATTTATCAGCCAAGGGTATTGGGGACAGCGTATTTTACCGGCAATTAGCAGCTTTATCCCGCTAATTGCCGGTAATTACCAGACATATTGAAAATACTTACGCTTAGTAAATTAGGAATCACCATTCTTTTGTATAGTGATTCCTATCTGTATTCTTTCGATGGCGTATGCATTTGTATTTGTAAATACAAATACGAATGTGCCATGAATACGAATTTACGTATTTTCGTGATAGTAAATCCCGAAAATACGAATACTTAAAATAGGCGTATTTTTGGATACGAATACGCCTATTTAATACCTTTTTTTTCTTAGTAAATTTCCCCCATTATGTTAACATAAGTAGTCTGCTCACACAGTACAGTTTACTTTTAAGACCAGTTTTGGAAGGCGATCGGATTGTTACAGCTACACAATAGTTGCCATCCACATCCCCTTCGTCAGGGACTACCATTCATGCAGATGCTGAGGGTCTGTCGTATCACCAATGACCCGGTGAAAACGCTTGATGAGATGGTTCAGAGACGTGATTTACTAGCACCTAAAACTAGAGTATTATTGGCTATCCATAGACAGATATGTTTAACGGAATCGACACGCGTCAACAATATTGATAAATCCATTCCTTGGGTCAATAGATTTACAAACAACTGCGATGAAACTAGCAGGAATGTGATACGCCTACGATCAATACTGATCATGATTTACTAGAGTTACACAACACCCGCCTTATGCCAGCTCATAGACGGGCATCGAACCTTTGTGATTGGCTGGTGACATTGGATATTACCGATCTAGCTAAACCAGCAAATTCAACACATTTTTTGTCCAAACCAAAAGGGGTGTTACTGTTGCTTAGGATGCACGACATGTCGCTCCTTACTGATGGGTGCCAGCTTTAAGCACCCGTATAGTAGCAAAAAATGTATGATTAATCATGTGCTTACATGCACAACGAAGTTCAATGTGTATCTAATTTATTGCCCCTGTGGTAGGGATGGCCATCGATGGTTCATGGCCGATGTCGAATACTAATCCCCTGGTGTGTATGGGCAACAGACAATTACTTCGGTATTCATTTTTTATTTTGATATAATGTCAGTGCCGGCAGACCAATATATTTCTGAATTTATGTGCTTAGTAAGTTAGCATATTACATTGGTGAATATAGTACCCCAATAATGATAGGGGTTCAGGCATGTTGTGACACCTGCCGCTGGATGCGGGTGTGATCCCATCCCAGCTCAGTCGCCCACACTGGCAGTACACTGGCATAGCCTTGACAGCCGACACCACTTGTCTCCTGCAACGCCACATCGGTGATAGGAGTCCGTGAGTGGCGCCGGTGTCCTACGGCAGTGCAGGGCGGTGATACACGTGTATAACGGCAGCATTGAGACAGCGGTGTGATCTGACACCCTATCTCCTACAGTGCCAGCCAGGTTACAACACAGTCTGCTATCGGTGCCGGTGTGGGCGACTGAGCTGGGACGGGATCACACCCACATCCAGCGGCAGGCGTCACAACGTGCCTGAACCCCTATCATTATTGGGGTACTATATTCACCAATGTAATATGCTAACTTAATAAGCACATACATTCAGCAATATATTGGTCGGCTGGCACTGACATTATATCAAAATAAAAAATGAATACCGAAGTAATTGTCTGTTGCCCATACACACCAGGGGATTAGGGAATCTACCAGATCTGCCAATTTATTGATAGAAGGGAAATTGGACTGGGGTCCTACTGAGTGAGGATTTATATCCTTTTTAAAGTCACTAAGTGTGTCCTATATGTTTTGTATTGTGGTTTTATTTTGCAACATTTTAAAACAATTACAATAAAAGTTACATTTTATGTGTTACTTCTTAAGGTGCACCAGCAGTAGACATTCTTCAATTTTTGTATAATGATATGGTTGCATATTATTGTATAATGATATGGTTGTATATAGTGTATTGTAATATGAAGCAGAAGTTTTTTTTTATATTTTTTAGTATTATTTTTATGTGTACCTGGGAGTTCATTAGCTGGTCCAGCTGTGCTCTGGCTCCCGATAGAGTGGTGGGGGAGCACAGGTGAGACAGAGGGGCGTGGTCCTGTGAACCCCGAGGATTGGTGAAGGTGAGGTGTGTGTGTGAGATGTTTGAATAAAGTTGTGTGTTGTAATCTTTAAGTGCTGTTCCCTGACAAGAGTTCCTCTCCTGAAACATGTCGCAAAAAAGTCCTTCTTGCAACAAAACCATAATATAAGATCCATGTTGCAGCGGAACAAATCATCCAAGAAATTCATATACCCCCACTGCTGTATATACCCCATATACCTCCCACCGCTACCGCTGTACACATACCCTATATACCCCCACCCGCCGCCGTGCTGCCCCTCCCTCCATATGCGGTAACTCGCGTCTCGCTCTGAAAGTGAGTGAGACTGAGAGCACTGCAGTGAGAGTGGTGAGCACAAATAGCATCCGTCTAATTTATACCTTGCCTGAACAGCGCCCACTCCTGCCCCGCCCCCAGCTTCACCTTATTGGTCGCTGCACGCAGGCTCCGCCCTCACAGCGCTTTGCAACCGTACACACATATACATTAGACGGGGCGGGGCCTGTGTGTGTGACTGGCGGCGGGGACGCGGAGCTCCCCCTACTGGCAAACACCCAATAGTATAGTCCGCGGGCTCGTGACCCAGGCGCCAAGCACACCAGCCCCGCCCGAGCCGCCCCATGACCATCCTGTGCGCATGCGCGGAGTCCTTCCCAGGCGACATTCCGCCGTGCGCGGTCTCCATCCGCTCCCGTGAGCGCGCACGTACTCATCGTGCCCGAGCGTCAGCCGGGCGGTTCTCTCTCCTGCCAGCAGCAGCCGGAGCCGTGTGAGGTAATAACGGCCGCCGCCCGAAGGAGGGACGGAGAGGAGTAGGGGAGCAGCCGCCGCCGCAGTGCCCCGGACAGCAGCACACAGCCAGCAGCAGTCACCCGGACACAGGTGAGGCAGGCGGGCCGGCCGTGGAGGGCTCGGGCCTAGGGGAGGGTGAGGTCCGGCGGCTGCTGCTGGGCCCCGGCTGCCTGCTTACCCTCAACCGGGAGGGAGGAGAGGGATCTGTGCACCCCTTCCCCCGGCTCCGTGTGCCATCACCCCGATATATATATATATATAAAATCACGTGTGTGTGTGTGTGTGTGTGTGTGTGTGTATATATATATATATATATATATATATATATATATATATATTTATATATATACTTTTTTGCATCACTGAAAACGTCTCACGAGTGCCAATCTGTTCCTGGTTAGGAATTTGGACTGGTGTGTGTGTGTGTGTATATGTATGTATGTGTGTGTGTGTGTGTGTGTGTGTGTGTGTGTGTGTGTGTATATATATATATATATATATATATATATTATATGTGTGTTATCTGTCACCTGTGTATACAGGGTCATAAAGACGGATATATTGTGGGAGAGGAGAGAGATGTTACACGTGTATGTGTGTGTATAATCTCCAGCACCATTCCGTACACAGTACTATAGCAGATTGCATGCTCAGTATCGCCAATCCCCCCCCATATCCTCTGTGTGCAGTGCGATCTATGCCGTTAGCGTGGCCCAGTGATGTCACTGAGTGATCTTGCTAACCGTCAACGTTCAGAGTGTTTAGTTTGCCTGCTGGCACCACTGTTTTGGTTCGCCGCTACTGCGTGTCTGGGTTAAGCTGGCACAGGCTGTGCAGTATGTGGCACCTGTCAGTGCTGCCAAGGAACGAATGATATAGTACTAATACACTGAGTGATCTCATTAACAATATGGTTCAGTGACATCACCAGGAGTCTGCTGAATATGCAGGCGCTCATATTGGCAGATGTCGGTATAGCGGGTACACACTGGGCGATCACATAAATAACTATATAATAATAATGCCTGTTTAATAATCACATAGAGTGTACACTGCTTCATTTCCAAGGATGTGTATGTTGGGGGGTGTGCACAGGTCCCTGTGTCAGACGCTGGATGCAGCAACAACATACATGTAATGGGTAGTATGCCGCTATTCCTCAGAGCCCCGCATATATACACCTGTGTGGTTCTCTCTCGCTATATGTATGTATATCCCACACATATATTTATACCAACGTCGGAGTCCAGAGGTCACTATTCTGTTCACCATATTTGTGAAGTTTGGAGGCTTGACCTGTATATGTATAATGTGTGTGTACCTATATCACCCCCTCCATATGTGTGTCTGTATAACCCTTTTCCCCAATGTATCAGTAATTAATACCCCTGGCAGGTGAAGTGAGAATACTGGTTACCCCATTGCACTGGCACATGACGGCGGCTGCCATGTATTAACCCTCCTTTATACGTTTGATAAGTCACTGCTGGGAGTCTACAGATGGGTACACAATAGTAGATATGTCTACAGATGGATTGTGCATCTGGTTAGCCACACACGCTGCCCCATCCTTCGGGGCTGACCTCACAAATAGTTTGTGTATATTTACATGTGCCCGTCCACTGAGCTGTCAATCACCTGTGGCTCCCGGTGCAGCTGTAAGGGTGGTTGGCGGATTTCAGGTACACACCGCACAGCGCGCTGTATATGTTTAGCTATATCAGCCATCGGCTATGTTGCACAGTTGACGCAATATATTTGTGAACTACGCCATTGAGATATTTATATCTTACACACTGGCCGATGGTGCATCTATATATACTGTATTTGCCAGCGTATAAGACGACCCCCCAACATTTCCACTCAAAATGTAGAGTTTGTTATATACTCGCCATATAAGACTACCCCCTCTTCCGCACACCTCCCTGTCACTAGCAGCTGTCTGGTCCCTTGAGTGGTGGGTTTTGCTGGGGCAGGACAAACCTATCAGGGCAGGTTTGTCCTTCCCCAGCAAAACCCACTACATAAAGTTTTAATACCCCCTCATCTGCAGCTTCCCTGCAGTGATGCCGCTGTCCTCCCCCCAGGCATAAATACCAGCATATACCGGTATTCATTAAAGGGTACCTCTCCTCGCCCCCCCCCCCCTTCTTATGCATACGGTACCGTAACTTAATAATAAAAGATAGCAGTACGGTATTTGTCTGCAGCGTTTTCTTCAGCCTAACGGCCTGTCAGATTGCGCATTTGATGTCGGCGGCAGGCTCGGGTGTTTTCGGCGGGGCTCGGGGGGACTTGGGAGCGCTCAGGCACACGAGTCCTTCCGAGCCCAGCCGAAAACACCCGAGCCTGCCGCCGACATCAAATGCGCAATCTGACAGGCCGTTAGGCTAAAGAAAACGCTGCAGACAAATACCGTACTGCTATCTTTTATTATTAAGTTACGGTACCGTATGCATAAGAAGGGGGGGGGGGGTGCGAGGAGAGGTACCCTTTAATGAATATATGCCGCACCCGGCGTATAAGACGACATCACACCGTGCACCCAGCGTATAAGACGACCCCCCACTAGAAGGCAAGTTTTTATGGGCTAAAAAGTCGTCTTGTACGCCGGAAAATACGGTACATATATTGGCCACTGTGTACGCACCTTAATTGACATTGGCAGATTGTGGTGAGAGGGTCAGGCACCCAAGGCTCATGCACCAGCAGAGTGGAGGCTGCCTATCTGGTCCTGTCTCACAGCAATGTCACTATAGCAATAAGTGCTGAGCATGCCAATACTGGTGTGCGCAGAGCATTGCAGCACGCTGTGTAGCCCATGCTGACCCTACGCCATTGCTGAAAGCCCCTACAGTGGGCACTAAGTGTCACAACTAACGCCCATGAGCATTGGAAGGTGGTCTGATGAATCGCTTTACTTCATGTGCATGGATGGCTGTGTGTGCGGTGGCACCAGGATGCACCATGGGAAGTAGGCCAGCCATCGGAGGCAGTGTGATGCTCTGCACAATGTTATGCTGTGTGTAGTGTTACCTAAGGAAGCTGTGACACCAGGATACATCATGGGAAGTAGGGCAGCCAGGGCAGGCAGTGTAATGCTCTGCACAATGGCCCTTATTCAGATCTGATTGCAGTACAAATTTGTTATCAAAATGGGCAAAATCATGTGTACTGCAGGTGGGGCAGATGTAACAAGTGCAGAGAGAGTGTTACATTCGGGTGGGGTGTGTTGAAACTAATCTAAATTGCAGTGAAAAAAATAAAGCATTCAGTATTTACCCTGCACAGAAACAAAATAACTCACACAAATCTAACTCTCTGCACATGTTACATCTGCCCCACCTGCAGTGCACATGGTTTTGCCCATTTTGAGAACAAATTTGTACTGCAATCAGAACTGAATAAGGGCAAATTTTATGCTGTGTGCAGTGTTACATTGGGAAGCTGTGGCACCAGGATGCACCATGGGAAGTAGATCAGCCAGTAGAGGCAGTGTGATGCTCTGCTGGCCAATCCCAGGATCAGCAGGATTATGGGATTTGGCCCCAAAATGGCCAGGATTTCATAGTAACATACAGTGAGTATCATAAGTTTGGGCACCCCAGGCAAAAATTCATTTTAATGTGCAGAAAAAAACAAGGAAAGATGGAAAAACTCCAAAAGGCATACAGATTAGACATTTTTATAACATGTAAAAAAAAAAATTGATTTTATTTCCATAATTTACACTTTAAAAATAACAGGAAATCAAAAATGGCGTCTGCAAAAGTTTGGGCACCCTGAAGAGTTTATAGCATGCACCGCCCCCTTCGGACAGCTGAGACCTGGCAGTGTCATGTATTGTTCTCAATCATCGTCTGACATCACCTGGTCCTTACAATCTCAAAGGTTTGAAAAGCCCAGACTCATCCAACCTTGCCCCAACAATCAACATATAGACAAGCCTGATGCATTATGGAATCAAGTTCTGTGGACCGATGAGGTTAAAATAGAACTTTTTGGCCAGAATGAGCAAAGGTACGCTTGGAAAAGGGAGGGCACAGAATTTAATGAAAATAACCTCTGTCCGCCTGTTAAGCATGGGGGTGGATCATTTTGGGGTTGTATTGCAGCCAGTGGCGCAGGGAACATTTCACGAGTAGCAGGAAAAATGGATTCAATAAGATTCCAGCAAATTTTGGATGCTAACTTGATGCCATCTGTGAAAAAGCTGAAGTTAGAGAGGCTGGCTTCTACAAATGGATAATGATCCTAAACACACCTCAAAATCCACAGTGGATTACATCAAAAGGTGTAAACTGAAGGTTTTGCCATGGCCTTCACAATCTCCTGACCTCAACATCATTGAAAATCTATGGATAGACCTTAAAAGAGCAGTGCGTCACAGACAGCCCAGGAATCTCAAAGAACTGGAAGGAAGAATGGGCGACGATACCTCAAACTAGAATTGATAGACTCTTGGCTGGCTACAAAGAGCGGTTACAAGCTGTGATCCTTGCCAAAGGGGCAGTACAAGGTATTACCTTTGCAGGGTGCCCAAACTTTTGCAGACGCCATTTTTTGTTATTTTGAAAGTGTAACTGATGGAAATAAAATCAAACTTTTTTTGACATGATATAAAAATGTCTAATCTGTAATTTGATACCTTTGGGTTTTTTTCCATCTTTACTTGGCTTCTTTTTGCACATTTAAAATGATTTTTTTTTTTGCCCGGGGTGCCCAAACTTCCCCACTGTACTAGGGATGCCAATCCCAGGGAATTTTTTCCATCCCGGAAATGGGTGTTGAAAAATGCTCAATCCCGGGATTGGCATCCCTAAAAGAAAACCACCCCCCTCTCCCCCACATTGCCTTACTTTGAGCGGGGCAGGCGGCAGCGGAATTGAGGCAGGCTGCGGGTGTGCTGCCGGAGGGAGGTCAGTGTGTTACTGGACTGTGCAGCCGGGAGAAGTTGGACGGCGAGCGGGTTCAGTGCTGCGGCCTGCGCAGCGTGACCCATAGGTCACACTGCACAGGCGCAGCGCTGAACCTCCGTTGTCACAACTCACTTGCCTCCCGGCCGCAAACAGTCACGCCTAACCTGGTCACAACGGCAGGCGAGTTCTCAGCGAAGAGCCTCCGGTTGTAGAGAGCAGTGGTGTGGGGGCGTGTTCGGTTGACTGCACAGTGTGACGTGCAGCGTGACCTCTGACCACTTCACTCTGCGCGTCTGAGCTGCTCAGCCGGGCAGCGTCTGAGCAAATGCTCAGACACTGCCCAGCATTAGACTAGTCTAATCCCGATATCCCGGGATTGGTAGGTCCAAAGTGTCTCTACATAAATATATTTTTACGTATGTATGTGTGTCCGATAAAACTCAACCACTTCACTGAAATGTTCCCTGAGGTCCCCAAATTGTATTCTAGGCTCTGCATCCTCTCACTAATGTTAATTAGCAAATAATGGTGTGAGGACATCTTGTGGTCAAAATGAAGAATGTTGGGCTACAAATTAGAGACGGAGCTGTTATGAAGCAACAGGCCCTGAATCATCTTCTGCTAATTACTGAGCAGAATCATCAGCAAATTGAATCCTCTGTTGTCCCACAGAGCAGGTAATACACACATGGTTAATGGGAATATATTTATTCAAGTGCAGCAACAGTTTGCAAAGGCACACTTTACTTTCCGTTACTTACAGGTGTGTAGTGTCCAGCACATAGCTGTGCCATCTGTATCTGCACATTAGCAGTAGGATGGGCAGTAATGTGATGTCATTACTCACAGGTGCGTAGTGTCCAGCACATAGCTGTGCCATCTGTATCTGCACATTAGCAGTAATATGGGCAATAATGTGATGTCACCGGGCACTACTGTGTGATGTCATTACTTACAGGTGCGTAGTGTCCAGCATATAGCTGTGCCATCTGTATACTGGCACATTAGCAGTAGGATGGGCAATAATGTGATGTCATTACTTACAGGTGCGTAGTGTCCAGCACATAGCTGTGCCATCTGTATCTGCACATTAGCAGTAGGATGGACAGTAATGTGATGTCACCGTGCACTACTGTGTGATGTCATTACTTACAGGTGCGTAGTGTCCAGCACATAGCTGTGCCATCTGTATCTGCACATTAGCAGTAGGATGGACAGTAATGTGATGTCACCGGGCACTACTGTGTGATGTCATTACTTACAGGTGCGTAGTGTCCAGCATATAGCTGTGCCATCTGTATACTGGCACATTAGCAGTAGGATGGGCAATAATGTGATGTCATTACTTACAGGTGCGTAGTGTCCAGCACATAGCTGTGCCATCTGTATCTGTACATTAGCAGTAGGATGGGCAATAATGTGATGTCACTGGGCACTACTGTGTGATGTCATTACTTACAGGTGCGTAGTGTCCAGCATATAGCTGTGCCATCTGTATACTGGCACATTAGCAGTAGGATGGGCAATAATGTGATGTCATTACTTACAGGTGCGTAGTGTCCAGCACATAGCTGTGCCATCTGTATCTGTACATTAGCAGTAGGATGGGCAATAATGTGATGTCACTGGGCACTACTGTGTGATGTCATTACTTACAGGTGCGTAGTGTCCAGCACATAGCTGTGCCATCTGTATCTGCACATTAGCAGTAGGATGGACAGTAATGTGATGTCACCGGGCACTACTGTGTGATGTCATTACTTACAGGTGTGTAGTGTCCAGCACATAGCTGTGCCATCTGTATCTGCATATTAGCAGTAGGATGGACAGTAATGTTATGTCACCGGGCACTACTGTGTGATGTCATTACTTACAGGTGCGTAGTGTCCAGCACATAGCTGTGCCATCTGTATCTGCACATTAGCAGTAGGATGGGTAGTAATGTGATGTCACCGGGCACTACTGTGTGATGTCATTACTTACAGGTGCGTAGTGTCCAGCACATAGTTGTTAGGCGCCGAGGACACTGCTCTGTGGGATGGGGGTCAGTTAGGTGCCCGGGGCACTGCTTGTGGGATGGGGTCAGTTAGGTGCCCGGGGCACTGCTTGTGGGATGGGGTCAGTTAGGTGCCCGGGGCACTACCCTGTGGGATGGGGTCAGGTGCCCGGGGCACTACCCTGTGGGATGGGGTCAGTTAGGTGCCCGGGGCACTACCCTGTGGGATGCGGTCAGTTAGGTGACGGGGGCACTACTCTGTGGGATGGGGTCAGTTAGGTGCCCGGGGCACTACCCTGTGGGATGGGGTCAGTTAGGTGCCCGGGGCACTACCCTGTGGGATGGGGTCAGTTAGGTGCCCGGGGCACTACCCTGTGGGATGCGGTCAGTTAGGCGACGGGGGCACTGCTCTGTGGGATGCGGTCAGTTAGGCGACGGGGGCACTGCTCTGGGATCAGGTCGGTTAGGTGCTGTGAGATGGGGTCAGTTAGGGGCAGTGTTGGCCAAGGCTGCTGCGGTTGTAGCTGTGAGTAACACAGGGTAAGCGTTTCCTAAATACTAATGTACATCCTTCAGTTGTCACTAAACTATTACATCTTTGTTGGGCCCTATACACACCACTTGAAGGGCCCTTCTGTGCCATCTCTTAGTGTGTATTTGCAGTAATGATATTGCTTATTTCTGGGCTATTTTGACAAAGTATTTTATTTTTTATGGTTAAAAATGTGTATTACAGATGTGCTGTAATTGTGAGCGTGTCAGGTGATTATAAGTCACCGAAACAGACCTAATCATTGTTCTGTGTGGGACTTACTGACTCCCATTACTGCCTGGCCTGTGGTGTTATACTGTATACATCGCATTGCAGAAATAGGACTTTCCTGATCATTGTTCTGTGTGGGACTTACTGACTGCTCCCATTACTGCCTGACCTGTGGTGTTACACTGTATACATCGCATTGCAGAAATAGGACATTCCTGATGATTGTTCTGTGTGGGACTTACTGACTGCTCCCATTACTACCTGACCTGTGGTTGTGTTATACTGTATACATCGCATTGCAGAAATAGGACGTTCCTGATGATTGTTCTGTGTAGGACTTACTGACTGCTCCCATTACTGCCTGTGGTTGTGTTATACTGTATACATCGCATTGCAGAAATAGGACGTTCCTGATGATTGTTCTGTGTGGGACTTACTGACTGCTCCCATTACTGCCTGACCTGTGGTGTTATACTGTATACATCGCATTGCAGAAATAGGACGTTCCTGATGATTGATCTGTGTGGGACTTACTGGCTGCTCCCATTACTGCCTGACCTGTGGTTGTGTTATACTGTATATATCGCATTGCAGAAATAGGACGTTCCTGATCATTGTTCTGTGTGGGACTTACTGACTCCCATTACTGCCGGACCTGTGGTTGTGTTATGCTGTATACATCGCATTGCAGAAATAGGATGTTCCTGATCATTGTTCTGTGTGGGACTTACTGACTCCCATTACTGCCTGACCTGTGGTTGTGTTATACTGTATACATCGCATTGCAGAAATAGGACGTTCCTGATCATTGTTCTGTGTGGGACTTACTGACTGCTCCCATTACTGCCTGACCTGTGATTGTGTTATGCTGTATACATCGCATTGCAGAAATAGGACGTTCCTGATCATTGTTCTGTGTGGGACTTACTGACTGCTCCCATTACTGCCTGACCTGTGGTGTTATACTGTATACATCGCATTGCAGAAATAGGACGTTCCTGATCATTGTTCTGTGTGGGACTTACTGACTGCTCCCATTACTGCCTGACCTGTGGTGTTATGCTGTATACATCGCATTGCAGAAATAGGACGTTCCTGATCATTGTTCTGTGTGGGACTTACTGGCTGCTCCCATTACTGCCTGACCTGTGGTTGTGTTATGCTGTATACATCGCATTGCAGAAATAGGACGTTCCTGATCATTGTTCTGTGTGGGACTTACTGACTGCTCCCATTACTGCCTGACCTGTGGTTGTGTTATACTGTATACATCGCATTGCAGAAATAGGACGTTCCTGATCATTGTTCTGTGTGGGACTTACTGACTGCTCCCATTACTGCCTGACCTGTGATTGTGTTATACTGTATACATCGCATTGCAGAAATAGGACGTTCCTGATCATTGTTCTGTGTGGGACTTACTGACTGCTCCCATTACTGCCTGACCTGTGGTGTTATACTGTATACATCGCATTGCAGAAATAGGACGTTCCTGATCATTGTTCTGTGTGGGACTTACTGACTGCTCCCATTACTGCCTGACCTGTGGTTGTGTTATGCTGTATACATCGCATTGCAGAAATAGGACGTTCCTGATCATTGTTCTGTGTGGGACTTACTGACTGCTCCCATTACTGCCTGACCTGTGGTTGTGTTATACTGTATACATCGCATTGCAGAAATAGGACGTTCCTGATGATTGTTCTGTGTGGGACTTACTGACTGCTCCCATTACTGCCTGACCTGTGGTGTTATGCTGTATACATCGCATTGCAGAAATAGGACGTTCCTGATGATTGTTCTGTGTGGGACTTACTGACTGCTCCCATTACTGCCTGACCTGTGGCTGTGTTATACTGTATACATCGCATTGCAGAAATAGGACGTTCCTGATCATTGTTCTGTGTGGGACTTACTGACTGCTCCCATTACTGCCTGACCTGTGATTGTGTTATACTGTATACATCGCATTGCAGAAATAGGACGTTCCTGATGATTGTTCTGTGTGGGACTTACTGACTGCTCCCATTACTGCCTGACCTGTGGTGTTATGCTGTATACATCGCATTGCAGAAATAGGACGTTCCTGATGATTGTTCTGTGTGGGACTTACTGGCTGCTCCCATTACTGCCTGACCTGTTGTGTTATACTGTATACATCGCATTGCAGAAATAGGACGTTCCTGATGATTGTTCTGTGTGGGACTTACTGACTGCTCCCATTACTGCCTGACCTGTGGCTGTGTTATACTGTATACATCGCATTGCAGAAATAGGACGTTCCTGATCATTGTTCTGTGTGGGACTTACTGACTGCTCCCATTACTGCCTGACCTGTGGTTGTGTTATACTGTATACATACCTGTGGTTGTGTTATACTGTATACATCGCATTGCAGAAATAGGACGTTCCTGCTTTACAAATACCATTCGGACGCCATTACATCACCTGTGTTCTGGGGAAAAGTCAGACACCGTAACATTTCATAACATCCCGACAGTAGGGGTCGATTCAATATGCTGCACGGATAGGGAGCTCCCGCAGCTGTTCTAATCAGCAAGCGGCTAACTCTGCCTGCTCGCAAATGTGCCAAAACTGGGGCGACGGTGCTGATTTACGCCCCATTGGGGACTTAAGTCATAAAATGCTGGTACTCGCGACTAAACACCCACGAGTACCAGCATTCTCCAGCTTAGCAGCGCACTGATTAGTATAGCACTGAATCCAGCCCATAGTGTATGGGGTGGATGTAATAGGACAGTGTAAGATGGCAGCTGTGGCACTGAGGGGGTTAATAACGTGTGTTTATATACCATTAATCCGTTATTGGGTTATGTTTAGTGCGCTGTGTAAGTACTCTGGGGACATTCTCATATAGTAAATGATGTGGTCCAGTACCATGAACCCCAGCGGGGTGTTCTCTATGTAACATTTACAGCATTTCCTGTTGCATCAAACTTCCTACGTAGGTGATAAGATTGAGAGACCAACTGGTTCCAGCCATGGGTATGACAGGAGGAAAGCAATTGTTCCATTGTGAGAGACAAGAGCGGATCAGACTACGTTGTTGCAGCTAATACCCCTTTTACACCAAAATCCCTGGTCGGACCCTGGTCTTTGAAAATGGGAGTTTCCAGGGTTGGACCCAGCTTCATACCCCATTTACACAGCACTGTGACCCAGGTCTGCGCCGTTTACACTGAACCTGGGTCAGCACTGCTTTTCCCTATGGATGACATTAAAAATGTACATTTAGGATAAACTGCCATCCAACTTTCCCTCAATGATTTAAAATAAAAATGAAAAGATATGACAAGTTAGCATTGAAAAATGTTGGTTTGTTTATTTAGTAAAATAATATTTTTCAAAACGTTTTATTCATTGCTCAAGCGCACATAGCGGTATAAAAGTGCAGCATCACCCATGTGCTCTCTCCCCAGCCCCTCCCCTGCAGCCGCAGACTGAATCTCACATGTGCCCCCCCCCCCCCCCCCCAAAAAAATATAATAATAATAATAATAATAATAATAATAATAATAATATAAATGATACTGCATCCAATTATGATTTCTGTGTGCACTGCCCGTATCCTTCCTGGCTGCTGTCTTTTGCCACTGCAGCGCACTGTGGAAAGGCGTCCAGCACTTCTGGTATCCTTTCAGCACTACCCAGATGTCCCAACCTGGGTTGGGACCATTTACACCGCCCACGACCCAGGTCCAACCAGTGTTCAACCCTGGTCAGGACCTGGGTAGGAGACCAGTGTTACTGGACCTGGGTTGACCCCTTTTACACCAACGCTGACCTGGGTCCAACCTGGGTTATTCCTTGGTGTAAAAGGGGTATTAGTGTGTGCATTCTGCCCTGTGGACGCTATGCTAGATTGCATCGCTGAATGGGAGGCCTGCACCATATACGGATCTGTATATACTACATCGCTTTGTGCTTTGGATGTTTTGCCGCTTTTCTATATTTTGTGTTATGTTTTATAAGAGAGCATGATTGGTTAATAAGAGCTAGGGTGGATTTACCCCTCCATGGTATTATATTGGTTTAGGGTAACAGGGCCTGCCACCCCTGAGATGTGTATATCTTCTGGGACACCAATAAGAGTTGTACTGCTGTGAACATACGCTGAATCTCAGTACCTGCAAGAGGAAGTCATTTCTGAAGACACTTTGAGCAATAAACATCCTGCCTCCTGCGATAGTCACAGGCAAAGCGATTCACTGGAATGAGTTGAGACACACAGCTCAGTTCCGTGAAGTGTGTTGAATCAGTGACTCTACTCTCGAGTCACTACTCATATGATATTAAAGGCACAGGGAGACGGTGCAGGGCTCACAGCACACTCAGGGAGTTGCAGAGGCTCAGTCACTCAGTGTGCTGGAAGACAGGAAGTAAGACAGTGGCTGGGCTCACAACTCATATAGGATTGCAGGCACGACTCAGAGAGGAGGGGCTGAGCCTGGCTGCTATGCTATAATGCTGCTGCTGCTGTCTGGACTCATCCAACAGTGAGTGTCTCGAATCACGCAGTCAGCTTAATGATTCGAGACAGCGATTCACTAGCCATCTCTATCCTGTGACCAGCAGAAATGTGCTAAACACAATACTGAGAGCACAAAGTACCCAACCCCAGCTACTGAGCCGGGCCTGCGCCAGATGAGTTGTCCGCTGGTGACTTGTGCCCACTGCGTAGAGGGGGAGGGAGTTCCCTATTGGCCCAGATCTGTGCTCTCTTGGCACACATGGTTTCTCCGGTTACACTGACAAGCACCTATCTGGCGTGACATCCAGGAACTGTCCAGTGTCACCATGCACACTATAGAAGCTGTGACTGCATGGACCCAGCCAGCAGCTGATGGGAGAGCAGTCATCAGCAGGAAGTGTACTCTATGGTTACTGGCTGTCTTGTCTGTTCATGATCTATATTACTACAAGCAGTCGGAGACTGATATCTGGGCATTTATATTGTGTTCCCTCTTGTATCGGATCAAACATTTGTTCTTGCAGTGCTTGTCGCTGCCAATCAGAAATGATGGGGGGGGGGGGGCACATAGTGGCAGCCCAGCATGTCTGTAAAGTGCTGGCCACTCCCCCAAGAGTGACAACAGGGCAGCAGCTCCTACCCGACAAGCCACACCCCTTTTTTCAGGTGGGCGCAAAGCACTTTCTAGCAGGAATACTAGATTGATTGCCTGCTGCTTGCTTATGGAGTGGGCACTGCCCAGGGGTTTAATTGCTATTGGCTAGAAGTGCTGAGCATATAATGGTTCTTCTGCCAGCTTTCTGTAGAGATCAGATATTGAGCGTTGTTCTCTGCCATAACCTGAGCACTCAGTATGTGGCTCTACGTTGTCAGACCGCCATGTAATCTGTGTGTATGGCTATTGCTGGCAGGTGCCCACAATCCAGCATACAGCCCACACAGAGCATTACGTCACCGTGCAGAGGCAGGAAGTAATCTGCTGGTAACAGGCTCGCTCACAAACCACTGTGGTAGTACAGCATGCCTGCGCCACAGTCAGATGTATGTATGGTGGGAGCAGGGCGGGATGCCTGGAACATTTCAGTCATGTATGTTGCTGCACTTATTGTGTACCCGTCGTAGTGCTGGGGATTGGGGGGAGGGGTCAGTTCTTTATAGACTTGGGAAGAAATGACTGTACCCTTCCTCTGGAGGATTTGTGTCAGTGTTTGGATGAATTGCCATTATTAACCTCTTAGCTGACCTAAGACTCATCCTGTTGGTTATTCATCCTATAACTGTGTCCTGGGAACCAATAATTCACCTCATTGAGTGCCTTTTACACTTCCACTGCTCGTGACGTGAACCAGCGCAGATGGCCATATTGTCAGCTGCATGCTCAGTGGGTGCTGTGATGCAGCATGTAATCATCACCTGCCACAGTCATTTCCCTGTGACCACCCATGTCAGGGCAGTGTATTGCCCATAGGGAGTGGAGGAAAGGTCTCTGTGGCTTTGTGGTGACCATGGTAACTGCGGTATTATTCCCTTACCAGAGCGTCCTTGACTAGGCCGTTGCTGTGATGGAACATTCCTGTGCTGATGGTTATGTTCTTTGCTCCTGGCTGACTGCTAATGTTGCACGTGTGTGCAGCGGGTTGTGTCCTATGCTCCGGTCTCACTGCACGGTGACATTGCACGTGTTTGAGTGTGTGTGTGCGGCAAAAGGGGCTCCTGGCTGACTGCGCAGTGACGTTGCACGTGTGTGTGTGCGCAGAGAGGCCTCTTCCTGTATTTGTTGTGTCCTGGCTGACTGCGCGGTAATGCTGCACGTGTGTGTGCGCAGAGAGGCTCATTACTTTGCTGCTGGCTGACTGCGCGGTGACGTTGCACGTGTGTGTGTGCAGAGAGGCTCCTTCCTGTGCTTCTGGCTCACTGCGCGGTGACGTTGCACATGTGTGTGTGTGTGTGTGTGTGCAGAGAGGCTCCTTCCTGTGCTTCTGGCTCACTGCGCGGTGACGTTGCACATGTGTGTGTGTGTGTGTGTGTGCAGAGAGGCTCCTTCCTGTGCTTCTGGCTCACTGCGCGGTGACGTTGCACGTGTGTGTGTGTGTGTGTGTGTGTGTGTGCGCGCAGAGAGGCTCCTTCCTGTGCTTCTGGCTCACTGCGTGGTGACGTTGCACGTGTGTGTGTGTGTGTGTATGTGCGTGTGCGCAGAGAGGCTCCTTCCTGTGCTTCTGGCTCACTGCGTGGTGACGTTGCACGTGTGTGTGTGCGCAGAGAGACTCCTTCCTGTGCTTCTGGCTCACTGTGTGGTGACGTTGCACGTGTGTGTGTGTGCAGAGAGGCTCCTTCCTGTGCTTCTGGCTCACTGCGTGGTGACGTTGCACGTGTGTGTGTGTGTGTGTGCAGAGAGACTCCTTCCTGTGCTTCTGGCTCACTGTGTGGTGACGCTGCACATGTGTCTTGGCTGTGGGCAGCGTGGGGTTAATGTCTCCTAGGTGACAGTGTCAGGACTGGAAGTGTCCACCCTTGTGTAATCATTAGGATATGAATGTGGTGTCTGTGTCCCATGGAAATGAGTCATCTGAGAGGAGATTGTGCTGCAGCAACATACAATAATAGCTACATTGTGTGTGTGTGGGGGGGGGGGATCCCCCTTACCCTGCTCAGTGTGCCAGCAGTTGGCAGGGTACCATGGGGGCACAAGTCTATAGCTATAAGGGGTGTTATAGAACATAATGCTGCCCATCACTGACCCGCCCATCTCTCTTCTTCCTGCAGGAATGGCCGCCATTCGGAAGAAGCTAGTCATCGTTGGAGATGGAGCCTGCGGAAAGACCTGTCTGCTGATTGTGTTCAGTAAGGACCAGTTCCCGGAAGTCTATGTACCAACAGTGTTTGAGAACTATGTAGCAGACATTGAGGTGGATGGGAAGCAGGTATGTGTCCTCCCCCATCCCCCGCCATCTCTCCTTGTATATCTATATTTGTGGGGACTGTGTAATATTCCTCTTCTCTTCCCAGGTGGAGCTGGCTCTGTGGGACACTGCTGGTCAGGAAGACTATGACAGGTTGCGGCCCCTGTCCTACCCAGACACCGATGTTATATTGATGTGCTTCTCCATCGATAGCCCAGACAGCTTAGGTAGGTCCTTGTGCTTATTTACTCCCATGGTGCAGTAGGAACATAGTGGTAATGTGCAGAGAAGGAGGAATTTCTCTGTGGCCAAAAGTTTGCTGCATACACGCTCCGATCCCGGCGGTGCGATGTGTGCTTTGAGGTGCGCGCTCCCGCGGCACCTCATCGCACAGTACAAAAAGTATGTGCTGCACATACTTTTTGTACTTGCTTTTCATCACATCGCATTGCATGCAATGCGATGTGATGGATGCTATTTTAGCCCAGAACGCACGCCGGGATCAGAGCGTGTATGGGCATCTTTAGTATGCTGTGGCCCGTGTAATGCTGTGCTGTCACTAGAGCTTGTAGTGCTTAGTATGCTGTGGCCCGTGTAATGCTGGCTGTGCTGTCACTTGTGCTTAGTATGCTGTGGCCCGTGTAATGCTGGCTGTGCTGTCACTTGTGCTTAGTATGCTGTGGCCCATGTAATGCTGGCTGTGCTGTCACTAGTGCTTAGTATGCTGTGGCCCGTGTAATGCTGTGCTTTCACTAGTGCTTAGTATGCTGTGGCCCATGTAATGCTGTGCTTTCACTAGTGCTTAGTATGCTTGTGGCCCGTGTAATGCTGGCTGTGCTGTCACTAGTGCTTAGTATGCTGCGGCCTGTGTAATGCTGTGCTTTCACTAGGGCTTAGTATGCTGTGGCCTGTGTAATGCTGGCTGTGCTGTCACTAGGGCTTAGTATGCTATGGCCCGTATAATGCTGTGTTGTCACTAGTGCTTAGTTTGCTGTGCCCCGTGTAATGCTGTTCTGTCACTAGTGCTTAGTATGCTTGTGGCCTGTGTAATGCTGTGGTTTCACTAGTGCAGTGGTAGCCAACCCTAGCCCACGAGAGCTACCAACAATTCACATTTTCCAGACAACCTAGCTGCTGCACTCATTAATCACTGACACATTTTAAAAGATACACAGATGGAGCTAATTAGCTCACTTGTGACTCTGTGAGGAGACCTGCAAAACATGCACTGTTGGTAGCTCTCGAGGACTAGGGTTGGCTACCCCAGCACTAGTGCTTAGTATGCTGTGGCCCGTGTAATGCTGGCTGTGCTGTGTCTCTAGTGCTTAGTATGCTATGGCCCGTGTAATGTTGGCTGTGCTGTGTCTCTAGTGCTTAGTATGCTGCGGCCTGTGTACCTGGTTACACCCTGCTCTGGCCCCTGTAATGCTGGCTGTGCTGTGTTCCCTTGCTCTGGCCCCTGTAATGCTGGCTGTGCTGTTTTCTAGAAAACATCCCTGAGAAGTGGACCCCTGAGGTGAAGCATTTCTGTCCCAATGTACCCATTATACTGGTTGGAAACAAGAAGGATCTTCGTAATGATGAGCACACCCGCCGGGAGCTGACCAAGATGAAGCAGGTCTGTGAGCAGCGACACCTATTCCCTGAGTAATGAGTGTTCCTCCCTGCCTGGTCTGTAGAGGTGACTGAGCCGTGCCTCGTGCATACTGTGCCTGTATAGGTTTGAGGTTACTGAAAGGTGCCTCCCAGTCTCGTGTATGCCGTGCCTCTGTAGGAGAGAGGTTACTGAGCGGTGCCTCCCTGCCTCGTGTATGTCCTGTCTGTAGAGGAGCGAGGACACTGAGCTGTGCCTCTGTAGGAGAGAGGTTACTGAGCGGTGCCTCCCTGCCTCGTGCATGCCGTGCCTCTGTAGAAAAGAGGTTACTGAGCGGTGCCTCCCTGCCTCGTGTATGTCCTGTCTGTAGAAGAGCGAGGTTACTGAGCGGTGCCTCCTTGCCTCGTGTATGTCCTGTCTGTAGAGGAGCGAGGTTACTGAGCGTTGCCTTCCTGCCTCGTGCCTGTACAGGGAGGTTACGGAGCCAGTTACTGATGTACTGGAGTATGTGTTTTTGGATCAGAAAATGCAGGGCTGGTCCGTTTTACAGGGTGCCCCTGGTTCTCTTTGGGGGGGTTGTAGTCACAGTCTGTGCTTGTTTTCTGCCTGCCCAGCGGTCACAATACTGAGCCGGTTCTCATTCTCCCCATGTTGCAGGAGCCAGTGAAGCCAGAGGAAGGGCGTGATATGGCCAACAGGATCTCTGCTTATGGTTACATGGAATGCTCTGCAAAGACGAAGGACGGCGTCAGGGAAGTGTTTGAGCTGGCCACACGGGCAGCCCTACAAGCCAGACGCGGCAAGAAGAAAACCACGTGCCTTCTTATCTGACGGATTATCCTGCCGTACCCGCACACCACACACCGCATCCTGACGGGCCCTGGCAGAGGGGCGCAGCGTGTATCGGGAGCGCCACGCGGCATGAACGTCGGATAATCCTTCAAGTGATGTTTATTAATCTTTAGAGTGTTCTTACCGGCCTTTGTCTTTTCCATTTATTATGTAATGAGTTACGAGATTTTATAAGAAAGTCATCTTGCTATCAGTATTTAAGTCGACATGTTTTTTCTTGATTCTATATAAATATTCTATGTAACTTCACTGTTAGCAGATTTATCATTGCACCAGACTAACTCTGACATTCCACTGTACTCTCTCGTCGGACCCTGGGCGCTGCCACATTCCCCCCCCACCCAGGCGGAGATAACAACTGTGTTTTACAGGGCATCTCTCAGAGGTGGCACCCTGTCCTCCCTCCCGACGCACCAAGCGCGAGTGCCGCCTGCGCAATGGGTTCTAGGCTGTCACTGCTGTTATGTATTTACAGAAAGGTCTATTGGAAGGTGGCATCTGGGGCTTTGCAGTGATGGAATAGGGCCGATTAGCACTACAGACGTTGCAGAGCGCGGTGGTTCCCATTGCAGTCTGCGCCTGGCAGCGAGGCGGCTGTATGCAGGGCGTAGCGTCTTGATGGGATTGTAATGCTTTTCCTTTCATTTGGCATTGGTAAAGAATGTAGCCTTCTGTAATGGTTGTTTTGGGGGTGCCCTCGTGTGCGTCCGGGTGGAATTGGTCCCTTCTGCAGTGTTTATAGTAAAGTTCCCCATTACTCTGACCTAGGCATGTACCATTCCGGAGAACATGGCGAGGTTTCTTTTCTATTGGGGGGGGGGGGAGAGACGATAACGATTTATATAATGAAGCATAAACTGGCATTGAAGGCCCGTGTATTTACCATAGGATAGTGAGGTTTGGGGGGTGCAGGATTACTGAAGGCGTGTCAAACCGTTCCCAGGCGCCACCCACACACACAGGGACCCGCCTGTCTCCTCACCGCCACTCACAGTTTTGTATAATTGGAATATCTAACTGTTACTTGTCCTTTCTGGGTAAGAGTTTTTTTTTTTTTTAATTGTTTTTGACAATAAAAAGTGAGAAACCATTTTGTGAGAATCCCATTTGTGGACTGAAGGCAATTCTGTTGTGACCAAATGCTCTGTCAGAATATTCATCTTCGGAGGGCGCAGGTGGAATAAAGGGTGTCCAATGGCTCCGACCTACAGACCTGTATTGTGTCCAAGGGCTCCGACCTACAGACCTGTATTGTGTCCAAGGGCTCCCGACCTTCAGACCTGTATTGTGTCCAATGGCTCCGACCTACAGACCTGTATTGTGTCAAAGGGCTCCGACCTACAGGGTGTCCAAGGGCTCCCAACCTTCAGACCTGTATTGTGTGCGGAGACTCCTGGAGCGTGGCTTCACCCACAGGCACGGAGAACACGCGTGTCCCATGCAGCGTAGGGATGAACACGTAGAAATCAGAGCAGGAATTGCTGTGCCGGGATTTATTCGCTTGGATGATTGCTCTGTACGAGCGTCAGGTCTCATCACCTACAACTCCTCCATTGTATACCATATACAAATGGGCTCATTCTCCCTTTATGACCTCTTTTTCCATTTAAATAGACCTGTATTGTGGTGGTGGCTGAAGCTTAGATCAGTTCCATATATGTAATATAGATGTCAGAATGTAGAAATTGAATGAATTGCAGTGTGTTGGTGTATGAGCTACAATGCTCTATGTACTATATGCACCAAGAGGATAAAGTAGTTCTAGAGAGGATTCCAAACCTATTTATCATGCGTGTTCTGGAGTGAGTGAGTTTAGACGTATTGGCAAAGCTGAAGTCACCTTCGCGAGGAACCACTGTACGAGCGCTATCGTACAGTCTTACCTGGATGTCACTTTCCATGTGTGCTGCTCTCAGTCCTTCTACTGTTTTGTGTTAACAAACTGAACCTCTTGACCATGCCTACTTGCTTTAGTGTGTTGGTTTGGCTGAATAGCTATTTGCAGTAATGAGTAGGTGTCCCTAATGTTTTGGCAACAAAGTTATAGCTCAGACACAGGTAATGAGAGGTGTATATACAGTTGTCACTACACAGAACTAATGGCTATACCATTACTGAGCTGTTGGCATAATGCTGGTACTGATCTGTAGCCCCAGCGCTACTACATTTATAAGCATACTCAATAAGATGTCTGATTCCACCATTTGGTTTAATTAGTCTCAAACAAGGGTATGGTAAGCATCCCTTTTATATATGCTAGATATGTACCTGTCGTGCTCCCCTGGGCTCGGACACCTGTCTGCCGTGTACCTGTCCACATCTGGTCTCTGGTACCTATCCTCACCTGGCTCTGACACCTGTCAGTGGGGGGGGGGGGGGGGGGGGGGGTGGAGCTGCCATGCCGGCCGCGTACCTGGTCTCTGGTACCAGCCGGCCGCGTACCTGGTCTCTGGCACCAGCCGGCCGCGTACCTGGTCTCTGGCACCAGCCGGCCGCGTACCTGGTCTCTGGCACCAGCCGGCCGCGTACCTGGTCTCTGGCACCAGCCGGCCGCGTACCTGGGCTCTGGCACCAGCCGGCCGCGTACCTGGGCTCTGGCACCAGCCGGCCGCGTACCTGGGCTCTGGCACCTGCCGGGCAACAGATCTCCACTCAGCAGTGTGGATATGAGATGGCTAAGTGTTGGTGATGGGTACAGCAGGGATTTCAGGGGAACACAAGCCCTGCTCGCTGGCTCCCACTTGTGGTTAGTTATATGGTACAGTATTGCTAGCTAGTTATGGCATAACCAGTCAGTGTGTGCTCTCACTTGCTGTATGCAGTCCTGTGTATTGCACATATATGTAATGACCGGTCTGGACTGGATATAAGGAGATGTCATACTCGGACCATATGAAGCTGGAGTTATCGTCCTGCAGTAACAACCTGTGTGCGGCTATACACTCAGTGCACTATAAGGGGCACCTAAAATAACTAATCAGCCAATCAAGTGTCTGTAAATAAAGACCTAAAAGCTGGGTATGGTCAAGAGGTTCTGATCTGATATAACATAAACTGCTGATCTTTTGAGATCTGGAGGCACAACAGCCTTTAGGTTTTACAGAGCACAAAGAAAGTGTCAGTGTCTGTTCATTGGGGCTATTCCTGAGAACCCCTGGACGGATTTGGCACGTAGAGCATTTGTTTGGGAAGGTTTAGATATGACACATTCATCAATGATAAAGGGGAGCTGAGCAGTGGCGAGTAAGAGTGACAATATCAGTAGGAGAACGGTAGTGCTGTACAGTGCTCACTGTGGCCAAGAGTGGTACTGCACCTGCTGTTCTCATAGAATGCGTCAGGCTATTCTTATACCTCACCCTTCACCTGCTTCCATGGGTCATCAGTAATATAGACAAACCTTTCCCATCAGTGCCTCTGCCTCACCACGTGTGCCTTTGACCTCCCTCCACCTCTTGCATTCCAATGTACACATCTCTCCAACCCCCGGCCTCCCCCTCACAATGCGATCCTATGCCGCCTACCCCCCCATGTGTGCCATGGCTGGTGACTGATCAGCATGGAGGTTAATCTATGACCAAATGTGTTATGTGGGACGGGCATCTGTATGTGACCAATCGTACTGGAGTCATACATGTTCTGTATTTGCTGAAATCTGATAGGTTTGGTAACGACCAGAGGAGATTTTCTCACCAAGTCCCATTCCCCACTACTCATAGTTCCCACATCACCCTCCCACACCCCTCGCAGCAAAGTCAAAGCATCTATACTTACACAGGAGCAGGAGTATGCAAGGGAGACTGGTGTCACGGGGCCCAAGGTGATAGTAAAGGTCTTAATGGGGCTGGTTCTGTAGGGTGCAATTTGGTGATTGGGGTGGAAGGTCAGGATGCATATATGTTATCTGATCTAAACAACTAAAGAACTGCAGTATATATTTGCAAAGATGGGGCTCTGCAAGATGGCTGCCATGCAGCTAGGCCACGCCCTAAACAAGTGTCCCACTGCAGTTTCTATAGATCAGCGGCTATAATTTATATATAACAATGGTTCCCTTTCCCTGTAACACTGAGAGCCTGGTAGGCTGACAGCACTGAGTCGGGATCCCTGGAGAGATCCTAGGTACCAGCACATTGTAGTCCTGTCAGTGGGTTAGGCAGCTGCCTCTGTTACTGGTGTAACCCCCTCCCCACCGTGCCCCCTTCCACCCTGGACACAGGGTGACCATTACAGTAGAGCAGGCATTTCCAAACTGTGGTCCTCCAGCTGTTGTGAAACTACACACCCCAGCATGCCTTGCCACAGTTCTAGCATTCCCTAATGTTCAAATATTCTCTGTAAAGCGCTGCGGAATATGTATGCGCTATATAAGAAACTGTTAATAAATAAATAGCAAAATTGTGGCAAGGCATGATGGGAATTGTAGTTTCAAAACAGCTGGAGGGCCATAGTTTGGACATGCCTGCAGTAGTGGCATGTTGCAGCCCGAGGCAGGGTATATGAAACTGTTACTGTCTATACAGGACCAGATACATTCCGCCTCCCCAACACAGTACACCATACTTCCTGAGAATATCTTAAGCCCTGTGCATGGGTGTGGTATAGGGGGTTTGACGGTCATTATCCCGACGGTCATTATCCCGACGTCGGGATCCTGACTGGCCGGACCCAGACAGCATGGCGAGCGCAACAAAGCCCGACGTCGGGTGAATGCTTGTCGGGATCCCGACTGGCACCCCTGTGCACACGGAGTGACATTAGCCAGTATCGCCCATGTTTTTAGTGTGTACAGGGTGATAAATGGTTTGGATGATAGATGGGGATAGGGAATAAGTACCCTGGAGTGATAGATGGGGGACGGAATTAGTATCCTGGGTGATAGCTGGAGTACAGGGAATAAGTACCCCGAGGTGATAGATGGGGGACAGGGAATAAGTACCCCGAGGTAATAGATGGGGGACAGGGAATAAGTACTCCTGAAAAATATATGGGGACAGGGAATAAGTACCCCGAGGTGATAGATGGGGGACAGGGAATAAGTACCCGAGGTGATTGATGGGGGACAGGGAATAAGTACTCCTGCGCAATATATGGGGACAGGGAATAAGTAACCCGAGGTGATAGATGGGGGACAGGGAATAAGTACTCCTGAGCAATAGATAGGGGATGAAATAAGTGCCCCAGGGTGATAGAAGGGGGACAGGGAATAAGTGCCCCAGGGTGATAGAAGGGGGACAGGGAATAAGTGCCCCAGGGTGATAGAAGGGGGACAGGGAATAAGTGCCCCAGGGTGATAGATGGGGGACAGGGAATAAGTACTCCGGTGTAATAGAGGGGGGACAGGGAATAAGTACCCTGGGGTGATAGAGGGGGTACAGGGAATAAGTACCCCGGGTTATAGTTGGGGGGACGGAATAAGTAATCTGGGGCAATAGATGGGGGGCACAGAAAAATAACTGGGGTAATAGATGGGGCACAGGGACTAAGTACCCCAGGGTGATAGATGGGGGACAGGGACTAAGTACCCCAGGGTGATAGATGGGGGACAGGGAAAAAGTACCCCAGGGTGATAGATGAGGGACAGGGAAAAAGAACCCTGGGGGGTGATAGATGGGGGACAGGGAAAAAGTACCCCGGGGTGATAGATGGGGGACAGGGAATAAGTACCCCGAGGTGATAGATGGGGGACAGGGAATAAGTACTCCTGAGCAATATATGGGGACAGGGAATAAGTACCCCGAGGTGATAGATGGGGGACAGGGAATAAGTACTCCTGAGCAATAGATAGGGGATGAAATAAGTGCCCCAGGGTGATAGAAGGGGGACAGGGAATAAGTGCCCCAGGGTGATAGAAGGGGGACAGGGAATAAGTACTCCGGGTGATAGATGGGGGACAGGGAATAAGTACTCCGGTGTAATAGATGGGGGACAGGGAATAAGTACCCTGGGGTGATAGATGGGGTACAGGGAATAAGTACCCCGGGTTATAGTTGGGGGGACGGAATAAGTAATCTGGGGCAATAGATGGGGGACACAGAAAAATAACTGGGGTAATAGATGGGGCACAGGGACTAAGTACCCCAGGGTGATAGGTGGGGGACAGGGACTAAGTACCCCAGGGTGATAGATGGGGGACATGTACTAAGTACCCCGGGGTGATAGATGGGGGACAGGGAAAAAGTACCCCGGGGTGATAGATGGGGGACAGGGAAAAAGTACCCCGGGGGGTGATAGATGGGGGACAGGGAAAAAGTACCCCGGGGGGGGGGGGTGATAGATGGGGGACAGGAAAGAAGTACCCCTGGGGGGGTGATAGATGGGGGACAGGGAAAAAGTACCCCGGGGGGGTGATAGATGGGGGACAGGAAATAAGTACCCCGGGGTGATTGATGGGGACAGGGAATAAGTACTCCAGGTTGATTGATGGGGACAGGGAATAAGTATCCTGGGGTGATTGATGGGGTACAGGGAATAAGTACTCCGGGTTATAGTTGGGGGGACAGGGAATAAGTAATCCAGGGCAATAGATGGGGGACACAGAAAAATAACTCTGGGGTAATAGATGGGGGACAGGAAATAAGTACCCCGGGGTGATAGAAGGGGGACAGGGAATAAATACTTCAATGTAATAGATGGGGGGACAGGGAATAAGTACCCTGGGGTGATAGATGGGGGACAGAAAATAAGTACCCTGGGGTGATAGATGGGGGGACAGAAAATAAGTACCCTGGGGTGATAGATGGGGGACAGAAAATAAGTACCCTGGTGATTGATGGGGACAGGGAATAAGTATCCTGGGGTGATTGATGGGGTACAGGGAATAAGTACCCCAGGTTATAGTTGGGGGGACAGGGAATAAGTAATCCGGGGCAATAGATGGGGGACACAGAAAAATAACTCTGGGGTAATAGATGGGGCACAGCGACTAAGTACCCCAGGGTGATAGATGGGGGACAGGAAATAAGTACCCTGGGGTGAGGTGATAGAAGGGGGACAGGGAATAAGTACTCCGGTGTAATAGATGGGGGGACAGGAAATAAGTACCCTGGGGTGATAGATGGGGTACAGGGAATAAGTACCCAGGGTTATAGTTGGGGGGGACAGGGAATAAATAATCCGGGGCAATAGATGGGGGACACAAAAAAGTAACTCTGGGGTAATAGACGGGGCACAGGGACTAAATACCCCAGGGTCATAGATGGGGGACAGGAAATAAGTACCCTGGGGTGATTGATGGGGACAGGGAATAAGTACCCTGGGGTGATTGATGGGGTACAGGGAATAAGTACCCTGGGTTATAGTTGGGGGGACAGGGAATAAGTAATCCTGGGCAATAGATGGGGAACACAGAAAAATAACTCTGGGGTAATAGATGGGGCACAGGGACTAAGTACCCTGGGGTGATTGATGGGGACAGGGAATAAGTACCCTGGGGTGATTGATGGGGGACAGGAAATAAGTACCCTAGGGTGATAGATGGGGGACATGAAATAAGTACCCTGGGGTGATTGATGGGGGACAGGAAATAAGTACCCTGGGGTGATTGATGGGGGACAGGAAATAAGTACCCTGGGGGTGATTGATGGGGGACAGGAAATAAGTACCCTGGGGTGATAGATGGGGGACAGGAAATAAGTACCCTGGGGTGATTGATGGGAGACAGAAAATAAGTACCCTGGGGTGATAGATGGGGGACAGGAAATAAGTACTGGGGTGATTGATGGGGACAGGGAATAAATACCCTGGGGTGATAGATGGGGGACAGGAAATAAGTACCCTGGGGTGATTGATAGGGACAGGGAATAAGTACCCTGGGGTGATTGATGGGGACAGGGAATAAATACCCTGGGGTGATAGATGGGGGACAGGAAATAAGTACCCTGAGGTGATTGATAGGGACAGGGAATAAGTACCCTGGGGTGATTGATGGGGACAGGGAATAAGTTCCCTGTGGTGATTGATGGGGACAGGGAATAAGTACCCTGGGGTGATTGATGGGGACAGGGAATAAGTACCCTGGGGTGATTGATGGGGACAGGGAATAAGTACCCGGGGGTGATAGATGGGGGACAAGGAATAAGTACTCTGGTGTAATAGATGGGGCACAGGTGCAGACTTCTCTGCACCTGTGCAGATTGCAGTAAAATGGTCACCGCAACATTTTTCCAGCAATTTCTGCAACGCTCCTGCCACAGGACTCCGGAGGGTAAATATTACCAAATGGGTGCAGTGTTGGCACTGTGGGCCCCCCTGGGACTCAGGGGCCCATGTGCACAGCACACAGAGGACCCATTATAGATACATCACTGGATGGGGCACAGGTAAGAGTCTGTATTGTACTAGTCTTTAGATGCAGCACCTCCATCCCTCCTGTTAGTGAGGGACAGCAAATAGAAACACAACAAGAAAATTATTGGAGTGCGCAACCCGTATCAATACAGTACCACCCAAAACAATAATAAGGTCAATCAGAATTCACTCTGACAATGATCTTCATATATCTATCCTTGCACATGTTCACAATAAGATGCACGATCCGTTAAGATAAATATTCGGTACTCTTTACTTAGTTGGGCGCCCGTCGCGGTCATCGCGGGTACATTTATGTCTGGCCGCGACGCGACCGACGCGATGCCCGCGATTTCCCATTGAAACCCATGTTAAACATGGAAATCGTGTCGGTCGCGTCGCGGCCGGCCATAAATGTACCCGCGATGCCCGCGACGCGATGCTCCCGATTTACCATAGGAATCAATGTTAAAAGGCCCGATGGACCCGATTTTACTGTTAAATGGCTCAATGGACCCGATTTGGCCATAGGAATCAATGTTAAATGGGCCACAGAGCCCATTAACCCTTAAATGTCCCCCCAAATTTTTAACGCCACCCCACGATCCACGCCAACCCGAAGCGTGGCGAGCGCAGCGAGCCCGCGAGGGGCGGCGGTACGCGTCCTCCGACCTTTTCATGCCCTACTATCCACTAGGGCGTGGAGTGAGAATATAATAGTGTGGCGAGCGCAGCGAGCCACCGAGCCCGAAGCGTGGCGAGCGCAGCGAGCCCCACGAGGGGACGCGGATACCTTCACAGTTATACGCGTCCCCTCGCGGGCTTCACAGGTGTCCGTGGCGACGCCGACACCTGTGAAGCCCGCGAGGGGACGCGTCTACCTGTGAAGGTATCCGCGTCCCCTCGCGGGGCTTGCTGCGCTCGCCACGCTTCGGGCTCGGTGGCTCGCTGCGCTCGCCACACTATTCTATTCTCACTCCACGCCCTAGTGGATAGTAGGGCATGAAAAGGTCGGAGGACGCGTACCGCCGCCCCTCGCGGGCTCGCTGCGCTCGCCACGCTTCGGGTTGGCGTGGATCGTGGGGTGGCGTTAAAAATTGGGGGGGACATTTAAGGGTTAATTGTGCCTATTTGGGCTCTGTGGCCCATTTAACATTGATTCCTATGGCCAAATCGGGTCCATTGAGGCATTTAACAGTAAAATCGCGGTCAATCAGCCTTTTTAACATTGTTCCCTATGGGAAAATCGCGGTCATCGCGGGCATCGCGGGCATCCCGATTTACCCGCGATGACCGCGATTTTTACCCCCGACGCCCGCGATTTCAATCGCTGGCGCCCATCTAGGTAAAGAGTACCAAATATTCTTTTATTTCAAGAGATACCCGACGCGTTTCGCCAGAACCACGTCATCAGGGATAAACCAAAGGGCGGTACAGAAAAGAAAAAACTATAAACATTTAAAAAATCATATAAAATTTCTAATGCAAATAAAAAAAAAAATGGTCAATATACTACACGTTCAGTATACTAGGGTATATACTGAACATTTTATTTTTATTAGAAATTTTGAATTATGAATTTTTAAATGTTTATAGTTCCTTTTTTTTTCTGTACCACCCTTAGTTTTACCCGTGATGAAGTCGTTCTGACGAAACACGCCGGGTATCTCTTGAAATAAAAGATTTATCGGTACTTGTGTAGTTTCATGGCGGCAGTTACGTAGTCAGCGTAGTGTCCCTGTCAGAATCAGCGTAGTGTTCCCGCGACCAGCGTAGTCATCTTGTGTCTGCGACTGTGTGTACGTTCGTGCCTAACCGGAACTTACGCAGATAGCGCAGTCAGTTAGCGTTAAGTAGTTAGCGTAGTCAGTCAGCGTTGTGTCAGCGCTTATTACATTGTGTGAAAACCATTGACAATTCTTCACCTACCTGACATGGCAGGTGTGAATGTGTTCCTGAAACACCCCCACTATCCACGTCATGGCGAGCGTAGTGAGCCCCACGAGATCGGGAGGACGAGGTACGCGTCCTCCCGACCTGTTCATACCCCCACTATCCACGTCGGCGTGGAGTAGATTTTATAAAGTGTGGCGAGCAGACGTGGATTACTTGATGTGTATTCCGCGTCCGCTCGCCACGCTTCGGGCTCGTTTTACGCGTGCGCTCGCCACGCTTTGGGCTCGATGGCTCGCCACACTTTATAAAATCAACTCCACGCCGACGTGGATAGTGGGGGTATGAACAGGTTGGGAGGACACTTACCCCATCTGCTCACCACGCTTTGGGCTGACGTGGATTTGAAATGGGGGTTTGAAATGGAGGCATTTGCCAGTATGTAATATGGAGCACTGGCAAATGCGTCCTTTATTGTGCATGAGATGCACTTGCCGTCTCCCTAAAGCGGACATGGGCAGGGTTTCCTAATCCTGCCGCACAAATTACTGAGACGCACAAGCGTATGAGACGCTCGTGCGTCTCAGGCAGATGGAGCGCCTCCCCGCCGGCGCCCTCATGATTGCCTCTCTGCCGGCACAGGGGATCTGGCGGTTACCGGCGCTGTGTGAGAGGCACTTACTAGGCTTGCCAGGGACGCCGGGGACAGAGCTGCAGCTTGCGGGGACAGTACGGTGACTATGCTGCCTGACGGGGACACTACGCTGACTACGCAGGGCTGCTGCTGGGACACTACACTAGGCTGCTGTTGGGCTACACTGACAGCGTAGCGTAGCCTGCCGTTGTGAAACTACACAAGTAACTTTATCTTAACGGACCGTGCATCTTCTTGCGAAAAACGTGCAAGGATAGATATATGAAGATCATTGCCAGAGTGAATTCTGATTGTACTTATTATTTTTTTGGGTGGTACTGTATAGATATGGTTTGCGCACTCCAAAAATGTTCATGTTGTATATATCTACATATATTATTTATATATACTAGGTGATTCGTCGCGCCCTACGGGCGCTCTTCACACCGACGTAAGGGGCTGCGCCCCCTTAATTTGTGAACATTTGTATATGAGAAAGATGGTTAGAATTGTATGAAAGATGGCCTGTATTGAATTATAGGTGAAATGTGTTAAATAGAGAGCATATGATGTGGAAGGGGGTGTGTATTGTTTTGTTTAATTAAAAAGCGGTTACAGAGTAAGATGTGCATTGATAGTGTGGATGGTACAGTGACATTTGTGGGTGTGGGGGGGGGGCTGTGTGTGCATGTTGTTTAGGTGTGTGTGTGCAATAGTATAGTAGGGTGTTTCTGAGTCAGCGGCTCCCCACTGGCGGAGGTCACGACACAGGAAAACAGGAGGCTGGGTAGTGATAGGGGTGTGTGGGCATAAGGGGGACTAAAGAGGAGGGTGGGAGATACTGTGCAGCTTCTGCCAGTGGGTGAGGGTCCAGCGTGGCAGTACAGGAGTACAGGATGGTGGCCCTTAGTCAGTGTCTCCTCCTACTGGGTGGGAGTTCGGGTGCATGAGAGCAGGAGGCTGGGCTATGAGGCATGATAGGGGCATGTGGGCAAAACAGCGTCAGTGACTCCCCAGTGGTGGATGTTACGGTTCAGGAGAGCAGGAAGCTGGGTAGTGATAGGGGTGTGTGTGTATACGAGGGACTAAAGAGGGGCTTAGGGGTGCCGTGAATTGCAGGAGGGGCACGGGGGGTGCCGTGAATCAAGGGAGGGAGGGAGGGGGCGCAGGTGTCGGCGAATCGCGGGAGAGGGCGGGGGTCCGCAAAGCGTGGGAGGGGGCGTGAATTGCGCGAGGGGGGGTTGCAAATCGCGGGAGGGCGGGTGCGCGGGGGGTCCGTGAATTGCGGGGGGGGGGGGGGGCACGGGGCGCGATGAATCACCTAGTTGGTTATATATTCTTGTAGAAGGATGGTAGGATGTTGCTGTCATTCAGAATGCATTTACATAAACAGTAATAGTAGCAGAAAAAGGGCTGACTTAAAACACCTACAGTAAAACTGAACAGGTGTTATATATTATACAAAGAATTGGTTGATGATGTGTAGGTTGACGTGCACATAGGTCATAGTTGTCACTGGAAAAAAATTGCTACAAGAAAAAATCAACACAGAAAGTTCAACACATGTAAATGTTGACATAAGTGTGGCACTTCATCGGTGTCCATGTCGACACATGAGAATGAATATGAAAACATTCAAAAAAAGAAAAATAAATCTTCAAAAACTCATGTCAACCTTTTTCATTGTCGACCATAGCCGTGCCAGTGTTTTGCATGTGCCATTTAATCCTGGGGTTGCCGTGAATCGCGTGCGGGGGTGGGGGGGGGGAGGGAGGAGGTGAGGGGTGTCCGCGAATCACGGGAGGAGGGGTCGTGGGTGGATGCCGTGAATTGCGGGAGGGGGGGTCGCGGGGGTGTGGGTGCTGTGAATCGTGGGATGGGGGGGGCGCGGGGGGTTGCAGTGAATCGCGGGAGGGTGGGTCGCGGGGGCGGGGGTTGCCGCAATGACAGGAGGGGGGGTCAGGGGTGGGGAATCGCGGTAGGGGGGGTCGTGGGGGGCACCGTGAACCGCGGGAGGGGGGGCCCAGGGGGTTGGCGCGAATCGTGGGAGGGGGGGTCGCGGGGTGCCGCGAATCGCAGGAGGGGGGAGGTGTCACGGGGTGGGGCCGCGAATCGCGGGAGTCACTGGGGGTGCCGCGAATTGCGGGGGGTTTGCTGCAAATCGCGGGAGGGGGGTCACGGGGGGTGCCGCGTATCGCCACAAGAAAAAATCAACACAGAAAGGTCAACACATGTAAATGTTGACATAAGTGTGGCACTTCATTGGTGTCCATGTCGACACATGAGAATGAATATGAAAACATTGAAAAAGTGAAAAATAAATCTTGTCAACCTTTTTCATTGTCGACCATAGCCATGTCAGTGTTTTGCATGTGCCATTTAATCGTGGGGATGCCGTGAATGGGGGGGAGGAGAGGGAGGGAGGTGCATACCCAACATGACCCTCTCCAGGAGGGACACATTGCTCTGTTTCTGGACTTTCTTCTTAATTTATGGATTACCATCACCCAGTGGCGTAACTATAGTCCCGCAGCCCCCGCGGTGGCGGGGAGGCGCTAGGCAGGTGTGGGCGCCTGGGGGGTCTGCGGGACTATAGTTACCACCTGGTCCCGGCTCCCGACTCCTGCCCTCCCCCTCCTTACCCCATTGCCGCCGGCGCTGCTGCCTCTAACCCGACACGCAGATCTGTGTCGGGTGACGGGCGGTCCCCGGCTCAGGCTGCAGTGCTCATATAATAAGAGACACTCGGAAAATGGCTGCCCCCATAATGCTGTATGGGGGCAGCCATTTTCCGAGTGTCTGTTATTATATTAGCACTGCAGCCGGAGCCGGGGACCGCCCGTCACCCGACACAGATCTGCGTGTCGGGTTAGAGGCAGAAGCGCCGGCGGCAATGGGGACGGGTAAGGAGGGGGTTAATATTTCGGGGGGGGGGGCGCCCGAAATGTCCGGCGGGGGGGGGGGGGCGCAAAAAAAGTAGTTACGCCTCTGCCATCACCTGTGCTTAAACACCTTTCTTATCAATGACCCTGTTTAAAATGACAGGTGATGACAATCATAAATTAAGATGGAAGTCCACAAACAGAGCATTCTGTCCCTCCTGGAGAGGGTCATGTTGGGAGGTGTGGAGGTGTGGGGCGCTCACCTGGTGTGTCTGGTGAGTAGCTGTGTCTTTGCTGTGTAACATGGAGAGGCAGAGGGTGTCTGGCACTGTCTGTGGGCTCACTGGGCTGGTTCTCTGTCATGTGAGTCAGTCATGTGAGTCAGAGGCTCCACCCAGCGTTATAGCTCCAGACACACTTTGAGTGACAGATGTAGCCAAATAAGATATATATATATATATATATATATATATATATATATATATTACAATAACCATGAGGTGAATCGTAGCTTTACAAAATATGAAAAATGGATATCAATAAAAATCTCATCAAAACCATCAATATTATTTTAATAGCAGACCTGCCCCTTTATTTATCAAATACACTGTGCAGTCACTTTGTAGTTGTTGTTTGTGTTGCGCCTTTTTATATATGGGACCAATCCACACAGATATTTATAGGTAATTATTACCTGTCCTAAGCGTGGGGTCAGAGGATACCGAGTTATGGAGAGGTATGAGCGGCTGCAGACAGTGAGCGGCTGCAGCTTTGGCTAGTTATGAGCAGCTGTGGACAGTTATGGGCAGCTGTGGCCAGTTTTGGGTGGCTGCTGCCAGTTATGAGCAGCCGTGGATCAGCTATGAGCAGCTGTGGATCAGCTATGAGCGGCTGCGGACAGTTATGAGCGGCTGCAGACAGGCCCTGCGGTATATTCTTGTTGAAAGCTCCGTGACAGTTGCTGTGTAGGAGCCAGCGGGACGGCTGGTGGCGGCTGGGTGCTCTTTTACCTATGTTTAGTGCTGTTTAGGCAGGAAGGAAGTTCCGGTAGAGATTAGATCGGGGTTCCTTATTGTAGGTAACCGTCAGGGTTATCTCTAAATTGTAGTGGGCTAAAGGACTTCACAGGGGAAGAGAGGGGGTGGAGAGAAGAGGAGCAAGGTTGGAAGAAGGGTCCCAAACGGACCGTTGCGGGCTCGCTACGCTCGCCACTTGGTTACTAAAGGCAACCAGTGGTGGCGTGGATAGTGAAGGACCAAGCCTAAGGATGGCCATCGACTATCGATGTTCCTAAAACATCGATGGTTGGGACCTAGTGCTCAATGTTTTGGGCATCGATACTGGATGGTCAAATAGTTTTATGCCATCGATGGATGGCTCCCGATGGTAAAAGTTGGGGGCGCAGCGTCATTGCGTCCAGCGGCGTCCCTGAGGGCGCCCCGCCGGGAGGTGCGTCTATGCGCAAAAGAAACTTAAACTGGATTGATGGCTAAAGTTTCTTCTGCGCATGCGCGCGGATCCCGGCCAGGCAGGCTGCCCGCAGCGACCCTTCCCGTTGCTCTGCGCATGCACGGCTAAGCGATGGCAGGAACCATCGATGGTGTGAGGTAGAATGGTTTATAGCCATCGATGGTTCCTGCTCTAGAAGCCATTAATGACAACCATCGATGGGGAATGTGCCGATGGCCATCCCTGCAGCCCCCGGCCTTGCTCCTTCCCCTGGGCGTGGAAAGGCCTCACCACTCCTCAATATGTAAGTCAGTGACAGTGTTGTGATTGGATGGCGAGTGTGTAACGCGCGTCCGTTCGTCCCCCCCGCGCTGATTGGGCGGTGGGTGTGTCCTCCAACGCTGTGATTGGATGGTTGGTGTGTCCCTTTGTGCTGTGATTGGACGGTGGGTATGTCCTCCGGCGATGTGATTGGGTGGCGGGTGTGTCCTGTGTCTCCCCCCCCCCTGCGCTGTGATTGGGCGGTGGGTGTATCCGCAGTGACAATAGGCCCGCCCCGGGGTATATAAGACTTCCTCCCCGCAACAGCCGCACGCATTCCCTTCTATTGCTGTCGCCATGACCGCTGCTCGCACCGTGTACGAGTTCTCTGCCCGGCTGCTCTCCTCCGGGGAGACCCTGGCGCTGTCCCGCTACCGGGGGCAGGTGCTGCTCATAGAGAACGTGGCGTCGCTCTGAGGGACCACCGTCCGGGACTTCACGCAGATGTGCCGGCTGCAGAGCGAGTACGGGTCCCGGGGGCTGCGGGTACTCGGCTTCCCCTGCAACCAGTTCGGCCACCAGGTGACTCACCTATGTATTAACCTCTCTGCTATCGCTGGGGCTGGTGGGCTGCTACGTTATATAAAGCTACCGGAGGTGTCCCACACCCGAGTCCGTTGTGCCTTGTGTGGTGGGTACCCAATGGAGGTACCTGGTGTGGCGGGTGCCCATAGGGATGCTCGGTATAGGGGATGCCCGGTATAGGGGATGCCCAAAGAGGTGCCTGGTGTGGGAGGTGCCTGCTTTGTGGGAGATGCCAATGGAGGTGCCTGATGTGGGGATGTACTAAATAATGTGGGTTGGTTCCCACGGAGGTGCTGTGTGAGGGGTGCCCATGGAGGTGGCTGGTGTGGTGGTTGCCCAGGGAGGTGCCTGCTGTATGGGGGATGTCCATGAAGGTGCCTGGTGTGGGTGGGTGCCCAGGGAGATGCCTGCTGTGGTGGGTGCCCATGGAGGTGCATGGTGTGGTGGGTGCCCATGGAGGTGTTATCTGTGGGGAAGGTGCCTGGTCAAGGGAGGTGTCTGGTGTTTGTAGCACAGGAAATTTATAAACCTGGTCACCAGCACCTTAACCTGCTGTGCCCCCCTTGTCCTGCTCCTATACTGCTGTTCCCCCTGTCCTTCTATACCGCCGTGCACCCCCGTCTTCTCCTGTACCGCTGTACACCCCCCACCCCTGTGTCTTTTTCATTTACCCTTTGTCACAGTGTTCCTGCCCTCTGCGTTTTGCCTACATCACACTGTAACACCACCCCATACCCTTATATGCTGTCTCCTCTGTAGGCAGACAGTAACATGTATAATGTAACAGTGTGTAACATGCCTTCTGTCTCCATCTATTAGGAGAATACCGGTAACCAAGAGATCCTGAACTTGCTGAAGCATGTGCGTCCAGGGGGTGGATTTGAGCCTAATTTCACCATGTTTGAGAAGTGCGAGGTTAATGGGGAGAAAGAGCACCCCCTGTTTACCTTCCTAAAGGCGCAGCTCCCATTCCCCAGCGACGACCCTGTCTCACTAATGACTGACCCAAAGAACATCATCTGGTCCCCGGTGCGGCGCAGTGATATTTCCTGGAATTTCGAGAAGTTTCTGATTGGTGCAGATGGCGTCCCGTTTAAGAGATATAGCCGCTGCTTTGAGACCATCGACATCCAGAAGGACATAGAGAAGCTAATATGTGATGTGTCTCTGGACGATAAGTTGTAACTGACGAGATGCCACCGTATTCGCACAGCTCCCGGTCATCTCCTTGCTGCCTGATATTGTGATTCTCTGTATATGGTATATGTTATCTGTATACTCTGTACAGCAGAGGCAGGTGCTGTATGAGGGTACTTGGCGCAGAAGCTGTGCGACTAGTCCTGTTTTGCTGTTGCCTCGAGATCCCATTATACCCCCAGAATCTCTTGTCCTATCTGCAAGCACCCCCAGACTATTACGAATGATGCTCTCTCTTGAAACCTGAAGAGGGAGAGCTGATAACCCTGTAATTGGCCTGCGGGGGTTTCTGAATGGAGCAGTGATCAGGGGGATCTGATGAGACCTTTAATAAAACAAAATCATTTTCAAGTTTTATGCTTGGCGTTTCCTTTTATTTGTATGGTGCCACAAGGGATCCGCAGCTCCCTATTACAGAGTACATAACCCAGGAGACCAGTGTACAGATGTATACAATAGAGGACAAGTACGGGGCACATAACCATAGATGTATCAGCAGGTGGCACTGACATAAGTATCAGGGGGCAGAGAACAAGGGATCCGTGGCACCCTTTTACAGAGTATCTAACCTAGGAGACAGTTCCTTACAACTGAATACAATATAGGACATGTACAGGGCACATAACCATAGCTGCATCAGCAGAGGACACTGACATAAGTATCAGGGCAGAGAGCAAGGGATCTCCAGCGTCCTATTACAGACTATATAACCCAGGAGACAGTGACATAACTGAATACAATAGAGGACATGTACAGGGCACATAATCATAGATGTATCAGCAGAGGACACTGACCTGAGTATCAGGGCAGAGAGCAAGGGATCCGCAGCGCCCAATTACATAGTATATAACCCAGGAGACAGTGACTGACAGGTGAATAAAATACAGGACAAGTACAGGGCACATAACCACAGCTGCATCAGCAGGCGGTACTGACATAAGTATCAGGGTGCAGAGAACAAGGGATCTGCAGTGTCCTATTACAGAGTATCTATCCCATGGGATAGTTACTTAGAGCTAAATAAAATAGAGGAAAAATAAAGGGCACATAACCATAGCTGCATCAGCAGGCAGCACTGACATAAGGATACAAGGGATTCGCATAGCACCTTCTTATAAAGTACATAACCCAGGAGACAGTGACTTACAGCTGAATACAATAGAGGACAAGTACAGGGCACATAACCATAGCTGCATCAGCAGGTGGCACAGACATAAGTATCAGGGGGCAGAAAACAAGGGATCTGCAGCATCGTATTTCAGAGTATATAACCCAGGAGACCATGAGTTACAGGTGAATATAATAGAGGACAAGTACAGGGCACATAACCATAGCTGTATCAGCAGAGGACACTGACATAAGTATCAGGGGGAGGAGAACAAGGGAACCGCAGAGATTTACAGCTGAATCCCTCTGCTTCCTCTGTCACACTGATCCCCCTGCTGTCTGTGGCACTTCCTGTCACACTGATCCCTCTGCTGTCTCGGGCACTTCTTCTGTCACAATGATCCCTTTGCTGTCTCTGGGACTTCCTCTGTCACACTGATCCCCCTGCTGTCTCTGGCCCTTCCTCTGTCACACTGATTCCCCTGCTGTCTCGGGCACTTCTTCTGTCACAATGATCCCTTTGCTGTCTCTGGCACTTCCTCTTTCACGCTGATCCCCCTGCTGTCTCTGGCCCTTCCTCTGTCACACTGATCCCCCTGCTGTCTCTGGCCCTTCCTCTGTCACACTGATTCGTTCGCTGTCTCTGGCGCTCCCTCTGTCACACTAATCCCTTTGGATGTCTCTGACCCTTTCTCTGTCACACTGATCACTTTGCTGTCACCTGATCTTCCTCTGTCACACTGATCCCCCTGCTGTCTCTGGCCCTTCCTCTGTCACATTGATCCCCCTGCTGTCTCTGGCCCTTCCTCTGTCACACTGATCTGCCTGCTGTCCCTGGCCCTTCCTCTGTCACACTGATCCCTCTGTTCTCTCTGGGACTTCCTCATTCACACTGATTCCCCTGCTGTCTTTGGCCCTTCCTCTGTCACACTGATTCCCCTGCTTTCTTTGGCCCTTTCTCTGTCACACTGATCACTTTGCTGTCACCTGCTCTTCCTCTGTCTCACTGATCCCCCTGCTGATTCTGGCACTTCCTTTGTCACACTGATTTGCCTGCTGTCTCTGGCCCTTCCTCTGTTTCACTGATCCCCCTGCTGTCTTTGGCCCTTCCTCTGTCACACTGATCCCCCTGCTGTCTCTGGCACTCTGTCTGTCACACTGATCCCCCTGCTGTCTCTGGCACTTCGTCTGTCACAATGATCCCTTCGCTGTCTCTGGCCTTTCCTCTGTCACACTGATCCCCCTGCTGTCTCGGGCACTTCGTCTGTCACACTGATCCCCCTGCTGTCTCTGGCCCTTCCTCTGTCACACTGATCCCCCTGCTGTCTCGGGCACTTTGTCTGTCACACTGATCCCCCCTACTGTCTCGGGCACTTCATCTGTCACACTGATCCCCCTGCTGTCTCAGGCACTTCGTCTGTCACAATGATCCCTTCGATGTCTCTGGCCCTTCCTCTGTCACACTGATCCCCCTGCTGTCTCGGGCACTTCGTCTGTCACAATGATCCCTTCGCTGTCTCTGGCCCTTCCTCTGTCACACTGATCCCCCTGCTGTCTCGGGCACTTTGTCTGTCACACTGATCCCCCTGCTGTCTCTGGCCCTTCCTCTGTCACACTGATCCCCCTGCTGTCTCGGGCACTTCGTCTGTCACACTGATCTCCCTGCTGTCTCGAGCACTTCGTCTGTCACACTGATCTCCCTGCTGTCTCGGGCACTTCCTCTGTCACACTGATCCCCCTGCTGTCTCTGGCACTTTGTCTGTCACACTGATCCCCCTGCTGTCTCTGGCACTTTGTCTGTCACACTGATCCCCCTGCTGTCTCTGATCCTTCCTCTGTCACACTGATAATACCCCTTTTACACTGCCGAAAAATCCGGGTCAGCGGCGGGTCAGACCCGGACCTTTGGCGGTGTAATTCCCTAACGCAGTGTCCCTTTACACGGGACTTCTACCCAGGTCCTCCAAGTCCCAGCATGCGGAGGAGGCCTGCTGGGACTTGTAGCTCACCTGTTAAAAGCAATTTATTTTTTTACTTTTACCCTGGATGGGTGAAGCCTGGGGGGGACCACTTTATTAGGGGGGCCCCCACTCCCCCAGGTACCCCGTCCAGGGCTGACCAACCACGGTGAGCATGATACGACCGGTGGACCTTATGTAAAAACTGTCCCCTGGCTGTAGCATGACACTGCAGGCTGATGGATCCCGGTGCTGGTTCCAAAATACTGGGGACCTCCAGTTTTTTTGTACCCTGAAATTTTTGGAACCAGGACTGGTCCAAGAGTACGGGGCTGGTTTCAGAAATACAGGGGACCCCTACGCTTTTTGTCCCCCGTAATTTTGGAACCAGTTCCGGTTCAATGAGTTAGGGGCTGGTTATGCACAGGAGGGGGGCACGCCGTTTAAAACAAAACAAAAAAAAAAACACACATTACCATGTCGCCCAAATCGCACATTTTCATTACTGAAATTGAGTTGAAAAAGTGTGATAAGGTGCGATTTAAAAAAATGACTAAAAATCACATCTCATTAAATGTCACCCTCTGGGTGACATTTAATAGGAATCTTTTTTTTTGTTGTAATTTTTCTGCTTTTTCCGCAAAAACCGTCCATTTTCAAATGTTTTCCAAAACTCGCACATTTTATAGGATGCAATTTGCGAGGAGAAAAAACACTTTTTGCCCGCGAATTTGCACATTCTGACCTGGCGATTTTTAGTCACACTTCAACTCGCATCCAGATGTTTTCCCATTATAAAGTATACAATTCACAGATTTAATGGGATGCGATTTTTGGTAAACGTAACTAAAAACACCAAACTAATTGACCAGGTTCTGACAGACGAATTTGACAGAGCCATGCACAGATCATTGAGATCTGTGCATGGTTCTGTGTTAAAAATTGTATTAAAAAACCCCACAAAAAAAACAGCATGGGGTCCCCCTCCTAAGCATAACCAGCCCTGGGCTCAAAAAGCAGGTCCTGGTTTCATAAAATTACAGTCCAAAACACATAGGGGTCCTCTTGATTTTATAAAACTAGCACCAGGCTCAAGGGCCGCTCCTGGTTCCCCAAATAAAAATATGGGGGACAAAATGAGTAGGGGTCCCCCATATTTCAAGAACCAGCACCAGGCCCAACCAGCCAGCAGAACAATGCCACAGCCTGGGGGAGATTTTTTGGTACTCTTTACTTAGAACGGCGCCCACGATTTTGATCGTGGGCATCGTTAGTAAAAAATCTCGGGCATTGAATGCACTAAAAAATCGGGTGCGATGCGACCGACGAGATGCCCGCGATTTCCCATAGAGAACAATGTTAAATGTCTCAATTGACCCAATTTTCCTGTTCAATGCCTCAATTGACCCAATTTTTCCATAGGAAACAATGTTAAATGGGCCACAGAGGCCAAATAGGCACCCTAAAGTGTATAATGGGCAACCGAATTGTTAACGCCACCCCACGATCAACGTCAACCCGAAGCGTGGCGAGCGCAGCGAGCCCGCGAGGGGCGGCGGTATGCGTCCTACGAACTTTTCATACCCCCACTATCCACGTCGGCGTGGAGTTGAGAATAGAAAGTGTGGCGAACGCAGCGAGCCACCGAGCCCGAAGCGTGGCGAGCCCCGCGAGGGGACGCGGACAGCTGTGAAGCCCGCGAGGGGACGCGGATACCTGTGAAGGTATCTGCGTCCCCTCGCGGGGCTCGCTGCGCTCGCCACGCTTCGGGCTCGGTGGCTCGCTGCGCTCGCCACACTTTCTATTCTCAACTCCACGCCGACGTGGATAGTGGGGGTATGAAAGGTCGTAGGACGCGTACCGCCGCCCCTCGCGGGCTCGCTGCGCTCGCCACGTTTCGGGTTGACGTTGATCGTGGGGTGCCGTTAACAATTCGGGTGGCTTTTATACACTTCAGGGTGCCTATTTGGCCTCTGTGGCCCATTTAACATTGTTTCCTATGGAAAAATTGGGTCAATTGAGGCATTGAACAGGAAAATCGGGTCAATTGAGACATTTAACATTGTTCCCTATGGGAAATCTCGGGCATCTCGTCGGTCGCATCGCACCCGATTTTTTAGTGCATTCAATGCCCGAGATGGCCATGATGGGCGCCCTTCTAAGTAAAGAGTACCGTTTTTTATACAAGTATCCCCGGCCAAAACATTCACCCCCTGACTGGTCAACATGGGCAGGGACCCTGGGGAAGTGGGGACCCCCCTAATGAAGGGGTTCCCCCTCCAGAATTTACAAGCCCATGCTGAAGTACCGAAGGTGGTTGTGCTAGATAAGTAACTGGTAATAATATTCTCTGTACAGCGCTGCGGAATATGTGTGTGCTCGATAAGTAACTGGTAATAATATTCTCTGTACAGCGCTGTAGAATATGTGTGCACTATATAATAACTGGTAATAATATTCTCTGTACCACGCTGTGGAATATGTGTGCGCTATATAAATGACTGGTAATAATAGTCTCTGTACAGCGCTGCGGAATATGTGTGCTCTATATAATAACTGGTAATAAGTCTCTGTACAGCGCTGCAGAATATGTGTGCACTATATAATAACTGGTAATAATATTCTCTCTACAGCGCTGCAGAATATGTGTGCGCTATATAAATACCTGGTAATAATATTCTCTGTACAGCGCTGCGGAATATGTGTGCGCTATATAAATAGCTGGTAATAATATTCTCTGTACCACGCTGTGGAATATGTGTGCGCTATATAAATGACTGGTAATAATAGTCTCTGTACAGCGCTGCAGAATATGTGTGCTCTATATAATAACTGGTAATAAGTCTCTGTACAGCGCTGCGGAATATGTGTGCTATATAAATAACTGGTAATAATAGTCTCTGTACAGTGCTGCAGAATATGTGTGCGCTATATAAATAACTGGTAATAATAGACTGTACAGCGCTGCGGAATATGTGTGCGCTATATAATAACTGGTAATAATAATCTCTCTACAGCGCTGCAGAATATGTGTGCGCTATATAAATACCTGGTAATAATATTCTCTGTACAGCGCTGCGGAATATGTGTGCGCTATATAAATAGCTGGTAATAATAGTCTCTGTACAGCGCTGCGGAATATGTGTGCGCTATATAATAACTGGTAATAATAATCTCTCTACAGCGCTGCAGAATATGTGTGCGCTATATAAATACCTGGTAATAATAATCTCTGTACAGCGCTGCGGTATATGTGTGCGCTATATAAATAACTGGTAATAATATTCTCTGTACAGCGCTGCGGAATATGTGTGCGCTATAGAAATAGCTGGTAATAATAGTCTCTGTACAGCGCTGTGGAATATGTGTGCGCTATATAAATAACTGGTGATAATATTCTCTGTACAGCGCTGCAGAATATGTGTGCGCTATATAATAACTGGTAATAATATTATCTGTACAGCGCTGCAGAATATGTGTCTGCTATATAATAACTGGTAATAGTCTCTGTACAGCGCTGGGGAATATGTGTGCACTATATAATAACTGGTAATAATATTCTCTGTACAGCGCTGTGGAATATGTGTGCGCTATATAATAACTGGTAATAGTCTCTGTACAGCGCTGGGGAATATGTGTGCACTATATAATAACTGGTAATAATATTCTCTGTACAGCGCTGTGGAATAGATGTGCGCTATATAAATACCTGGTAATAATATTCGGTACTTATGTAGTATCTGGGCGCCCGATTTTAAAATCGGGTCGGAAAAATCGCATCGAATCGCATGCGATCTGATGCGATTTTCCATAGGATTCAATGTTAACATAGTCCTGTTCATTTCCCCACTATCCAAGTGGGCATAGATTTGATTTTATAAAGCGTGGCGAGCGGCCGCGGATTTCGTAAAATGTTTTCCACTTCCCCTCCCGGGGCTCGCTGCGCTCGCCACGCTTTATAAAATCAACTCTATGCGATATCGCATGCGATTTGATGCAATTTTGCCGAAAATCGCGTCGAATCGCATCTGATTGTATGCCTTAAGGCAGTGGTTCCCAAACTTTTTTGAATTACGGCACCCTAGAGCATCAAAATATTTTCAAGGCACCCCTAGGCCAAATGCTTCTTATGGAGAAATTCAGAAATAAAATATTAAATGAAGTGCATTGGGTTTATATGTCACAGTTATCTGCTGAGGGACAGGATTTGCTTCTGTTTGTCCACATATATTATGAATGGCAGCCTCTAGCACTGGTTTTGCCTGGTACATTGACCATAAATAATATGAATTGATCTTGGGCCACCAACCCAAGGCACCCCTGCAAGTGTCCTGAGGCACCCCAGGAAGCCTAGGCGCACAGTTTGGGAACCACTGCCTTAAGGTAAGGCATACAATCAGAAAATCGGCAGCCCAGATACTACATAAGTACCTAATATTCTCTATACAGCGCTGCGGAATATGTGTGCACTATATAATAACTGGTAATAGTCTCTGTACAACACTGTGGAATATGTGTGCGCTATATAATAACTGGTAATAATAATCTCTGTACAGCACTGCTGAATATATGTATATAATAACTGGTAATAATAGTCTCTGTACTGCACTGCGGAATATGTGTATATAATAACTGGTAATAGTCTCTGTACAACGCTGTGGAATATGTGTGCGCTATATAATAACTGGTAATAATAATCTCTGTACAGCGCTGCGGAATATGTGTATATAATAACTGGTAATAATAGTCTCTGTACTGCACTGCGGAATATGTGTATATAATAACTGGTAATAGTCTCTGTACAACGCTGTGGAATATGTGTGCGCTATATAATAACTGGTAATAATAATCTCTGTACAGCGCTGCGGAATATGTGTATATAATAACTGGTAATAATAGTCTCTGTACTGCACTGCGGAATATGTGTATATAATAACTGGTAATAGTCTCTGTACAACGCTGTGGAATATGTGTGCGCTATATAATAACTGGTAATAATAATCTCTGTACAGCACTGTGGAATATGTGTATATAATAACTGGTAATAGTCTCTGTACAACGCTGTGGAATATGTGTGCGCTATATAATAACTGGTAATAATAATCTCTGTACAGCACTGCTGAATATATGTATATAATAACTGGTAATAATAGTCTCTGTACTGCACTGCGGAATATGTGTATATAATAACTGGTAATAGTCTCTGTACAACGCTGTGGAATATGTGTGCGCTATATAATAACTGGTAATAATAATCTCTGTACAGCGCTGCGGAATATGTGTATATAATAACTGGTAATAATAGTCTCTGTACTGCACTGCGGAATATGTGTATATAATAACTGGTAATAGTCTCTGTACAACGCTGTGGAATATGTGTGCGCTATATAATAACTGGTAATAATAATCTCTGTACAGCGCTGCGGAATATGTGTATATAATAACTGGTAATAATAGTCTCTGTACTGCACTGCGGAATATGTGTATATAATAACTGGTAATAGTCTCTGTACAACGCTGTGGAATATGTGTGCGCTATATAATAACTGGTAATAATAATCTCTGTACAGCACTGTGGAATATGTGTATATAATAACTGGTAATAGTCTCTGTACAACGCTGTGGAATATGTGTGCGCTATATAATAACTGGTAATAATAATCTCTGTACAGCGCTGCGGAATATGTGTGCGCTATATAATAACTGGTAATAATAATCTCTGTACAGCGCTGTGGAATATGTGTGCGCTATATAATAACTGGTAATAGTCTCTGTACAACGCTGTGGAATATGTGTATATAATAACTGGTAATAATAGTCTCTGTACAGCGCTGCGGAATATGTGTGCGCTATATAATAACTGGTAATAGTCTCTGTACAACGCTGTGGAATATGTGTGCGCTATATAATAACTGGTAATAATAGTCTCTGTACTGCACTGCGGAATATGTGTATATAATAACTGGTAATAGTCTCTGTACAACGCTGTGGAATATGTGTGCGCTATATAAATAATGGGTGGGTATAGAACACGGGGGCCTGTGAGTGGACTGACTCTCTGTCAGGGTATACGTATAATTATATACAGACAGGCTGGAGCTCTGCATGGGACAATAATACATAGAGGATGGTTCCCTGTGAATTGAAGATAATGGCGTTGTGGAGGAATCTGTGGTTCTCACAGTACGGATGGGAGTCAGGCAGCAAGTTTATCAGATCTGCGCCTTTGTGGTGAGGAAACAGTTAAGTGCGTGAACGAGGTAACCTGTGGTTCTTTATGGCCCATTACACAACTGCACCATAATCTCTGGAATTTCCTCCTTGCAGACTGTGCCAAGGACGTCGGCCTCAGTGTGTTGTCATTTGCCAGCTTTGCGCCTGAGTCACTTTATTGTCACTTCCCAAGTAACGGGGAAAAGATGGGTCACAATGATTCTGCAGATTTGTTGTACACACAGCACAAGGCCTTCCCCTCCTGTGTATATGACACTGTGCGATCTCAGCCCTCATGTGCAACGTGTATAACCTTATAACTGTGCCCCCTCATTACACTGCCAACGTGATGCCACCCCACTGAGGTCCGGTGGTCAAAGCAGAACCGTCCATACACACACTATGACACGGACATTTACCCACATTCCTTCCAGCAAACAGCGTACATCTGTTATAGAAGATCTGTGCAATAAAAGAGTCATATTAAAACCCTGCGTGGGGTCCCCCCCTCCTAAGCACAACCCGCCCCTTCTCTGTGAGTCAGTCCTGGTTCTAACACTACAGGAGACAGAAAATGTTGGGGTACCAGCACCGGCTCCACTAGTCAGTAAAGTACAGGGTTACTATTCTATAGGTGCCATGCAGTGGCGGCTCGTACCTTCTTGGGGGAGGGGGGCTGCCTCTGGCCGCAGCCGCCATGGAGTCACCGTGCTGCAGTCACCCCCCTCCCCCTGTCGCCACCGCAGCTGCTTCTTCCCCCGGTCCCCGGCGCCTGTGCTTTGATGACAAGTGCCGGGACTGGCGCATGCGCAGTACAAACATCTGTACTGCGCATGCGACCAGCTTCTATGGGCAACAGCCCATAGAAGGAATCTTGATCCAGGCGCAAATGACAGGCCCTGGGACCAGCATGCGCAATCGCTGATTTTGCACGGCAGCCCGGAGGGAGGGAACACCTCCAAATGGGACTGCCTCAGCGGCGTAGCTACGTTTTGGGTGCCCCCTCCGCCGTTAGGGGGGGCGCCCCCCACCGCCCATTCAAACCCCCCCAATCCTCCGCAGCCTTACCTTTCGCGCTGGTCCCGGCGGCTCCGTTCTTCTGCTGAGGACCACCACAAAATGGCCGCCCCCATACAGCAGACAGTTTCAGAAAACCATGTGCTATATGGGGGCGGCCATTTTGTGGTGGTCCTCAGCAGAAGAACGGAGCCGCCGGGACCAGCGAAATAGGTAAGCCTGTGGGGGATTGGGAGGAGGTGTAACTATAGCACCGCAGCCCCCGGCACCCCCATATGCACAGCGCCCCCCGCGGTGGCGGGGGCTGCGGTGCTATAGTTACGCCAGTGGACTGCCTTGGTGACTGGCAGGTCCAATAGGAAGTCACTGGCAGTCACAGTGAAGCCAGTGCAGTCTCACAGACTGCATCTGGCTTTACTACAGTGGCGGATTTTACCTGGGGGGGCTGCAGCCATAAGCGTGTGCACATTGAGTGTTAAGGGTGCACAGGCACCCCCTAATGCTGTGCCCCCACCCCCACACTTATTGCTGCTAGAAATACCAGCAATACCTTTTACCAAAGACTTTTGCTTTTTAGTCCTGTATTCCATTAAAATAAGCACCCCTGAATCAAGTTATGTGTGTTTTGCATTATTAATTGTATTACACCATTGTCATATCAATAAATATCTGTGTCATCCAGATATGATTTTGACTTTATTTGCACATACAGTACTATTACACAGAGTAATTAGAAGATTAAAACTGAAATAGGCAGGATATAATGGTGTGGCTTAGAGACGTTTTATATTGTAGTGCACGCCTGATTTGACAGTGCACCCCCTAAAAAAATATGCTGCGCACGCCTATGGCTGCAACCCTCAGGTAACAACCGCCACTGGTGCCATGTTATTACTCCCCGAACTAGTCAGCTCTGGCCGTGGCCCCTGGGGAAGTGTGGGCCCACAGAAAAGGGGTCCACTCCCTCCAATCCACTCAAGCACCAGGGCTGAAGCCCAGTGATATGCCCGTCACCCCTGGCTGGTTGGTGCAGAGTTAAGTGGAAAGTAAGAATTAATATTATGTTTTACCTGTAATTCCACAGGTAAAACATAATATTAATTCTTACTTTCCACTTAACTCTGCACCACTTTAGACAGGGGGGGTCACTTTAGACAGGGGGACCCCCTTGCACTTGTCATTATTGACCGCAAACTGCACGGTCAGAACACAGAGTAAAGGCAGTATAAACTTGGTCAATGGGTAACTGTAGGGGGACTAACATTACAAACATATATATATATATATATATATATATATATATATATATATATATATATATATATATACACAAAAGGTGCTAGGACCATCACTCCACTTCGATGAGGCAACTAGTGCACAAAATACCTGGGTGCCCACCTGGGATGGCAGCGTGGACGGCAATCAATTTAGAACCTGTAGTAAGGTGGCACTCCCCGGATTTATAAGAATGACGTCCAACTGTAGCACGTTTCAATTACTTTATGTAATTTTCATCAGGTGCCTCTGTACCTTACTCTGTAGGACTGTAGGAGACCTCACAGACTCAGCGCTGTCTGTGATTAAAAACCCTACCATGATGAGGCTGCTGCTGCTGTGTCCTCCATAGGCTAGAGAAGCATGTAATGAGCTCCACCAATTACAGTTCAGCAGAAACCTCTCAGCCTCTGCCCTCTCGTGCAAAGTGTCATGGGACTTAGTCAACTCCCAGTATTGCACTGCACACTTGTGCAGTCAGTGTGCCTTGACTTCCGATGCTCAGCACCATTAATCACAATGATTGTCTATCATACACAAAACTTTTAGCATGCCAACCACAGGGGGCCCCTAGCTAGAGGGGAGCCCAGGGGTACTGACCCCCTATGCCCCCTTCCATTAATCCATCCCTGCTTGGAGAACCACAAGAACGAACATGTGGGGCATTAAAGGGCTTGCTGGTTCCTTTAGTTCCACCTCTAAAGCACATATTGCAATAAAGACAACACACGCACGCATACACACACACCTGTGCGATAGACCGCACATCGCCCCGTGTGTACGCCCCATAGCGATAGACCACACATCGCCCCGTGTGTATGCCCCATAGCGATAGACCACACATCGCCCCGTGTGTATGCCCCATAGCGATAGACCGCACATCGCCCCGTGTGTATGCCCCATAGGGATAGACCACTCATCGCCCCGTGTGTACGCCCCATAGCGATAGACCACACATCGCCCCGTGTGTATGCCCCATAGCGATAGACCACACATCGCCCCGTGTGTACGCCCCATAGCGATAGACCGCACATCGCCCCGTGTGTACGCCCCATAGCGATAGACCGCACATCGCCACGTGTGTACGCCCCATAGCGATAGACCACACATCGCCCCGTGTGTATGCCCCATAGCGATAGACCGCACATCGCCCCGTGTGTATCCCCCATAGCGATAGTCCGCACATCGCCCCGTGTGTATACCCCATAGTGATAGACCGCACATCGCCCCGTGTGTACTCCCCATAGCGATAGACCGCACATCACCCCATGTGTATGCCCCATAGCGATAGACCGCACATCACCCCATGTGTATGCCCCATAGCGATAGACCGCACATCACCCCATGTGTATGCCCCATAGTGATACACCGCACATCTCCCCATGTGTATGCCCCATAGCGATAGACCGCACATCTCTCCATATGTGTACTCCCCATAGCAATAGACCACACATCGCCCCATGTGTATACCCCATAGCGATAGACCGCACATCGCCCCGTGTGTATGCCCCATAGGGATAGACCACTCATCGCCCCGTGTGTACGCCCCATAGCGATAGACCACACATCGCCCCGTGTGTATGCCCCATAGCGATAGACCGCACATCGCCCCGTGTGTACGCCCCATAGCGATAGACCGCACATCGCCACGTGTGTACGCCCCATAGCGATAGACCACACATCGCCCCGTGTGTATCCCCCATAGCGATAGTCCGCACATCGCCCCGTGTGTATACCCCATAGTGATAGACCGCACATCGCCCCGTGTGTACGCCCCATAGTGATACACCGCACATCTCCCCATGTGTATGCCCCATAGCGATAGACCGCACATTGCCCCATGTGTACTCCCCATAGCAATAGACCACACATCGCCCCATGTGTATACCCCATAGTGATAGACCGCACATCGCCCCGTGTGTACGCCCCATAGTGATAGACCGCACATCGCCCCGTGTGTATGCCCCATAGCGATAGACCGCACATCGCCCCATGTGTATACCCCATAGTGATAGACCGCACATCGCCCCGTGTGTACGCCCCATAGTGATACACCGCACATCGCCCCATGTGTACTCCCCATAGCGATAGACCACACATCGCCCCGTGTGTACGCCCCATAGTGATACACCGCACATCGCCCCATGTGTACTCCCCATAGCGATAGACCACACATCGCCCCGTGTGTATACCCCATAGTGATAGACCGCACATCGCCCCGTGTGTACGCCCCATAGTGATAGACCGCACATCGCCCCGTGTGTATGCCCCATAGCGATAGACCGCACATCGCCCCATGTGTATACCCCATAGTGATAGACCGCACATCGCCCCGTGTGTACGCCCCATAGTGATACACCGCACATCGCCCCATGTGTACTCCCCATAGCAATAGACCACACATCGCCCCATGTGATTTTTAGTTACATCCAGAAGTTTTCCCATTATAAAGTATACAACTCGCACATGGAAGGGGATGTGATTTTATGGTAAACGTTACTAATAGACCAGGTTCTGACAGGCGAAGTTGACAGGACCATGCACAGATCAGTGAGATGTGTGCATGGTTCTGTTAAAATATGTGTAAAAGTTCAAATTACAAAAAAATATGGCGTGGGGTCCCCAGCCCCGGTCTCATTGGGCCGGAACTGGTTCCGTAAAAACGGGGGACAAAAAAGTGTAGGGGTCCCCCGTATTTCTGAAACCAGCCTCTTCGAACGGTCCTGGTTCCAAAAATACCAGCACCTGGCTCCAACAGCCCGCGGTGCCATGCCAAAGCCAGGGGACACTTTCTACATAAGGTCCCCCGGGCGTATCATGCTCACCGTGGCTGGTTAGCCCTGGACGGGGTTCCCGGTGGAGTGGGGACTCCCCCAATAAAGGGGTGTGTACCCCTGCCTGGGCTGAAGCCCCGGGCTGTCCCCACCCATGGACTCCGATATGATACGCCTAAAAGTGTTAAAATTTTTTGCTTTTTACAGGTGAACTACAAGTCCCAGCTGGCCTCCCCCGCATGCTGGGACTTGGCGAACTACATGTGTATAAATGTACATGTATGTGTAATAAAACTTTACGGTCACGTTGTGTGTGTCATCTTTGCTGACAACACAAAATTGAGAAGAGTAATTAGATCAACCGAGGATGTACCGTATATACTCGAGTATAAGCCAAGTTTTTCAGCCTTTTTTTTAGCTGAAAAAGCCCCCACTCGGCCTATACTCAAGTCAGTGGCTCCTGTCCTGCGTCCAGCCATCCACTTCGCTGCCCGGCTCCACTTTGAACGTTGGCACGGCTACGGCAACATGGCCGCCGGCCTCCTGCACTATACATGTCCTCAGTGCAGGAGGCCGGCAGCCATGTTGCCGTAGCCGCACCTTTGTTCAAAGTGGAGCCTGGCAGCGAAGTGGACGGCAGGGCAGTGGCGGTGGCCGGTACCCCCCCTTCCCCCGTGGAGCCAGTCAGCGGCGCACCCCAAACCCCCTGGAGTCAGACGCTGGAGGAGGTAAGCGGCTGCTCCCTCCCCCCTCCATGTGTGGTGTCTCTTGCAGGGGGATCAGCCTGTGGTGTCCCAGGGGATCAGCCTGAGCAGCCTATGGTGTATTGTGCAGGAGGAGCAGCCTGTGGTGTCCTCTGCAGGGGGAGCCACCTGTGGTGTCCTGCTATTATGCAGGGGGAGCCACCTGTGGTGTCCTGCTATTATGCAGGGGGAGCAGCCTGTGGTGTCCTGCTATTATGCAGGGGGAGCAGCCTGTGGTTTCCTGCTATTATGCAGGGGGAGCAGCCTGTGGTGTCCTGGTATTATTATACAGGGAAATGTACCAGTAGCTGCTGCATTTCCCACCCTAGGCTTATACTCGGGTCAATAAGTTTTCCCAGTTTTTTGTGGTAAAATTAGGTGCCTCGGCTTATATTCGGGTCGACTTATACTCGAGTATATACGGTATCTGCGCTTCAGAACGATCTTAATAAACTAGATGAATGGGTAAAATAGCGGAAGATGAGGTTCAATGTGGACAAATGCAAGGTCCTGCACCTTGGGAGACATAACCAGTGTGCTAGGTATAACCTAAGCGGGGATGAATTGGGTAATTCAGAACTTGAAAAGGATCTAGGAGTCCAAATAGACAACAAACTAGGGTGTAGTGCTCAATGTAATATAGCAACAAAAATGGCCAACAAAATTCTGGCATGTATTAAAAGGGGCATGGAAACTAGGGACTCAGAAGTGATTATGTAAACACCTGGATAGGGTTACCTGGTGGGATGCGGTGGGGGTCGTGTTTCCCTGGTACCACGGATTCCAGTCAGGAGTCTTCTCATGATACAGGATGGTGGCACAGAACAGTCGACAAAATAATTACTTTGACCTTTTATTGTAACACGGCCATTGGGAACGGCTGCCTTCTTTACGTAATGACATCACAACAATTCCACAATATCAGAATACAATCAATGCAATACAACTCACACTATGCATACAAATGCGATATACCATAAAAGGACAATGGAGCTACCGGTAACTCTGAGTCACTCCATACTCGGCCTATCACTGCAGTTTGAGAAACTACTTCCACTACGCTGCTGGACCGGCGAGCTGGTCCACTAATTTACACCTGGATACAGTGATAATACCGAGTATGAGTGAACATTACAACCAACTGTTATACTAACAAATAGTTTAGCGAATTACCATAAAATCAATACTCAACTCACTCTAAGTACCCGGGTACACTCTCTGTTAATAAGACCGGTCAGTCCCGACGGAGGCCTATGCATAGGACTTAATGTAGTTGCCGGCTTTTCCTATTAATTCTATATGAGGTCGCAGTTTGGTCCTTAAGCCACCGGGTGGCACTAGTGTTCCATTAACTATACTTTAAAGGTGAAGAAAAAGTGAACTATCAGAAATCCTGAGGGATTGTCCTAGCTTCTCTTATGGGTTTTCACTAAACCCACTACAGTGGCAATTCTGGGATTCTGCTATGAGGAATGGGTAAAGACGGTGAAGGGGAGGTCTTGGGAAAGACTGGGGAGGTCTTGACTCCGGCTGGGGTCAGTGAATCTTCGCCCATTGCTGTGTACCCTCCGGGGACTGCTAGTGCGGGCGCCTCAGCGTTGCCACACTCAGCTACACAGGGCTGCTGGCTGTATTAGGTGTCAGGCAGGCAACCTAACTGGGTGTGCTAGTTGGGGGCAGTGTGCAGTAGTGTACCTGTAGCTGCTGCTGGTTCTGACCAGTCTCTGCCTCCTGTCTTCTCTGGTGTCCAGACTCTGCTGTGTGCTGGGCTCTCACTGCTCGGCCTTGAGCTGCTGTATTCTCTTGGACTGTGTGCACTCTGCACGACTGGCTCCTTCTCTCACAGGCCTCACAGGCAGTCATTTATTGCTGGAGCTCTCTGCTGCTAAAGCGTCTGGCAGGTCAGGGGTCACAGATGCCACGCTGTTGTCCTCCTCTATCTCTCTATACAGGAGTTCTCCACACACTCACAGGCTACACTGCTTACTCCTTAAGCACAGTGTCACTCAGCTGCAGGAGAAGTCTCCTCTTCATGTGCTAGCTTTCCTCCTACTCTCATGCTGCTGGCTCAGGTCACCTCTGACCTCTCTCTTCCTGTCACACTCCAGCCTGTCTGTGTTTAACTCTTTAGGGCTGAGCTGTGCCTGGTGCTGAGGTATATTAACCCCTGGTTAACTGGAATACACGGCACCTATTATTCCACAGTTATGGGGTGTTACATCCGCCTATACTTTTTAATGTGCGTGTCCTCGCGCACACCAATACAAACACAAGTCCTGAGCTGTGATAACTTTCTGGAACCACTGAGTCTGTTGCTTGAATCAAGGTATAATTTACAAACAGATACATTACCAAGGTGACTAAACAGTGTCGGCAACATTGTCGACGGATGAACAATGGTGCAAAACATTCAATAACATTTATATAAGTATGACTATGCTCTATACCACAACAGTGGCACCCCTGTTGGGAGGAATGTTGACCACCCCCCATTCGGTGACAGCTCCACCGTACTCTGCAACATGTTCAGGATGAGATTCTGGCCGTCATTATCGCTCACTTTGCTGCTTGACTTGAGGGGCAACTGGGTTCGGTTGGGGTGTGACTTATGATGGTTGCGATGGATCCGCTGCTGTCGGGTTCCATCTGGATCTCCCATCTGGTAGCTCCCGGTTGTCGACGTAGGCCTCTTAGTGGCCATATAAGGGCGGGTTTTCCATTTGGGGTGTACTTCGCCTCGTGATGGGTCCTCTTTCATCAGCTCGTTCTGCACTCGGGCATGAGAGTACCGCTGGCTACATACATACGGCCCTTCCTTTGTGTTTCCTGCCATGCTTGCTGTTTTCTTGGAGTGCATACTATTCCCCCGAGGTTGGTCTTGGGGATGGCTGCGGCGAAGTGGGTGGCTCCCATACCACTTGTTTCTTGCAGCGTATCTGTTGCCTCGAACAGGAGTACCACCAGGGCCAGTGACGTTCACTGCTTGGAGGCCCTTCTCACCTCTGACGACGTCAAATTCTACCATCTCTCCAGCCCTCAGGCTTCGGTATAATTTCCTTGGGTCACTCTTCTGGATGGCAGTGTAGTGGACGAAGATGTCTCGCTTTGGGTCAATACACTCAACGAACCCAAATCCACGTTGGACGTGGAACCAGATAACTTTCCCTCGACTTTTCATGCGAACGGGAGGGTCACGGTCTAACCTGGCAGATAATTCGCCTACACTTATATGGCTCTGTCTGCCATAGTAGGTCTGCCCGTCTTCACCTGGACCTACTCTTCCTGTTCCCCCCGAGGTTCGGCCCTCTCCCTCGGGGCATTGGAGTTTAGGATCAGGTGGACAGTCCCTTTCAACGTGCCCCACTTCCTGAGACCGCTGGCAAATAGGTCGGTCTTGGTAGTCAAACTGGTCGGTTGCCCGTCGACCAGACTCCCGAGGTGGCTCCCAGCGGTTTCGGTTCGCCTGCCGTCGTTCTGCCTTCCATCTGGCTCCCCCGCTGTCCGGCGCAGTTTGCCGTGCTACCTGGTGCATCTCTCGCTGCATTGCGGCCATCTCAATGGCTAGGTCTTCTACCTGGCGCTGGAGGACCTGACCGGGGTCTCCCGATGACTGCTGGCTATGCTGTATGGCCCGGTCCTTTGGCTTCCCGGACTGTTCTGGGTTCATAGCCACTGGTCCTCGAAACCCCACCATCTCCGGATACTCCACCTCAGGGTCGGAGTGGTTCCCAACGGTGGCAATGGCAATGTTTTTAAAATCGGCAAAGGATTTACCCAGCATTTGCATCTTCAGGAGCCGTAGAAGGGTCTTAATGGTGGGGTTCGATACTCCTTCGACGAACTGTATGGCCAGGGCTTCGTCGCCATTGCGAATTTCATCTTTGTCAGCCGCTTGTATGAGTTTCAGGGTCGCCTGTAGACTCAGGGCGAAATCCCGGAGGGTTTCACCCGGCCGTTGTTTTCGTCCGTATAGTTGCATCTTCAGCTCTGGGAGGGTAGCGGTCTCAAAGATCGTGGCCAGCCGATTCAGAATCTCGTCAGTGCTCGTCTTTTGGTCATCGGCCCACGACTCAACCTCACTGAGGGCGGAGCCTGTGAGTTGGCCGATTAAGATTTGTACCCTCTGTTCTTCGCTCGGTGTGTAGAGCTGGGACATGGATTTCTGCTGGTTCTTAAACGCTGTGAACGTGGCTCCCTTGTTGGAGTCCCCGCTGTAGGTCAGCATCCATGGGGCCCCAAAGTAGTAGGGTAGCGTGATGGGAGCATGAGGGGTTGCTGCTGGAGCAGGTACTGCCACTGGGGGGGCAGCCTGTTGGTCGCCGTTGGGGGGCACAACGGGTGGCTGTCCACCCCCAACCTGTACTGTGTCCATCCTGATATCGGATTATACTCCGCGTCGACTATATCCTGTTCGTGACGCCAGAGAACTGTAAACACCTGGATAGGGTTACCTGGTGGGATGCGGTGGGGGTCGTGTTTCCCTGGTACCACGGATTCCAGTCAGGAGTCTTCTCATGATACAGGATGGTGGCACAGAACAGTCGACAAAATAATTACTTTGACCTTTTATTGTAACACGGCCATTGGGAACGGCTGCCTTCTTTACGTAATGACATCACAACAATTCCACAATATCAGAATACAATCAATGCAATACAACTCACACTATGCATACAAATGCGATATACCATAAAAGGACAATGGAGCTACCGGTAACTCTGAGTCACTCCATACTCGGCCTATCACTGCAGTTTGAGAAACTACTTCCACTACGCTGCTGGACCGGCGAGCTGGTCCACTAATTTACACCTGGATACAGTGATAATACCGAGTATGAGTGAACATTACAACCAACTGTTATACTAACAAATAGTTTAGCGAATTACCATAAAATCAATACTCAACTCACTCTAAGTACCCGGGTACACTCTCTGTTAATAAGACCGGTCAGTCCCGACGGAGGCCTATGCATAGGACTTAATGTAGTTGCCGGCTTTTCCTATTAATTCTATATGAGGTCGCAGTTTGGTCCTTAAGCCACCGGGTGGCACTAGTGTTCCATTAACTATACTTTAAAGGTGAAGAAAAAGTGAACTATCAGAAATCCTGAGGGATTGTCCTAGCTTCTCTTATGGGTTTTCACTAAACCCACTACAGTGGCAATTCTGGGATTCTGCTATGAGGAATGGGTAAAGACGGTGAAGGGGAGGTCTTGGGAAAGACTGGGGAGGTCTTGACTCCGGCTGGGGTCAGTGAATCTTCGCCCATTGCTGTGTACCCTCCGGGGACTGCTAGTGCGGGCGCCTCAGCGTTGCCACACTCAGCTACACAGGGCTGCTGGCTGTATTAGGTGTCAGGCAGGCAACCTAACTGGGTGTGCTAGTTGGGGGCAGTGTGCAGTAGTGTACCTGTAGCTGCTGCTGGTTCTGACCAGTCTCTGCCTCCTGTCTTCTCTGGTGTCCAGACTCTGCTGTGTGCTGGGCTCTCACTGCTCGGCCTTGAGCTGCTGTATTCTCTTGGACTGTGTGCACTCTGCACGACTGGCTCCTTCTCTCACAGGCCTCACAGGCAGTCATTTATTGCTGGAGCTCTCTGCTGCTAAAGCGTCTGGCAGGTCAGGGGTCACAGATGCCACGCTGTTGTCCTCCTCTATCTCTCTATACAGGAGTTCTCCACACACTCACAGGCTACACTGCTTACTCCTTAAGCACAGTGTCACTCAGCTGCAGGAGAAGTCTCCTCTTCATGTGCTAGCTTTCCTCCTACTCTCATGCTGCTGGCTCAGGTCACCTCTGACCTCTCTCTTCCTGTCACACTCCAGCCTGTCTGTGTTTAACTCTTTAGGGCTGAGCTGTGCCTGGTGCTGAGGTATATTAACCCCTGGTTAACTGGAATACACGGCACCTATTATTCCACAGTTATGGGGTGTTACAATTATGCCTCTGTACAAATCATTGGTTAGACCGCACCTCGAATACGAAGTACAATTCTGGGCCCCACACTACAGAAAGGACATCATAGAACTGGAAAGAATCCAAAGAGAGCAACAAAGCTTATTAGGTGAATGGAGATAAACTACGAGGACAGATTGAACAAATTGGGATTGTTTACGTTAGAGAAGAGATGTTTAAGGGGGGACATGCTCAACATGTACAAATATATCAGGGGCCAATATATGGAACTGTCAGGGGCCCTTTTTACCACAAGGAAGGATTCTAGGACACGAGGGCACGAGTTTAGATTAGAAGAAAAAAAAATTTTGTTCCCTTAGAACAGGGGTGTCAAACTCAAATTCATCGGGGGCCGCATCAGCAGTTTGGTCACCGTCAAAGGGCCGCTGTATAATAATAATGCAATGACACCACAGGCTGCTCCCGCTGTATAATAATAATGCAATGACACCACAGGCTGCTCCCGCTGTATAATAATAATGCAATGACAGCACAGGCTGCTCCCGCTGTATAATAATAATGCAATGACACCACAGGCTGCTCCCGCTGTATAATAATAATGCAATGACAGCACAGGCTGCTCCCGCTGTATAATATAACAATAGTAATGCCATGACACAAATTATTATACAGGGGAAGCAGCCTGTGGTGCCATTGCATTATTATTATACAGAGGGAGCAGCCTGTGGTGTCATGGCATTACTTTTATATTATACAGGGGGAGCAGCCTGTGGTGTCATGGCATTATTATTATACAGGGGGAGCAGCCTGTGGTGTCATGGCATAATTTTGTATTCATGTATTTTATCCCTCAGGCTCCTTTACTGCTGCTGCTGCTGCGGCTCCAGTAATTTCAATACCTGGCGCCGCGGCCTGTCCTGCTGCGGCCCCCCGACTCGGCCTGCCTTCCTTCCTCTCTGCAGACGCGTGGGTGGGAGGCGTCATCGTCATGACGTCCCCACCCAGCGTCTGCCACTGCCTCGATAAGAGGGAACAGGCTGCCGGACCCTCCTCCACGTAGCTGCGGAGTCCGGCGGCCATGTTCCTGTAGCCGCAGACATCTTAAAAGACCACAAGAACATGGCCGCTGGCAGTGCAAATAAACCTCTCAAAAAAGATCTTAAAAAAAAGAGAATAAAAGGTGAAGGCTGGCGGCGGCTGCGCGGGCCACATGACGAGGTCTGTCGGGCTGGATTTGGCCCGCGGGCCTTGTGTTTGACACCCGTGCCTTAGAAGGAAAAATGTTTTCACGGTCAGGGCAACCAAACTATGGAACTCTCTTCCTGGTGAGGTGGTGTCGGCAGATGGTGAGGTGGTGTCGGCAGATGGAGAAATGGTGTCGGCAGACACATTAAATATGTTTAAAATAAGGTTGGACAAACATTTATTGGTTAAAAACATCCAGGTTTACAGTTAAGAATAAAAATCTGTCTTTAAAATAAAATATCAGTATACAATAAATAAAATAAGGGTTAAGCTTATAAACAAAGGTTGAACTAGATGGACGCAAGTCTTTTTTTCAGCCTTAACTACTATGTAACTATGTAATTTCATTATTGCAACATTTGTTTTACAGGTGGAACTACAGGAAACATTGTTCCTTTTAATGACCCACATGCTGGTACTTGTGGTTCTCCAATTACCAGCAAGTGGGGGAGGCTTGTTGGGACCTGTAGTTCCACAGGTAAAACACAATATTAATTCTTACTTTTGCACTAATTGCTATTAACTTGGCATCCACCGCACAAGGGTGCCGGGAGTTGCCTGAGGCTTCAACCCTGGCCCTTGGGGGGCCTAGAGGGTGTGGATCCCTTTATTGTGGGGTCCCCACTCACCCAGGGACCACAGCTAGGGCTAACTCGTTGGCGGTTAAAGCCATGGACTCATATAAAAGTGACCCCCGGTTGTGGCAATAGTTTACGGACTAGTGGTGTCCTCTGCTGGTTTCAAAAATACAGGGCACCTCTACTGTCCTTCATTGTTTCCCTGTACTTTTGGAACCAGGACCAGTCCAAGAACCCAGGATTGGTTATACTTAGGAGGGGGGACCCCACGCAGGTTTTTTTTATTTTTGACTCTTCTGTATTCTTTCTTTTACATACAGAAGCATCATACCGATCTGACTTCATGTTTGGCCGTCTCTGGCTGCCGGTAATCTTGGCAACCAAACACAAATGACTTTACCATTGGAAAATACGAATCCAGAGAACACGACAGCTTAGTAAATTACCGGATATTTTCTCCTAAAACAGACACGTTCACGTTCGGAACCAGTCGAAGTACTTAAAAAACTAAAGAAACATTGAAAAGCTTATATTAGCTATATATATATTTAACACTACATAACACTGAGCAATAATATGTTACAGGATGAAGCTTCTCAGGTGACCGTAATCATCCTCTAGATCCAGAACCTTTTCCAGCATCAGCTCCTCATCCAGCGCTGCCTCAGCTGCACCTCCTACTGGTGGAGTATCGTCCAATGTCAGGGGCGAAACTTCCTCTGGGCTAGAGATGTCCCCATCCCAAATGTCACTGTCCCACTCCAGGGTCCTCCAGATCTCCTGCAGCACCGGGGAGCTGGTGTTATCTAAATATCACAAAAGGTTTAACTGTTTGGTGATCGGTCCTACCATACAACCTATACCCAGCATCGAGCCCAGTGTCCCCTACTGAGCAAATAAGAAATCAGCACAGTTCTTAGTAACCAATGGGGAAACGTAACTCCTGCAGCTAGTGGTGCCCCAGGCCTCCTGGAGACGCCACCTTAACCATGAATATAGAACTGGGGGAACCTATGCGTTCTTCACTAAGACCACAGAGATTATATCCTGACCCAAGTGATGCATTAAGTGTACATCTGACAGAAGCATGCCCGTTATCACAAATACTAATATACTAGGTGATTTATCGCACCCTACGCTCGCTCTTCACACCGGCGTAAGGGGCTGCACCTCCTTAACCTGTGAACATGGGGGGGGGGGGGTAGGGTGCTATGTAGGGGGTGAGTAGGTGCTTGGGGGTGGTGGGGTGCAGGGGAGATGCTGGCGGGAGGGGGTGGGGGCAGAGATGCTGCGGGGAGATGGGTGGAGGGGGGGTGCGGTGCTGGTGGAGATTCTGCCAGGGGGGCGCGGTGGTGGTAATTATAATTGTACTGGGGACGGGTTGGGGTGGATGCTGGCATTAAATTAAAGGAAGTGCGGACATGGATACGCATGGGAGGGGTGGGGGATATGGTGTGGGGGGAGATGCTGTAGGGAGATGGGGTGTTCGTGCAGGCCGAGATGCTGGCAAGAGATATAGGAAGGTGTTGCAGGCCGAGATGAGGGCAGGAGGGGAGGTGGGGGTGTGGGAGAAGATGCTGCAGGGAGTGGGGGTGGCAGTGCATGCAAAGATGCTTACGGCAGTGCAGAAGGAGATGGTGGTGGGAGAGGGGGGTGTTGCGGGTGGAGAAGTTGGGGGGTTTGTGTGCGGAGATGTGCGTGGGGAGATGCTGGTGGGAGAGGGGGGGTGTTGCGGGTAGAGATGCTGCCACCTGTGGGAGGGGTGGAGATGCTGATAAGGGGATGCACCTAGTATAATTATACGTGCGTGTGGAGTTGGGGGGGGGGGGGTAAGGGGTGCGCATCGAGATGCTGCCAGGCTCGGGCGGGAAGTTGAGCGTGGGTGCAGATGCTGGGGCAGGAGGTTGCGGACGTAGATGCTGGCTGGTGGTGGTGGTGGTGGGGGGGGGTTTGTGCACGTGGATAGGGGGGGGGATGGTGGGGATGGAGAAGAATCCGGGAGGGGGTGAGGGTGGAGATGCAGGTGGCGTGGGTGTAGATGGTTGTGGTGTGGGTGAGGGTGTAGAAGCTGGCAGGCCAGAGGGGGGTGCGCCTGGAGTGGCTGACGCTGGCTGGTGGGTGCGGGCGGAGGGGGGTGCATAGAGACGCAGCCGGGCAGGGGCGGGTGGAGATGCGGGCTGGAGTTGGGAAATGGAGATGCTGGGGAAGGGCGGGTGGTGATGTTGCTTGGCGGGAGGGGATGACGGTGGGGGATGAGGGGTTTATTAGCGGGTAGCGCCCAAACTGCTGGGCAGGTGTGCGCATGGAGATGGGTGGGGGGCTGGGGAGTGCAGGCGGCCAGAGATGCTGTGGGGGTGGTGGTTGTTGCGGGTGATGATGATGGCATGGAGGGTGGGTGGAGCGCATTGAGATGCTGGGGGTGGGGTGGCTGCGGATGGAGATGCCAGGGGGTGCGGGTTCACTTGTGGCTATGGGGGATATGCGGCTTGTACACACAACTCTTGGGGGGGCGGGGTTGAGTGTGTAACCCCGCCAAGCGTTACACACACAGTGATTGACACATCAGGCTAATCTCTTATATGTTTAGCCAGATGTGTCAATTATGTGTGTGTATAACGCTGGGCGGGGTGTAACTCCGGCCAGCGTCACACACACACATGATTGGCACATTTGGCTAAATATATAAGAGATTATATTTGAAGTTCACAAAGAGACCATTCAGTAGGATTTATTCTACAGCAAGAAAAAGCCAGAGAAGTTTACGCAGCACCAAGTACACCCACTGGCATCACCTGTACTTACCCTGGCACCCTCACCTGGATCCGCCATTATGGCAAGGAAGCATGGCCTCTTGATGTTAATCCATATCCCCTGATACATTCTATTCTGGGGGGTGTGACTGTGTGCCGCATCCCTGCCATAGTGTGGATGACCCACACACCATAACACCATCTGACGCTAACACAGCGGAGCAGCTCTGGTATTCTGGTGTAACCCCATAGCATGGCATCACCCCGTGCGGCCCACCCCCCTAATGACACTGCTGACTACACCCCCATTATTCTCCCTTTTTCTTCCCTCTTCTGCAGAGGGTATTATGACCCATATATTGGCAGCAGTTATTGTATACACCCTCATTAGTGCACATGGGGACCTTGGTGACATATATGAGTTTCTCACCAATGAAAGCTCTAAGGTCCCTGGTGACATCCTGCGGACTCAGATCTCTTGATAGATCCTCAGGATGCAGTAACTGTAGCTCCTCACTGTAGGGAGAGGAGAGGAACAATGTCACACTGTGATTGGTCTGTACAGATATTTCACCATTGGTGGCAGCTCTCAAACTAACGGACCAATTACCATGAGGATAGAATAGCCGATTCAGTGTAACCCTGACATAATTATATTACAGTTCCGTTATAAAGTACTATCCTCCATTGCAGAAAGCAGAAGCCTCACCCACAATTGCTGAGCATGCAGTGATTTAAGCTGCAGTTAAATCATTGGCCCAACCCTGTGTATGTATTAACCAATCCGCAAACAGCAAGTGTGTCAGATTACTCTGCCGAAGTCACATAGTGACTGTATGTATGACAGCGCGTAACCCATATATAGCGCCAGGCAGAGAGAAAGTAGGAGGGAATTTGCCACCATGCCGGACCACCACCCAGTGCCTTGGATTGTCTGAAGCTGCTCTGGTGGTACCTAGAAGAAGAGCTAGATGTGGTTGCGGCCCACCAGCTACACATGATGGTCCTACAGGGCCTCCTTGGTTATTGGGGTCCTGTGGCAGGTGGTATTGTGGCTAGTGGAAGGGCTGCCACTAGATTTAGATTTGATTCTTCCAGAGGCACATGGCCTACATATCAGAGATGCACCAAAGCTTCTAGTAGGTGGGCCAGACCTCATGAACATGGCTGCCGCTCAGCTTCTGCCTAGAAATGAGGTCTGTCTCAGCTTCCTTCTAGATATGGGTCTCAGCGGGTAACTGGTACAGTAGCTTCATCCTGGCCCAAGCAGAGGGTTATACCTGCTGAAGGGAACATGACAGACACTGTGCTCCCATGTGTAGTCCTCAGATGGTCCCATGTACTCACAGTCAGCACCCACAGGACCCCAAAATATGGACATTAGTTTATTACTTATTGGAGATTTTGTGAGTCACCCGGACTTGGGTCCCAGCCACACTGCCATCTAAATGACGTTATAAGAGAAATGTTTTAAAAGTTTTAGTCTTGGAGTTAACGCTTTAAGTCTTCTATATAATAAGTTGAAGAGTCTGTGTGCGTGTGTGTGTGCGTGTCCGTCGCATTGCGGACACACCGTGGCACTCAGAGACACCAAATTTGGCACCGGCGGCTGGGGTGGGGAGGGGGGGAGGCGCCCCCCCATTAACGGCGGGGGTGGGGAGGCCAGCGGGGAGGGGGGGCGCCCCCCCATTAACGGCGGGGGGGCGCCCCAAACCAATCTACGCCACTGAGAACACACACACAGGGCCGTTTCTAGACAATTTAGCTCCCAGGGCAAAGGAATGAAAATGCGCGCCCCCCCCCCCCCAAAAAAAAGTGAACATGTCATAGAAAAAATTGCGCGCGCCGCAGGCGCGCGCGGCAAAATAGGGGGCGTGGTTTATTTTTAAAGGGGGTGTGGCTTAATATAAGGGCGTGGTCTAGCAGGAAAATAATTACCTTACATCTCACCTTTGCAACCTGCAGGTCCAGATATTGGTTACCGCAGGAATTGTCATTGTACTGTGATGTCACTGTGTGAAGGCCACACAGTGACATAAAAATATAAAGGCCCACACAGTGACCTAGTACGCCTCACAGATCAAGGCCAAACAAAGACAGGCTACTTGAATCATTATACACTATTTATCCGTGATTCCAATTACACATGACGCCGCACACCGTGATGACAATTACACATGACGCCGCACACCGTGATGACAATTACACATGACGCCGCACACCGTGATGACAATTACACATGACGCCGCACACCGTGATGACAATTACACATGACGCCGCACACCGTGATGACAATTACACATTACGCCGCACACTGTGATGACAATTACACATTACGCCGCACACTGTGATGACAATTACACATTACGCCGCACACTGTGATGACAATTACACATTACGCCGCACACTGTGATGACAATTACACATTACGCCGCACACCGTGATGACAATTACACATTATGATGCCCGTTACACCCCACACTGTGATGGCAATTACACAATACTCTCCACACCGTAATGCCTATTACACATTATGCCCCACACGCCGCTGCCGCACAACTCATGCCGTTTACTAATATGCCCCCACAGAGGCATATATGCCCCCACAGTGCCACACATATGCCCCCACAGTGCCACACATATGCCCATACAGTGCCAGATACGCCCCCACAGTGCCACATATATATGCCCCCAGTGCCAAATATGCCCCTAGTGCCACAGATATGTCCCCAATGCCACACATATGCCCCCGCAGTGACACACATATGCCCACCACAGTGTCACACATATATGCCGCCACAGTGCCACACATATGCCCATACAGTGCCACATATATATGCCCCCACAGTGCCAGATGTGCCAGATATGCCCCCACAGTGCCACACATATGCCCATACAGTGCCACATATATATGCCCCCACAGTGCCAAATATGCCCATAGTGCCACAGATGTGTCCCCAGTGCCACACATATGCCCCCACAGTGCCACATATATGCCCCCACAGTGCCACATATATATGCCCCCACAGTGCCAAATATTCCCATTGTGCCACGGATGTGTCCCCAGTGCCACACATATGCCCCCACAGTGACACATATATGCCCCCACAGTGCCAGCAGCACAACTTACTGTTTCTCTGGGTCTCCCCCTCCAGTCCCCCGCTGGTGCTGTTGGTGCTGCTGCTTTCACTGTGTCCCTGAGCCGTCAGCCATTCATATCTCGCGGGCTGGCTCCTGATTGGCTGCCAGCCCGCGAGCTCCTATGATTGGCTGACAGCCTAATGACACAGTGAGCGAGGGGAAGGAGAGCGTCGCGCGATGCGCTCCCCTCCCCTCGGAAATCACTCACCCGGCTGTACCTGCTCAGTCTGTCCGTTTCGGAGTAGCGGACAGGGAGAGGGGGAGGGAGGGGGCGGAGGCAGCGACGGCGGAGGCGGCGACGGGCGGGCGTCAATGGGGTGAGCTCAGCTGCCGGCCGGGCGCCCCGGCTGTTTAAAAGAGGTGGACAAGCCGTGCGGCGCCCCGGGCTGCTGCACGGCTTGTCCGCCTGTAGAAACGGCCCTGCACACACACTTATACATTGCCAGGATATGCACAGCACACTACACACACATATATACGTAGCGCACCTCACAAACTTACACATTCGGCAGATATACACACAACACAACACACACACACACATAACACACAACTCACAGTACAACACACACCAACATTCACTACAACACACACCCAAAAACAGTACAATACACAGAACACACACTTAAACATTGCACACATACAAACACATAACATACCTCTAACAGCACAAGACACACCCACATTCACCACACACACCCAAAAAAACAGTGCAACACACACAAAACACACATTTAAACTTTGCACAGATACACAAAGACACAACACACACATACTGTATATACATAGCACACCTCACACACTTACGCATTGGACAGATCCATACAATATAACACACAAAACCACATACATTACAACACACACAAAAACAGTACAACACACACAAACACACAGAACACATAAAAAATAATTTGCCGTTTATTTAACAGTCTGTACCGGCAAATAAAAACTGTACCTAATGTACCATTTCTACTTTGTTTCCCAATATCCGTCTCTCCAGTCCTCCAGTTGCACTGAGAAATCTTTGTCCTGGCCAATGCACCCATTGATCAATACAAAGTGGGTACACTGCACTCACCCTGTTAGTCAGTTGGATATCAGGCACTGCTCTGCCTTAAGGGTTTCCCAGACTCTTTTGGTTCATAGATAATGTTTGGTCGATGGGCATGAGCGCTGCATGCATTTGTTTGAATGTTATGAGTGTAAGAAGTTGAAGAATAAGACTGAGATGAAGATTTGTCACGTTATAGTGTACAATTTACTCAATAAATCGTGAAAAAAATATGTGTACATAGAAGTACAATCAAGAAATGAAAGTAGGATTAAAAAAATAAATTCTGATTCAAACTGATAATTGTTTGGATGGCGGTGGGTTGCGAAACAAATCTATAGGTGGAGGGGGTATGGATATTGTGGGCATAATTGTTGTTTGGTACACCTACAGGGGGTACCCAGATGACGAGAAATTTTCACTACAGTGTCACCGTAGGGGGATTTCCAATTGGGGTTCAGGTGGTCTTTTAGGGACCCCTTTACAATCCCGTTGGTCTCTTCTCCTGGTGCCTACGGTCTCCCTCAGTGATTGACTATCATTAAGGGAGACCGTAAGCTCAAGGAGAAGAGACCTACAGGATTGTAAAGGGTCCCTAAAAGACCACCTGGACCCCAATTGGGAATCCCCCTATGGTGACAATGTGACCGTGACACTGTAGTGAAAATCCCATCAATTGAGGGCCCCATGTAGGTGTAACAAACACCAATTATGCCCACAATATCCATACTCCCACCTATAGATTTGTTTCACAACCCACCCCATCCAAACAATTATCAGTTTGAATCAGAACATATTTTTTAATCCTACTTTCATTTCTTGATTGTACTTCTATGTACACTTACATTTTTTTCACGATTTATTGAGTAAATTGTACACTTTGTAACATGGCAATTCTTTTTCTCAGTCTTATTCTTCAACTTCTTACACTCAAACCTTATCAATGCACCCATTGATGATTGTGATGGCTGGATCAGTGGATTGGCTCGGCGGGTGTAGGGAAGAATTTGGCCCATTGCACCCATTCCACCCATTCCCAGTGGGGCATTACAGTGGTGCGGGTAGCGTGCGTTGCGTCATGACATCATGTGGCCAGGCCCGTGGACCTGCTCCCACACTCAGAGGCTGCCCCACTGTTTGGTAGAGATGCCCGGTGCATGTGCTTTACAGATCCCCAGACCTCAGGGACTGCTGCAGGTTCGGTGAGGGGAGTGGCAGTGGCAGGGAGCAGTGAATTTTTAATTAATTATGGCGGGGTAAGTAACGCCCACCCCGGTCCCTTCGCACTCAGCGCCTGTAATTACACACCCTAGAAACTGTACAATTTGAAAGTATAGAAATGGAGGTGTGGCCACGTCCCTTTCTGATTTTGTACCGATTTCTGACCCTCAGATGTTGGAGGATATGTCATACAGTAGGTGCTAAATCTCAGGAGTGGATGTGGAATTCATCAACACATACAGGTTATCAACTCAGGAGCGTTGTGTTTCAAACAACAACACCACACCTGATTTCATTGCCGTCATTGAGTATCAATGCAAACACATTCTAACATTATGGTGGAATCTATAACAAATTACAATCTTAGGTCTTTGGCACAGCATACTGTAAGATGACATTTTTCAGCAATTTTGGAAAAAAAGAAACCCCAAGGGTTTCCCGGGCAACGCCGGGCGGGTCAGCTAGTGTATAATAAGCGTCCCTTCTATCTAGCGCCATTCCCAGGCGATGAGGATTGCGGCTGGACAGATGACGAGTGCTGCTTTTTTGCACCTTCCGGCAGATTTAGCGCAGTGCGTTATGTACGCCTGCATGTAACTGTTACCAAGCCTACAGCAAAGCTATGTCATATCCCAGGACTACAGACATGTGGCTGACATGCAACGAGGAACGTGTACTTAGCAAGAAGACACGTATAAGTGTCCTAACCATAGATGTCCCCCTTAACAGCAACTTCATATTGTGCTATCTTCTACCTGTGCTGCTCCGGAGATGGAGCATTGCGGATCTGCAAGACGATCTCGATACGGGTCAATGGCTTTTGGATGCTTGGGCGCTGGTTAGCAAGGTGGCCCTCTGTAGGGTTCAGTCTCATGCTCTCCAGAGGCTGGTGCAGAATGGTGGGACTGCCAGGGGGGCTGTATTGGTGCTCTGGAGGCTGTTGCAGGATGGTGGCACTGCCAGGGGGGCTGTATTGGTGCTCTGGAGGCTGGTGCAAGATAGTGGCACTGCCAGGAGGGGGGCTGTATTGGTGTTCTGGAGGCTGGTGCAGGATGGTGGCACTGCCAGGAGGGGGGCTGTATTGGTGCTCTGGAGGCTGGTGCAAGATAGTGGCACTGACAGAGGGGCTGTATTGGTGCTCCAGAGGCTGGTGGAGGATGGTGGCACTGCCAGGAGGGGGGCTGTATTGGTACTCCCGAGGCTGGTGCAGGATGGTGGCACTACCAGGAGGGGGGCTGTATTGTTGCTCCTGAGGCTGGTGCAGGATGCTGGCACTGCCAGGAGGGGGGCTGTATTGGTGCTCCTGAGGCTGGTGCAGGATGGTGGCACTGCCAGGAGGGGGGCTGTATTGGTACTCCCGAGGCTGGTGCAGGATGGTGGCACTGCCAGGAGGGGGGCTGCATTGGTGCTCCTGAGGCTGGTGCAGGATGGTGGCACTGCCAGGAGGGGGGCTGTATTGGTGCTCCTGAGGCTGGTGCAGGATGGTGGCACTGCCAGGAGGGGGGCTGCATTGGTGCTCTGGATGCTGGTGAAGGACAGTGGGACTGCCAGGGGGGCTGTATTGGCACTCTACTGAACCTGATCCCTCTAACATATGGGGCAGGGAAGGCTGGTAGATCCGCAGGGAACAGACAGAGCACAGATAACCCTCCAGGGCTTTATCAATAGAGTCCAATAGATCCACCCTGCATTTCATCAGCTTCTCAGACATGGCACCTAAAGGAGAATAATATGATACTATACATCAGACAGAATAAGGCATTGGCCAAACTATATATAGGGTATAAAGTGTAACTATCACCTATGGTAACTATATAGGGTATAAATATAATGTTAGTATAACCTATAGTAAATATATATATATATAGAGAGAGAGAGAGATACACTTATAGTAACTATATACAGGGTATATAGTGTTATCACCTATAGTGACTATATATAGGGTATATTGTGTTACACCGATGTTAGTAAGTATCACCTATAGTAACTATATATAGGGTATATAGTGCTATTATAACTTATATTGACCATATATAGGGTATATAGTGTAACTATCACCTATGGTAAATATATAGGGTATAAATATAATGTCAGTATAACCTATAGTAAATATATAGGCAAAGAAGCAGACAGCGGCACTCTGGGAATTTTCAAAAACGTATATTAGTGCAAAAATAGCATACCAACGTTTCGGGGCATAAGGTACCCCTTTGTCAAGGTGAACAGTGCAGTAACGTTACTGCACTGTTCACCTTGACAAAGGGGTACCTTATGCCCCGAAACGTTGGTATGCTATTTTTGCACTAATATACGTTTTTGAAAATTCCCAGAGTGCCGCTGTCTGCTTCTTTGCCTACTCCTGCACAACTGTTCCAGAAGGCACCTGGGTCCCTGACCAGCTGGAGGAGTGCCAGGTCAACACACACCTTGCTATATATATATATATATATATATATATATATATATATATATATATATATATATATATAGAGAGAGAGAGAGAGAGAGAGAGAGAGAGAGAGAGAGAGAGAGAGAGAGAGAGAGAGAGAGAGAGAGAGAGAGAGAGAGAGAGAGAGAGAGAGAGAGAGAGAGAGAGAGAGAGAGAGACACTTATAGTAACTATATACAGGGTATATAGTGTTATCACCTATAGTGAATAAATAAATAGGGTATATAATGCAAGTATCGCCTATAGTAACTATATATAGGGTATATTGTGTTACACCGATGTTAGTAAGTATCACCTATAGTAACTACATATAGGGTATATAGTGCTATTATCACCTATATTGACTATATATAGGGTATATAGGGTGAAAGTGAGAGATTGTCTCGATAAAGGGCCACCAGCCCGAAACGTTGACCCACACAGTTCTGTGTACATTGTTTATTTTTACTTGATACTGCCGCCGTGCAGTTATACAAATCTTGCGAGTGCCCTCTGTATAGTATACATAGTGTTACACCTAGAGTAACTATATATACTGTAGGGTATATAGTGTTATCACCTATAGTAACTCTAACTCTATATAGGGTATGTAGTGTTATTATAACCTATAATAACTAAATATAGAGTATATCGTTTTATCATCTATTGTAACTATACTGTATATAGGATATATATAGTGTTACACCTATTGTAACTATATATATATATATACATACACACACACACACACACACACACACATATATATATATATATATATAGTGATATAATAACCTATAGTAACTATATATAGGATATATAGTGGTATTCTCACCAATAGTGACTACATATAGGGTATGTAGTGTTATTATCACCTATAATAAGTATATATAGGTAGTGTATATATATATATATATATATATATATAGTGTTACAAATATAGTAACTATATTTAGGGTATATAGTCTTATTATCACCTATAGTAACTACATATAGGGTATATAGTGTTATTATCACCAATGGTAGCTGTAACCGGCTGCCATGATATGAGACAGAGTTAATATTGCAGCAGTTCCAGCCAATATGGAGAACATGAGTAAGCCCCTTGTGAAAGTATGCGTATCCATGGCAATACTTGGAGCCAATCAGAGCAGCAGACATATTGGATGTCGCTGTGCAGCTAAGAAACAATTATATACAACAGAAAAGCTACATTAAGTGAAAGTGTTTCCTACAAACAGCGCATTTTGCAGTAGGATTGGGCAGTGATAGCACCAGCCACTTTGTGTAGGCCGCCATTTTGCAGTATGATTGGGCAGTGATAGCATCTGGACACTTTGTGTAGGCCGCCATTTTGCAGTTAGATTGGGCAGTGATAGCACCAGGCAGGGCCAGACTGGCCATCTGATACTTCTGGCAAATGCCAGAAGGGCCGATGGCCTTGTGGGCCGATTTTGTGGACTGAGCGGACTGAGGACACTCACTGGCCTGCAGGGAAGTCCTTACAGCTGGCCACTGCGAGTTTGTGGGTAGCGGTGGCCGAGCTGCACTTCCTGCAGCTGTCACATCACAGAGCAGCAAGCAGGACACTGACACAGGCTCCCCGTGCATGCAGAATCTGCACCTCCAACTCCAACTAGGTCTGCCTGCAGTGAGCAGTGCTGCCTCCGTCCTCCTCCCCACCACATTGGCGGGTGAGTGCTCTGGGGGAGTGGGGGCCGTATTTACTACTGGAGGGAGTGGGGCCTGGGTGCTGTATTTACTATTGGGGGGAGTGAGGGCTGGCTGTTTTTATTACTGAGGGGATTAGGGGTTGTGTTTACTACTGGGGGAGTGGGCGCTGTATTTACTACTGGGTGAGTGGGTGCTGTATTTACTACTGGAGGGAGTGGGCGCTGTATTTACTATGGGGGGGGGGGAGTGGGCGCTGTATTTACTACTGGAGGGAGTGGGCGCTGTATTTACTACTGGAGGGAGTGGGCGCTGTATTTACTATTGGGGGGGGGGGGGAGTGGGCGCTGTATTTACTATTGGGGGAGTGGGGGCTGGCTGTATTTATTACTGAGGGGAGGGGTTTAGAAATTGTAATAAGAGGACAGGGGGCTGTTAATATTAATATTACTGGAGGGGCTGTTATGTGGGCAATGTTTAAGGTGCACTACTTGGGGACATTACTGGGGGCATAATATGGGCATTACTTGTGTGTCATAATATGTAATGGGCAATACAGTGTGCGGCAATGTGTAATGGGAATAACGATGTGTTCCATAATGTGTAATGGGCATAACGACATGTTCCATAATGTGTAATGCCACCTTTTGGTGATGCCACACCTCCTTTCCATGAGGCCATGCCCCTGCTTCGCCGCACAAGGGTCCCACCTACTACAGGTGTGCTCAAAATGCCAGGGCTGATTTCTGGTCCCAGTCCGGCCCTGGCACCAGGACACTTTGTGCAGGCCGCCATTTTGCTGTAGGATTGGGCAGTGATTGCACCAAGACACTACGTGCAGGCCGCCATCTTGCTGTAGGATTGAGAAGAGATAGCACCAGGACACTTTATGCAGGCTGCCATTTTGCTGTAGGATCGGGCAGTGATAGCCCTAGGACACTTCATACAGGTCGCCATTTTGCAGTAGGATTGAGCAGTGAAAGCACCAGGACACGTGGTGCAGGCCGCCATTTTGCTGTAGGATCGGGCAGTGATAGCACCAAGACACTACGTGCAGGTCGCCATTTTGCTGTAGGATTGGGCAGTGATAGCACCAAGACACTACGTGCAGGTCGCCATTTTGCTGTAGGATTGAGCAGAGATAGCACCAGGACACTTCATGCAGGCCGCCATTTTGCAGTAGGATTGGGCAGTGATAGCATCAGGACACGATGTGCAGGCCACCATTTTGCAGTAGGATTGGGCAGTGATAGCACCAGGACACGATGTGCAGGCCACCATTTTGCAGTAGGATTGGGCAGTGATTGCACCAAGACACGTTGTGCAGGCCGCCATTTTGCTGTAGGATCGGGCAGTGATAGCACCAGGACACGATGTGCAGGCCGCCATTTTGCTGTAGGATTGAGCAGAGATAGCACCAGGACACTTCATGCAGGCCGCCATTTTGCTGTAGGATCGAGCAGAGATAGCACCAGGACACTTCATGCAGGCCGCCATTTTTCTGTAGGATCGGGCAGTGATAGCACCAAGACACTACGTGCAGGTCGCCATCTTGCTGTAGGATTGAGAAGAGATAGCACCAGGACACTTCATGCAGGCCGCCATTTTGCTGTAGGATCGGGCAGGGATAGCACCAAGACACTACAAGCAGGCCGCCATCTTGCTGTAGGATTGAGAAGAGATAGCACCAGGACACTTCATGCAGGCTGCCATTTTGCTCTAGGATTGGGCAGTGATAGCCCTAGGACACTTCATACAGGTCGCCATTTTGCAGTAGGATTGGGCAGCGATAGCACCAGGACACTTCATGCAGGCCGCCATTTTGCTGTAGGATCGGGCAGTGATAGCACCAAGACACTACGTGCAGGCCGCCATCTTGCTGTAGGATTGAGAAGAGATAGCACCAGGACACTTCATGCAGGCCACCATTTTGCCGTAGGATTGGGCAGTGATAGCACCAGGACACGATGTGCAGGCCGCCATTTTGCAGTAGGATTGGGCAGTGATAGCACCAAGACACGATGTGCAGGCCACCATTTTGCAGTAGGATTGGGCAGTGATAGCACCAGAAACAAAGCATTCTGTCCCTCCTGGAGAGGGTCATGTTGGGCGGTATGGAGATAGCACCAGGACACTACATGCAGGTCACCATTTTGCTGTAGGATTGGGCAGTGATAGCACCAGGACACTTTGTGCAGGCCGCCATTTTGCTGTATAGCACCAGGACACTACGTGCAGGTCACCATTTTGCAGTAGGATTGAGTAGTGATAGCACCAGGACACGTTGTGCAGGTCGCCATTTTGCAGTAGGATTGAGTAGTGATAGCACCAGGACACGTTGTGCAGGTCGCCATTTTGCAGTAGGATTGAGTAGTGATAGCACCAGGACACTATGTGCAGGCCGCCAGTTTGCAGTAGGATTGGGTAATGATAGCACCAGGGCACTATATGCAGGCTGCCATTTTGCTGTTGGATTGGGCAGTGATACCACCAGAACACTACGTGCAGGCCACCATTTTTCAGTAGGATTGGGCAGTGATAGCACCAGGACGCTTCGTGCAGGCTGCCATTTTGCTATAGGATTGGGCAGTGATAGCACCAGGACGCTTCGTGCAGGCCGCCATTTTGCTGTATAGCTCCAGGACACAACGTGCAGGTCGCCATTTTGCAGTAGGATTGGGCAGCGATAGCACCAGGACACTTCATGCAGGCCGCCATTTTGCTGTAGGATCGGGCAGTGATAGCACCAAGACACTACGTGCAGGTCGCCATCTTGCTGTAGAATTGAGAAGAGATAGCACCAGGACACTTCATGCAGGCCACCATTTTGCCGTAGGATTGGGCAGTGATAGCACCAGGACACGATGTGCAGGCCGCCATTTTGCAGTAGGATTGGGCAGTGATAGCACCAGGACACTTCATGCAGGCCGCCATTTTGCTGTAGGATCGGGCAGGGATAGCACCAAGACACTACAAGCAGGCCGCCATCTTGCTGTAGGATTGAGAAGAGATAGCACCAGGACACTTCATGCAGGCTGCCATTTTGCTCTAGGATTGGGCAGTGATAGCCCTAGGACACTTCATACAGGTCGCCATTTTGCAGTAGGATTGAGCAGTGAAAGCACCAGGACACTATGTGCAGGCCGCTATTTTGCTGTAGGATTGGGCAGTGATAGCACCAGGACACTATGTGCAGGTCGCCATTTTGCTGTAGGATTGAGAAGAGATAGCACCAGGACACAACGTGCAGGTCGCCATTTTGCAGTAGGATTGGGCAGCGATAGCACCAGGACACTTCATGCAGGCCACCATTTTGCCGTAGGATTGGGCAGTGATAGCACCAGGACACGATGTGCAGGCCGCCATTTTGCAGTAGGATTGGGCAGTGATAGCACCAGGACACTACATGCAGGTCACCATTTTGCTGTAGGATTGGGCAGTGATAGCACCAGGACACTTCGTGCAGGCCGCCATTTTGCTGTATAGCACCAGGACACTACGTGCAGGTCACCATTTTGCAGTAGGATTGAGTAGTGATAGCACCAGGACACTATGTGCAGGCCGCCAGTTTGCAGTAGGATTGGGTAATGATAGCACCAGGGCACTATATGCAGGCTGCCATTTTGCTGTTGGATTGGGCAGTGATACCACCAGAACACTACGTGCAGGCCACCATTTTTCAGTAGGATTGGGCAGTGATAGCACCAGGACGCTTCGTGAAGGCTGCCATTTTGCTATAGGATTGGGCAGTGATAGCACCAGGACGCTTCGTGCAGGCCGCCATTTTGCTGTATAGCTCCAGGACACTACGTGCAGGCCACCATTTTGCTGTAGGATTGGGCAGTGATAGCACCAGGACACTACGTGCAGGCCGCCATTTTGCATGCTGTGGGATTTTTTCAATGAGATAGGAGTTCTTTTGAAGATTGGATATTGCTACGGACAACCAATCAGATTTTAGCAACATCACATCTTCAATAGAACTGCCATTTTAGTAAATAATCCACTGTGCAGAGCCAGATTAAGGGGGGGGGGGGTGTTAGTACCACAGGACCACCTCCCTGAACGAGCCCTCCTCCAACAGCAGCACAGCGGATCCGTGGCACTGCTCCCCTGTGACAGCCATCATAGCAGATCCCCCTTGATCTGGATCTGCACTAGAGATTAGACCTGGGATCCTAACAACAATTGTGAGGAAATTATTTGAGGGAATTTTAAGGGATGGTATCCGGAATTATTTAGAGAGGGTGGCCGGAGAGCCCGGCACACAGGGTTAAATGGCGGCTGCAGCACTGAAGGGGTTACCTCTCCGTACTTTGCCATTATTCAGAACAAGGGCACTTGACATGTTTTATACTGTATGAGCAGCACTGAGCTGGGACAGGACCCCTGCTGCAGTGTGAGATGAAGCCAGATGCTGGGCACAAAGTATATGTATTTATGAAATATATGTTTAGCACTGAGCTAGGACTGCACCCTATATTGTGTATATTGTATTGAATATTGAGGAATGCATTCTACACTTACAGTGCACTTTGTACCTTTCTGGAGGAAGGAATTTAGCAAATCATGGTGATGAAGAAATTAGATGCTAAATAGCTGTCAGAAGGTCTGTGAGTGGCCAATACACAGCAGGGAGTAGGCTCTGCGTTTGAAGCCCTGTGTAAAAGGTGTTGATACGGAAACTTGTATATGTCATGTGTCAACAAATCCATGCTTTCCTGTCCAATTAGTAAATATTCTAAGGAAATTGGAGTGAACCCTTTAACATGTAATCTGGATCTATTTATGACAGGGAAATGTTCCAATTGATATGTGAATGTAAATGTCCCAGGCATGTACACCTCCTGCCCAATGCTGAGTGGGTGGGGAGAACAGGGTGGAATTACCCCCTGTGGTGATGTGTGTTGTATTTTGGATAAAAATGCACCAAGTCTGCCTGGTTTTTGTACATCTCTACCTGATCTGAATGCTGTAACATTATCTGTATACTGTACCTCTTTCAGATCTATTGGCAATAAACCATCCTTTGCCCAAGACGACTGCTTCATCTTGCGACCAACAGAATTATTGCAATAGTTCCGTTCTTCGGCTGTTCTGGGCATAGCATCCAGCGTCTCCGCTCTGCCTGCTACCGAAGCAGAGGTCTGGAATCCCCTATTGGGCAGGTCCCGTGAGACCAGGAACCGCTATCTGTGGACCCGAAGGGCGTAGCCAGAACTTAAGGGCAGGCGTCCGGTCACAGAGGGGCATTGTATAATCAGTAGAAACCAGTATGGGTTTGTAAAACTCGTTCTTGCCAAACCAAATCCGTTATTACGAGGAGGTCAGCGAGAACCTGGATGCGGGGTATGCTGTAGACGTGATCTACCTGGACTTGGTGCCACATGAGAGGTCGGTCAACAAAATTGAGAATTTGGATCTTGGGGTAAAAATTTGTAGCTGGGTCAGAAACTGGCTGCTAGATAGAGAACAGGAAGTGGTGGTAAATGGGGCATTTTCAGGTTGGATACCTGTCCTAAGGGGCATACCACAGGGATCGGTGCTAGGGTCATTTCTATTAAACATATTCATTCATGATGTAGAATACTAAGCATAGTATCCATCTATGCGGATGACAGAACTGTGCAGGGTGATTAGAACGGACAAGGAGGTCTCCACACTACAGAGGGATTTACATAAACTACAGAAGTGGATGGAAAAATGGAAAATCAGCTTCAATGAGGTTATGCATCTTGGGGGACAAAACTAGTGAGCTACTCACAATCTGAATGGGGGGGGGGGGGATAAGGGTAAATCAAAACTGAAAAAATAACTATTCTGAAAACAACCTGGGGGCAGTGGTCAGTGTCATGGTGCCGCCAACAGGATACTAAGCGTGTATAAGAAGGGGCATGGACACTAGGGATGGCAATGTAATTATACCACAGTACAAGACACTGGTGAGACCTCATCTAGAAAGGTGCAGTGGTTATGGTGGAGAGAAGTGTAGGGATGGAGAAATGCAGGGGTAGGGACGGAGAGGTGGGGTGGAGAAGTGAGAGGGGGACAGAGGATGACAGGGAGGTGTGATAATAGAGCCTTGCAACAGTCATAAGGGACAGAGAAATGGAGCGGTGATAGAGGGGTGGAGGGAGAGGTGCTGGGGGGGGAGAGGTGTAGAGATGATGGGGTGACCTCTTCTCTAACAGTAGTACTTTCACTTCCTGGGGACAGGAGGAGGAGCCCAGGGGCAGAAGGGTCAGTACTCAGGCAGATTCAGGCCCATGTGGTTATTGGGAACACGCATGGTTCATAGTGCACAAGGTCTCCCTGCAATGAACTGATGCCAGAAAGCCCTTTCTGCGCCCAATATTGCCTAGTGCAGGCATGGCCAAGCTATGACCCTCCAGCTGTATGGTGACTAGAATTACTAGCTGGGTGAGCGATGGTGAGTGCACCCCTGGCACAGGAAGTTGTACATAGGTTACATAGTAGGTGAGGCTGAATCTAGTTCAACCTATGTTTAGAATAGTTTATCCCTTGTTGTATAGTATATTCTGATATTTTAAAGACATATTATGTTACTTATTTGTACCCATGGATGTTTTTAACCAATAAATGTTTATCCAACCTTATTTTAAACGTATTTATTGTCGGCCGTCACTACTTCTCCAGGAAGAGTTCCAAAGTTTGACTGCTCTGACTGTAAAGAAATTTGGTACTTATGTATTAGCAGGGCGCCCGGCTAGGCTACGCTGACAATGTACCTTGGGCTACGTTGTCAGCTAATATGTGCACTTACTTAGGGCAGGCGGCGGGGCCTGACCGGCGGATGTACTTAAGGCAGGCGGCCGGGCTTGACCGGCTTTGTCGGCAGGATGAAGGGCAGGCGGGAGGGCTTGACCGGCGGGTGTACTTAAGGCAGGCGGCCGGGCTTGACCGGCGTTGTCGGCAGGATGAAGGGCAGGCGGCGGGGCTTGAGCAGTGGCTGGGCGGAGATACATACATACGCGTCCCCTCGCAGAGCTCGCCACGCTTCGGGCTCGCCACACTTTTTAAAATTAACTCCACGCCCATGTGGACACTGGGGTTATGACGTGGATAGAGGGGATATGAACCATTATGTATTAGCACAGCTCCAACTACGTACATTACGTAGTTTGCACAAGTTACGTAGTTTGCGTAGCCAGCATAGTGGTGTATAGGTATTCTCAATACACCACTACACAAACTACGTAATGGGCGCCCTGCTAATACATAAGTACAATCATTTTTTTCTTGTAGATGAACAAAATCTTTTTTCTTCTAATCGAAACTCGTGCCCTCGCGTCCTAGATTCCTTTCTAGCAGAAAAAAGGGTGTTTGACGGTTCCTTATATTGGCCCCTAATATATTTATACATGTTGAGCATGTCCCCCCTTAAACGTCTCTTCTCTAGTAGAAATTGTCCCAGGTTGCTTAATCTTTCCTCGTAGCTTAAAGTCTCCATTCCCCTAATGGCTTTGTTGCTCTTCTTTGGATTTTTTCTAATTCTATGATGTCATTTTTATAGTGCGGGGCCCAGAACTGTACTCCGTATTCGAGGTGCGGTCTAACCAATGATTTGTACAGTGGCCTAATTACTTTTGAGTCCCTAGTTTCCATGCCCCTTTTAATACATGCGAGAATTTTGTTGCCCCTTTTTTGTTGCTATATTACATTGAGCACTACACTTCAGTTTGTTGTCAATTTGGACTCTTAGATCCTTTTCGAGTACTGAATTATGTCTGGAAAACTGGTTATGGCTCCCGAGGTGCATGACCTTGCATTTGATCACATTGAACCTCATCTTCCACTTTTTTGCCCACTCACCTAGATTGTCAAGATCGTTTTGAAGCGTGGTGACATCTTCTGATGATTTAATACCTCTGCTCAGTTTTGTATCGTCTGCAAAGATGGATACATTGCTGAGTAACCCCATCCCAATATCGTTAATAAAAATATTAAATGTAGGCTGGTGCACAGTGAGTGGCTGTATTGTGCCTGCAGAACCTTCACATCACATCCAGTAGTAGAATGTCTGTTACATACACAAAACCCCACTACAGGGTGCCCGGGCAGACAGAGCCTTCTGCTGGTGCTGCCCTATCCCAGTGCAAGCATCGTGACACAGGACAAGAGGGGGACACACAGTTCTGCTTTTTGTCTCCTCTCCAGGGTTTGTTCTCTGCAGCCTCCTGTACTGGAGAAGGTGGTGCATGTCGTCTACCCAGCACCAGCTGAGTCACCGCAAGGCACTGCTGGGGCTTTCCTGCATTGCAACACTGTTGTCACAATGCCAAGGAGGATATTCACAGTACAGGGGACAATTCCTTATACACCTTAACACACCCACACCGTCAGCATCCTGCACAGTCCTGTAATGCCGGCACACACATCTCTTCCTGACACCTTAAACTGTCCAGCAATGGCCTACATTGCCGACACACTGCACAATTATCTATTCCACATACACACTACACCGTCAGCATCCTGCACAGTCCTGTAATGCCGACACACTGCCCACATATCTCTTCCTGACACCTACACTGTCTAGCAATGGCCTACATTGCCGACACACTGCACAAGTATCTATTCCACATACACACTGCACCCTCAGACTCCTGCAGTCCTGTAATGCTGACACACTGCACATGTATCTATTCCTTACACCTGCACTGTCCAGCAATGGCCTACATTGCAAACACACTGCACAAGTATCTATTCCACATACACCAGGACACACTGCACCGTCAGCATCCTGAACAGTCCTGTAATGCCGACACACACTGCACACGCATCTATTCCTTAAACCTGGCCACACTGCACTGTCCAGCAAAGGCCTATAATGCCGACATACTGCACACGTATCTATTCCTCATACACCCGGATACACTGCACCGTCAGAATCCTGCACAGTCCTGTAATGCTGACACACTGCACCGTCAGGGTCCTGCACTCCTGTGACTGCTCTACAATATTGTAACAAGACAATGCTGTGCAGAACACAGGACAGCCAGCCATGTCACAACAAGCACCAGCCTGCATCTGGCCGTGGTACAGAACAGGGAGCAGCCGGAATGACTGTACACTCACCCGGCCTGCCACACAAAGGGAGTGGCAGAACACAGACTCGCCCCATTTGGCACACTCAGATGGAGCCAGCAACTACTCGCTTCCATCGAGGCCTAGGCGAGGAGTAACAGTAAATAGGCTCTCGGCCAGCAGAGCCCAAATGGGGAGTAACAGGATCTAGTCTAAGCCAGTGCGGCCTAGGCGCGAGTGCAGAGAGCCTGCCAGGGGCTTCTTTGCGCTCGCCATGCTGTCTGAGTCCAGGCAGTTGGGATCCCGACATCAGGCTAATGACTGTCAGGATTCCGACTGTTGGAACCCCATACCACACGCCTCGGGCCAGCGCAGCCTAGGAGCGGAGTAACAGTAACTAGGCTAAAAGGCTCTCGACCAGTGTGGCCTAGGCACAGAGTAACAGTAACAAGGCTCTCGACCAGTGCGGCCTAGACGGGTAGTAACAGTAACAAGGCTCGGTTAGCAGGGCCCAGACAGGGAGTAAGGGTAACTAGGCTCAGCCAGTGCCGTCTAGGCAGGTAGTAACAGTAACTAGGCTCGGCCAGCATGGTCTAGGCAGGGAGTAACAGTAACTAGGCTCTCGGGCAGCATGGCCCAGGTGGAGAGTAACAGTAACTAGGCTTTTGGCCAGCGTGGCCCAGGTGGGGAGTAATTGTAACTAGTCTCTCAGCCAGCGCGGCCTAGGCGGGGAGTAATTGTTAAGCCCTGTACACACACATTGATTTGCTTTTGATTCAATGTTAGATTAAATTTTCTATTAGATCTGGAATTAGATCTTTCCATTCAATTTGGCATTAGATCTGTACTTTTGCATTCGATATACATTCATGGTACATTGTACACATTCGATTTACTAGATCAAATTCGATATTTCCTTGGCTGCACAGTAGATTTTTCTGTTAGATTTTGTGAAAACAGGAGCGCGCATCGAATCGAATGTAGATCAAAAGTGACACAAAAACCATTCGATTTAGTTTAGGATTCGATTTTGCTTCTATAAGCAAAATTGAATTGAAAATCGGGAAAAATCAATGCATGTGTACAGGGCTTAACTAGGCCAACACGGCCTAGGCGGGAAGTAACAGTAACTAGGCACGGCCAGCACGGCACAGGTGGGGAGTAACAGTATCTAGGCTCAGCCAGTGCTGTCTAGACTGGGAGCAACAGTAACTGTCTCTCAGCCAGTGCGGAAGAGGCAGGGAGTAACAGTAACCAGGCTCTCGGCCAGCGCGGCCTAGGTGGGAAGTAACAGTAACTAGGCACGGCCAGTGCGGCACAGGTGGTGGGGGGTAACCGTATCTAGGCTCGGCCAGTGCTGTCTAGGCTGGGAGTAACAGTAACTAGGCTCGGCCAGTGCTGTCTAGGCTGGGAGTAACAGTAACTAGGCTCTCGGCCAGTGTGGAAGAGGCATTGAGTAACAGCATCTAGGCTCGGCCAGTGCTGGCTAGGCTGGGAGTAACAGTAACTATGCTCTCGGCCTGTGTGGAAGAGGCAGGGAGTAATTGTAACTAGGCTTGGCCAGTGCGACACAGGCAGGGAGTAACAGTAACCAGGCTCTCGGCCAGCGCGGCCTAGGTGGGAAGTAACAGTAACTAGGCACGGCCAGTGCGGCACAGGTGGTGGGGGTAACAGTATCTAGGCTCGGCCAGTGCTGTCTAGGCTGGGAGTAACAGTAACTAGGATCTCGGCCAGTGTGGAAGAGGCAGGGAGTAACAGTATCTAGGCTCGGCCAGTGCTGTCTAGGCTGGGAGTAACAGTAACTAGGCTCTCGGCCAGCGTGGAAGAGGCAGGGAGTAATTGTAACTAGGCTTGGCCAGTGCGACACAGGCGGGGAGTAACAGTAACTAGGCTCTTGCCTGATGCTGTGCTGCAAGTGACAACAGTAACACCAATACAGCACACAATCATGCACTTATTACACAAGCATAGAAGCCCGCCCCATCAGTGTGTACAACGCTGGGGGTATGAAATGGTTGACCTAAAGGCGGTCGACAATCACTAGGTCGACATGGGACAAGGTCATTAGGTCGACCATGGTTTTTTTTTTTTTACCCGAAAGGGAACACAGTCGACATGGACACAGGTTAAAGTACACAGCATGGCTCGCTACGCTCGGCACACTTATTCTCCCACCACACCCTAGTGGATGGTAGGGCATGAAATACCACCTGTCGGCACACATCAGCTCAAAAAACTGTGAAAAACCCCATGTCGACCTAATGACTGTCGACCGACCGACCGTATCCCCAGCGCTGGTATTCCTGTAATACAACACAACGTGGACGCGGTTACCAGCCAGCTCTCTTACAAACACCATGGGCAGCCTATGTGCATCCGGCCAATTCTTTAGAAACCAGTATCATCAGCAAGGTCACAGTGCATGGACTGGCGCACACATGCGAGTGATATAATTTACACCGTCTGTGAGTGAGAACAGCACACGCTACAGACACATTCTCTGACATTACTGCACGTATGAACTTTCAGTATGACTTTTAATTAACCCTTTTTCTCCCAGTTGTCCACAGCACATTCTGCTTCATGTTTCATTACTGCTCCCTTGTGGCAGAGCAGCGGTAGTGATCACACCGAGCATTCAGGAGTGCGGACGGCTGCATTACACCCGGCATCCTCTACATTGTACAGTGCTGGAGTCTGGGTAATACAAAGAGCAATAAATAAGACCCACCCAAAGTAGAGGAGGAAAGAAGACCCTGATTCCTACAGGGATGCAGCATAGTGGACTATTTACTGCCTCGTGCGCTCCAAATAGGATGCACCCAGTGGGCGGGCGGAGGGAGCCCAGGCAGTCCCCAGGGAGCTGACGGAGGGATCCCAGGCAGCCGATGGAGGGATCCCAGGCAGCCCCCAGGGAACTGCTGGTGGTGGAATCCCAGGGAGCCGGCGGAGAGATCTCAGGGAGCCAGCGGAGGGATCCCAAGCAGCCCCCAGAAATCGGTGGTGAAATCCCAAGGACCGGCGGAGGGATCCCAGGCAGCCCCCATGGAGCTGGTGATGGAATCCCAGGCAGCCGGCGGAGGGATCCCAGGCAGCCCCCATGGAGCCGGTGATGGAATCCCAGGCAGCCCCCATGGAGCCGGTGGTGGAATCTCAGGCAGCCGGCGGAGGGATCCCAGGCAGCCCCCATGGAGCCGGCGGAGGGATCCCAGGCAGCCCCCAAGGAGCCGGTGGTGGAATCTCAGGGAGCCGGCGGAGGAATCCCAGGCAGCCCCCAAGGAGCCGGCGAACACTTCTGACTAAGTGCTACAAGTACTTGTATTAAAAATAGACTTTTGAAAGGCTGCTGGTGTTCATCATTTCTTCAGATTAAACATGGAGAAAAGAATATTTGGAGCCAGGGATAATGAAATACTCCGTGTTGAGCATAAACAGAGTGTAGCAAACTATATATTAGCAATAGCTCTATAACTGGACAGTTCCCTATGGGTGGTGTATGATCTGTAATGAGGCCTCAGTAGTTTCCGCTGTATGTGGTTATGTACATGGCAGAAAGACGGCATTAGTTGGTGTCCATTAAGTCCGAGTCTTTCTGTCTGACCTGTTCCCCATGATCCTCCTCTGCTGGGGGAGAGCTGAGCGACGCAGCGGGTGATGGGGCGACAGATTTACCACTGTCCTGCCGCTGGTAGAAGAGGACGTAAGCTGCCTTTGTCTGGAAGAGGAGACAGAAGTTACTTATAGGGGTGCAGAGCCAGCATTACCATAACATTACTCTAACATGAACCCGCCCAGCCCTGTACCAAGGGTAATGAGGCCACCAATGATACACCACAACCAGCACCAAGTGGCCTGAGAATGAGGTATCCACTCACCCTGTAGGACTGGTGTCTACTGGAAAGGAGGAGGTCACAGAGACCCACCTCACACAGAGACCCTCCTCAAACAGCTGCTAGGGCTCCTCCCAGGGCAGAATGTGTTATGGCCTACCAGTGACATCACCAGAGCAGGGGAATTATGGGGCGTACAATGGCTGCCAACATAGGAACACACAGACATCTTATTTCGGGTGTAAGACAATGTGGCCGTATAACAGAAGGAAAAGGCCCACTGACCACAATCTGATCCTCAGACGCTGGAGAAACGCTGCTGTCATCAAAGTAATACCACTGCCCCGTGTCCTGGTTCTTTGCATATGCTGTATCTGTGGGGACAACACAATGACGTCACACAGTGCATATGGGGTAGGAGTACACAGACGATCGTGTCTCGCACTTACAGTGTCCGCCTCCCATCCCGCCATAGTGATTGGAAACCGCCACAAGGTCATAGACGTAGGGATCTGCCGTCGGGTCGCAGACAAACTCTGACATTTTGAGGTTTCTGGAGAGGAAGGAACAAAGTTACAGCACCCTGTGTATCTGGCACACACGCTTGCGTATACGCACACAGTATAATAATTACAGGAGCCACACGTGTGGATAATGAGATTTACGACTTACCTGTTAAATCTTTCTTCGGGACACATCACGCCATAGGGCTAACGCTGGGTAGTGGAGTAGGGGATAGAGCATTCCAGCACCAGAAAGGTTAAACTTCTTCCTGCCTCCTAGGCAGACCAGACTCCTCCCCTCCTCTACCCCGCCTCCAGGACATGAAGCTCATTTTTTTAACAAGCCAAGCAGGAGACAAGAGAGAAGGAAGAGAAACACCGCACAGAAACACATTCTGAACACATTAATACACGCAACAGGGAACTATGTAAACAAAATTTTTAACATAAGCGTTAATCATAACTAAAGCAGGCGTGGCAGGGAGGGACCCCTGTGGCCCCTGACATCCTCAAAGAAAGATTTAATAGGTAACACTTAAATCTCATTTTATTCTTCGGGACAGGTCAGGGGCCACAGGCTTAATGCTCGGACGTCCTAAAGCAGCCACCTAAGGGCGGAGACGCGTCTGTGCCGCAGCAAGCACACTTTGGCCAAAAGTCGAGTCCTGGGAGGCAAATGTATCAAATGCGTAAAAGCGCAAGAAGGTATTGGTGGACGACCAAGTCGCCGCCTCACAAATTTGCTCAGCTGTTGCACCGCCCAAGATGCGCCCACAGACTTAGTGGAATGAGCCCAGACCCCCAAGAACCCCCCCCCCCCCCCAGAACCGGGATGGAGACGTCCAAGTAAGCCAGCCGGACGACAGAGGGAATCCAGCGGGCAATTCTTTCTTTTGAAACCCGTAGAGCACAAAGAGTCAGATTTCCAGAGTCTTAGTGCGGCGCGCACAGATCTGTAGTGCACGGACCAAATCAAAGACCACGATCTTCTGGTTGACATGAAACCTGGACACCACCTTGGGAAGGTGAGAAGGAACGGTTCGAAGAGCCGCCCTGTCAGGATGGAAGATTAGGAAAGGTGACTAACCGGACAGGGTGGACAGGTGAGACACCCTCCTAGCCGAAGCAAATCGCCAATAGGAAAACGGTCTTCCAGGTGACCCAACAAAGGTCCACCGACCTTAAGGGCTCAAACGGTGGGGCTTGAAGAGCTGCGAGCACCAGGGAAAGATGACACGGGGCAACCAAAGGGAAAAAAGGGAGGTTGGATATGCAGAACGCCCTGCATGAACGTCCGGACATCCGGGAACGCTAAGTGGTAAGTCCTGGGATTGAAATGGTGAGTACGACACCAGGAAAAGTAAGCATGCCAGATGCAACAGTAAGCGCCAGCCAAAGGAGGTTTGCAGGCCCTGAGCCTAATTGAGGTTACCCTTAAGTTAAAGCCTTTGGCTCTTCACAGGGAGGTCTCAACAGCCACCCGACGCTGCAAGTCTGGATGTAGACAGTCCCTGAGAGAGCAGGTCTGGACGTAGAGGCAGAGGGATCAGAGGGGCCACTGACAGAGAACCAGATCCGTCTGGGCCAATTGGGAGCCACCAGGATCAATGGTGTCACTCTCAGGAGGAGCAAAATCAGCATTAGCACAAAGGGCCACGGGGCTGACAGGGCGTGTACCATGCAGGCCCCTGGGTCTCAAGACCTGGACCCATATAGGGTGACCTTGTGGCGTGATGCCATCAAGTCCACCTCAACTCTGCCCCAACGTCGGACCAGCATCTGGAAAAATTCTGCATGGAGGGCCAATTCGCTGACGGCAGAGGAAGTCTGCTTCCCAATTGAGCACTCCAGGGATAAAGATTGCAGGGAACTTCTACTCTGCCCTCTGGAAAATGCAGGATGTCTCTGCCATGACAGCTGGATTACGAGTGCCGTCCTGGTGGTTGACATAAACCACCGTTGTTGCATTGTCCGACTGGACCTGCACAGGGCGACCCCTGAACACTGCCCTCAGTTCAAGGACATTGATTGAAAGTCGGGTTTCCTGAGCGTTCCAAAGACCCTGGAACGATCTCTGGCAAGATACTGCCCCCCACCAGAGAAGGTTGGCATCCATGGTGAATCCAAAATGAAAAAGGAGAAAAATGGTGTAAATTGCGCTGCTGACTAAATGTTTAAATTTGAAAATACTCCAAATAAAAGACTGCTGTGCAGAAAAATGAATGAATCGGACACACTGCTCAAACAGTAAGAATTTTATATTAAAATATATATCATATAATACACAAGATACAATACATAAAAAGAAAAGAAAATATAGAAATAAAAAGGGGGTATATACTAAATGTATATCTTAAAATGACTGGTTCTAAGATAGAACTAGGGCTGGACGTATATTTGGGGTGCTCCTCTGTTAATAAGCAACAAGAATGGTTAAAGCCAGTTAGTAAGTAAGCACATAACAGATGCTGATATCCAGATGATATTAATAATTTGTTAGTAGTTTTAGGAATCCAAAAACAGCTGTTTAGTGAGTAAGCAGAAATATGACGCTGAGCCGGAAGTCAATTAGCATGTGGGATAACACGCATTTGGGAGTGGATGTAGACGGACCCCAGATAAACAAAGGTTAGTTGGCAGTGTTGTAGAGCGGGGCTCTAGGATTATCTCACCCCTTATTAGTAGCAGTCTGTGGTGTTGCCTGGTCTGCTGGTTGCTCTGTTCGGGGAGGGGAGGAGGCGGCTGATCCAAAATGGTCTCCCTGCCTGGAGGTTCTGGTCTAGAAGCCAGGAGAGGGAGAGACGTACAGCCGGCGACAAGGTTATTAGCTGTGACCGGATAGTGGCATAGGATCCCAACCACTTTTTGAGGATCTATCACTGCAGAGGACGGGAATGGAATTGGGCATATTCCATCAAGTCGAAGGTCGATACCATCGAACCTAGGACCCTCATGTGAGAGAATGGACACCCGTCTGAGGGAGAGGAGACGTCGGACGGGGGACTGTAGCATTTGGTGGTGTTCCTCTGGCAGGAAGATCCTTTGATGTACTGTGTATCCAACAGGGCTTCCAGATGGATCATAGACTGTGTGGAAAACATGGATGACTTGTTCCAATTTCTGATCCAGCCGTGATGTTCTAAGATTGTCACCACTGTGTCAGATGAACTTTGAGAACGTCTGCCAATTGTGCCAGGCAGTGCCCGGATACCCTGGTTGCAAAGTCTGCTGCCCATCATGACCATGACCTTTGTAAACACCAGAGGGGCGGTAGACAGGCTGAAAGGTAGAGCCTGAAATTGAAAATGACGGTCCTGTAGTGCAAACCGCAGAAACTGATGTTCTGGCCTGATGAAGATATGCAGGTACGCATCCTGGACGTCCAGGGACACCATGTAGTCCCCTGGATGTAAGGCCAGGACTATGGATTGCAATGTCTCCATTCAGAACAAACTTGTTGAGCTGTTTTAAGTGGAGAATGGGACGTATGACCCGTTGGGCTTTCGGAACAGGAAGAGGCTGACGTAGAATCTCGAGCTTCGTTGAGCCAAAGAGACTGGAGCTATGAAGCCAGACAGCAGGAGCTTCTGGACGGCTTGTTCTAGAACCCTTTTCCAAGTCCCTTGGAGAACTTGTGGGAAAGAATGGTGGACAACGTCGAAAGGTTAGGGAGTAGCCTCGAGAGACCATGTCCCGAACACGCATCTGTTGTGGATTCCAGCCAGACGTCTGAATACTGCAGCAGGCGATTCCCCAGGTGGACTGCCGCCCCGTCATACTTAGAGTCAGGTCGCCTGCTGGCCCAGGGACGCTTTCCCTTGGCGGGCTGGGTTGTTGAAACAGAATGTCCCCTACCTCTGTCCTGGAAACTAAAGGACTGGAAGGCAACACGGGGACGTGGAGTAGGGGTGGACGGCAGGAAAGCCGCCTTGGAAGAAGCCACCGTAGCCACGGTTTTATCTAGTTCGGACCCGAATAAAAGGGAACCCTCAAATGGAAGTGCTTCTAGGGTTTTCTTAGAGTCAGGGTCCGCCTTCCAGGAGCATAGCTACAGGGACCAACATGCTGCCACAGCCGAAGTGGCCACCATGGCCTTAGCTACCCAGTCAGATGCCAGGCCAGGCCTAACCACTGAAGTGGTATAAATGAGTTTTAGGAAGTTCTCCAACGTCTGATCTGCTGGTTCTTTGAGGGACGCAGTCAGGATGGGGAGCGTAAAGGATCGCATAAGCTTAGCGACATGTGTGTCTACTCTGGGAGACATTTCCCAGCGGACTCTACCTTCCTGGAGGGGGTAAAGGAAGGCGAACCTTCTAGGTAGTGTAAACTTTCTATGGGGTATATCCCTGGCCTCTTAGATGGTATCTTCCAAGTCCTTAGACTTGAGAAATATGGTCAGGGTCCACTTAGGACATTTAAGAGTAAGACCGGAGGATCTGGGCGGTTCGGATGGGTCCTGTAGATTCAAGGCCTCTTTAACCGCATGCATTCAATGCATGTCAAGGCGTCCTCCACGTCACTTACAAGTTCCCCTTCCTCATCATCCTGCTCATCCTCCCACTCCGTATCAGTGTCATGCTGAAGGAGGGATTGGAATGAAGAGGGTTCCCTGACCGTAGACCTGCACTTATCAGGCCTACCCTGCAAGGATTTCTGGAGACCCTGGACGGATGCAGATAATGAACCCACCCACGGTGGCTCCAATGCTGGTGGAGGGGGGGCAACCCAGCCAGGGATGAGGATGGCTGCGCCATCATCTGAGTAAGCGAAGTTGCCCAAGCAGGTTCCTGAGAGGAGGTTGGGGGGGGGGGGGGGATGGCACGCCGCTCCTTAAGGAGCTATGGCTGACTGGAGCATAAAATCTGTAACCTGTGTCCTTGGAGGAGAGGTACAGGGAGGACTGGCCCAAGTGTCCTGGCAGTGAAGGAGTGGAACCCCGAGTGACTGCGAGCTCTCCATGTCCCTCCACACGTGCAGCAGACAGGCAGGCAGGATCAGTAGCGGGAATCAGCATGAGGATTTGTCGCTTACTGTCCCCGGGGGAGGGGCTGTGTGAGGGGAGCCCTCTCTCCCTGCTTAGCAAATTGCCCCCAGGGAAGTGACCTCATGCAGTGCCAGTAAAATGGCGGGGATCCGGTGCGCTTCGGGCAGACCTGCTACCGGCGCTGCTGCCCACACACCTTCATCCCGGGTGGTCCAGCAGGAGCAGGTGGCGGATCAGCCGTCCGCTTGCTAGCGCAGCCTGGCTGCTAATGTCCCATTGTGTGCTCCCGGCAGGGGAGCGCATAACCTTAATCAGTGTCCCGGTGCCTGGCTACGGTCTTCCGAGTGCCTGGAACCGGCTGCAGTCACACACCGGTGCGTGGTGCTGCAGTATCCGGGCCCGGGTGATGGAGCAGCAGCGTTGGTGTCTAATAGACCTCCAATGCTGCTGCCCTGTCACTGACTCCTAGTCAGTGTAAAAAAAAGGGATTTTTGTAAGAACTTACCGTTCGAATCCCTTTCTCTGATATGGTCCTGGTGACACAGCTCAACACTGGGATGTAGGAGGGTCCGAAGGAGCCAGGCACCTATCCTAAAGTTTTAGAGGGTAGGCTCCTCCCCTACTGCATCCCTGGACTCTTCAGTTCAATCTTTCAAAGCCACTGGAATACATAACTCAGTACAAACGCCTGCACATATTATATGCACATTTTATAACAGAAAACTGTTAACTTTTAACCATTTTAACATGAACATCATGAAACTTCTGGCATACTTACTGAGCGTAAGGGAGGGATCGCTGTGTCACCAGGACCATATCAGAGAAAGGGATTCGAACGGTAAGTTCTTACAAAAATCCCTTTTTCTCTTTCAATGGTCCTGGTGACACAGCTCAACACTGGGACGTTCCAGAGCCGGTCCTTTGGGAGGGTACGCTCAGGTCTGCAGCTCTCAGCACTGCTCGCCCGAATGATGCGTCCTCCGACGCGAACTCATGGAATCTATAGAATTTGGCAAATGTGTGAACAGATGACCAAGTGGCAGCTCTGCAAACCTGCTCAGCTGTGGCCCCATGTCGAACCGCCCAAGAGGTGGCAACTGACCTGGTGGTATGCGCATTTATTTTGGCCGGTACTGGTCTACCCACTTTGGTGTATGCAAAGGCTATCACAGACCGCAACCACCTAGCAATAGTCTGCTTAGATGCAGGCCAACCAATTTTGTGTACGTCGTACAATACCAACAATGTGTCAGTCTTCCTGACACTCTTCACTCTGTCCACATATATGCGTAAGGCACGCACAACATCCAAAGTTCTCAACTTGTCCCTTTTCTTAGAACCCTCTGGGGGTTGAAACACAGGTAGAACTATCTCCTGATTTAAATGGAAGGTAGATACCACCTTCGGTAAAAACTGAGGCACTGTTCTTAAAACAGCCCTGTCATCATGAAAAATTAAGAAGGGAGATTTACATGACAAAGCTCCCAATTCTGAAACTCTTTTAGCAGATGCTACTGCTAACAAAAACACTAGCTTCCACGTGAGAAACTTAAAGTCAGCCGACCTTAAAGGTTCAAAAGGTGCCTTTTGAAGGCATTCCAAAACCAGTGATAGATCCCAAGGTGCTACTGGTTGCTTGTATGGAGGTTTCAACCTGGATACTCCTTGTAAAAAGGTTTGAATTTCCGGCAAAATGGCTATCTTTTTCTGGAAATAGATGGACAAGGCCGAAATCTGTACCTTCAGTGACTGAAGGCTTAGGCCCGATGAAAAACCATCTTGTAAAAATTCCATCATTCTTGATAGCTTAAAATGAGATGTATGAGCCTTTCTTCTCTCACACCATCGAATGTAAGTCTTCCAGACTCTATAATAATTTGCCGAAGATACAGCTTTTCTGGCTTTTATCATCGTCTGTACTACTGCCTCAGAAAACCCTTTTCTTTTCAAAATGGTGGTTTCAATAGCCAGGCCGTCAAAATCAATCGATCTGAATCCAGGTGATTGAATGGGCCTTGTCTTAGAAGGTCTGGTCTCAGAGGTAGACGCCATGAGTCCACAGACAACCTCTGAAGCCTCGAGTACCAGGATCTCCTTGGCCAATCTGGGGCCACTAAGATCACTGGAACCTTCTGCCCCTGTATTTTCTTCAGAAGTCTCGGTAACATTGGTACTGGTGGGAATGCATAAAGGAGATCTCCCTGCCAGTGAATAGTCATGGCATCCACTGCCTCCGCTAGTGGATCCCTTGTTCTGGCATAGAACCTGGGCACTTGACGGTTGATCCTGGATGCCATCAGGTCCACATCCGGAGTTCCCCACATCGAAGTGATTTGTTGAAACACCTGAGGGTGTAAGCTCCATTCCCCTTCCTTGAGCTCTTCCCTGCTCAGGAAGTCGGCTTCTATATTCTCTATTCCTGGGATGAATATAGCCGATACAGCTGGAACATTCTGTTCCGCCCATAGGAAGATTCTGGATACCTCCCACATGGCCAATCTGCTGCGTGTACCTCCCTGGTGATTCAGATACGCCACAGCTGTGGCATTGTCGGTCTGAATCCTCAAAGGGAGGTTCTGTAACCTGTCTCCCGCCAAGGAAATCACTTTCCAGACAGCTCTCAGCTCCAAGATGTTGATTGGTAACGCTGATTCCTCTGCCGTCCACAGGCCCTGTAGCCTGAGATCCAGGACTATTGCCCCCCAGCCCCTGAGACTGGCGTCGGTAGTTACTATCAACCAGTCCCAGGTCTGTAATGACCGACCCCACTGAAGGGAATCTACTTCTGTCCACCATTTCAAGGATTCTCGGGTGTCCGAAGACAGCACTATCATCTCGGATTTCATGGTCAAAGTGTTTCCTGACCAGGCTGACAAAATGTTCCATTGGAACCTCCGAGAGTGGAACCTGGCAAATTGAAGCGTCTCGAATGACGCCACCATCTTCCCCAGGAGCTTGAGGCACCTCCATACTGAAATGCTCTGAGCCCTGAGAATCTCCTGGACTAGGGTGACCAGATCCCTGGCCTTTACCTCCGGGAGGAATACCCGATGAAGATGGGTGTCCAGTATGACTCCCAAGAACTGGAGCCTTTGTGACGGTACCAACTGAGATTTTTGCAAATTTAAAATCCAGCCGTGAGCCTGCAAAAAACTGATGGCCTCTGCCAAGTGACTCTGCAGCATGGCTGCTGACTCTGCTTTGAACAGGAGATCGTCCAAATAGGGTATTACTGTGATTCCCCTGAGCCTGAGCACCGCCGCCATTACTGACATTATCTTTGTGAATACCCTTGGCGCGGTTGCTAGCCCAAAGGGTAACGCCCGGAATTGTAAATGCAGGTCTCCTATGGCAAACCTCAACAAGGTCTGATGCTCCGGGTGTATAGGAACGTGCAAATATGCGTCCTGGACATCCATGGACGCCAAAAATTCTCCCTGGTCCAGACTCAGGAGTACTGACCGTAGGGACTCCATTTTGAAATGGTCTACCCATAAATGAACATTTAGGGATTTCAAATTTAGTATTGGTCTGAAAGACCCGTCTGGTTTGGGCACCAGGAACAGCGTGGAGTAAAAGCCTTTCTTCCACTCTGCCCTGGGGACTGGTGTAACCACCCATTTTTCCAAAAGGGAGTGAGCTGCTCTCACAAGAGCTGTACGCAGCCGTGCCTCCTTTGGTAAGGATGTGGGGATGAACCTCTTCGGAGGCGGCCCTCTGCAAGGGATTTTGTAACCCTGTGTTATAATATCTAACACCCAGGCATCCTGGCCTAGAGAAGCCCAAGCGTCCCTGAAGAGTGTGAGACGCCCCCCCACTTTTGTCACTGTCGGGCGAAGCCCCTGACAGTCATGCAGAGGGTTTATCCTCTCCTTTTGTGGCAGGCTTCTTGTGAAAAGAGCCAAATTTTGACTTTTGTGTCTTGCCTCTAGAGGACTGAAACCTTCCCCTGAAAGACTGTCCTCGAAAGGACGCACCACCTCTAGGGGAGGGCCGAAAGGACGGCTTAAAAGCAGAAAATCTGGACGTCTGCTTTGCTGAGGAGGCCGGCAGGAATGTACTTTTGCCGCCCGTGGCCTGTTTTATAATCTCCTCTAATTCGGTACCAAAGAGTACCTTTCCTTTGAAGGCTAATGTTTCCAGAGCCTTCTTGGACTCATTGTCTGCTTCCCAGGCTTTAAGCCAAAGCACTCTCCTGGCATTAATAGAGACTGTGGACACTCTGGTTGCCATTTTAATAGCTTCCTCCTCTGCTTCCACTGCATATTCTGCCGCTGCCTTAATCTTTTCTGCAAGCAGTAATGCTCCAGGGTCAGCCTGCAGCATGGTGCATAATTCACCAGCCCACTCTATCATGGCCTTAGAGACCCAGGCTGAAGCAATAAGGGGCCGTAAGGTAAACCCCACCCCTTCAAAGATAGCTTTGAGGTTTCCCTCCAGCTTTTTATCCACAGAATCTTTAAAAGCTGCACCGCCCTGTACTGGCAATACAGTAGCCTTGGACAAACGTGCCACTGAAGCGTCCACAACTGGGACCTTTTGCCAGAGCTCCGCATGAGACTCTGGCATGGGGTACAGACTAAGGAATCGCTTAGGCATCTGAAGCCTCTTATCAGGAGTTTTCCAAGCCCCTTCTAACAATTCCTGTAACCCCTCATCTGAAGGAAAAGTAACAGCCTCCTTCCGCTGTCGCTTAAAAATACCTTTAACAGGAGTCTTATCCTCCACAGACAGCTTTAAAGCCTGCTTCACAGCTACAATGAGATCCTCTATACCAGCAGCAGAGTTCTCTTCCAAATCATCACCCTGATCCCAGGGGATGTCAGTATACTCTCCTTCCTCTTCATCTACCACAGTAGTTAAAGCATAAGACCTTCTAGGGGTCCCTGCCACATCATCCATTTTGTCCAGCATTTCACTGAACCTGTTGATCCCTTTTGCAGTATCCTGCATCACCTGAATCAGTGCAGGATCTGCCTGGGTAAGAGGCAAGGAGCCGGACGACTGCTGAGATAATGGCATAGGTCTCTGTGATTCTACCAGCCCATCACTCTGCCTGTCCAAAAGCTGCACCAAAGCGTTTACTGACCTGCCTAGGGCCCTGGCCCACGCAGGTTCCATCTGCTCTGCCCTATGGGGTTCACTGCCCATGGGTCTCACATCAGCGCAAGTAATACATAAGCCCCCCTTGGCCATCTGCTCAGGGACAAACTTTTGTGTGCAAACATTGCACGCGCTCAGTGCACTGAGGGCTCCCTCCCCCAAAACCACAGCCTGATGCTCAGACATGATGCAAGTGATAAATGTATATCTATCAGTATACACAGTGCAAACAATGTACAAGCGTTTATACAGAGGCAATGCACCCAGTCACTTATCTGTCTGTTGGTTTCAACTGCGGGGAAGCGATGCCCAGGAAATCCAAGTCACTCTGCCAGGATCAGTAAGCCAGCTCAGCTCCGCTGCAAGCGTTCTGAAAGGCGCCAAAGTCAGAGTGAAGGAAGAGACCACAGGTCTCTGCTGCTGCGGGGTCCGTGACCTTTTGGCGCCAACCACCCCCAGCCAGCCGCTCCTTAGGTAGGATTTCCTAGTTCCAGTGTCTCCCCCTCAACTGGGGATCACTTGGAACATGCCTGTCACAACGCTGCTGTCCTCTCATCTAGGAGCTCAGCGTGTAAGCTCCGCATAAAATGGCCGCCGCCATCACGGAGCGCCTGTCCCCCATGATCCCCACCTAAATGTGGAGCCGGTTTCAGGGTACTCCGGAGCCCAGGCAGCCTTTTAGAAAAGGCTATAAGCGCTGCACAGGGAGACCAGACAGTGTCTCCCCTGTGCACAGTGAGCTGACAGGACACGCTTCTGTCAGCTCCTGCTGCGCTAGCAGTGTGAGGATTCACTATGAAAATCCTCACACTGTGCCTACCTAGCTAGGGTGAAAGTTAATAAAACAATAAAAATCCCCTAACTACTCTAATTCTTCGGCTGCTCCTGCAGCCCTTTAGAATAGCACCCACTCCAGTGGGCACCTAACACGAACTGAAGAGTCCAGGGATGCAGTAGGGGAGGAGCCTACCCTCTAAAACTTTAGGATAGGTGCCTGGCTCCTTCGGACCCTCCTACATCCCAGTGTTGAGCTGTGTCACCAGGACCATTGAAAGAGAAATAAGAATAAAATAAAAAATGAAGTCAGGCTGCTTAGTGCACTCCCTCGGTAAGGTGCATGTTGGCTCCTGCCAGCACCAAAGAAAACTGAGCTTCCTGGCCTGGAGGCGGGGTAGAGGAGCCTGGCTGTCTGAGAGGCAGGAAGTAGTTTAACCTTTCTAGTGCTGGAATGCTCTCTCCCACTCCACTACCCTGACCTGCCCTGAAGGATAAATACACAGCATAGGAATTACAGGAGCTGCACACATCTGACTAATAAGCAACAGACACACAATGGCTCCTGGACAGCTGCTGCCTCAGCACAAGTAACAATATTCAGCTGAGTCAGCTGGTGACCTAGCCGGTACACGTTACATAGGTGCCCATTCCCGTCACAGGGAAATCCCCTGCCCCCTCCCAGCTCTCCCCACTGGTGACATAGCCGGCACAAATTACATAGGTGCCCATTCCCCCCCGCTGGTGACATAGCCGGCACACGTTACATAGGTGCCCATTCCCCCCCACCTCACAACTCCCCGCTGGTGACATAGCCGGCACAAATTACATAGGTGCCCATTCCCCCCCACCTCACAGCTCCACGCTGGTGACACAGCCGGCACAAATTACATAGGTGCCCATTCCCCCCCACCTCACAGCTCCCCGCTGGTGACATAGCCGGCACACGTTACATAGGTGCCCATTCCCCCCCACCTCACAGCTCCCCGCTGGTGACCTAGCCGGCACACGTTACATAGGTGCCCATTCCCCCCCCACCTCATAGCTCCCCGCTGGTGACCTAGCCGGCACACATTACATAGGTGCCCATTCCCGTCACAGGGAAATCCCCTGCCCCCTCCCAGCTCTCCCCACTGGTGACATAGCCGGCACAAATTACATAGGTGCCCATTCCCCCCCACCTCACAGCTCCCCGCTGGTGACATAGCCGGCACACGTTACATAGGTGCCCATTCCCCCCCCCACCTCATAGCTCCCCGCTGGTGACATAGCCGGCACGCGTTACATAGGTGCCCATTCCCCTCCACCTCACAGCTCCCCGCTGGAGACATAGCCGGCACACGTTACATAGGTGCCCATTCCCCCCCCACCTCACAGCTTCCCCGCTGGTGACATAGCCGGCATGCGTTACATAGGTGCCCATTCCCCCCCACCTCACAGCTCCCCGCTGGTGACATAGCCGGCACATGTTACATAGGTGCCCATTCCCCCCCACCTCACAGCTCCCCGCTGGTGACATAGCCGGCACACGTTACATAGATGCCCATTCCCCCCCACCTCACAGCTCCCCGCTGGTGACATAGCCGGCACACGTTACATAGGTGCCCATTCCCCCCCCCACCTCACAGCTCCCCGCTGGTGACATAGCCGGCACACGTTACATAGGTGCCCATTCCCCCCCACCTCACAGCTCCCCGCTGGAGACATAGCCGGCACACGTTACATAGGTGCCCATTCCCCCCCCACCTCACAGCTCCCCGCTGGTGACATAGCCGGCACACGTTACATAGGTGCCCATTCCCCCCCCCACCTCACAGCTCCCCGCTGGTGACATAGCCGGCACACGTTACATAGGTGCCCATTCCCCCCCCACCTCACAGCTCCCCGCTGGTGACATAGCCGGCACACGTTACATAGGTGCCCATTCCCCCCCCACCTCACAGCTCCCCGCTGGTGACATAGCCGGCACACGTTACATAGGTGCCCATTCCCCCCCCACCTCACAGCTCCCCGCTGGTGACATAGCCGGCACACGTTACATAGGTGCCCATTCCCCCCCACCTCACAGCTCCCCGCTGGTGACATAGCCGGCACACGTTACATAGGTGCCCATTCCCCCCCACCTCACAGCTCCCCGCTGGTGACATAGCCGGCACACGTTACATAGGTGCCCATTCCCCCCCCCCCCACCTCACAGCTCCCCGCTGGTGACATAGCCGGCACACGTTACATAGGTGCCCATTCCCCCCCACCTCACAGCTCCCCGCTGGTGACATAGCCGGCACACGTTACATAGGTGCCCATTCCCCCGGCACACGTTACTATATCCTGGTCACATGTAAGGATGATGGCTGTGATCTATGTGACAGTCACATAACTAGTCCTATGGAGACCAAGTCCCCCCAGAGCAGGGATTACAGTGTAAGAAGACGTTACATATCCTGAGCAATAAGGGACTTGCCTGATGGGGAACTCTACCACGGCATCCAGCTTGTCCCTCCAGTAGCGATTGTACGAGAAGCGCTTTAAATGCACCACAAGGACTTTTGGCAAAGACCACAGGTCAAACTTCTTGGTGGCCCTCTGATGCTTCCGGCAGTTTGGACAATACCTGTGACAAAGGCAGAATCGTCACACACAGAGCGGCAGACAGGCAGTCTGGGAAGGGGGGGTGGCCGTCACTCACCAGGGGTCGTGCTCTCCCAGAATTTCTGTCTTTGTGAAGAGCTGGATGCAGTCTCTGAGCGCGACCGTCACCTTCTTCTTCGGAGGCTGCTGCATGGACTCGTGCTTATCAAAGGCCTGCGCAGGGCAGAGTGCGTTACTACGGGGACGGGCCAAGAACACGGCACACGTAGCAGTCACACTGCAGTGACCCAACCCCCTCCCACAGGGTGCAGTGTGCTGCAGCCACATACGATATATGGTCCCCCCCAACCATCCGGGGGCCTTACCTCCTGATCATTGTAATACTGCCACATACAATATATGGTACCCCCCCCCCCCCAACCCAGGGGCCTTACCTCCTGATCATTGTAATACTGCCACATACAATATACGGTACCCACCCCCCACACCCGGGGGCCTTACCTCCTGATCATTGTAATACTGACACATACAATATATGGTATCACCCCCCCCCCCCCCACACCCGGGGGCCTTACCTCCTGATCATTGTAGTACTGCCACATACAATATATGGTACCCCCCCACCCGGGGGCCTTACCTCCTGATCATTGTAGTACTGCCACATACAATATATGGTAACCCCCCCACCCATCCGGGGGCCTTACCTCCTGATCATTGTAATACTGCCACATACAATATATGGTACCCCCTCACCCGGGGGCCTTACCTCCTGATCATTGTAGTACTGCCACATACAATATATGGTCCCCCCCACCCATCCGGGGGCCTTACCCCGCCTCCTAATCATCGTAATACTGCCACATACAATATACGGTACCCACCCCCCACACCCGGGGGCCTTACCTCCTGATCATTGTAGTACTGCCACATACAATATATGGTAACCCCCCCCCACCCATCCAGGGCCTTACCTCCTGATCATTGTAGTACTGCCACATACAATATATGGTAACCACCCCCCACCCATCCAGGGCCTTACCTCCTGATCATTGTAATACTGCCACATACAATATATGGTACCCCCCCCCCACCCAGGGGCCTTACCTCCGCCTCCTGATCATCGTAATACAGCTTCTTGGTTTCAGTGTCCCAGTCAATTGCAACTGTGGAGTAAGCTGAGAGATAGGAGACCCTGGTAACTATGGGAAACGTCAGATCTGCACATCCCCTCTTAGCATCACACTGCAGGCCTGTATGTTACACGCCAGCCGCACCACACAGACCACGCGTATGTTGGACGCCGCACACAACAAATCTCACATGTCAGGATATGAAAGATATACTTCATCATAAGATTACGGTGCCCATTTATCACACATGTGCGGCTAATTCCTTGAAAATGTTATCTGCACACACAGTATCAAGAATTCCCTGAATGTAAGACAGAGGAACCGCAGCAATAATCTCAGATCCCTCCATCCCGGAAACCACATCCCCCCTGGGCAGCATTGCCTCCCTGCAGACCCCCAGTGCACCCCACTTCTCCCTCTATCACAGACCCCCAGAGGGCGCCCCCCTCCTCCCTCTACCACAGACCCCCAGGACGCCCCCCTCCTCCCTCTACCACAGACCCCCAGGGCGCCCCCCTCCTCCCTCTACCACACACCCCCAGGGCGCCCCCCCTCCTCCCTCTACCACACACCCCCAGGGCGCCCCCCCTCCTCCACAGACCCCCAGGGCGCCCCCCCCCTCCCTCTACCACAGAGCCCCAGGGCTCTCCCCTCCTCACTCTACCACAACACCCCAGCGTGCCCCCCCTCCTCCCTCTACCACAGACCCCCAGGGCGCCCCCCTCCTCCCTCTACCACACACCCCCAGGGCGCCCCCCTCCTCCCTCTACCACACACCCCCAGGGCGCCCCCCCTCCTCCCTCTACCACACACCCCCAGGGCGCCCCCCCTCCTCCACAGACCCCCAGGGCGCCCCCCCCCTCCCTCTACCACAGAGCCCCAGGGCTCTCCCCTCCTCACTCTACCACAACACCCCAGCGTGCCCCCCTTCCTCCCTCTACCACAGACCCCCAGAGGGCGCCCCCCTCCTCCCTCTACCACAGACCCCCAGGGCGCCCCCCCTCCTCCCTCTACCACAGACCCAAAGGGGGCCCCCCTCCTCCCTCTACCACACACCCCCAGGGCGCCCCCCCTCCTCCCTCTACCACACACCCCCAGGGCGCCCCCCCTCCCTCTACCACAGAGCCCCAGGGCTCTCCCCTCCTCCCTCTACCACAGACCCCCAGGGCGCCCCCCCTCCTCCCTCTACCACAGACCCCCAGGGCGCCCCCCCTCCTCCCTCTACCACAGACCCCCAGGGCGCCCCTCCTCCTCCCTCTACCACAGACCCCCAGGGCGCCCCCCCTCCTCCCTCTACCACAGACCCCCAGGGCGCCCCCCCCTCCTCCCTCTACCACAGACCCCCAGGGCGCCCCCCCTCCTCCCTCTACCACAGACCCCCAGGGCGCGGCCCCCTCTACCACAGACCCCCAGGGCACGGCCCCCTCTACCACAGACCCCCAGGGCGTGGCCCACTCTACCACAGACCCCCAGGGCGTGGCCCCCCCCTACCACAGACCCCCAGGGCGCGGCCCCCCCCTACCACAGACCCCAAGGGCGCGGCCCCCTCTACCACAGACCCCCAGGGCGCGGCCCCCTCTACCACAGACCCCCAGGGCGCGGCCCCCTCTACCACAGACCCCCAGGGCGCGGCCCCCTCTACCACAGACCCCCAGGGCGCGGCCCCCTCTACCACAGACCCCCAGGGCGCGGCCCCCTCTACCACAGACCCCCAGGGCGCGGCCCCCTCTACCACAGACCCCCAGGGCGCGGCCCCCTCTACCACAGACCCCCAGGGCGCGGCCCCCTCTACCACAGACCCCCAGGGCGCGGCCCCCTCTACCACAGACCCCCAGGGCGCGGCCCCCTCTACCACAGACCCCCAGGGCGCGGCCCCCTTCTCCCTCTCCGCAGCCTCTAACCTAGTATGACTCTTGACAATGAAAACTTACAGGCGAGTTTTAAGAAGGAGCCCTCTGCGGGCATGGAGCCCACATCCGACATGGCGTAAGAGTTCACCAAGCTGAAGGAGAACAGCCTCTTGTGGCAGTCCAGGGCTTTCTTTGGCATTTTATTACAGGGGCTGCAACCCCCCTCTGAACTCTCGCACTCGGCACTGTCGTCAGACTGGCCATTAGACTCTTCGGGGGATTCCTCTTGCTCATCACCCTCTTGGTGGTCCATTTCCTCATCTAGACAGGTAACAATGTGTTAGGGACGGACCTTCCGACAATCCGGTTTCTAACATCTGGATAAAGAATCCACCTACCGTCATATATACCATTGGAGCCATTGCAGTTGCTGCTCTCGCCAGCGCAGCTGGAGTACTCTTCTGGTAATGGGGACTTTATATAACGCCTGGAGGGAGACAAAACATTACATCACCAATCCCACAGTCTCCCTTGCAACTGACTGCGGGTACAGGTAAGCAGCTGAAACGCGGCAAGGTCCGGACCACCGGGAGGGAGACTAACATCTCCACTGCCAAGCTGGGTGCCCTGGAGTATTACCAGGTCATTGGGGTTCCCAATCTGGTCTATAGGTTATCCCTGCTTTTATATACATGTTCTGTAATGGTTACCTATGTGGAAAGCCATCCTGCGCATCTCAATGCCCTAGACGCGCCATCCTTAAAGCAAAACAGCATTTAATGATCTATAAATATAATTTTACCAACCTATAATCGATAGATAAAAATTTATCTACCTATCTAAATCCTCAACTCTGAGGTGAAGTACCACCAGTGCCCACTAGAGGCCACTCAATGGACCAAATGACTCCTTAACAGAAAGTGAAAGCAAAATGATCTCTAAACTACCTGGATATGGAGAAAGGGCGCTGTGAAGACAGACTATAGGTAGGAGCAGATAGGGACTAAGCCGTCATTTTGTTGGGCTGTAACTAGTTGTAAACAAATGTCAGTTAGTAGCAGCTTGCAGAACAGTTATGCGCAGTACTTACTGGATTCTCTCCAGGACAAGGTTATACAGCATGTCCACTGTCAGGTTGTGCCTAGGTACGGAGATGAGCAGCGGTTGCCCGTACAGGATAGTACCCGTTGAAGTGCTCTGTCGGAAACGTCTTTCCCGGAAGCAGACGGGCAACGTAATCCACTCAGAGTCATCGCCCTTCGAAGACCTCACCTCATAACTGCACCAAAGAGTCAGAGAGAACAGGATGAGACCTTGTGGGAAACCGCCAGTCACATACGCAGACAGGAAAGGGGCCGGCACTCCAGCTGCCGAAGGACTACCAGTACCAGCATGTCCTGCAATTCATGATAAAGTGTGGCAGCTGGAGGGATGCTTATATCCCCTTTCATAACCACAGGCAGACAATAACAATTATTACAGGACCCCGCCCCCCCCCCAAGTTACGAGAGAATGGTCACCATGTGTGGTTAGCGAGTGCACATACACGGCAGAAGCACATCATGTAACAGATTATTCACACTCCCTGGATCACTGAAGTCATCAGCCTGACTTAGCAATACGGAGTCATGACCCCATACTGGTATAGGGGAACAGAGCAATGAAAGCAGCACACGTCACAACAATATTCCTCAATGGTTATACCCCTAATATAGGGCATAACAACAGGAGCTTTCATACTGCATCAGATACAGCTGCTTCAGCAAAGGCAACGGAGACAAAGTGGCCGCACCACCATGAGACCCCCAGACTAGCGGCAGCACCACAGATATATGGTGGCACCGCTGAGATACAGAGGCCACACCACCATGACACACCAGACGCACCACAGAGATATGGTGGCACCGCTGAGATACAGAGGCCGCACCACCACGATACACCAGACTAGCAGCCGCACCACAGAGATATGGTGGCACCGCTGAGATACAGCAGCATCAAAGAGACACGGTGGTACCAGCCCAAAACCACATTGGCGTCATTACAATCTACCAAAACAATAGGAGGATTATTAATGAATATAAAATGACTTGGTAAAAAAAAGTTTACATCCATAATTCCTCCATTTCCCTAAGGACCCTCATTTTCAGAAGTGACTTGTGCACAAGGTCCCTACACTGCCCCCTAGGAATCCACCGTAACTCTGTTGTACTTACACAAAGATATCGTCCCTGTCCATGATGTGGCTAAGCATCTCATCCATCTGGAAGATCTTGTGGAAACGATGGTTGTACACGTCAGTTACCACCATCTGGTAAAGGGACAGGACACAAGTCAGAGCATGCACTGTGCTGGTGCAGTGTGGAGCAATGTCACATGATAAGTACTTACATTTTCCGCTGGCACGCCCGACAGCTTAGATAAGGCAGAACACAAGTCCGAGACTGTCCCCATCTTAGGCACAGTCAGCCGATACTGCAGTGAGATAGGAAGATGTAACATTATCTGCGGGTCACCCTCCCCCCTGCTCTTCCTATGACCATACAAGACCATGACCTACCTGATTTGGCTTGCACTGCGGGTCAGATCGGACCAGGAACACCTCCATGGTGCGGTCCTTCTTCATGGGGAGCGGTAAAGTGAGATAACAGAAGGGGTCAAAGGTGACGGAGACTTTTGCGCACTCCGGACACACAAGTGTCGATTTAAAAAGGCCGTGGAAAATGTCTACAATAATAGAGTGGTTCCGTCGCAGGTGATTGTCCCAAGCTTCTCTGGCCACGATCTGAAGACCGCAGAGAAAAGAGGAACCATGTAATGAAAAGAAGCCTTGTGTGTATTATGAGCGATGTTTAGAACGTCCGCTTACCGAGTCTGGCCGGCCATTGGCGTCTTTCAGCTCCAGATACGGCTTCTTCTTCACCCTGTTCAGGTCCTCGTGAAGGCCATCTAACAGGAAGGCCAGAAGCTCCTGGGAGTCCTGTTGCTGGTACCCAGAGAACTGTGGGGCGAAGCGGCCGACTTGTGTCTGAGAAGACAGAGGTACAATATACAGAGGTCAGTCCATTGGCCACAAGTGGGATCTAGCAGGAGTCAAATGACACACCCACCACTGATCTGCTATGGGATGGGGGCTAGTAACTGGTGTTCCCTATAGGTGCAGCCTAGCCTGGTAATATGTAGCAGCCACCTGCAAAACTATAGCAGTCAGGAGCTGGGGCATGGCTTACCCTTTCCTTATATTTGTGGGTGTGGTTTATGCAAATTCAGGCACTGCTTATGCATGGGGGGCGTGGCTTTAATCTGGACAGTTACATGAATACAGTCAGACAGCTGACCAATGTTCCGTCCCACACTGCGGATTGCTAGGGACAGTGCACTTACTTTGAACATGCGTGGCGCCACATATGAATGCTCTCCTGACCAGATCTGATGGATCAGGTCTGCATATGCCATAGCAATCTCTCCTTTCATCCCGAGGGGATTGTCCCGGTTGATTTCCTCCTTATACGCATCAGTCAGGAAGTACTCAGTCAGGGGCGGAGTATTACTCAGGCACTGCAGCGGTAACAGAACAGCGATATTATAACATACACTGTGGAACAAAGGCCTTCAGTGCCAGGGGCTTAGGCACACAACAGTAACAGAACAGCGATATTATAATATTATTTGTACAGTACATGCTCTTTATAATGCAACACAACCAAAGAAACCTGGTGCAAATACCAAAAATCCAGAGGACTGCACACAGACATTTATAGTGCGGGTGTCAGCCGGTCCTGTGTGCTGCCTCTAACCGGGGACTGAGCGCAACACAACCTCCTTTCCTGTACGGCGCTGCTCAGCATAACCAGCCTGCAGGAGCCTGGTGCCACCATACTACCTGCAGGACTATACTACATGAGCCTGGTGCCGGAGCACAGCCAGCAATACTACATGAGCGTGGTGCCACCATACTACATGCGGGACTATACTACATGAGCCTGGTGCCAATACTACCTGCAGGACTATACTACTTGAGCCTGGTGCCTGAGCACAGCCAGCAATACTACATGAGCGTGGTGCCACCATACTACATGAGCCTGGTGCCGCCATACTACCTGCAGGACTATACTACATGAGACTGGTGCCTGAGCACAGTCAGCAATACTACATGAGCCTGGTGCCGCCATACTACCTGCAGGACTATTAGTGTTCCCGCTAGGCTGTTTTAGCGGGGCGCTGCGCCCTGCCCGTTTTTTAAAGGGCAAAATGCGCCCTGCCCCTCTAGCAGCGCCCCGCTAAAACAGCCTGGTGCCTGCCCACTCCTTGAACGGGGAAGCCCAGCGCCGCCTTAGACGGCAGTGCCCGGCGCCTTCCCCGGCATCAAGGCACCTTCCCCCAGCATCTTCAGCGCGGCCGGCCCGCCCACTTTAGTGACGCCGCTGGGCGGGCCCGCCCACTTTAGTGACGCCGGCGGCCCGGTCTGCCCACTTTAGTGACGCCGGCGGCCCGGGTCTGCCCACTTTAGTGACGCCGGCGGTCCGGGACCGCCCACAAGTGTGCCGTCGGCTGCCCTGGCCCGCCCCCCCGGCGCCCTGCCCGGCACAATTTCTAGAGGGAACACTAACTATACTACATGAGCCTGGTGCCTGAGCACAGCCAGCAATACCGCATGAGTCTGGTGCTGCCATATCACCTGCAGGACTATAGTACATGAGCCTGGTGCCACCATATTACCTGCAGGACTATACTACATGAGACCGGTGCTACAGGACTATAGTACATGAGAACGGTGCCGACATATCACCTGCAGGACTATACTACACGAGACCGGTGCTACAGGACTATACCACATGAGCCCGGTGCCGCCATATTATCTGCAGGACTATACTACATGAGACCGGTGCTACAGGACTATACTACACGAGACCGGTGCCGCCATACTACCTGCAGGACTATACTACATGAGACCGGTGCTACAGGACTATACTACACGAGACCGGTGCCGCCATATTATCTGCAGGACTATACTACATGAGACCGGTGCTACAGGACTATACTACACGAGACCGGTGCCGCCATACTACCTGCAGGACTATACTACATGAGACCGGTGCTAAAGGACTATACTACACGAGACTGGTGCCGCCATAATCACCTGCAGGACTATACTACACGAGACTAGTGCCGCCATATCACCTGCAGGACTATACTACATGAGCCCGGTGCCGCCATATCACCTGCAGGACTATACTACATGAGCCCGGTGCCGCCATATCACCTGCAGGACTATACTACACGAGCCCGGTGCCGCCATATCACCTGCAGGACTATACTACACGAGACCGGTGCTGCCATATCACCCTCAGGACTATACTACATGAGCCCGGTGCCGCCATATCACCCTCAGGACTATACTACACGAGACCGGTGCCGCCATATCACCCTCAGGACTATACTACACGAGACAGGTGCCGCCATATCACCCTCAGGACTATACTACACGAGACCGGTGCCGCCATATCACCCTCAGGACTATACTACACGAGACCGGTGCCGCCATATCACCCTCAGGACTATACTACACGAGACCGGTGCCGCCATATCACCCTCAGGACTATACTACACGAGACCGGTGCCGCCATATCACCCTCAGGACTATACTACACGAGACCGGTGCCGCCATATTACCTGCAGAGCAGAGTTCATGAAGCAGGTGTTCCCGAGGTTGCTCAGGCCGCAGAGTCCTGGCTTACTAGAAGGCTCCCTGTAGCTGTAGGAATTATAGGATGAGCCGTATCCCCTATAAGGAGGAAAGGAAAAGGTTATTACATGTGCACCCCCTTATACATTCCCCCATAGCGCCATCATATTGACATGCACGTGCCGGATCAGGTGGTGTCCCCCTGTAATAACTGCAGACACTGCTCACCCCCCCCCCCTGCTGCAGCCTTCTACAGATTTATAGTACAGAGGAATCTGACAGTTCATAGAGTTACCCATCTCCAACCCACGGGACAGCATGCACAGGAAATCCCTTCCCTGCCCTGGTGCTGGACTGATAACCCGGCATGGCGCACATTACAAGATCCAGCCACTAGATACAATCTTCCCAGCAGTCCCCCATTACTTCTCACTTACCCCTTGGGGCTGTTCAGGCCGTAGGTGCTACCAGTGTCTCCGTTAGTGATGGCAGAGGATGAGGTGGATGATGAGGAAGGTGAGGAGGAGGAGTAGCTGCTTGGCGGGGATTTCCCAGAGGTAGCATACGTTCTACTTGTTGCCGTACTTGACCTACAAAGCCATATTTGTACAATATTATATGTGTATTTTATTATATGTCATTTATAACTAAGCCCACCGATTAAAGCTGGGATTGATTAATCATGTCTGGGAGCATTTTATTGCAGGGAGCGATTGGCACAGGGATCAATCAATTATGAACGGGGGATAACAGGTTCAGAAGGAGAAGTGTTGCCTACACCCAAACTGTATTCTCAAATGTATTTCAGTCCCTGCACCCCTAGCCCAAAAGTTTCTAATTGAGAAAATCAGAAAAAAAACACCTTGAAGTAAATAAACCTTATACGTCATCCTCGGGGTTCGTTATTTGGTAATGTGGAGGATTCACTAGGATATTGCTCATGGAACACCAACCCAGGGCTCTCCTGCAAGCCCCACAAGTCACCCCAGGGTGCCACTGTATTATACTATACTAATGATATCATCCTCTTCCTGACCTTACTTACTTCGTCTGTGACTGCCTGGGCCACGAACCATCCGGATTCCTCTGTTCTATCACCAACATCTATTATAAAACATAAAAGTCCAACAACCAGCGTTAGCCCCGCAACAGGCGGCCGCCCCACAGGAAGCCCGGCGGCCCCCCCACAGGAGGCCCGGCGGCCGCCCCCACAGGAGGCCCCGCAACCGCCCCACAGGAGGCCCCGCAACCGGCCCTCAGGAAGCCCCGCAACCGCCCACAGGAAGCCCCGCAACCGGCGGCCGCCCCACAGGAAGCCCGCAACCGGCGGCCGCCCCACAGGAGCCCCGCAACCGGCGGGCCGCGCCCCACAGGAAGCCACGCAATCGGCGGCCGCCCCCACAGGAAGCCCCACAACCGGCTGCCACCCCACAGGGAGCCAGATGAGCCGCCTGCCACCATTACCTGTCCCTGGTATAAACCAGCGTCCTGTACGGTGTTGTCTGGCTTAGTGAGCTGCTCATACGTGTTAGTCATGTATCTGTTCCACAGACGAGTTTCCTTATCTGCAGGGATACTGAAGATGCTCCTCATTTCTTTCTCTATGGTGTCTGTGTTATCGGAGACACAATGCAGGAGTGAGGGGCGCGGGACTCAGGGGACTGTGCAGCAGGTAGTGCGGGGGGTTCACAATGGGGCAGCAGAAGGTGAAGGATGTAGGCTCAGGGGGCAGCAAGGGTACATGGGTCATGGCAGCAGAGAGCGAGGAGTCAGAAGGTGGATGCGGGACAGGGGTCAGGTGAAGAACGCTGCACTCACCTATACTGTCCGCCTTGCTGAAGTGACGTGACACCACATTGTCACTATCGCTGTTCTCGCACAGTTTCAGCTCTATGAGGTAGACCTCCACCTTGCAATGCTTCACAAACATGCCGTGCTCCACCACCTGCAGGAGAGACAGCATGTAGCAATCCGTTACAGGCCCCCCCCCCCCCCCCCCCACGGGTCTTCTTCCCCCACACACTTACCTTTCTCACTATGGGCTGCTGGCCCTCCACACTCCCATACCAGCACATCAGCTTATTCCAGGCTTCAGTGGGCACCAGGACATAATCCAACTCATCAATCAGATGTTCCTTCAATACCTGAGTGTCAGGATCTACAGCAACACATGAAGGGCACAGCTGCATCACATGTAATACCAACAAGGCAGCCAGGTCAGAGCGCCGGGCAGGGCAGTGATCAGTCTAGCACCTGGGGTGCCGCTCACTGCTCTGCTGCTGAGATACAGACCAGCCTACTAGAAGCATTATAGTAGAGGCAGTAAGGAGGCAGAGAAATAGAAGGAACAGGCACAGATCTGTCTCTGGGAGGATTGGCGCCTGGGAAAGACTTCACCTACCATATAAACATCAACACTGGGCACATACATGTATGGCGTGATACATGGATCACCCAGGCACCCAAGGACAGCAGAGCAGTACTTGCTATGTCCTGGTCAGCTTACAGCGCATTGGCTCTAACTGATCACATGTCACGTAATCATCCTACAGCAGAAAGTACAGGGTTATGCCCTCCGCCAGTGTATATCAGGCCTATACTTAGGTTACTGAGTAGGTCTGTGTATTACTGGATCACCTAAGTACTCCGCCAACCCGTGTTACCACCTGTGTGCCCCAATTACCCCAGCATGTTACCGCCTGTGTGCCCCAATTACCCCAGTGTGTCACTGTATGTATACCGCGCGTCTGTGTGCCCCAATTACCTCAGTGTGTCACTGTATGTATACCGCGCGTCTGTGTGCCCCAATTACCCCAGTGTGTAGCTGTATGTATACCGCGCGTCTGTGTGCCCCAATTACCCCAGTGTGTCGCTGTATGTATACCGCGCGTCTGTGTGCCCCAATTACCCCAGTTTTACACTGTATGTATACCGCACGTCTGTGTGCCCCAATTACCCCAGTGTGTCACTGTATGTATACCGCACGTCTGTGTGCCCCAATTACCCCAGTGTGTCGCTGTATGTATACCGCACGTCTGTGTGCCCCAATTACTCCAGTGTGTCACTGTATGTATACCGCACGTCTGTGTGACCCAATTACCCCAGTGTGTCACTGTATGTATACCGCACGTCTGTGTGCCCCAATTACCCCAGTGTGTAGCTGTATGTATACCGCACGTCTGTGTGACCCAATTACCCCAGTGTGTCGCTGTATGTAAACCGCGCGTCTGTGTGCCCCAATTACCCCAGTGTGTCACTGTATGTATACCGCACGTCTGTGTGCCCCAATTACCCCAGTGTGTCGCTGTATGTATACCGCACGTCTGTGTGCCCCAATTACCCCAGTGTGTCACTGTATGTATACCGCACGTCTGTGTGCCCCAATTACTCCAGTGTGTCACTGTATGTATACCGCACGTCTGTGTGACCCAATTACCCCAGTGTGTCACTGTATGTAAACCGCGCGTCTGTGTGCCCCAATTACCCCAGTGTGTCACTGTATGTAAACCGCGCGTCTGTGTGCCCCAATTACCCCAGTGTGTCACTGTATGTATACCGCACGTCTGTGTGCCCCAATTACCCCAGTGTGTCACTGTATGTATACCGCGCGTCTGTGTGCCCCAATTACCCCAGTGTGTCACTGTATGTATACCGCACGTCTGTGTGACCCAATTACCCCAGTGTGTCACTGTATGTATACCGCACGTCTGTGTGCCCGAATTACCCCAGTGTGTCACTGTATGTATACCGCACGTCTGTGTGCCCCAATTACCCCAGTGTGTCACTGTATGTATACCGCGCGTCTGTGTGCCCCAATTACCCCAGTGTGTCACTGTATGTATACCGCACGTCTGTGTGACCCAATTACCCCAGTGTGTCACTGTATGTATACCGCACGTCTGTGTGACCCAATTAACCCAGTGTGTCACTGTATGTATACCGCACGTCTGTGTACCACACGTCTGTGTGCCCCAATTACCCCAGTGTGTCACTGTATGTATACCGCACGTCTGTGTGCCCCAATTACCCCAGTGTGTCACTGTATGTATACCGCGCGTCTGTGTGCCCCAATTACCCCAGTGTGTCACTGTATGTATACCGCACGTCTGTGTGACCCTATTACCCCAGTGTGTCACTGTATGTATACCGCACGTCTGTGTGCCCCAATTACCCCAGAGTGTCACTGTATGTATACCGCACGTCTGTGTGACCCAATTACCCCAGTGTGTCACTGTATGTATACCGCACGTCTGTGTGCCCCAATTACCCCAGTGTGTCACTGTATGTATACCGCGCGTCTGTGTGCCCCAATTACCCCAGAGTGTTGCTGTATATATGCCAGGCGTCTGTGCACCCAAATCCCCTCAGTGTGTCACCGCATGTGTACGCGGGCATCTGTGTGACCCAATTACCCCAGTGTGTCACTGTATGTATACCGCGCGTCTGTGTGCCCCAATTACCCCAGTGTGTCACTGTATGTATACCGCGCGTCTGTGTGACCCAATTACCCCAGTGTGTTGCTGTATGTATACCGAACGTCTGTGTGCCCCAATTACCCCAGAGTGTTGCTGTATATATGCCAGGCATCTGTGTGACCCAATTACCCCAGTGTGTCACCGTATATGTACGCAGGCGTCTGTGTCCCCCAATTACCTCAGTGTGCGGCTGTATGTATGCCGGGTGTGTGCACCAACTACCGCGGCATGATCTCAGGATTCCTGCTCATCCAGAATTCAGTGCTACGACTATGCATCAGTTACACAGGGTCCGCACACACAAAGCAGAGAGAATACAAAGCTCTATATGTACAATCGCCAGACTAATGATCAGCGATAGCGCCCACACCCCCCATCCCCGTCTATAATACTGTACCTGTAAACAAGCCCGAATTATCCACAGGCCCCGGAAAGAAGTTGCTCTCTCCTACATTGTACAAGTCCCACGAGTCAAAGCCCACATATTTCTTCCACTGCTTGAACCATCGGCTGTCAACGAGATACCTGAAAAACATTAAAATGTGCAACTATTAACTGGAGGATCCTGGGAGCCACGACTAGAGGTTCGGCCAGAAGGTAGTACTCTAATCTCAGAGGCCAGCAGATAGAATGTGGTATTAAGGGAAACACACCTGCATATAAAGAATCTCGGTCTGCGGGTAATGACACCAGAAGAGGCAAGGCCACTATCCGCGTGTTTCAGGTTTAACTTGTCTGACACACTGTATAAGGACTAATCTGCTGCGTAAAGTCCCATGTACAACATCCAGCATGGTGGTGGCACCATGCCTCCCTCTCTCTGGTGCCCATACACACGGCAGCTGAACCAAGAGCACCTCTATAAAAGCCTTGCGCGCCACATACAGTGCTCCTTGTCACCCTGGCCCCAGCTGAAGGATTATACACACCGCAGGGCTTTAGGACCATGTGAATAACTATATGATGCAGGAATTTGAGCTGCTGTGACATCATAGCCCTGCCCTGTGTAGGAATGATCACATTAGAGGACACAAACGCTGATACCTTACGAACATGTTCAGCTGGGTAGAAATATATCACTGTTGTTGGCAGGTGTATTACTTAGCATTATATATTGGGAGTTCTATATGTAATAGTGGCGTTCGGACATGGACAATAATTATATGCAAGTACAGCAGCCCCTGCGTGTTTCTTCATAGGCTTACACAATGATGGGAGTAAGGCTTCCGCCTACGCCTGATGAGCCATCTGGTGCCTGTACTGGCAGTTCTGCAGCAGGATAATAATGATTACAGCCTGTACACAGGGACCAGCACACACCCTGCTCTCCTCAGCTGTATCTTACACCACACAAGGACACCTCCCGCAGTAGCTGTACAGGGTCTCATCACACAGCACTGACTTCCGCTGTCTGCAATCACAGCTCCGCCTGGTACACACCACAGTGCTTCCTGCTACATACACCAGCAGTTCTATCCCTCTGCTGTACATTCCTCATTGTCTCACCTTATATTAAGATTTCCCCATCACTGTAAAATATGGGGGTGATCACCAGATGTAATACAATTTAACCCTATCCTGCCCGGAGCAGCACCACCTCCCCTATTATGCAGTGCCAGCTGCAAAAAAAACAGAGTACAGGTGTCTGCATTGCTGGGTGTTGACCCTTTTACACCAAAGAAAAACCCAGGTTTTTCCGGCCAATGCTTGAAAAGCTTTAACCCGGGAATTTGCTTCTGGTGTGAAAGGGGTATTACCTGTAAGGAAGGAGGGTTATACAGTGCCCATGGCCGGATAAAATCCCTGAAACATTTCACAATGCTGACCTTCCCCCTGTGCCGATAGTCACTGGCAGTGACACCGCGCAGTTGGTCATGGGGTGTTAAAAACACTGACCCATTCCAAAGGGTCACAGTTTATTACACAGCATAGTGACATAACGTGTCTCCAGGGATTAGGGGGGCCTCCCGTGTCACAGTTGGTAACGAGGGGTGCCCTGGTGGGGCTTCCGGCAATGAGTGGGGACTAAGGCGGGGCTGCAGGTAAGGCAGGGGGGGCCCCTGGTGGGGCTGCATGTAAGGCAGGGGGGGCCCCTGGCGGGGCTGCAGGTAAGGCAGGGGGGGCCCCTGGCGGGGCTGCAGGTAAGGCAGGGGGGGGCCCCTGGCGGGGCTGCAGGTAAGGCAGGGGGGGCCCCTGGCGGGGCTGCAGGTAAGGCAGGGGGGGCCCCTGGCGGGGCTGCAGGTAAGGCAGGGGGGGCCCCTGGCGGGGCTGCAGGTAAGGCAGGGGGGGCCCCTGGCGGGGCTGCAGGTAAGGCAGGGGGGGCTCCTGGCGGGGCTGCAGGTAAGGCAGGGGGGGCCCCTGGCGGGGCTGCAGGTAAGGCAGGGGGGGCCCCTGGCGGGGCTGCAGGTAAGGCAGGGGGGGCCCCTGGCGGGGCTGCAGGTAAGGCAGGGGGGGCCCCTGGCGGGGCTGCAGGTAAGGCAGGGGGGCCCCTGGCGGGGCTGCAGGTAAGGCAGGGGGGCCCCTGGCGGGGCTGCAGGTAAGGCAGGGGGGCCTTTGGCGGGGCTGCAGGTAAGGAGGGGGGCCCCTGGTGGAGCTGCAGGTAAGGAGGGGGGCCCCTGGTGGGGCTGCAGGTAAGGGGAGATGCCCCTGGTATGGCGAAAGGCCCCCGGCGGGCGGAGTTGCAGATGGCCAGGGGCCCATGTGGGCTCCGCCCTCTCCTTCCATGACAGGCCCAGACCCATGACACAGCAGAGTGGCTCCCAGAGGCCCCGCGCCGGGGTCACCGGCCCCCACACCCCAGACAACGACCTCCCAGCACCCTCCCCCGGTGTCCCCTGCCTCCCCTCCGGGACCAGCTCACCACTCGTCTCCCTTCTTTAGCGGCGCCTTAAGCAGCTCCCCCATCTCACTCTTCTGCTCCTCGGGCTCCGGGCGGCTGGCGGACTCCGGTGCCGGTACACGGGCTGCTCGGTGCAGCGGTGCCGGTCCCGGTTCTCCTCCGCCTCCCCCCTCCGCCATGGCTGCGCTAAACTCCGGGAGCGCGCGCGTCTTCAGAGCCGCCCTGACGCAATACGCTGCGTGCGCGGGCACGGGGCAGCGGAGAAGGTGCGCGCCACCTGCTGGCGGTTGGTGGGAGACGGCGCGCATGCGCAGGAGAGGACGTTTGTCGTAAGGCGCCACGTGACGGCAAAGACACCGCCCCCAACCTGATGCTGAGGTACAGGCACGTGGACAGCTCGCACTACATTTCCCAGCATGCCCTACACTACACGTCCCAGCCAGCACGCCTGCACTAACTTCCCAGCATGCCCTGCAGTGGATAGTTGCCTACCCTCTCCCTGAAACAACAGCAATCTCCCTCATATCACCTTGCCCACAGGTTCTCAAACTCGGTTCCTTAGGACCCCACGCAGTGCATGTTTTGCAGGTGTCTTCACAGAATCACAAGTGAAATAATTAGCTCCACCTGTGGGTCTTTTAAAATGTGTCAGTGAGTAATGAATGCACCTTTGCACCTGCCGGTTGACCTGGAAAACGTGAACTGTGTGGGGTCGTGAGGACCGAGTTTGAGAACCCCTGACCCAGCCCATATTATGTAGCTGTTAAGCTGCCCATATACGCTGCGATCCCGGGGTGCGTTGTGGGCTTAAATTGCATCCATCACATCGCATTGCATGCCTTGTGCATGCAATGTGATGCGATGTGATGAAAAGCAAGTACAAAAAGTATATGCAGCACATACTTTTTGTACTGTGCGATGAGGTGCCGCGGGAGCGCGCACCTCAAAGCACACATCGCACCGCCGGGAATCGCAGTATGCATGGGCGGAATTACACTTTTGGGAAAAAAGGAATGAGAGATAGATACATTTACATTGAATCATCAGCACCATTTCCCGGGTATGGGTAAAATCCGGAATCGGATAAGACACCGGAATGCCGGACTGGACATCAAACTCTGCATTCCGGAGCTTGTAGTATCCGGTCCGGGGGTGTCCTGTCCGGGGGTGCTCCATCTGATGAGGCTGCTCTTGCACCTGTCACCTGGGAGAGGAGAGGGGGGAGAATACAGCTTAACCGCATGGTCCGGGGGTGTAATAAAAACTGGAATGTTCCAGACCACACGGGGAGGCTGTAATCTCCCCTTCCCCATGTCCCTGGTGTGAGCAATCACAGGCATCCCCCCGGACAAGACACCCCCCGCATGGGACACCCCTCGGACCAGACACTATAAGCTCCGGAATGCAGAGTTTGATGTCTGGTCCGGCGTTCCGGTGTCTTATCCGGGTCCGGTTTTTACTTAGTCCCCCATTTCCCAGCATTGGAGATAAAGCACAATGGTCTTGTGGCATTTATATGAAACCACGTGTACATTATAATAGATGAACAATCCCTGAAACGTATCAGTAACTTCATACCCTCCAACTGTACCGATTTTGCCTGTACAGTACCGTTTTTTAACAGTCTGTACCTGCAAAGTCAGTTTGTACCGAATGTACCGTTTTTGTGTAACTCAGAAAAATCATTCCTCCTCTGCTCCTGGCTGTCAGAGTAATACTACTTTCAGACCGCAAATGCCGTGTCGCACACGGGATTAGGACACGGGTCCCATCCCCAGAGCAACACGGCATTGCGTTCTGAAAGTTCCGACACCGACTCGGCATATTGCCAAGTCGGTGACGTCACATGGGGCTGAGCTGGGCGGCGGCGGCGCGTCATCGGGGGCTCGGGAGGAGGCAGTACTTGGAGCTGACAGTGGTGTCGCTCGACCCAGGCACCCGTTCACACTGCACTTGACACGGGTCATAGCCGTGTTCAACCCTGGTCAATACCAGGGTTGAACACCTGTGTTGCTCGACCCGTGGTGGCCTTTTCAGACCGCAGCTTGACCCGTGTTGGGGCCGCAAGAACACGGCAATAACCCGGGTCTAGAGTGCGGTCTGAAAGCGGTATCCCTGTGCTTGCTGCCCTGCACTGGCTCTCCCCTGTCCCCCTTCGTTCCCATGAGTGCATTGCGGGCATGGCGTCATGACGTCACGCGCCGGCACCGCACCCTGTGCACTCAGGGGAAGGATGTCTCTGTGCCCTCACTAACTGCGCATGCGCTGGCAGAGAACTGAGGGCGCAAATCTCTGTGAGGGAGCGAGGGGTGCGGTGGCCAGCCCCGGCGCGCATGGGGGATGATCTCCAGGAGGACATCTACAGGTCGCCGGCCGGAGCCTGCGTGTGGCTGCGTTTGAATGTAACAGCAAAGCACATCACTGACCTCATCCAGAGTGCATGGGCTCAGCCAGGCGGCACTAAATAATCTCTCCAGCTCGCTGTGTCTTCTATCCAGCATCTTGTCGCACCTGCTCAACTTTGCCTGCAGCTCATGTCACATGGCGGCTTGGTGGGCTGCTGGCATATTAAGTAAGCATATTTAATATACTTATTTATTGAATAAGTATATTAACCCCTTCCCGACAATTGACGTACATTTACGTCATGGTCGGGAAGTACTTCCCGACACATGGCGTAAATGTACGTCATGGCATTTAACTGTCACCGCGTCTATAGACGCGGTGACAGTTTCAACATGTCTGCTGTCCCTGACAGCAGACATGTCCGTGCATGCCCAGGGGGGGCTGCGATGCCGCCCCCCCGTCGGCGATCGCTGTGATTGGCTGTTCAGTGTGAACAGCCAATTACAGCGTTTTCTGTGTCACCGGCGAATAACGTTCGCCGGTGACACGCGATCGGAGGTGATTGGTGCTGTAAAGTACAGCACCAATCACCGCGGGGTGTAAGGGTGACACTGGTGTCACCCCACCTCACCCCGCCCGCCCCCAAAGGCCGTGATTGGTCCGTCGGACCGACGGACCAATCACAGCCATGGAGGGGGGTTTAAACTAACGGTGACTGCACTGCAGACGCCATTCCGGTCTGGAATTGCGTGCAGTGCGGTCACCGTGCCTAGCTGCCGCGATATACTGACCAGAACCTTGCAAAATACTTACCTGATCCTTGCAAATATCTTGCCTGCTTCATCACTGCTTGTAGTGTGCTGGATGCTTCCTGGATCCTGCTACTTGTGACTTCCTGTGTTGTGAACTTGTGCTGCTGCAGTGTAATAGCGTTAGTTAGATAGAGAGAGATAGAGAGAGATAGTGTCAGAGAGTGCTATATTTTGTGATATTTCTGCTGCAGTGTGATATAGTTATAGAGAGAGAGATAGAGAGAGATAGAGAGAGATAGAGAGAGAGAGAGATAGAGAGGCCTAGTGACAGAGAGTGCTATATTTTGTGCTGCTGCAGTGTGATAGTTATAGATAGAGAGATAGAGAGAGATAGAGAGAGAGAGATAGAGATAGTGACAGATTGTGCTATATATTTTTTATATAACTGACTGCTGCCCCCCCTTTTGTGCTGATCAGTATAAATTAACTGATCAGCAACTTTTTGGGGGCGCAGGTTTTTTTTTATATATATATATACCTGTCACTGCTGCTGCTGCAGTGTCATAGAGTGTTAGATAGTGAGAGATAGAGAGATAGAGAGAGATAGTGACAGAGAGTGATAGAGAGTGCTAAATTTTGTGTCTGCTGCCCCCGCCTTTTGTGCTGATCACTATATCTGAGGTGATCAGCAACTTTTTGGGGGTGCAGAGGTTTTTTTTTTTTTTTATATATACCTGCCAGTTGCACTGTCAGTTGCACCAAAGGTTGTGCACCTGCTGCCCCTCACTGGTAATCAGTGTCGCATCACTGATCACCTTTTTTTTTTTTGTGTGTGCTGTGGGGTCTTTTTTTAATTTTTTTTTTACACACACTGTGATTTTGTGGGTGTCCTGTGGCCGCTGTGCGCTGATCAGTGACGTACATCACTGTTCATCTTTTTCGGCACAGGGTTGATCTATTTTTTTTTTTGATCAAATTCCTGTTGCCTTTGAGCGCTGTTCAGTGACGGACGTTACTGACCAACATCTGTGCTCAATTTTTGGCGCAGGACCTTTTTTTTTTTTTTTTAACCCCTTCAATTTTTTTTTTTTAACCCCTTCAAATTTTTTTTTTTAACCCCTTCAATTTTTTTTTTTTTAACCCCTTCAATTTTTTTTTTTTGTATAAAGTATTTTTTTTTTTCTGCACTACATACACACTACACACTACATACCCCCCGGGTTGAAATAAAGTTTGTACCCCCCCCTACACTATACACGTGTTGAAACATTTCACTACCAGTAACACAAAAATAAAAATGGCATCCCAAATGTCATCCCAAATGTCATCCCAGTCATCCAGAAGAATGTATTCAGCGGAGGAGGCATATGCCATGCTTGCTTCTGACTCTGACACAGCCAGTGATGCAAGCGGGGAATTTGAAGGATTCGCCTTAAGCTCCTCTTCCTCCTCTGGTGATGAGGGACCCCCTCAAAGACGCCCCCGTAGAGCAGCTGAGACCCCCCCCCCCAATAATTGATCTCGTATGGACCCCACCACCAGACAATTTTGAGCCCCAGGTTCCTGAGTTTTTGGCCATGCCAGGAATCCAATTTGATTCCACAGGTCTCAGAGAAATTGACTTTTTCAAATTATTTTTCTCTGATGATTTTATAAATTTAATGGTGGACCAAACTAATTTATATGCCCAGCAGTTTATTGCTCAAAACCCCACGTCATCATTTGCTAGGTGGACCCCTGTAGATGCAGTAGAGATGATGACGTTTTGGGGTCTGGTGTTTCATATGGGCATAGTAAAAAAGCCAGAAATTAGGCAATATTGGAGTACAGATGTTCTGTACAGCACCCCATTTTACCGTATGGCCATGCCCCGGGCTCGATTTGAGACGATCCTTAAATTTTTGCATTACAACGATAATGCACAGTGCCCACCCAGAGATGATCCCACCTTTGACCGCCTATTCAAAGTCAGGCCGGTCATTGATCATTTCAGTGCCAAATTTGAAGACATGTACATCCCAGATAAATTCATTTGCATAGACGAGTCCCTTATACATTTTAAAGGAAGGGTTAAATTCCGCCAGTACCTTCCCAGTAAGAGGGCAAGGTATGGCATAAAAATGTATAAGCTGTGTGAAAGCACCTCAGGGTACACTCACAGGTTTAGGGTATATGAAGGGAAGGATTCAAGAATTGAACCGCCAGAATGCCCCCCCTCCCTCGTAGGTGTTAGTGGAAAAATTGTCTGGGATTTAGTGCACCCCTTCCTGGATAAAGGTTATCACCTCTATGTGGATAACTTTTACACCAGCATCCCCCTGTTTAAGGCCCTTGGTTCAAGAGGTACAGCAGCTTGCGGTACTGTGCGCAAGAACCAAAGAGGCCTCCCAAAAATGCACATTGCCCAAGTAATGAGAAGGGGTGAAAGCAGGGGAATATGCACCGAAAATATGTTGTTGGTCAAATATAAGGACAAGAGGGATGTCCTTATACTGACAACAATTCACGGAGACAGTACCACCTCCGTCCCTGTACGAGGTACCAGTACCCACACCTCAAAACCTAATTGTATCCTGGATTACAATAGGTACATGGGCGGAGTGGATCTTTCAGATCAGGTACTGAAGCCGTACAGTGCCCTGCGGGAAACAAAAATCTGGTACAAGAAGCTGGCCGTGTATATCATCCAGATGGCACTGTATAACGCTTACGTGCTATTCCGTTCTACCGGCCAGAGGGGGACATTTATGCACTTTCAAGAGGAAGTCATAAAGGGCCTAATATTTGGGAACCAGCAGGCAGAGGGCCCCAGTACTTCTAGTACTGGCCCCCGTATTGTACCAGGGCAGCATTTTCCTGATGAAATCCCCTCCACTGGAAAAAAGGGCAGGACACAAAAAAGGTGCAAAGTTTGCTATAAAAAGGGAATAAGAAAGCAAACTATTTTCCAGTGTGACACTTGCCCCGACAAACCCGGCCTATGTATAAAGGAGTGTTTTAAAATATACCACACATCTATGGATTATTAGGTTCATAATTTCACCGTGCTTCGGGGGTCTTGCTAATGCCACATAGCACCCACCATTCATTCCACCAGAATCTGAGCCGCAAAATCCAAAAATCACTCCTTCCCTTCTGAGTCCTGCCATGCACCCAACTGGTATTTTTTGGTCACATGTGAGGCATTGCCGTACTCGGGAGAAATTGGGGCACAGATTTTGGGGTGCTTTTTCTCCTTCATACCTTCTGAAAATGAAAAATTTTGAGCCAGAACTGCATTTTTGTGTAAAAAAATGTAATTTTTCATTTTCACTGCCCACTTGTATCAAAATTGGTGAAACCCCTGGGGGTTTGAAATGTACACTATACCCCTAGATGAATTCCCTGAGGGGTGTAGTTTGCAAAATGGGGTCACTTGTGGGGGGGTTCCACTGTATTGGTGCTTTGGGGGTCTTGCTAATGCGACATAGCACCCACCATCATTCCACCAGAATTTGTGCTGCAAAATCCAAATATCACTCCATCCCTTCTGAGTCCTGCCACTTTTTGGTCACACATGAGGCATTGCCGTACTCGGGAGAAATTGGGGCACATATTTTGGGGTGCTTTGTCTCCTTCATTCCTTCTGAAAATGAAAAATTTTGAGCCAGAACTGCATTTTTGTGTAAAAAAATGTAATTTTTCATTTTCACTGCCCACTTGTATCAAAATTGGTGAAACCCCTGGGGGTTTGAAATGTACACTATACCCCTAGATGAATTCCCTGAGGGGTGTACTTTGCAAAATGGGGTGACTTGTGGGGGGGTTCCACTGTATTGGTGCAACATAGCACCCACCATTCATTCCACCAAAATCTGTGCTGCAAAATCCAAAAATCACTCCTTCCCTTCTGAGTCCTGCCATGCACCCAACTGGTATTTTTTGGTCACATGTGAGGCATTGCCGTACTCGGAAGAAATTGGGGCACAGATTTTGGGGTGCTTTTTCTCCTTCATACCTTCTGAAAATGAAAAATTTTGAGCCAGAACTGCATTTTTGTGTAAAAAAATGTAATTTTTCATTTTCACTGCCCAGTTGTATCAAAATTGGTGAAACCCCTGGGGGTTTGAAATGTACACTATACCCCTAGATGAATTCCCTGAGGGGTGTAGTTTGCAAAATGGAGTCACTTGTGGGGGGGTTCCACTGTATTGGTGCTTGGGGGGTCTTGCTAATGCGACATAGCACCCACCAAAATTCCACCAGAATCTGAGCTGCAAAATCCAAAAATCACTCCTTCCCTTCTGAGTCCTGCCATGCACCCAAATGGTATTTTTTGGTCACATGTGAGGCATTGCCGTACTCGGGAGAAATTGGGGCACAGATTTTGGGGTGCTTTTTCTCCTTCATACCTTCTGAAAATGAAAAATTTTGAGCCAGAACTGCATTTTTGTGTAAAAAATTTAATTTTTCATTTTCACTGCCCACTTGTATCAAAATTGGTGAAACCCCTGGGGGTTTGAAATGTACACTATACCCCTAGATGAATTCCCTGAGGGGTGTAGTTTGCAAAATGGGGTCACTTGTGGGGGGGTTCCACTGTATTGGTGCTTGGGGGGTCTTGCTAATGCGACATAGCACCCACCAAAATTCCACCAGAATCTGAGCTGCAAAATCCAAAAATCACTCCTTCCCTTCTGAGTCCTGCCATGCACCCAACTGGTATTTTTTGGTCACATGTGAGGCATTGCCGTACTCGGGAGAAATTGGGGCACATAGTTTGGGGTGCTTTTTCTCCTTCATACCTTCTGAAAATGAAAAATTTTGAGCCAGAACTGCATTTTTGTGTAAAAAAATGTAATTTTTCATTTTCACTGCCCACTTGTATCAAAATTGGTGAAACCCCTGGGGGTTTGAAATGTACACTATACCCCTAGATGAATTCCCTGAGGGGTGTACTTTGCAAAATGGGGTGACTTGTGGGGGGGTTCCACTGTATTGGTGCAACATAGCACCCACCATTCATTCCACCAAAATCTGTGCTGCAAAATCCAAAAATCACTCCTTCCCTTCTGAGTCCTGCCATGCACCCAACTGGTATTTTTTGGTCACATGTGAGGCATTGCCGTACTCGGGAGAAATTGGGGCACAGATTTTGGGGTGCTTTTTCTCCTTCATACCTTCTGAAAATGAAAAATTTTGAGCCAGAACTGCATTTTTGTGTAAAAAAATGTAATTTTTCATTTTCACTGCCCAGTTGTATCAAAATTGGTGAAACCCCTGGGGGTTTGAAATGTACACTATACCCCTAGATGAATTCCCTGAGGGGTGTAGTTTGCAAAATGGGGTCACTTGTGGGGGGGTTCCACTGTATTGGTGCTTGGGGGGTCTTGCTAATGCGACATAGCACCCACCAAAATTCCACCAGAATCTGAGCTGCAAAATCCAAAAATCACTCCTTCCCTTCTGAGTCCTGCCATGCACCCAAATGGTATTTTTTGGTCACATGTGAGGCATTGCCGTACTCGGGAGAAATTGGGGCACAGATTTTGGGGTGCTTTTTCTCCTTCATACCTTCTGAAAATGAAAAATTTTGAGCCAGAACTGCATTTTTGTGTAAAAAATGTAATTTTTCATTTTCACTGCCCACTTGTATCAAAATTGGTGAAACCCCTGGGGGTTTGAAATGTACACTATACCCCTAGATGAATTCCCTGAGGGGTGTAGTTTGCAAAATGGGGTCACTTGTGGGGGGGTTCCACTGTATTGGTGCTTGGGGGGTCTTGCTAATGCGACATAGCACCCACCAAAATTCCACCAGAATCTGAGCTGCAAAATCCAAAAATCACTCCTTCCCTTCTGAGTCCTGCCATGCACCCAACTGGTATTTTTTGGTCACATGTGAGGCATTGCCGTACTCGGGAGAAATTGGGGCACATATTTTGGGGGTTTTTGTTTCCTTCATACCTTCTGAAAATGAAAAATTTTGAGCCAGAACTGCATTTTTGTGTAAAAAAATGTAATTTTTCATTTTCACTGCCCACTTGTATCAAAATTGGTGAAACCCCTGGGGGTTTGAAATTTACACTATACCCCTAGATGAATTCCCTGAGGGGTGTACTTTGCAAAATGGGGTGACTTGTGGGGGGGTTCCACTGTATTGGTGCAACATAGCACCCACCATTCATTCCACCAAAATCTGTGCTGCAAAATCCAAAAATCACTCCTTCCCTTCTGAGTCCTGCCATGCACCCAACTGGTATTTTTTGGTCACATGTGAGGCATTGCCGTACTCGGGAGAAATTGGGGCACAGATTTTGGGGTGCTTTTTCTCCTTCATACCTTCTGAAAATGAAAAATTTTGAGCCAGAACTGCATTTTTGTGTAAAAAAATGTAATTTTTCATTTTCACTGCCCACTTGTATCAAAATTGGTGAAACCCCTGGGGGTTTGAAATGTACACTATACCCCTAGATGAATTCCCTGAGGGGTGTAGTTTGCAAAATGGGGTCACTTGTGGGGGGGTTCCACTGTATTGGTGCTTTGGGGGTCTTGCTAATGCGACATAGCACCCACCATCATTCCACCAGAATTTGTGCTGCAAAATCCAAATATCACTCCATCCCTTCTGAGTCCTGCCACTTTTTGGTCACACATGAGGCATTGCCGTACTCGGGAGAAATTGGGGCACATATTTTGGGGTGCTTTGTCTCCTTCATTCCTTCTGAAAATGAAAAATTTTGAGCCAGAACTGCATTTTTGTGTAAAAAAATGTAATTTTTCATTTTCACTGCCCACTTGTATCAAAATTGGTGAAACCCCTGGGGGTTTGAAATGTACACTATACCCCTAGATGAATTCCCTGAGGGGTGTACTTTGCAAAATGGGGTGACTTGTGGGGGGGTTCCACTGTATTGGTGCAACATAGCACCCACCATTCATTCCACCAAAATCTGTGCTGCAAAATCCAAAAATCACTCCTTCCCTTCTGAGTCCTGCCATGCACCCAACTGGTATTTTTTGGTCACATGTGAGGCATTGCCGTACTCGGGAGAAATTGGGGCACAGATTTTGGGGTGCTTTTTCTCCTTCATACCTTCTGAAAATGAAAAATTTTGAGCCAGAACTGCATTTTTGTGTAAAAAAATGTAATTTTTCATTTTCACTGCCCAGTTGTATCAAAATTGGTGAAACCCCTGGGGGTTTGAAATGTACACTATACCCCTAGATGAATTCCCTGAGGGGTGTAGTTTGCAAAATGGGGTCACTTGTGGGGGGGTTCCACTGTATTGGTGCTTGGGGGGTCTTGCTAATGCGACATAGCACCCACCAAAATTCCACCAGAATCTGAGCTGCAAAATACAAAAAACACTCCTTCCTTTCTGAGTCCTGCCATGCACCCAAATGGTATTTTTTGGTCACATGTGAGGCATTGCCGTACTCGGGAGAAATTGGGGCACAGATTTTGGGGTGCTTTTTCTCCTTCATACCTTCTGAAAATGAAAAATTTTGAGCCAGAACTGCATTTTTGTGTAAAAAATGTAATTTTTCATTTTCACTGCCCACTTGTATCAAAATTGGTGAAACCCCTGGGGGTTTGAAATGTACACTATACCCCTAGATAAATTCCCTGAGGGGTGTAGTTTGCAAAATGGGGTCACTTGTGGGGGGGTTCCACTGTATTGGTGCTTGGGGGGTCTTGCTAATGCGACATAGCACCCACCAAAATTCCACCAGAATCTGAGCTGCAAAATCCAAAAATCACTCCTTCCCTTCTGAGTCCTGCCATGCACCCAACTGGTATTTTTTGGTCACATGTGAGGCATTGCCGTACTCGGGAGAAATTGGGGCACATATTTTGGGGTGCTTTTTCTCCTTCATACCTTCTGAAAATGAAAAATTTTGAGCCAGAACTGCATTTTTGTGTAAAAAAATGTAATTTTTCATTTTCACTGCCCACTTGTATCAAAATTGGTGAAACCCCTGGGGGTTTGAAATGTACACTATACCCCTAGATGAATTCCCTGAGGGGTGTACTTTGCAAAATGGGGTGACTTGTGGGGGGGTTCCACTGTATTGGTGCAACATAGCACCCACCATTCATTCCACCAAAATCTGTGCTGCAAAATCCAAAAATCACTCCTTCCCTTCTGAGTCCTGCCATGCACCCAACTGGTATTTTTTGGTCACATGTGAGGCATTGCCGTACTCGGGAGAAATTGGGGCACAGATTTTGGGGTGCTTTTTCTCCTTCATACCTTCTGAAAATGAAAAATTTTGAGCCAGAACTGCATTTTTGTGTAAAAAAATGTAATTTTTCATTTTCACTGCCCAGTTGTATCAAAATTGGTGAAACCCCTGGGGGTTTGAAATGTACACTATACCCCTAGATGAATTCCCTGAGGGGTGTAGTTTGCAAAATGGGGTCACTTGTGGGGGGGTTCCACTGTATTGGTGCTTGGGGGGTCTTGCTAATGCGACATAGCACCCACCAAAATTCCACCAGAATCTGAGCTGCAAAATCCAAAAATCACTCCTTCCCTTCTGAGTCCTGCCATGCACCCAAATGGTATTTTTTGGTCACATGTGAGGCATTGCCGTACTCGGGAGAAATTGGGGCACAGATTTTGGGGTGCTTTTTCTCCTTCATACCTTCTGAAAATGAAAAATTTTGAGCCAGAACTGCATTTTTGTGTAAAAAATGTAATTTTTCATTTTCACTGCCCACTTGTATCAAAATTGGTGAAACCCCTGGGGGTTTGAAATGTACACTATACCCCTAGATGAATTCCCTGAGGGGTGTAGTTTGCAAAATGGGGTCACTTGTGGGGGGGTTCCACTGTATTGGTGCTTGGGGGGTCTTGCTAATGCGACATAGCACCCACCAAAATTCCACCAGAATCTGAGCTGCAAAATCCAAAAATCACTCCTTCCCTTCTGAGTCCTGCAATGCACCCAACTGGTATTTTTTGGTCACATGTGAGGCATTGCCGTACTTGGGAGAAATTGGGGCACATATTTTGGGGTGCTTTTTCTCCTTCATACCTTCTGAAAATGAAAAATTTTGAGCCAGAACTGCATTTTTGTGTAAAAAAATGTAATTTTTCATTTTCACTGCCCACTTGTATCAAAATTGGTGAAACCCCTGGGGGTTTGAAATGTACACTATACCCCTAGATGAATTCCCTGAGGGGTGTACTTTGCAAAATGGGGTGACTTGTGGGGGGGTTCCACTGTATTGGTGCAACATAGCACCCACCATTCATTCCACCAAAATCTGTGCTGCAAAATCCAAAAATCACTCCTTCCCTTCTGAGTCCTGCCATGCACCCAACTGGTATTTTTTGGTCACATGTGAGGCATTGCCGTACTCGGGAGAAATTGGGGCACAGATTTTGGGGTGCTTTTTCTCCTTCATACCTTCTGAAAATGAAAAATTTTGAGCCAGAACTGCATTTTTGTGTAAAAAAATGTAATTTTTCATTTTCACTGCCCACTTGTATCAAAATTGGTGAAACCCCTGGGGGTTTGAAATGTACACTATACCCCTAGATGAATTCCCTGAGGGGTGTAGTTTGCAAAATGGGGTCACTTGTGGGGGGGTTCCACTGTATTGGTGCTTGGGGGGTCTTGCTAATGCGACATAGCACCCACCAAAATTCCACCAGAATCTGAGCTGCAAAATCCAAAAATCACTCCTTCCCTTCTGAGTCCTGCCATGCACCCAAATGGTATTTTTTGGTCACATGTGAGGCATTGCTGTACTCGGGAGAAATTGGGGCACAGATTTTGGGGTGCTTTGTCTCCTTCATACCTTCTGAAAATGACAAATTTGGAGCCAGAACTGCATTTTTGTGTAAAAAAAATAATTTTTCATTTTCACTGCCCAGTTGTACCACAATTGGTGAAACCCCTGGGGGTTTGAAATGTACACTATACCCCTAGATGAATTCCCTGAGGGGTGTAGTTTGCAAAATGGGGTCACTTGTGGGGGGGTTCCTAACTTTTAGCATCTTATGGTGCCTAGAAACCTACATGGTGCCTAAAAAAATAATCTCATAAAAAGGAGGCTCCAAAATCAAGTAGGTGCTCCTTCTATTATGAAGCCTGTGGTTTGGTCAACGTGCACACTAGGGCCACATATAGGATATTTATGAAAACAAAAGAATTGGGGGAATCAATTTTTAGTCACATTTCTCTAGTAAAATGTACTGTGTTCCTTAGATAAATGTATTAAAATTGCAAATCTGCAAAAAAAATGAAATTTTGAAATTTCACCTACACTTTGTTTTAATTCCTGTGAAACACCTAAAGGGTTAACAAACTTCCAAAATGCTGTTTTGAATACTGTGAGGGGTGCAGTTTTTGAAATGGTATCATTTATGGGGGTGTCTCACATACAAGTCCCTCAAAGTCACATCAGAACTGAACTGGTCCCTAAAAAAATCAGTGTTTGAAATTTTCTTGAAAATTTGAGAATTTGCTATTCATATTGTAAGCCTCCTAGTGTCCAAAAAAATTAAAAGGAAGTTGAAATAATGATGTCAACATAAAGTAGACATATGGTCTATGTTAGTTATTAACTATTTTGAGTGGTATGATTATTTGTCTCACAAGCAGAAAATTTAACATTTTGCAAATTGCTAAATTTTCCATTTTTTTACGACATTTTGGTATTTTTCACAAAAAAACACAGACTGTATCGACCCAAATTTACCACTAATTTGAAGTACAATGTGTCACGAAAAAACATTCTCAAAATCACTGGGATAAGTAAAAGCAAAAAAAAGTTATCCCCACTTAAGTGAGACATGTCAGATTTGAAAAAAAGGGCTCTGTCAGGAACGCAAAAACTGGCTCTGTCAGGAAGGGGTTAAATATATTTATTTAATATGCCAGCAGCCCACCAAGCCGCCATGTGACATGAGCTGCATGATACGTGTAGTAGGGATGGCCATCGACTATCGATGTTCCCAAAAAAATCGATGGTTGGAACCTAGTGCTCGATGTTTTGGGCATCGAAAGTGGATGGTCGAATAGTTTTATGCCATCGATGGATGGCTTCCGGTGGTAAAAGTTGTGGGCGCATGCGCACTGCGTGCGCAGCGTCATTGCGTCCAGAGGCATCGATGCAGGCGGCCCGCCCCGCCGGGAGGTGCGTCTATGCGCAAAAGAAACTTAAACTGGATTGATGGCTAAAGTTTCTTCTGCGCATGCGCGCGGATCCCGGCCGAGCAGGCTGCCCGCAGCGACCCTTCCCGTTGCTCTGCGCATGCGTGGCTAATCGATGGCAGGAACCATCGATGGTGTGAGATAGAATGGTTTATAGCCATCGATGGTTCCTGCTCTAGAAGCCATCGATGGCAACCATCGATGGGGGATGTGCCGATGGCCATCCCTAACGTGTAGTAGTTGGTGCACAGTACACATTCGGAAAGGGGATGTGGTTACACCCTTTTTGCCCATGGCTACGCCCCTTTGTTCATGGCCACGCCCCCTTCCTGAATGTGTACCGATTTCTTAACTTCAAATGTTGGAGGGTATGTAACTTTTGTTTAACAAATATAGGGGTAGATTTATTAAGCTCGGTGAAGTGATAAACTGTCTGGTTTTTATCACCGGCCAATCAGCTCCTACCTGTCATTTTTCAAACCATGTCTGTAACTTCACAGGTAGGAGCTGATTGGCCGGTGATAAAAACCAGACAGTTTATCACTTCACTGAGCTTAATAAATCAACTGCTTTGGGACTCCTCTACATTTGGATATAAAGGTGCCCACACCCTTTATGGGCTGGATCGCATCGCATTGCATGCGTTTTGCATGTGATTTGCGTGCGTTGCGATGCGTGTGCAGCACATACTTTTTGTACTGTGCGATGCGATGCCCGCGGGAACGCGCATTGTATAGCGTGTATGGGCACCTTAAGTCATTTTAGAAGATTCCTCTCAGATGTAACAGTACCAGTGCTATTTTTCAGCAGGAACCAGCAGGAACTCAGTTCCTGAACCTCTAATTAAATATGACATCATCAGGAACTCAAAATCTACTTTCCATAAGATAAGTATTATTTGAAAGTAATCTGTGAGTGCCTTTGTTTCTAAATACAATATGTACATCAATCTCTCGCTCCCTCCATCTATTATATATATATATATTTTTTTTATTTAAGTGATCCACCCCCAGACCTGGAGTTCCCGGACGTACTTTCCCAGAAAAATAGTACTGAACAGTACACACCTACATTTCTAGGTGCTAAGTTCACAATCTCTTTTCACAATCTCTCCATATATGGAACTAGACACGCACTTTGGGTGGAGCATGACACGCCCCCTCAATGGGGCGCTGTGCAAAATTCTACTACCAACTGCACTACATTTCCCAGCATGCCCTTCCACAATGCAGCATGCCTGCACTACACATCTTAGCACGCCTGCACTAAACATCCCAGCACACCTGCATTACATGTCAAGCATGCCCTGCACTACACATCCCAGCATGCCTGCGCTACACTTCCCAGCAGCCTGCACTACCCGTCTCAGCATGCCTGCACTACACTTCCTAGCATGCCTGCACTACATTTCTACATTTCCCAGCATGTCTGCAATACATGTCCCAGCACGCCTGCACTACACTTCCCAGCACGCCCTGCACTACATGTCCCAGCGCGCCTGCACTACACTTCCCAGCATGCCTGCGCTACACTTCCCAGCAGCCTGCACTATCCGTCTCAGCATGCCTGCACTACACTTCCCAGCATGCCTGCACTACATTTCCCAGCATGTCTGCAATACACGTTCCAGCACGCCTGCACTACACTTCCCAGCATGCCCTGCACTACATGTCCCAGCATGCCCTGCACTACACTTCCCAGCACGCCTATGCTACATGTCCCAGCACGCCTGCACTACACTTCTTAGCTTTCCCTGCACTACACGTCCCAGCACGCCCTGGTACGAAACACATCTTGTCCTGCTGCGAAACAGCCCACACTGAACTTCCGAGTATGCCCTTCCACAACTCAGCATGCCTGCACTACATTTCACAGCACACCCTTCCATGACGCAGCATGCTTGCACTACACTTCCCAGCATGCCCTGCACTACACATATGAGCACCCCTGCACTACACATCCCAGAATGCCCTGCACTACACAACACATCCCAGCACGCCTGCACTACACTTCCCAGCACACCTGCACTACACATCCCACCATGCCTGCACTACATGTCCCAGCATGCCTGCATTACACTTCCCAGCATACCTGTGCTACATGACCCAGAATGCCTGCACTACACTTCCCAGCATGCCTGAACTACACGTCCCAGCATGTCCTGCACTACAGGTCCAAGCACACCCTTCAACAGAAGAACTTTTTTTAGCTTGTCCTGCCCGCACCGAACTTCCGAGCACGCCCTTCCATAACGCAGCATGCCTGCACTACAGTTCCCAGAACACCCTTCCACAACGCAGCATTCTTGCACTCTACTTCTTAGAATGCTCTGCACTACACGTCATAGCATGCCTGCACTACACTTCCCAGCATGCCCTGCACTACACGTACCAGCACGCCTGCGCTACACGTCCCAGCATGCCCTACACTACACGTCCCAGCATGCCCTACACTACACGTTCCAGCACGCCTGCACTACACGTCCCAGCACACCTGCACTACATGTCCCAGTGTGTCCTGCAATACACTTCCCAGCACACCTGCAATACACTTCCCAGCACACCTGCACTACACTTCCCCGCTAGCCTGCTCTACACTTCCCTGCTAGCCTGCAATACACTTCCCAGCATGCATGCACTACACTTCCTAGATCGCCTGTGCTACACTTCCCAGCACACCTGCACTACATTTCCCAGCACGCCCTTCGACAATGCAGCATGCCTGCACTACATTTCCCAGCACGCCCTTCCACAATGCAGCATGCCTGCACTACACGTCCCAGCACGCCTGCACTAAACATCCCAGCACATCTGCACTACACGTCCCATCATGTCCTGCACTACACTTGCCGGTACACCTACATTACACATTCCAGCACACCCTGCACTACACGTCCCAGGACGCCTGCGCTACACTTCCCAGCAGCCTGCACTACCTGTCTCAGCATGCCTGCACTACACTTCCCAGCATGTCTGCAATACACGTCCCAGCACGCCTGTACTACACTTCCCAGCACACCTGCATTACACTTCCCAGCATGCCCTGCCATGGAACAAATTTCCAGTTTTCCTGCTACAACACAGCCAAACTTCTGAGCACGCCTTTTTATGATGGAGCATGGCTGCACTACATTTCCCAGCATGCCCTGCACTACATGTCCCAGCACACCTGCACTACACTTCCCAGCATGCCCTTCCACACAGCAGCATGCCTGCACTACATTTCCCAGAACATCCTTCCACGATGCAGCATGCTTGCACTACACTTCACTTCCCAGCATGCCCTGCACTACACTCCCCAGCACACCTGCACTACATGTCCCAGCATGCTCTGCATTACATGTCCCAGCATGCCTGCAGTACACTTCTCTGCATTCCCGGCACTACACATCCCAGCATGTCCTCTATTGTATTCAGCTGTAAGTCGTTGGGGCCCATTTATCAAACCATATTTGTGTCTAAGTCCCCGAAAACGCACATTCTGATATGGCGATAGCCCATTGTAGCCTATGGCTACACATCGCACTGCCCGAGCAGGACAGTGCGGTAAAAGGGGTCAGCGGGGGTCAGCGCATAACCGCGCATGCGCTGACCTCCCGGCTTCCGGGTTAGGACTTCGCAGGGACGACCTCCTGTCGGAGCCCTGTCCCTGCGCCCTTAAAATTTATACATTCCCCCGATGTGATCGCATTTTACAATGCGATCCTGGGCGGTAATATTCCGCCCAGATCGCATTGTAAATGCGATCATGATAAATGGGCCCCACTGTCTCCTGGGTTATATACGTAATGTATGCAATAGGACGATGCCGATGCCCCTGATCGATCAACACAAGCATTAGGTCAACATGGGGAAGGTTGACAGGCAAAAGGTCGACATAGGGTTTCTCATGTTTTTTTGTCCCGAATGTCGACACATGCGACATGGACACTGAAACATAGCACTGATTGCTTCGGGTATGGTGCCTCACTATTATATTCTCCCACCATGCCCCAGTGGACGGTAGGGTATGAAATACCGCCTGTCGGCACATGTCGGTTCAAAAATAAAAGGTGAAAAACCCCACGTCAAAGTTTTGACTGTCGACCTTCCCCATGTCGACCTAATGCGTGTGTTGACCTAATGACATTGTCGACTAAACACATGTCAACCTTCAGTCATGTTGACCTTCCTACCTTAAGTCATAGAAGCATAGAATGTGACGGCAGATAAGAACCACTTGGCCCATCTAGTCTGCCCCTTTGTTAAACATGTTACCTCAAACCATATTTGATCCTTATTTTTTGTAAGGATATCAAAAAAATAAGGATCAAATTTGGTTTGAGGTAACATGTTTAACAAAGGGGCAGACTAGATGGGCCAAGTGGTTCTTATCTGCAGAACGCTCATACCCCCACTATCCATGTCGGCATGGAGTTGATTATATATATAGTGTGGCGAGTGCACAGAGCCACTGAGCCCAAAGCCCGGCGAGCGGACGCGTAAAACTAGTGGGCGCCCAACTAACATATAAGTACCGAAAATAGGATCATGGCTTGATGATCGTGGACATTCTGCAAGTCCACCCCCTTTTGGGACGCATGCGGCTGAACCTACTTGTGGCTTCAGAAAGTTAGGAGGTATGGTGTTATGTGGCTGCCTCCTGTGCATTCATTACTGCATCTTGTGCACCACACTGCTAGGGATCGAAATCGGATTCGGCACCATCGATGGTACCAGTAATGCATAACCTTAATGGTGTCAAACCATCTGAAAGGAATTTATCAATGGTTTTACCCACCAATGGTCACCCCTGCATTTGTGGATCTTGTGGGCGGAGCTAACATCTGTATCCAACACTTGAAGAGAACTACAAGTTGGTTGTTAATTATCATCAACAGCAGGAAACCTTCTGGTTTTCCCCATCGATGATAAAAGTTTTCACCAGTGGTCTTGGACCACTGATGATGTGAAATCATTAGTGGCTGATGCCCATCCCTGCACACTGCCATCTGCGCTGTTGGTGTACCTATTCCCAGGGACAGCTACAACTATGTGGGGCCTATAGCTGCCCATACACCAGGGCGATTTGGATGCAAGTTGATCCTTTTTCATGCGATTGCGGTCCTGTGCACATTACATCGGAGTTACTGGGTTGCACCTGCTGCAGAAGCAATCTGTTGGGTTGTATCTGAGCTGGGCTGGCTTGGCTGGGATCACATGTGATATATCATATGAGATAGTTGGAGACACAACTTTAGGTTAGGAAAGGAGAGGTAGATTTGTAGCATTATCAGTATAGAGGTGATATTGAAAGGTGATTGAGTTCTAGAGAGGAGGTGTAGAGAGAGAAAAAGAGAGGACCAGAAACAGAATCTTGGGGGACACCTACTGTTAGTGAGGGGGTGAGGTAGAGTCAATATAGGATGACAGAGAAGGAGCAGTCAAAGAAGTAGGAGGACAACCAGGAGATGGCAGTATCATGCAGACCAAGGGATTGAAGGATTTGGAGAAGGAGAGGATGGTCCACAGGTGGGGTTGCCACCTCTCCCGGATTTCCGGGATTCTCCCGTTTTTGGTGGCAACCCTCCAGGAGGCTTTCCCAGTCTCCCGGATTCTGGGATTCTCCCGGAATCCGGGTGTCTAAAAAAGCCTCCTGCCCTCCATTAGCCTCTCTCCCCACTCCCCAGTCAGTAACTGACTGCCCGCGGCCCGCCACCGCGCTGCAAGCCTGCCCTGCCTCCACTGACCGACGTCATATGCAGAGCCTGCAGAACCGCGCGCCGTCTCCCATCCACCGCTGATCTGGTCGCCGCCATGATGCCTCACGTGTCCACGACTCCCCTGCCGCCCGCTACGAGTCCAGAGAGGCTGAGCTGGGATCCCCACTGACTGCAGCTGCTCCCGGTCATTGCCGAACAGCGCTGTATTGGGATGCTGCCTAGTGTATGGAGGTGACACAGTGTACATATTAGTATATGGGGGTGACACTCTATATATTAGTGTATGGGGGTGACACAGTGTATATATATGTGTATGGAGGTGACACGGTGTATATTAGTGTATGGGGGTGACACTGTATATATTAGTGTATGGGGAGGTGACACAGTGTATATATTAGTGTATGGGGGTGACACGGTGTATATTAGTGTATGGAGGTGACACAGTGTGTATATATATACTAGGTGATTCATCGCACCCTACGGGCGCTCTTCACACCGTCGTAAGGGGCTGCGCCCCCTTAATTTGTGAACATTTGTATATGAGAAAGATGGTTAGAATTGTATGAAAGATGCCTGTATTGCAACTTGAGTTATAGGTGAAATGTGTTAAATAGAGAGCATATGATTTGGAAGGGGTGTGTATTGTTTTGTTTAATTAAAAAGCGGTTACAGAGTAAGATGTACATTGATAGTGTGGAGGGTACAGTGACATTTGTGGGTGTGGGTGTGGGGGGCTGTGTGTGCATGTTGTTTAGGTGTGTGCGTGCAATAGTATAGTAGGGTGTTTTTGAGTCAGCGGCTCCCCACTGGCGGAGGTCACGACACAAGAAAACAGGAGGCTGGGTAGTGATAGGGGTGTGTGGGCATAAGGGGGACTAAAGAGGAGGGTGGGAGATACTGTGCAGCTTCTGCCAGTGGGTGAGGGTCCAGCTTGGCAGTACAAGAGTACAGGATGGTGGCAGTACAAGAGTACAGGATGGTGGCCCTTAGTCAGTGTCTCCTCCTACTGGGTGGGAGTTCGGGTGCATGAGAGCAGGAGGCTGGGATATGAGGCATGATAGGGGCATGTGGGCAAAACAGCGTCAGCGACTCCCCAGTGGTGGAAGTTACGGTTCAGGAGAGCAGGAAGCTGGGTAGTGATAGGGGTGTGTGAGTATACGGGGGACTAAAGAGGGGCTTAGGGGTGCCGTGAATAGCGGTAGGGGCGCGGGGGGGGGCGTGAATCAAGGGAGGGAGGGGGCGCAGGTGTTGGCGAATCGCGGGAGAGGGCGGGGGTCTGCAAAGCGTGAGAGGGGGCGTGAATTGCGCGAGGGGGGGTTGCGAATCGCGGGAGGGGGGGCGCAGGGGGTTGCAGTGAATCGCAGGAGGCTGGGTCGCGGGAGCGGGGGGGTTGCCGCAATGACAGATGGGGGGGTCAGGGGTGGGGAATCGCGGTAGGGGGGGTCGTGGGGGGCACCGTGAACCGTGGGAGGGGGGGCCCGGGGGGTTGGTGTGAATCGTGGGAGGGGGGGTCGTGGGGTGCCGCGAATTGCAGGAGGGGGGGTGGGGCCGCGAATCGCGGGAGTCACCGGGGGTGCCGCGAATTGCGGGGGGTGTGCTGCAAATCGCGGGAGGGGGGTCGCGGGGGGGGGGGTGCAGCATCGCCACAAGAAAAAAATCAACACAGAAAGGTCAACACATGTAAATGTTGACATAAGTGTGGCACTTCATTGGTGTCCATGTCGACACATGAGAATGAATATGAAAACATTGAAAAAGTGAAAAATAAATCTCGTCAACCTTTTTCATTGTCGACCATAGCCATGTCAGTGTTTTGCATGTGCCATTTAATCGTGGGGATGCCATGAATGGGGGGGGGGGGGGGGGGGGGAGGTGCATACCTCCTAACATGACCCTCTCCAGGAGGGACACATTGCTCTGTTTCTGGACTTTCTTCTTAATTTATGGATTACCATCACCTGTGCTTAAACACCTTTCTTATCAATTACCCTGTTTAAAATGACAGGTGATGACAATCATAAATTAAGATGGAAGTCCACAAACAGTGCATTCTGTCCCTCCTGGAGAGGGTCATGTTGGGAGGTATGGAGGTGTGGGGCACTCACCTGGTGTGTCTAGTGAGCAGCTGTGTCTTTGCTGTGTAACATGGAGAGGCAGAGGGTGTCTGGCACTGTCTGTGGGCTCACTGGGCTGGTTCTCTGTCATGTGAGTCAGAGGCTCCACCCAGCGTTATAGCTCCAGACACACTTTGAGTGACAGATGTAGCCAAATATATAAGAGATTCACATCAGTCCCTGCCCCAGTGGAGCTTACAATTCACAGTATATTCCCTACTACATATATACACACACACACATTCTAGGGTTATTTTTTTTTTTTTTAGCCAATTAGCCTACCAGTATTTTTTTAGATTGTGGGAGGAAACCGGAGTACCCGGAGGAAACCCTGTTGTGACTTACCTTTAGGTAACAAAGCACGATAGAGTGTTGGACCTGAATGGACAGTTCAAACCAGTGGGTTCAAATTGCGACATTGGGGCTAATGGACCTTATTCCAGGGTTGCCGACCCTCCCGGAATTTGCGGGAGTCTCCCGAAAATCGGGTCCTTCCTCCCGGCCCCCGGAAGGGTGGGCAACCCTCCCGGAATCAGGGGGACCCCCACTGAGCCCCCCGATCGCGGTAGTTATATGCCGCAATCCGCGGGTCTCAGGGGAGGGGGCGGAGCTAAAACGGCACAATCGTGACGTTTTAGCCCCGCCCCCTCCATGGATAACGGTTATTTCTTGTAATGGGGCGGGGCTTAATGACGTCACCGTTAAGCCCCGCCCCCAAAACGAGTAACGCAAGAGATTCCTCTCCGGGCTTCTCCCGGAGAGGATTTTTTCAAAGTCGGCAACCCTGCCTTATTCTGATTAATTTGCAGGGAGGACCGATGTTTTGTGTCTGCACATGCGCATGCGTGTTTCTGCACATGTGCAGACACAGGGTGCGTGCACTCATGGCAAACTGTCGGTTTCCCGGGTGCACGCACCCAAACACAGAGCGGGAAGGGGGGGGGGGGGGGGGGGGCGCCGGCCAGCACCATTAGCATATGGGAACACCCAGCGTTCCATGGGCATTCCCATGAGAATGCTGGGCGTTCCCAGGCTAATGAGGTCATGACGGACATGCAGGGGGCGGGCAGCTGACATCACCGCATATCAGCTGCCCCCCTGTCCTTGGACAGGGACGCCTGCAATTTAGAGTGATTATATAGGTCACTCTGAACTGCGACCATCGCATGACTTCCCCGTCTGCGAATGGATAATTATGTCAATCATCCATTCGCAGCCGTGCGGGGGGTGTTACTGCGTGCGAGGGGGGCGGCATCTGATGGACTTGCAAGGTTGCGAGTCAGTCAGGATAAGGCCCAATGACTTGTGCATGCAAAAGTAAGAACTCTCAGATGTTACCCTGGAGTGACAGGCTGCTATGGAAGTGTGATGGTCTGTGACATCTGGATGCTGGAGCCTAGTACTGTGAAACTTTGGTGCACTAATGACATTAGGGAAGGAAAGAGACGTTTCTTATTATCAGTACGGGCAGTGTCAGTATGGGTGAGGGGCATTATAGAATTATCATGTTATTATATTATTTATTATATAATTAATTATAGTGTCACCGGGAAATCTAGTACTGAACCATGTTATCATTATGGTGCTGTGTAATGCCATTCTGTGGTGCTGTGTAATGTCCTCCTCATGATGCTATAGAATGCCATCCTGTGGTGCTGTGTAATGTCCTCCTCATGATGCTATAGAATGCCATCCTGTGGTGCTGTGTAATTTCCTCCTCATGGTGCTGTGTATTGTCATCCTGTGGTGCTGTGTAATGCCATCGAGTGGCGCTATGTAGTGTCATCCTGTGGTGCTGTGTAATGTCCTCATGATGCTGTAGAATAGAAGCCTTTGGTGCTGTGCAATGTCCTCCTCATGGTGCTGTGCAATGTCTTCCTCGTTGTGCCTGTGCAATATCCTCCTCGTGCTGCTGTGTGATATCCTCCTTGTGATTCTGTGTAATGTGATGCTGTGTAATGTCTTCGTTGTGGTGCTGTGTAATGTTCTCTTGTGCTGCTGTGTAATGTTCTCCTTGTGGTGCTGTGTAATGTCAACCTGTGGTGCTTTGTAGTATCCTTCTCATGGAGTTGTGCAATGTCCTCTTCATGGTGCTATGCAATGTCTTCCTCCAGAGCTGGGTAAATATGGCAGGAGCCTGTGGGGGAAGGTGTAATGGTTAGCATTACTGCCTCACAGCGCTGAGGTCATGGGTTCAATTCCCACCATGGCTCTAACTGTGCAGAGTTTGTATATTCTCCCCGTACTTGCGTGGGTTTCCTCCGGGTACTCCGGTTTCCTCCCATAATCTTAAAATATACTGGTAGGCTAATTGGTTCCCAACAAAAATTAACCCTAGAATGTCTATGTGCGTGTACATGTGGTATGATTATAGATTGTAAGCAGGGCCACCACTAGGCGCCACCACTAGGCAGGTCTAGGCATTTACCTAGGGTGCCGGCCACTGGAGGGCGGCAGTTCGCCCCTCACCCCCGTGCAAAGGGGGTACCTGCTGCGCAGTCTGGGGAGCCGGCAGTGGGTCCATGCCGGCTTCTGACAGGAGCCTGCAGTGGTGTCCTTGCCGCGCGGGTACCTGCGGCGCTGTGTATAAAGCTGGTGGCGGTGTGGGGTCCCTGCAGCGAATAAGAAATAACTAGCGCTAGCCACCGGGCTATGCAGCGGCGCGGGAAGCGCTGCCGGGTTTGAAAACACTGGCCGCACGCTGATTGGCTGAGATTCAGCCAATCAACGTGGGGCCAGTGTTTTCAAAACAGAAGCGCTTCCCGCGGTGCCGCATAGCGCTAGTTATTTCTTATTCACTGCAGGGACTGCCCGCCGCCGCCAGCTTTATACACAGCGCCGCAGGTACCCGCGCGGCAAGGACACCACTACAGGGTCCTGTCAGACGTCAGCATGGACCCCCCTGCCCGCTCCCCAGACGGCGCAACAGGTACCCCCCACCCCCAGGCATCGGGAGCCCCCACCCGACTCACCTGGGGCCAGGGCCGGATTAACAATGGGCCTGATGAAGCTACAGCTCCAGGCCCACTCTCCAAATAGGCCCATTTTGTAGCTGAGGCCCAGCCCCGCGTCTCTAGCCCCCCGGGAACCGGAGATACCGCCAGGCAAAGCTGGAGCATAGGATAACATGGGACCCACTAATTCCTACCTCCACCTGGTTCCAATGGCTGCCAGTTCCCCCTCCGGCATCACAGAAGCTCGAGGTTGATCTCAGTTGAACCCAAATCGCTGGGCCTTCAATCTGATACCTGGTCCATATGGGTTCATTGGTTCTTGAGATATTGCGGGTAAACCATTTTTTTTTTTCCTTTCTGAAATGTAATTTCATGGCTGTTCATGTTGTTTGAGGACAGATTTCTCTGGAACCAAACGGCCCAGTTTCACGGGATGAAAATCATTCAAAGCCTACATGTAAATGGGTTAGTTGGTTCCGAAGATATAGCTGGTTGTTTAAAGGGGGGCGGGTGTGGTTTTCTCCCCCCTCACCCCAGAAAATGCAGAGACTAGGCTGGTGTAAAAGGGGCCAGTCCGAGAATGTCCCTGCATGATCCTGGGACCATATTCCCGGGTAAATCCCTGCATTTTCTGGTGTGAAAGGGGTATTATTTCAAATAGCCGTGCTCTGAATACAGCCGGGCAGCCCCCTGCTCTCTGCCTGGTTGTCAATGGTTGTAATTTCTGCCCGGCGGTGGCTGTCCCCCAGTTACCGTGAGCATGTATTCCCCCTTGGCAATGAGCATGTAATTCCACATGGCAACGAGCATGGAACCCCTGGCAATGAGCATGTAACCCCTGGCAATAAACATGGAACCCCTGACAATGAACATGTAGGAAAGCAACACTTATGTAGCATAATTTCTAATAGGCATTATGTTGTTTGGTATAATCCGAATGGAGATTATGGTGTGTGGCTTAACATGTAATGGGCATTATGGTGTAAATTTTTAATGTGCGCCGTTGCCCCTATTTATGAAGCATATTGTGTATTATTGCTCAATCTGTTTGGTATAGTGCAGGCATGTCCAAACTATGGCCCTCCAGCTGTTGTGAAACTACAAGTCCCATCATGCATTTACACAGTTTTGCTATTAGAGCAGAGGCGTAGCTACCGTAAGGCAGCCACCGCGGCTGCTTGGGGGAGCAAGCGCCAGCGGGGCGCCCCCGGTGCCTGGGCACTCTGGTCAGACCCCCCCCCTTACCCCTCCGCATGCCGCTGCCACCGCATTCAGTCCGGCACCGCAGATAGCCTCCGGGCTCCGTCTCCTGCAGTAATGAAAAATGACACGACAAAATGGCTGCCCCCAAATAGCAGACAGTTTTTAAGGATGCTAGAGGAGGTCGCCGCCTCCTCTAACATCCCTACATCTGCTGTACGGGGGCAGCCATTTTGTCGTGTCATTTTTCATTACTGCAGGAGACGGAGCCCGGAGGCTATCTGCGGTGCCGGACTGAATGCGGGGCCGGCGGCGGCATGCGGAGGGGTAAGGTAATTTTTTGGCGGGGGGGGCGCCACAATTTTAGTTACGCCTCTGTATTAGAGAGTGCTAAACCTATGTCAAGGCATGCTGGGACGTGTAGATTCACAACAGCTGGAGGGCCACTGTTTGGACATGCCTGGTATAGTGTGTATTATGGCTCAATCCATGTGGCAAAATGTGAATTTTGCCTTAATCTGTGTGGCATAACGTGAATTTTGACTCAATCTGTGTGCCATAGTGTGAAGTTTGGCTCAATCGGTGTGAATTTTGGCTCAATCGGTGTGAATTTTGGCTCATTCCATGTGGCATAATGTGTAAGAGGCAAGTACGGTATAAGGGGGTTACTATTGTGTTGCATGATTTGTACGGGGGTATATGGTGTGGTAAATTTAGGTGACCACATAAAAGGTGCTAAAATGTTGTCTACAAAGTTTCGGCTTTCAGTATTTTTTTTATGACTGAAGTGCCACCTCACCCTGCAAGTATGTTAGGACATCGGGGTACTGCAGGTGCACCTTTGGAGTGCACCCGCCAATATATCTCCCTGCATTTTTCCTATGCCAGCCCCCTGCCTTTTCCAGGCATATATAATTAGTTGAAAGTATTTACACAAATAGAGACACACCCATGAGCAGACCACCCATACAGAACACTGGTCACGCCCCCACATTATTAGGTGCTGGCCGCAACCCCTATTATTGCGCATAATAGGCCCTTTATCATTTTCAGCTCCAGGCCCATTTAGACCTTAATCTGGCTCTGCCTGGGGCTCTCCGGTGCCTTACACCTGCCCTGATTGTAAGCTCCACTGGGGCAGGGACTGATGTGAATGTTCAAATATTCTCTGTAAAGCGCTGTGGAAACTATGTGTGCTATATAAGAAACTGTTAATAAATAATAATAATGAATATATTATAATGACACAGTAATACAGATAGCGGTATTCAATGAGCCTGATTCGCCATGTTTTTATGGCGAATTTGTGCTGTTTGGCGAATTTTTGACTAAACCGGTGAATCACCCTATTCAATGACCACATGGCGAATACATTTGAAGGTTTTTTTCGCCATGATTCACCGAGTAGCAATCGCTATTTTTATATGGAGAAGTGGAATGTGAACTTTTAAAATAAAGTGTTGTGTTTTTTACATTTGGTGTAAAAAAATCAGGAATTTTATTCTGAGGAGGGGCATGCTATTTTTATTCATGTGCTGTAAGCACATGAATATATATTTAATTTAAAAAAATATATATTCTTTTTTTTACACAGCAGCCAGCAGGGGGCGCCGGAGCCGAGCCGCTCATTACATATTCATATATTCACTGCACCCGATCGTTACGATCGGGTGTAATGAATATACGCTCCCCTGCTGGCACCCCCGGGGGGCAGCCTGTGCTGCCTGGCACCCGAGGAGCCCACCTCCCCCCCACAAACGTTCTGGGGCAGGCAGAGAGACTTCCATCTCTCTGCCTGCCACAGTCCTCAGGCTCCCTGCGGCGTTCGCCGCAGGAGCTCATATTCGCCGGTCAGGGGCAGCGAGCCCCTGACTCGTTGAATACCGGAGCCGGCGAGGCTCCGGAACGTGGCGAATGTGCAGCGAATCCTAAAAAGGAATCGCTGCACCTTGCAGGTATTCTCATTGAATACCGCCCAATGTGACTGGCCTGGCTCTGACCAGGCTGCTATCTGTGTAGAGTTGAAGTATCTACCATGACCACTAGAGGTCACTGCACGGACCAAATAACTCCTTGGTCCAGGTCACTTTACACAGGGGGCCCTCTCCCTCTTGTCATTACTGGCTGCAAACTGCACGGGAGATAATTACACTGTCAGAACACAGAGTAACGGCAGTCAGTATAAACTTCAAGTCCATAGAGTCGCGAAAATAGCAGATAGTAGTGGCAATATTAGCAGCAAAGCCTTGGATGTAGATCATAGATATGTATAATGCAGGGTTGCCGAGTCTGCCGACTTTTGAAGTTGCCTCTCCGGGAGAAGCCCGGTGAGGAGACTTTCAGCATGACTTCGGGGGGCGGGGTTGAGTGTGACATCATTAAGCCCCGCCCCAGGATGGGAAATAACCTGTTTTGTCTATCTCTGTGGAGGGGGCGAGGCTATAATGACACGTTTGTGATGCGTTAGCCCCGCCCCCTCAGCGGAGATCGGCAGATAGGGTTATTTAATTGCTACGGGCAGAATGGAGGTAGCGTCAATCGGGGGCTAAGCGGGGGTGCCCAGGATTCCGGGAGGATTGCCCACTTTTCCGGAGGGCCGGGAGGGGGACCAGATTTTCGGGACCCTCCCGGCCATTCCAGGAGGGTAGGCAACCCTGGTATAATGTCACTGACTAGTTCCTATAAACTAGGAGGCAAGTTCAAATGTATGGACATGTTATAAAGCAAAGGTAGAAACATTGAGATATGAGAGTACATGTAAACTCTAAATTTGTTAGGAGAGTACATGTAACCCCATGGGTAAGCATGCTAGACATGGCATCTGAATTATCTGAGAGTTGTACCCATAATATATGTGGTCTACAACTGGCGGTTGTCAGAAAGAATGGTAAAAAATGACGTGGGAGAGTACGTACAAATTTTCTGGTATTAGATGTCTTGTGGGATCTATAATCTAGAATAATCTGAAAGCTCTAATGGGGAAGTGCCCATAAGGGTAACTGCAGTGGGAGGGGAGAAAAAAATATATATACACCACAAGGAAACCCCGATTTTGTCCCTCTGTACCTTGCTCTGTAGAAAACCTCACAGGCTCAGCATTTCAAAAAACCCTCCCATAACGAGGCTGCTGCTGCTGTCCTCCATGAGCCTAAAAAGCATGTGATAAGCTCGACCAATCAGAGCTCAGCACAAGCCTTTCAGCCTCTTGTGTAAAGTCTTGTGCAAAGTCTCATGGGACTTAGTCAACTCCCAGTAATGCACTGCACAATTGTGCACTCAGTGTGCCTCCGCTCCAGATGCTCATTGTCACATTGGCAGATAGGTTAAGCTGCAACAACTCCCATGCACAAAATCTTTAGCTAAAAAGTAAATAAAAAAACGTAAAAAAAAAATACATGCCATCCACAGGGGGGCCCTACATAGAGGGGGGCCAAGGGTACTGACCCCCTGAGCCCCCACCTTAATCCGGCCCTGCCTTGGTCAAAGTAAAAGCACAGTGCAGAAGCTGCCATTGACTAGACTTTACAAAATAAAGCCCAGTGTGACCACTGGGTGGCACTAGAGCCCCACCACTCCCATGTCAGGGAATACTGATAGTATGATTGGGCTTTACACAGTTATTATGTTTGTATTGTACTAATTATCCTTATTTTAGAATCAGAATCAGCTTTATTGGCCAGGTATACTTGCGTATACTAGGAATTTGTTTTTGGTTTGCTGTGCAAAGATGAGGGACAGACAGGGGTGACACAGAAGAGGAGGGGCAGACAGATGGGGGGCACAGAAGATGAGGGACAGACCAGGGTGACACAGAAGGGGAGGGGCAGACAGACAGGGGAGATACAGAAGGTGCGGGGCAGACAGACAGGGGTGACACAAAAGGGGAGGGGCAGACAGATGGGGGGCACACAGAAGGGGATAGACAGACAGGGGTGACACAGAAGGGGAGGGGCAGACAGTCAGGGGTGACACAGAAGGTGAGTGGCAGACAGACAGGGGTGACACAGAAGGGGAGGGGCAGACAGACAGGGGTGACACAGAATGGGATAGACAGACAGGGGTGACACAGAAGGGGAGGGGCAGACAGTTGGGGGGCACAGAAGATGAGGGACAGACAGGGGTGACACAAAAGGGGAGGGGCAGACAGATTAGGGGCACAGAAGATGAGGGACAGACAGGGGTGACACAGAAGGGGAAGGGCAGACAGACAGGGGAGACACAGAAGGTGCGGGTCAGACAGACAGGGGAGACACAGAAGGTGCGGGGCAGACAGACAGGGGAGACACAGAAGGTGCGGGGCAGACAGACAGGGGAGACACAGAAGGTGCGGGGCAGACAGACATGGGAGACACAGAAGGGGAGTGGCAGACAGACAGGGGAGACACAGAAGGTGCGGGGCAGACAGACAGGGAAGACACAGAAGGTGCGGGGCAGACAGACTGGGGTGACACAGAAGGGGAGGGGCAGACAGACAGGGGTGACACAGAAGGGGAGGGGCAGACAGACAGGGGAGACACAGAAGGCGCGGGGCAGGCAGACACAGCAGGGGTCGAAGTGAGCAGAATCTGAAGGTTAGGATGAGAGATGGTTGGGGGTAATGAAGAAGTCAATCAATACACGCATCCCCCCCAGTCCCGCCCCCTCCTCCCAGTGTACTGGGTGGCAGAAGGCTGGCAGTTCTGCTTCTGGTTCCTCCTCTGCCCTCTCTGACTTGTGTAGCTGAGGGCAACAAATTGCACTAATAGCGAGGGGCCACAGTGCATGCTCATGTGGTGGGTGTCTGATAGGGTTCTAGTCTTGCAGTACATAAAGCAAATTAGAGGTTAATCAATTGTAGAACAAACTTGGTGATAGGCGATCACTACTCAGCCGGAGACAGGAACAGGAACCCCTTACACACATCGTGCCACAGGGACACATGGGCTGTATGCTGATACGTTGTATCTGACAGGGTCATTGTGTGGTTCCCTGGCGGCTCTGTAGCAGTATGCGTCTAGTTATACTGTGCAAAGATCAGGGCGCCTTATTGTGGTAGAGAACCATCCCTAGCTTTGTCCTGTAGCCATGAGGCAGCTGTCTAGGGGCTCTACAACCTGGGGACACCAAATGAAGGTTGTCTCTGAGAGAGGCTCCCTTCCTGAACTGAATGCAAACAGCACGTGCTGAACCCCTAAGACAGCCATGGCCAAACTATGGCCCTCCCGCTGTTGGTAAACTACACATCCCAGCATGCCTTGCCATAGTTTAGCATTCTCTAATAGCAAAACTGTGGCAAGGCATGCTGGAACTTGTAGTTTAACAACAGCTGGAGGGCCATAGTTTGGCCCTGCCTGCCCTAAGACACCACCTCCACGTGTGCCCCTGAGGGTCTGGGAAGTGGGCATAGGTGGCATTGTGGGGCTGGGGGAGCTGATGTTTTGCCTAAATCCCTTACACTGGCCTTGCCCACAGTATAGGAGTCAGATTAGGACTAGGGAGTGTGGCAGGAGGTATGACCACAAGACAAGATGGCAGCCTGGAAGATTCCAGCGAGCACTGCCGTTCCCTTGTGATTCCCTGGGTAGGTTGGGCAAGTATCCGACACCTGCACCCGAGCTCCAATGGCTGTCACCTGGGCCCGAGCCCCAACTGCTGTCACTTGCGACCGAGCCCCAATGGCTGACACCTGCGCCCGAGCCTCAATGCCGAAACCTGCGCCTGAGCCCCAATCGCAGGTCTCACCACAGACTATCACAGGTGCCCGCAGTCAGGTCTCACCACACACCAATACAGGTGCCCGCAGTCAGGTCTCACCACACACTAATACAGGTGCCCGCAGTCAGGTCTCACCACACACCAATACAGGTGCCCGCAGTCAGGTCTCACCACACACCAATACAGGTGCCCGCAGTCAGGTCTCACCACACACTATCACAGGTGCCCGCAGTCAGGTCTCACCACACACTATCACAGGTGCCCGCAGTCAGGTCTCACCACACACTATCACAGGTGCCCGCAGTCAGGTCTCACCACACACTATCACAGGTGCCCGCAGTCAGGTCTCACCACACACTATCACAGGTGCACACAGTCAGGTCTCACCACACACCAATACAGGTGCCCGCAGTCAGGTCTCACCACACACCAATACAGGTGCCCGCAGTCAGGTCTCACCACACACTATCACAGGTGCCCGCAGTCAGGTCTCACCACACACACTATCAGTGTCCTTGCTGTTATCTCGTCCTCTCTCCTCCAGCTGCCGGAATGTTTGCTCTCACCCCCCTCTGCCACCTACGTCTGGGTACACATCACACTGCTATGTGCCATGTAAATATTTGACATTTAGGGAATGCAGAGCAGACACAACAGGTCGCCGCTCCGTCCGATTGTTGGCACAATGCAGAATCTCCTGTGCTGCAGATTCCTATTTACTGAAAGTATTTGGAATGTTCCAGAGCATGTGTGACTCCCCCTCCCCCAGTGCTGGTAAAGGGCAGCACTGACCTGGTAGGGGTGATGCTGCTGAGGGCATTCGTGCTTACACAGGAGGGGGGCGCTGTGACATTATATATATATATATATCTATCTCTATATCTCGAAAAGTACCGGAAGATAATGAGAGACACCGCTCTCTGGTGTAGAAGGTATGTGACATCACCGCATAATAGTGTTTAATATGCGCACCTTTTAAGGACTCGATTTACCAGGATCTCCCCGGATGTTGTCAAATGAACCTTCAGAATTGGTCCTCAACACGAATTCCCACGGTGTCGCTCCAATGTTACAGTGGTGTATAACCAAAAGGGAAAAAAAAACTCCAATTAAAATTAAATAAGGAGTTTATTAAAGTGTACAAAAATAAAATAAAGAAATAAACAAATAAACAATAAAAAATTGCTTACATTAATCAACAGAAGTGCGTGAAAAAGTGATGTGGTAGAGGCCTCTCTACGCGTTTCGTCGCTCGTGCCCCTTTATTCCAGGCTGGACTTCATCTCCTGATGAAAAGCAGCGCTGCAGTTCACTGCCCCGCCTCCTCGAGTCCTCTCCAGCACCATGGGCCTTATTCTAGTTCACTCTTTCTGACAAAATCCTTCTTAGATGGACAAAACCATGTGCACTGCAGGTGGGGTAGATGTAACTTGTGTAGAGAGAGTTAGATTTGGGTGGGGTTTTACTTCAAAGTGAGATCTATATTGCAGTGTAAAAATAAAGCAGCCAGTATTAACCCTGCACAGAAACAAAATAACTCACCCAAATCTAATTCTCTCTGCACATTTTACATCTGCCCCCTGCAGTGCACATGGTTTTGTCCATCTAAGAAGGTTTTTTTTGTTAGAAAGAGTGAACTAGAATAAGGCCCATAGGGGCAGATGTATTAAGCTTTAACAAGAGATAAATGCAAGGGTGATAAGGAGAGATAAACATCCAGCCAATCACCTGCTAACTGCCATGTTACAGGCTGTGTTTGAAAAAAGTCAGTAAGGAGCTGATTGGCTGGACGTTTATCTCTCCTTATCACCCTTGCATTTATCTCTTGTTAAAGCTTTATACATCTGCCCCATAGTTCCATAAACCATCATGTATAAAATAAAAATATGAGTCCTGTCCCCGATCGGCGGCGGCAACGCCGCACACAGTGCCCTGCTACTGTATGTGGCCTGCCTCCTCCTGCCTCTGTTCTCTGGGACTCGGAGAACAGCGGGCAGGAGGAGGCGGGACCGCATCTAGCAGCAGGGTGCACTGGATGCGGTGTGGGGATGACGGCCGGGGACTCATATTTTTATTTTATACATGGATTTCATTTTATGCAACATGGTCCTGGAGAGGACTCGAGGAGGCGGGGCAGTGGACCGCAGCGCTGCTTTGACAGAGAACAGTGTGCGGGAGGAGGTGTGCTGGGCTGGGATGCAGGGTGACAATTGACGCAGGTTCCTGTGTGCACTATGCAGTTGCCACTGCCCCCCCCCCCCCCCCCGCCCCTGCAGCACAACCACCAAGGTGCCGAACAGACCAGGGACTAGGGAGCCGGCAGGATTGGGAAGCAGTGTCCCATCGACAGAAGCAGCAGCGGCAGTGCCATAAGCAGGGAGGTAATGTACCCTTTCTGCAAACTGAGGCCCGCCCCGGAGTAGTGGCTGATTGAAGTCACCTCCCGGGGGAAGGTGGTGTCAGTCACACTGTGAATGTGGAGTGGGGATTCATACCTCCCAACTTCTGTGTTGGTGAAATAGGGACGCGCAAGCGCCCGAAAAGGGGACGGGGCGTATGCAAATGAGGGTGCGGCTTATGCTAATTAGCCACAACCTCATTTTCCTACGAGAATAGATGCTGTGCGCATGCGCACAGCGTCTTTTCTATTAGATTGGGGGGGTCTCCCAACTGCCACCCCCCGCAGCGGGACAATGCCTGCCGCGGGTGGGACAGCAGGACAGGACCCGAAAATCGGGACTGTCCCGCTGTAATCGTGACAGTTGGGAGGTATGGGGATTACTATATTCATATGCACCTGCACTAAATTTGTCATGGGGGGAGTTGGTGTTTGTAATTATGTGTGGGGCTCCCACTCTTGGAGCAATTAACACCCCTAACTGGACCCCATTCTCTCCCATCCCTGCCTGTCCTGCCTCCGGATCCCCCCTAGTGCCCGGTGGTGTCGACTGCGGAGCCGGGAAGAGTCTCATCACTCTCCTGCAGGTTGCGGCCTGACACGCCGTATAGGCAGGGGACTAAATTTCACAGAGACCTGCGGCGGTGTGCGGGCATCGCCGGACGGTGCCTGCTGCTCCACTTAGATCTCATCTGCACCTCCAAACGGGGACACTGCCGACCGTGGCTCGGACACTCCTCCTGCGCGCTTTGAGCCGAGAGGGAGCTGCTGCTTGCCCGGCGCTGCGCTCACTTTCGGTCCCGGGGCTCTGCTTCACGGGGACGGCGCCTGGAGTAAGCGCACGTCTGCTGCATCACCCGCATCGCTCCAGGTACTGTCTGGCCCCCCTCCCTCCCGGCGGAGGGCGAGCGGGCAGGCATGTGATAGCGAAAGACAATATTACTCTGTCTTCCGCCTCCCCCTGCCTCCCCTCCCCAATAAAACACAGTGTGGCAGCTAGTGACAGCTCCCCCTTGTGGGGAAGCAGGGAAGCTGCAGTTAAAAAAACCACCAAAAAACAGTGCTCGAAGGAAGTGCCGGTATGCTATATCGTTGTATACCGGCCCACTTCCAGCACTGATTGGATGGATAAATCTGAGGCAGTGTATGTTTCCATATATATGGATGAGAGTGGAGGTGGGTGCATGTATGTATATAGGAGACCATCACTGTATGTATGTATAAAGCACTGAAGTGTTCACCTGTGACCCCTGTATATATATATATATATTTATTTATTTATTTACAGTTTCTTATAGAGCGCAGCAGATTCCGTTGCGCTTTACAATAGTAGACAGTGATAAGACAAACTGGGTAACAACAGACAGACTTGGAGGTAGGAGGGCCCTGCTGCAAGCTTACAATCTATAGGGATATAGGGGGGAAACATAAGGACAGGCACCAGTAATAGCATAGCAGTTACAAATCCAGAAGGGAAGCTATATAATACATAAGTGCCTCGGAGGGTTATGCATGTAGAACTTAAATATGATAGGCTTGCCTAAAGAGGTGAGTTTTCAGGGAACGCTTGAAAGTTTGGAGACTGGTGGAGAGTCTTAATGTGCGTGTAGTGAATTCACAGAGAGAAAGGTTTTGTGAGAACCCAGCGCGTGGAAGGGAGTTCCATAGGATGGGAGCAGCCCGATGGAAGTCCTGTAATAATGAATGGGAGCTAGTGATCCTTGCAGAAGAGAGACGCAGATCTTGTGTAGAGCGTAGTGGTCGAGATGGGAGATAATGGGTGACATTCTATGCTTTGAGATAAATGCGCATGTTTTTTTAGCGCACCACATCGCCGCTATTCGCCCTTTTTCAAATCGCACTTTTCAGTCATAATTCGATTATTTAATGTGATGCGCTTTGGAGCCTGAAAAGTGCAAAGAGGTGCGATTTGCGGCGAAGTGGTGCGATTTTTTTTTTTTAATCTTCTTTATTGGTATTTATAACATATACATACGACAAACATCAACATAGACCTTTAACATTTCTTCATCTTGTTATTTACCGTTGAAACTTACAAACTAACAAACTAGACATATTAAAAGCATCCAGTCATTTCTCTCCTTAGTCATTTTCTTAGATTCATTATTTAACGTGCGCGGTGCTCTTTTAGGTTCTATAGGGTATTCCTCCATTTTTCCCATCCGTCGTCTACCCTGAACAGACTCATTTTGCCCAGTATCTTATAGTTTAACTACCTAGGCCTCCTACTTTACTTTATTTAGTGCATAATATAGCCATATACGTTTTCATTCTAGTGATATGTGTGCAGTCTATCTAAACATAGTACTTTACTTTATCTAATAATCTACCTATCACCTTTTTGCAATTTATTAAGACCTGTAGGATCTATCTATCGTGTTATCCTTTGTACATTCTTTTGTGCAGCCTATCGGTACTTATCACCACACACATCCATTCCTTTCAATACATTTATCTATTGTTTTAATTCATTAGTGCAATACCATATAGTTTGTCTTCTAGTGTTAAAGCTGTCCCCCATACCGTGAGGGTTTTTTTTTTTTTTTTAAGTTTCCTTGAGGATATCCCTCATCCGTCATTACCTTTATCATTAGTGCTTATACCCTTACTTTATCGTGTGATACTGAGAATAGTACCATTCCCTCCAAATATCATAAAATTTGGCACCTTGCCTTCTTAAAATAAACATGTGTATTTCGTGCTCCATAGTGGAATTAACCACATTTATCCACTCTTTATTACCAGGCCCCTTATGCGCCATCCATGAGCGTGCAATTATAAGCTTGGCTATCGCGCATAGATTGGTTGCTAACTGCCTCAGAGCTAACGAAGTGGTGCGATTTTAAGTCACAAAAAAGTGCGAGTTCTTCCGCCGGTCATGTGCGAGTTTTGGACCAACCGGAGTGCGATTTACAAAACTGTCTCCGCATCACTAAGAACCCCCCAACCTATTGGCCCACCTCTGTCCCCTCCATTATGCATCACACCCCCTATATAAAGGGGCATTGGCGCCATTTCACTCTTTGATAGGAAGTAAGGAGCATGGAGAGGAGCAGTGGCAGTGTGAGTACAGGAAGAGGTGTTGGTGGCAGAGTGAGGAGTGGCAGAGGGAGCAGTGGCAGAGTGGCAGAGGAAGCAGTGGCAGAGGGAGCAGTGGCAGAGGGAGCAGTGGCAGCAGCCAGCCAAGTGGGAGAGGCAGCAGTGTGGCAGGCAGCATGGCCACAGCCCCACACCAGGCCCTGGACGTCCAGCCCCAGCAGGAGGAGGTTGAGGATCCGCTGGCATCCCCATCCTACAGCCAAGACCTTGACCATACCCCACACCAGCTGCAAGAGGGCCACATGTCAGAGGTGGAGGAAGATGGTGGTGAGGAGGAGGAAGACACTGGTATGGAGGAGGAGGGGTACATGGCTGGAGTTGAAAATGAGGAGGAGGAGGTGGAAGCTGGCCGCACAAAAAGTGGCCGGAAGGTCCGCTTTTCATATGAGGAAAATGCTGCACTTGTCCGGGCTATCATGCCAGTCAGGGCCGTTTCTAGACAATTTAGCTCCCAGGGCGAAGAAATAAAAATGCGCCCCCCCCCCCCCCAATACATAGCATGGTATTATAGTAATTTCGCGCGCCGAAGGCGCGCGCCGAAATAGGGGGTGTGGCTTGATATTAAAAGGGGTGTGGCTTAATGTAAGGCGTGGTCTAGCAGGAAAACAATTACCTTATATCACACTTTTGCAACCTGCAAGACCAGACATTGGTTGCTGCAGGAATTGTTATTGTCCTCCCGCACTTAAGTTGGCTGGCTGAAGGCCACACAATGACCTAGTACGCCTCACAATGACAGGCTACTTAAATCATTATACACTATTTATCTGTGATGCCAATTACACATTACGCCGTACACTGTGATGACGATTACATATTACGCCGCACACCGTGATGACAATTACACATTACACCGCACACCAAGATGCCCATTAGACCACACACTGTGATGGCAATTACACAATACTCCCCACATCGTAATGCCCATTACACATTATGCCCCATGTGCCGCTGCCGCACAACCGATGCTGTTTACTAATATGCCCCCACAGTGCCAGATATGCCCCCACAGCGCCACAAATATATACCCCACAGTGCCACATATATGCCCCCACAGTGCCACACATATGCCCCCACAGTGACACAAATATATGCCCCCACAGTGACACAAATATATGCCCCCACAGTCCCACAAATATATGCCCCCACAGTGCCACACATATGCCCCCAGTGCCACAAATATATGCCCCCACAGTGCCACAATTATGCCCCACAGTGCCACAGATATATGCCCCCAGTGCCACAGATATATGCCCCCAGTGCCACAGATATATGCCCCCAGTGCCACAGATATATGCCCCCAGTGCCACAGATATATGCCCCCCAGTGCCACAGATATATGCCCCCCAGTGTCACAAACATATGCCCCCAGTGCCACAGATATATGCCCCCAGTGCCACAGATATATGCCCCCAGTGCCACAGATATATGCCCCCAGTGCCACAGATATATGCCCCCCAGTGCCACAGATATATGCCCCCCAGTGTCACAAACATATGCCCCCAGTGCCACAGATATATGCCCCCAGTGCCACAGATATATGCCCACAGTGCCACAGATATATGCCCCCCAGTGCCACAGATATATGCCCCCCAGTGTCACAAACATATGCCCCCAGTGCCACAGATATATGCCCCCAGTGCCACAGATATATGCCCCCAGTGCCACAGATATATGCCCCCCAGTGCCACAGATATATGCCCCCCAGTGTCACAAACATATGCCCCCAGTAACAAACTTACTTGGAGAGGGGAGGGGAGCGCATCGTGCTTCTCTCCTATCCCGCGCCCGAGCTCCTATTGGCTGACAGCGGCAGCCCAGTGACGTGGGCGAGGGGACGGAGAAACGCACGATGCGTTCCCCTCCCCTCTCCAGCGTGGAGTCGGGCGGCCGGGGAGACAGCGGCAGCGGCTGCGGCTGCGGCTGCGGCTGCGGGCGGGGGGGTTAGACTGCCGGGCGCCCTGGCTGTTTCAGAGGCGGACAAGCCGTGCGGCGCCCCGGGCTGCTGCACGGCTTGTCCGCCTCTAGAAACGGCCCTGATGCCAGTGTTTGACCGTTTGCTTGGCAAATCTCACCACAAGACCACTGCACAGCGCAAAAGGGCTATGTGGAAGGACATCACCCAGGCGGTGAACGCTGTCAGTCAGCACAAGCGCCTGGTCCGCAATGTAAAAAAGAGATTCAACGACATCAAAAGGCAGTTGAAAAATAAAATGGCCATGGAGTTGGAGGAGGCCACCAAGACTGGAGGAGGAAGCCCCACCACTGTGTGCTACAATTCATATGAGGTGAAGCTGAAGCGCATCATACCCCCTGAGGTCCTGCCTGGCATGCACGTGGCGGATACCGATAGGCCGCAAACGCCATCCAGAGCTGGTAAGTGTGACCCCATGCAATTTTAAACATACATGCCAATGATTTATAACTATAATGTTCACTTGTATTCTTATGCTAAGTAAAGTGCTGCTGTGGAACTACATAGCCCAGCAAGGTCATGCACAAGAAATTGCCTGCTCCAACTTTCAAATTGCTCATAATGCTGGGCCCTGTAGTTCCACAACTGCTCATATTGAGCAACACTGTAACATTCTTTCTAGCAGCCTAACATGTATGTGGCCAAAAACACAGAGGTGTACTGGTGGTTTAGCTGCCATGACTACATACCACAGATTATCCAATAGTTGTCATGTGGCCACTAATTTAATAATAATTTAAACAAATAATGGTACTTATGTAGTATCTGGGCGTCCGATTTAGAAATCGGATCGGATCGCATCGCATCGCATGCGACCAAATCGTCCATTTTAACATAGAATTCAATGGGAAAAAGGGGTCCTTTTCCTTTCCCCACTATCCAAGTGGGCATGGAGTTGGATATAAACCTGTGGCGAGCGTAGCGAGCCACCGAGCCCGAAGCGTGGCGAGCGTAGCGAGGGGACACAGAATACTTTTTAAGAAATATGCGTCCCCTCGCGGGGCTCGCATCGCTCGCCACGCTTCGGGCTCGGTGGATGTCGGTGGAGTCGAGGATGACCCCTAAGCAACGAGCTTGTGGGGAAGGGTAGATTATCGAGTTGTCAACAGCGATGGAGATGTCAGGATGGTAACTGTTCTTAGTTGGCGGTTATATGGTTCTCTTAAACACCTTGATAAAGAAACTGTTGGTGACAACTCTGCCTACGTGTGCATTATTTCTGAGTGCCGCCGAACCCTCCCAGGACTACGTATTGAGACAGTGCAAACTGTTGGCTCCTGTTTGGCCAATAGAATCATTTGGTTGAGAAGAGCTGAAGATGAAACATCTCTGCGCCTCTCATTCCAAGCCCGTACCGGTGGCGGAGATGGAGAAGATGGAGAAGATGTTCGCCAGAGGACCTGGGTGAGTAGGATTTCCTTCCACAGGTCCACCATGGATTTCTTCGGATCCAGGACCCCAGACTCTTCAGCCCTGGAGCCCTGGACCAGCCCCGGAACCAAGCCCCCGGACCGCACCCAGGGACCTACCGACGGGCTCAAGATAGGTAAGTATCAGTATGTGTTGGCTTTGTATGTATTAGAGTTTTATTTTTACTGGGTGTCAGTGTGTTTATTTAACTATTTCTTTTACTGTGGAACTACAAGTGCCAGCGGGCCCTTTAATGCCCCGCATGTTGGGACTTGTGGTTCTCCAAGTCCCAGCATGCGGGGGAGGCTTGCTGGGACTCATAGTTCCACGGTATAAGAGAATAGTTTTTAAGCTATTTTTTTACACCATTTATCAGCTCGATGCCCATCGAGGACAGCCCCGGGCTTCAGCATGGGCAGGTAAGTTCTTTGGGGGGGTCTCCACTCCCCCAGGACCCCTGCCCATGCTGACCGGTCAGGGGGTGAATGCTTTGGCCGGGGGGACTTGTATAAAAAGTCTCCCCCCAGCTGTGGCATTACCCTGCTGGCTGGTTGGGCCCGGTGCTGGTTCTTGAAATACGGGGGACCCCTAGTCATTTTGTCTCCCGTATTTTGGGAACCAGGACTGGCCCTTGAGCCTGGTGCTGGTTTTATAAAATCCACAGAACCCCGACTTGGTTGTTCCTGTAATTTTATGAAACCAGGACCGGCTGTTTCAGCCCGGGGCTGGTTATGCTCAGGACGGGGGACCCCACGCCGTTTTTTTGACCGTTTTAAAATGCGCACATTTTCATGACTGAAAATGCGCACATTTTAATTAGTAAAAATCGCCATAAATCGCACCCTATCGCACTTTTTTGCAGCAAATTCACATCTCATTACATATGCGAATTAGCGGCAAAAAATGTGCATTTTTAATGTATGATTCGGTGCGATTTCTGTCTCTCCTTTTGTCGGCGTTACGCACACAGCATTGTCCCCTTGTGTCGGTGTTACACACACAGCATTGTCTCCTTGTGTCGGTGTTATACACACAGCATTCTCTCCTTGTGTCGGCGTTACGCACACAGCATTGTCCCCTTGTGTCGGTGTTACACACACAGCATTGTCCCCTTGTGTCGGTGTTACACACACAGCATTGTCTCCTTGTGTTGGTGTCACATGCATAGCATTCTCTTCTTGTGTCTGCATTACGCACACAGCATTGTCCCCTTGTGTCGGTGTTACGCACACAGCATTGTCTCCTTGTGTCGGTGTTACGCACACAGCATTCTCTCCTTGTGTCGGCGTTATGCACACAGCATTGTCCCCTTGTGTCGGTGTTACGCACACAGCATTGTCCCCTTGTGTTGGTGTCACACGCACACAGCATTCTCTCCTTGTGTCGGCGTTACACACACAGCATTGTCCCCTTGTGTCGGTGTTACGCACACAGCATTCTCTCCTTGTGTCGGCGTTACGCACACAGCATTCTCTCCTTATGTTGGTGTCACACACACAGCATTCTCTCCTTGTGTCGGCATTACGCACACAGCATTGTCCCCTTGTGTCGGTGTTATACACACAAGCAGTCAGGAGCGATTACTAGGTAATGTGCAATAACTGCGCCGGGGTCTCAGAGCCGCAGGAAATGCGCGGTGACAGCACCTTGGGGAACGCGGCCATAGCAATATACAGGTGCAGTAACAATTAGGTTTGCATTGATAAAGTGACATTAGACGTGCCTGATTTGTGGGCCCTGGGGTCATGTTACGTTATTATAAAGCGTTCTATTGATCGGACAGGACTCCGGCGGCCCAGCATGCACTGCTCTCATTAATGTTCTGTTCTGTTGTTCTACTGTCACGTTTTCATTATCGCTCGCTTATCCATTAACACTCTCATTAACATGGGAATGGGAGCCGCTGCCTCCTCCGGGAGGGAAAGGGTTAATGGCCTGCAGCACCGAGCGCGTCTCCTCCTTGTGAGGACCTTGATACAGTGCGGGAACATCCCAGCCATTGTATATTGCGGCAGCATTCCCTCTCCGAGCACGTACGCTGTGAGATCCTGGGGATCTGAGTCATTAATGACAACCAAGGAGTTAGGGTCTCTCCTGAGACAGTCAGCCGGTACGGAGAATGTACAGAGAGATGTCAATACCAGGCCGAGGAAGGCGTGTGAGTGCTTCCTATTCTGTACTAGGCCTTTACTGGAAGACATGAACGCAGCCCCAGGCCTTGTCTGCAGAGCTGACTCCTTTCTAGGGAAATCTACCATTATTCTCTAGTAGAAGTGATACGTGCAGTGTATCGCGTGCATGGTGCAGTGCGTGCTCCACATACCCTTACCACAGCTCACCACAACCCCACCTATCCTTGCAGCTCATCCTGATTCCACCTTCCCGGAGCTTACCCCAACCTTACCTCTCCTCACAACTCACCCCGTCCCCACCTCCCCGCACAGCTCACCATGACCCCACCTCCCCACACAGCTCACCACAACCTAACCTATCCTCGCAGCTCACCCTGATTCCACCTTCCCACAGTTTACCCCAACCTTACCTCTCCCCACAACTCACCTCATCCCCACCTCCCAGTACAGCTCACCCCGTCCCCACCTCTTCTCACAGCTCATCTTAATCCCACCTTCCCGCAGCTTACCCCAACATTACCTCTCCCCACAGCTCAATCCGTCCCCACTTCCCCTCACAGCTCACCATGACCCCACTCCACACATCTCACCACGGCCCCACCTATCCTTGCAGCTCATCCTGATCCCACATGCCCCACAGCTTAACTCAACCTTACCTCTCCCCACAGTTCACCCCGTCCCCACCTCCCCGCACAGCTCACCATGACCCCACCTTCCCACACAGCTCACCACGACCCCACCTACCCTTGCAGCTCATCGTGATCCCACATGCCCTGCAGCTCTCCCTACAGCTCACCCCATCCCCACCTCCCCACACAGCTCACCATGACCCCACCTTCCCCCACAGCTTACCATGAATTTACCTCTCCCCACAGCTCACCCTGATTCCACCTCCCCCCACAGATTACCACGGACCCACCTCTCCTCACAGCTCACCCTGATCCCAAGGGGTGGACTCGAAGTGTTTTTTATCTGCCGTCGAATTCTATGTTTCATCACCTCTTCCCACAGATCACCCTGATCCCACCTCCCCGCACATCTTAACACAAACCCACCTATCCTCACAGCTCATCCTGATCCCACCTCCCCTCACAGCTCACCCTGATCCCACCTCCCTGCACAGCTCACCACGACCCCACCTATCCTCACAGCTCAGCCTGACCCCACCTCCCCCCACAGATGACCCCGAACTTACCTCTCCCCACAGCTCACCCTATCCTACCTCCCAGTACAGCTCACTACAACCCCAACCATCCTCACAGCTCACCCAGATCCCACCCTCCCCCACAGCTTACCCCGTCCCCACCTCTCCCCACAGCTCTGCACACATTGCACCCATTATAAATACACCACTGCCCATAATGTACCTCCCTCCCCAGTTGCAGTTACCCTGCTCCCCCCCCCCCCCCGGTTTGCCTTGTCCCCACCCAAGTGATATTCAAAACCCCCCCCCCCCCCCCCCCCGCCTGCCGGTTACCCTGTGTCCTGTCCTCACTCACGGTCATTCTGGGGTTTGTTGTTAAAAACCTGAAAATAATAATATAACAACAAAATAAAATCAGGGAAAGCGTCTCTGCCATTATTACCGTAACGCTGCTGATGAGGTGCCCTGTAGTTATACAACGCTATTTCTGTATACCAGCCTGGCATGCGAATGGTTAACAGACATTGCCGTGGATCCCTGTAGATGCCATTATTACTCTGTGTGGTTGTTAGTCATAATCTCCAATCCCTTTATGTCTGTTAATCTCATATGTAGAAGTCCAGGCGATTACTAGCTCAGACATGTCACGCAATACACAGAGCACCTCTGCGACCACGCATAACAGTGAGGATCTCTGCGGCCACCGCAGGGTTAATTCTGGAGGGACACCGGTGACCTATGTGTCATGTTATTCTTAAAATCTCGACCACTGAGCTTTACTCATTACTTCTAAGTGACCGGCTGACACTGGCAATTCTTATCAGACCAGGTGGGGTTGGGTGATCCTCTGTGTGTGGCGTAAGGGGATAACGTACGGGTGACAGACCCCAGTCACCCAACAATCCACGCAAGGGTGGGGTGGAAATAGTCATACTGCAAGATTGAAATTCCAACAGTGCGTAAAAGTTGTGGGTCTGTAACTAGTGCACAGAATTCCAGCTCGGATGGACAGTTATTACCATCCCCAGTGTGGAAAATATGACACAAACGAGGATATTATGGAATTGGGGGAGCGCGCAGCTTTGGGGCATGGATTTTGGCAATGACGTTATTTTTAGTTGAAAAATGTATCCGTTAAACTCAGTTGGATACAAACCTTCAGGCGAGACATTTAAAAGGGGTCTGTGCCCCCACCCCGAAAATATTGCACTTTCCCGCGTAATGCCATCTTCGCAGCATGTGCTTCTGAGACCGACTGGCGCCATCCAGGTACTCTAGCGCCATCCATGTACTCTAGCCCATGAAGATGAGATCTTTGGAGGAAGAGGCCTAATCTGATTCTACTGACCCCTTTTTACCAGAAAATATCATTACAGGCACCTTGAGTCCTGTTGGAGAACGTGTGCTATATAAATGAAACTTACTTACATTGCACAATATCTATATTTATTCTTCACCGTGATTGTTGCCCTCTATGCAGATAAGCAACTCTGAACTCACCAGGAGAAGGCAAGTTCCACCCTTACCCAACCAACCAATCATGGGTAAGGTGCTTTTTGGTAGCAGTTGTGTTCTGATGCTGAGGGTAAATGCCCCCTTCCTCCCTTCGGACTTCTAGGTCCTCCTGACGGCCAGAGTACACTTTTTATCCGATTTCTCGTCCCGATGCGGCGGAATCGGATGAAAAGGGCCCAAATCGCACAAGCAATGTTTTTGTTGTGATGGCAGTGGTTTACCAGTATTCCGATTTGATGCAGGGGCAAACGCAGGATTTTCAGAAGGGGGTTTCCAGAGGGGCGGAGCAAAGCACGGAGATGGACACTTAGGTGACCCAGTATATGCCGGGTCAGTTAAAGTATTATAGATAGACCAAATGTATATAAATAATAATAATATATATATATAGCTTGTAATCTTCACGGTGTTTGAGTAATCTTCATTTCTGATGAACAATCTGTGGGTGCACGCCATTGGAGTATGTTATATATATACATATATATATATATATATATATATATACATATACACACAGACACACACATATATAACAGCAGTGTAGACCCCTGGGCATAGCATTGGGGCCCCTGCATTGGGGCCCCTACCGACCCTGCCGCGGTAGGGGTGGGGTAAGCTTTGATGTACCACGGGTGGTAGGGGGTATTATATCAACCGCTCAGCATGTAGGGCCTGGATCATTAATTTCCACTAATTACCCCTTTACTGTACAATAGTGTATAGTGGAGTGGGCTTATTATTCATAATTTTCTGGTGGGAGGACAGCTTGCTTGACTACATATATCTCCAGTTCCCGGAAATAGATTTCTTCGATTTTAATGGAATTAAAAACTAGAGAATCCCACCTACCAAATAGTATTGGGAACTAGGGGATCAGAGTTCAGGAGGCAGAGCAAACCTTCCAACGAGAATATAAAAACTACATGCCAGGTGTGTGGAGCTGGAGCAGTAACCAGCTGGTTCTGGGAACAGTAGAGACAAGCTACTAGTGTCCATCAAAGGGGGAAAGTCTCAGCTTTTGGAATATATCCTCAGAAAAACTCTAAGTTAGAAAAAACCTGAAATATCTGACTGGGAATAGAAATTAACAGGCTTGGATGGGGACAACTATTTTGAAGTCAGATATCTCCGGTTCCTAAGGGCCGATTTTTTTAATTCTTGTACCCATGGAAAGAGGGGACCCTCAGCTTTCAGCCTAGAGAGTCATTAGACTCCTGGGGGGAGGGGGGGGGGTTTTCTGGGTACTTTAGAAACCCCCCCTGCGTGCGCTACTGGATGGTTTCAACCTCTGCAACCAGGGATTTTTTTGTGCATCAATCAAATTAAATTCTTTTGATGTCATGGTCAGTTTCTACTGCATCAAAAAAGTCGATGGTGAATGCCCAGCCATAATTTGTTGGTGAACTTCCTATGTCCATCCGTAATAAGGTACAGTTAGCTCGGCCTCGAGGACAGGTAGCTTGATCCCAGTAGAGATAGCTCCGCCCCTGTACTCCCAGTTCACTCTGACTGTAACTGCAACTAACTGCCCAGCAACCACAGACCACAGGTCGAGAACTGAGAGCGGAGGTCGCGTGTTACACCTAGCTGGTGCATTACTTAGGAGGGTGTATGTATGTATGTATGTATGTATGTATGTATATGACTGTCTGTAAATACCCTGTTTGTTGTATCACTGTCTCCTTTGCAACGGAATATGCTGCACTATATAAGAAACTGTTAATAAATATATATATATATATTTAGCGTTATGATTCTTGGGACTCCACCACAGGGAAGAGCAGAGGCAGCGGCCATATTGCACCTTGTGGGTATGGTTATCATGTGCAAATCTGCCCAAGGCAGTAACTAATCCCATCCATCTGATTGGCCAAATATCCCTGTTTAGGAACTACAAGTACCAGCAGCATACATGTGCTTTCATCATTAATGAACTAATATTGTTGGAAGTAAATAATAACCTAATTGCCCCAATTCAATATAATACCAGCCTCTTAATATTCATTAGCTACAGAATTACTTAATTAAACTGGAAAGGTGGGTGGAGAGGTGGAAAACGCATTTTAACGGTGAAAAATGTGAAGACTACAAAGATCGGCTAACCAGGCTGAATAAGTTTTCACTGGAGAAACGGAGGGTGAGAGGTGATATGATTAGTATGTTCAGATACAGGATTGGGAATCATATAGAACTGGGAGATGATTGGTCAGTAACAGGCCTATACTTGGGACACGCGGGCATGTACTGAGGCTCGAGGAGAAGAAACTCCCTACTGAATAAGAAGAGGATTCTTCACCATTAGAGCAGTAACATTCTGGAACTCATTGCCGGTGGGGTGGTTACAGCAACTACTGTTAATGAATTTAAATCAAAACTGGATTGGCCACTAAGGGAATCCTATAGATTTGACTTACTCAAGTCAGTAGTTACAAGTTAGATAGGTTGAACTCGATGGACTAAGATCTTTTTTCAGCCTTAATTACTATGTTAGTATTAAATCGTCCTCTCAGTATTGATTTTGTAATTTGCCACCAATAAAAAAAAAAAATCATTCCATAATTGTGCCCCGTAAACATAATTACTTGTTGTTTTGGCACCTTAATTAAGTAATGAGGTCATTGCCACATAATTTCTGTGCTTAATGTGTATCAGATTGGGTTCTGCTGGGCAAAATGCTGGAACTGCAATATAGGCAGCCAGAGCCGTCTCCTGGCGCTTTACTTGTGATTTCATCCAAATTGCTGCTGAATGTCACAGCCGCAGCACATCGCAACACATGCAGCATATGCAACACATTGCAAGCACATCAAAACACAAGCAGCACAGGCAGCACATTGCAGCACACATGGCACAACGCCTGCAATATGCTGCTCAAATCTCCAAAACACTGCATAATACATCAGGTGGTTTAAAGCCCAAAATTGCAGCCATGTCTACCTTCTGTGCATGGGGGTGTTGGAGGACTATAATAGCCATGTCTACCTCCTGTACATGGGGGTGTTGGAGGACTATCATAACCATGTCTACCTCCTGTGCATGGGGGTGTTGGAGGACTATAATAGCCATGTCTACTTCCTGTACATGGGGGTGTTGGAGGACTACAATAGCCATGTCTGCCTCCTGGCCATGGGGGTGTTGGAGGACTATAATAGCCATGTCTACTTCCTGTACATGGGGTTGTAGGAGGACTATAATAACCATGTCTTCCTCCTGTGCATGGGGTCATTGGAGGACTATAATAGCCATGTCTACCTCCTGTGCATGGGGTCATTGGAGGACTATAATAGCCATGTCTACCTCCTGTACATGGGGTCATTGGAGGACTATAATAGCCATGTCTGCCTCCTGGCCATGGGGGTGTTGGAGGACTATAATAGCCATGTCTACTTCCTGTACATGGGGGTGTTGGAGGACTACAATAGCCATGTCTGCCTCCTGGCCATGGGGGTGTTGGAGGACTATAATAGCCATGTCTACTTCCTGTACATGGGGTTGTAGGAGGACTATAATAACCATGTCTTCCTCCTGTGCATGGGGTCATTGGAGGACTATAATAGCCATGTCTACCTCCAGTGCATGGGGTCATTGGAGGACTATAATAGCCATGTCTACCTCCTGTACATGGGGTCATTGGAGGACTATAATAGCCATGTCTACCTCCTGTGCATGGGGCCGTTGTAGGACTATAATAGCCCTATCTACAGTACCCCCTGTGCATGGGGCCGTTGTAGGACTATAATAGCCCTATCTACAGTACCTCCTGTGCATGGGGTCATTGGAGGACTATAATAGCCATGTCTACCTCCTGTGCATGGGGCCGTTGTAGGACTATAATAGCCCTATATACAGTACCTCCTGTTCATGGGGGTGTTGGAGGACTATAACCATCATGTCTTCTTCCTGGCCATGGGGGTGTTGGAGGACTATAATAGCCATGTCTACTTCCTGTACATGGGGTTGTAGGAGGACTATAATAACCATGTCTTCCTCCTGTGCATGGGGTCATTGGAGGACTATAATAGCCATGTCTACCTCCTGTACATGGGGTCATTGGAGGACTATAATAGCCATGTCTGCCTCCTGGCCATGGGGGTGTTGGAGGACTATAATAGCCATGTCTACTTCCTGTACATGGGGGTGTTGGAGGACTACAATAGCCATGTCTGCCTCCTGGCCATGGGGGTGTTGGAGGACTATAATAGCCATGTCTACTTCCTGTACATGGGGTTGTAGGAGGACTATAATAACCATGTCTTCCTCCTGTGCATGGGGTCATTGGAGGACTATAATAGCCATGTCTACCTCCAGTGCATGGGGTCATTGGAGGACTATAATAGCCATGTCTACCTCCTGTACATGGGGTCATTGGAGGACTATAATAGCCATGTCTACCTCCTGTGCATGGGGCCGTTGTAGGACTATAATAGCCCTATCTACAGTACCCCCTGTGCATGGGGCCGTTGTAGGACTATAATAGCCCTATCTACAGTACCTCCTGTGCATGGGGTCATTGGAGGACTATAATAGCCATGTCTACCTCCTGTGCATGGGGCCGTTGTAGGACTATAATAGCCCTATATACAGTACCTCCTGTTCATGGGGGTGTTGGAGGACTATAACCATCATGTCTTCTTCCTGGCCATGGGGGTGTTGGAGGACTATAATAGCCATGTCTACTTCCTGTACATGGGGTTGTAGGAGGACTATAATAACCATGTCTTCCTCCTGTGCATGGGGTCATTGGAGGACTATAATAGCCATGTCTACCTCCTGTGCATGGGGTCATTGGAGGACTATAATAGCCATGTCTACCTCCTGTACATGGGGTCATTGGAGGACTATAATAGCCATGTCTGCCTCCTGGCCATGGGGGTGTTGGAGGACTATAATAGCCATGTCTACTTCCTGTACATGGGGGTGTTGGAGGACTACAATAGCCATGTCTGCCTCCTGGCCATGGGGGTGTTGGAGGACTATAATAGCCATGTCTACTTCCTGTACATGGGGTTGTAGGAGGACTATAATAACCATGTCTTCCTCCTGTGCATGGGGTCATTGGAGGACTATAATAGCCATGTCTACCTCCAGTGCATGGGGTCATTGGAGGACTATAATAGCCATGTCTACCTCCTGTACATGGGGTCATTGGAGGACTATAATAGCCATGTCTACCTCCTGTGCATGGGGCCGTTGTAGGACTATAATAGCCCTATCTACAGTACCCCCTGTGCATGGGGCCGTTGTAGGACTATAATAGCCCTATCTACAGTACCTCCTGTGCATGGGGTCATTGGAGGACTATAATAGCCATGTCTACCTCCTGTGCATGGGGCCGTTGTAGGACTATAATAGCCCTATATACAGTACCTCCTGTTCATGGGGGTGTTGGAGGACTATAACCACCATGTCTTCTTCCTGGCGCTGGGGGTGTTGGAGGACTATAACCACCATGTCTTCTTCCTGGCGCTGGGGGTGTTGGAGGACTATAACCGCCATGTCTTCTTCCTGGCCATGGCCAGGTGGGTCCAGCTCATGCTAAAACATAGACTGGGAACAGCATTTGCACATTCTGTAGACTTCCCATAATGCACCAGTAAGATAATCAGGGATAACATGAGTTTTTCCCTTTTTTGTGTCTATGTCGACATAGGTGGACAAGGACACAATATCATTGTATCGCTGTGCTCGCCATGCATCAGGCACGGTGTCTCACTGCACTCAGCACATACTGTATTCTCCCTCTATGTCCACCTGGATAATAAAATATGAAGAACCACCTTCATTTGAAAAAAAGAGTGAAAAACTTATGTCAACCTTTTCCACGTCTACCTATTGTTTGTGTCGACTTTTTGACCATGTCAACCTAAGGCATTTCAATTTTCTTGAAGTGTCGACCTATGGCCTGTCGACCGATAGTGGTTGACATATGGAGTGTCAACCTGCCGACCACATCCTCCAGATGTGAGCAGTTTGGGAAAAGTTGTACGGTCCCCTCAGATACAAGTGCCATAGAAACGTCCCGGACAAAGCATCTATCAGATGCTGCTTGTGTACAAAATATGAACAGACGGACACTTTGACTTTTTATCTTATCTCCCCCCCTTGCTGCCCACCAGCCGGTCTCAGCTGCTTCCCAGAAGTGAGTTCCCAGGCTGGCCAGGGCAGAACAGAGCCCATATTGTTCCCCGGAATACAGATTCCTCATCTCTTCCTCCCTCCCAATGTTCCGCACCCACCCGGCTGTTTCATAAGGTCACACCCAGGCACCGCCAAATCTGCAATGTTCCAGTACAGAGAGACGTGGAAACCAGGCAATACTGGGACTTCTGACTGCACAATGATCCATATAATACCGTCATGTAATGTAATGGGGACACTGGTCAGCCCCATATCTGGATCTCTGATCGAGAATCGTTGTTCAACCTTCTATTTCACCAACAAATGTAATGGCACCAGAGTTTGACCTGGGGTGATGGGCCCGTACATGGTACAGGTTACATTCAGTCTGCAAGCCACAAAGATTAAAAACATACATGGTCAGCAGAGCATGTAGGGCGCTTCAGCAGAGCATGTAGGGTGGTTCAGCAGAGCATGTAGGGTGCATCAGCAGAGCATGTAGGGTGCAGAGGCGGATTGGCCCACCGGGAAACCGGGCCATTTCCCGGTGGGCCGGCCGATATCACACCAGAACCGGCTGCCTCACTCCCTGGCTGGACCGCGTTATGCCCACATCCAATATGGCCGCGGGAGGGCTGCTGTGCATGCGCGGCCGCACGCAGCTCCTCCCGCGGTTCTTTGCTGCCCAGTCTGCCGGATGTCATCGCGCCGTCGCTTGTGCCTCTGCCGGGCACCCTGTTCAAATCCCTGGCCCTGCCGGGCTCTCGTAGCTGCCTGTGTCGGGCGCCCGGCTCTCACCTCTGCTCCCCTCAGTTATAGACAGCCGCTGGCGCTGCAGAGCTGCCAGCGGCTGACCAGTGTAATTTGTATCTGAAGCTGGAGAAAAGGACGGGCAGACTACACTACAAGAAAGGGCAGAAGGCACATTCAGTCGCACACAGGCTGAATGCTGGAGTTTTGCCGATCACTGGTCCTGCGGTGCCCCTAAGGTGAGGGTTGCTGGAGGGGGGTTTGCAGTTGTATACTCACTGCTATACCCTCTGCAAGCAGGTAACTCCAGCATGTGCAAGTTACCTACATGACTCTCCCCTTCTCTCATCCTCTCTGCCTGACTCCCCACTCTCTCTGCATCTCTGCCTCACCCCCATATCTGTATGCCTGACCCCTCTCTCTGCCTGATCTGTCCGACCCCCTCTCTGTTACCTCTCTCTCTGCCTACACTGCTCTCTCCCCTCTATCTCTCTGTCTGATATCCCCCCCCCCCTCTCTCTCTGCCTTAACATGCTCTCCCAAACATCTCTCTCTCTCTGCTTAGTTCCCCTATTGCTCCCTCTCTCTCAGGGCAGGCGCCACCACTAGGCAGCTCTAGGCATTTGCCTAGGGCGCCGGCACCTGGAGGGCGGCAGTTTTCCCCTCACCCCCAGCAAACTGTGTAAAAAAACCTGCGGGCCCGGCGTCCCTGCAGTGTTGGGGCGGTCAGGGGTGTCCGTGCCGTAGGGGTACCTGCGGCGCCGTCATGTGTATAAAGCTGGCTGCGGCCGGCGGGGTCCCTGTAGTGAATAGAAAATAACTAGCTCTATTCGCGCGGCAGGGACCCCGCCGGCCGCAGCCAGCTTTATACACATGACGGCACCGCAGGTACCCCTACGGCACGGACACCCCTGACCGCCCCAGCACTGCAGGGACGCCGGGCCCGCAGGTTTTTTACACAGGTACCACCTCCCCCCGACACCGGGGCGCCCCCACCCCGACTCGCCTGGGGCGCTCCGGTGCCTTGCGCCAGCCCTGCTCTCTCTACATAATCCCCCTCCCATCCCTGTGCCACTGGTCCTCTCTCTAGCTGTTCTGGGAGGCCGGCTTTGCACCACTGGACCTCACCCTGTCGCTAATCCCAACCAGACAATGCCGCCACTGTACCTCTACCTTCCATTGCTGGGCACCCAGATGGGATGCACCTGGCTCTTACCCCTGTCACCTCTGGATCCCTGCTATCTCTCAACTTTGTCCACCACTGTCACTCTCCCTGTCCCCGGCTGTCCCTTTCCCTGTCCCCAGCTGTCACTTTTACTGTCCCGACTGTGTGATATAGCGCAGGCTGCAGGAGTGCATCAGTGTGATATAGCGCAGGCGGCAGGGGGAGGGAGCACGTCCGTGTGATATAGCACAGGCGGCAGGGGGAGGGAGCGCGTCAGTGTGATATAGCGCAGGCGGCAGGGGGAGGGAGCGCGTCAGTGTGATATAGCGCAGGCGGCAGGGGGAGGGAGCGCGTCAGTGTGATATAGCGCAGGCGGCAGGGGGAGAGAGCGCGTCAGTGTGATAGAGCGCAGGGGGAGGGAGTGTAATAGAGCACAAGGCGCGGAAGTGTGATGCAGTGCAAGGTGAAGGGAGTGTGTGATATAACGCATGGGGAAGCAGTGTGAGGCCAGTGTGTTTGTGTCTCTTCCTATTGAGGCCATTATTATTATTATTATTATTTTTTCCCTGTCGGGTCCAATGTGTTTTACCTGTAGGTAAAATGTTTTTGTTTGTATTTTCCTGTGAAATGTCAATGTTCAAATGGGGGCCAGTGTGTTTTATTTATGCCTATTGAGGCCAATATGTTTTTCCTGTAGGGGCGAATGTTTTTTTTTTTTTTTCTCCAGTGGGGGGACAATGTTTGTGACAGTGAGCATCTCATTCCTTATATTAGTATGCTTTATAGTGGCAATAGTATAAAGTCACATTTAAAACTAGTAAAAGACTCAAGGAAGGCTGCATATGTCTAACTCAGTATCCCACCCCTCTTGACAGACTCCACCCCTCAACAGGCTCCGCCTTCATTATGGCTGCTCCGAGAAATTTCCCGGGCTGGTTTTCCATCCCAATCCGCCCCTGGTAGGGTGCATCAGCAGAGCATGCAGGGTGCTTCAGTGGAGCAAATAGTGGGCATCAACAGAGCATGCAGGGTGCTTCAGTGGAGCAAATAGTGGGCATCAACAGAGCATGCAGGGTGCTTCAGCGGAGCATGTAGGGCCATCTGTAACTAAACTGCTTGCTGCTATTGGCATGAGTAGTCCCAGAGGTCCGGGAGAGAGCCAGTGGTGTCCCACAAAGAGGAAGCATAGAAGGTCTTGTACTACAGGCCGGTGATCCTAAGATTGTCACTGGGGAATTTACATCAAGTGGAACCTTAGACATCCCTTACTAGTGGCTGAGTATTCCTATTTGTAGTAAATAGATAAAGAAGCGGGAATGTGACCAGTGGAAGACACCAACGGTCTACAATACAACCAGTCCTCATTAATATCTTTATGTCACACCATGACATCCCACCTAGGACGCTGTGACATCTTACCTAGGATACTGTGAAATCCTACCTAGGATACCGAGACATCCCACCTACGATACCGTGACATCCCAACTAGGATTCCGCCTAGGACACCATGACATCCCACCTAGAATTCGGTGAAATCTCACCTAGGATATTGTGACATTACACCTTGGATCCCATGATACCTCACCTAGGATACCGTGACATACCTTTAAGGACACCATGACATTCCACCTTGGACACTGTGAGATCCCACCTAGTATGCTGTGACATCTTGACATCCCACCTAGGATCCCGTGATATCCCACCTAGGATGCCATGACATCCCACCTAGGACACTGGGACATTCCACCTATGATCCCATGGCATCCCACCTAGGACACCTTGACATCTCACCTAGGATACCGAGACATCCCACCAAGGATGCCATGACATCCCACCTAGGATACCATGACATCCAACTAGGATTCCGCCTAGGACACCATGACTTCCCACCTAGAATTCTGTGAAATCTCACCTAGTATATTGTGACATTACACCTTGGATCCCATGATGCCTCACCTAGGATACTGTGACATAACTGCAAGGACACCATGACATCCCACCTAGTATGCTGTGACATGTTGATATCCCACCTAGGATGCCATGACATCCCACGTAGGACACTGGGACATTCCACCTATGACGCCATGGCATCCCACGTAGGACACATTGACATCCCACGTAGGACACATTGACATCCCGCCTAGGACACATTGACATCCCGCCTAGGACACATTGACATCCCGCCTAGGACACTGTGACATCCCACCTAGGTCGCCGCGACATCCCACCTAGGATCCCGTGATATCCCACCTAGGATGCTGTGACATCCCACCTAGGATGACATGACATCCCACCTAGGACACTGTGACATCCCATCTAGGACACTGTGACATCCCACGTAGGATCCCATGATATCTCACCTCGGATGCCATGACATGCCACCTAGGACGATGTGTCATTCCACCTATGACATCCCACCTAGGATACAGTGAAATCTCACCTAGGATGCCATGACATCCCACCTAGAATGCCGTGACATCCCACCTTGGACACTGTGACATCCCACCTAGGATCCCGTGATCTCACCTAGGATGCCATGACATGCCACCTAGGACGCTGTGACATCCCACCTAGGACGCCGTGACATCCCACCTAGGACGCCGTGACATCTCACCTAGGACGCCGTGAAATGCCCCTTAGGACAATGTGACATCCCGGTACTTGTGTATTATCACGGCGCCCACTATGTACATCTTAGTACATTGCATACATCGGATCGCATGCGATATAACCGCATGTGATGCGATCCGATTTTTCATTGTACAAGCACCCTGATGGGTGCTTTCAATGTTAAATACACCCCCATTGTCAACGCCACCCCCACTATCAACGCCATCCTGAAGCGTGGCGAGCGGCGGCGGTACGCCTTCTCCGACCTTTTCATACCCCCACTATCCACGTCGGCATGGAGTTGATTTTAGATAGTGTGGCGAGCCTGAAGCGTGGCGAGGGGACGCGGATGACTTCACATGTATTCCGCCTACCCCTCCCGTGGCTCGCTGCGCTCGCCACGCTTCAGGCTCGGTGGCTCGCTGCGCTCGCCACACTATCTAGAGTGAACTCCAAGCCGACGTGGATAGTGGGGGTATGAAAAGGTCGGAGGACGTGTACCGCCGCCCCTCGCAGGTAGCCGTTCATAGTCGCATTGACAATGGGGCGGCATTTAACATTGTATGCATCCATCAGGGTTCTTGTACAATTAAAAATGGCATGCGATCGTATCGCATGCCATTTTCTGGCATGCGATGCGATATTTAATTGTACATTTTTCCGTTTTCCATCGCATACCTTATTTAGTGGGATGCGATGCAATGCGATGGGCGCCGTGATAATACACAAGTACTGACATCCCTCCTAGGACACTGTGACATCCCTCCTAGGACACTGTGACATCCCTCCTAGGACACCGTGACATCCCACCTAGGATACCGTGATATCTTACCTATATGGCCTGGCCATAGTGTCCCTGACATGGAGGATACCCGGTGTCACGCGGTGAAGACCCGTGTGTGATTTAAATGCACATGTGTGTGATGAGTTATTTGTAGCTGTGTATTTGCTTTATCCTGTTTTCGTCTCCTGTGCGGACTCCTGACACGTCTTCTGTCGCTGATCATAGGAAATGATATCAGGAAGGTTCTTGGCAGCCAGTGGATCCATTGTTCTACTGAGATCCAAGATGAGAATCCCGGACCAGTCCTTGGCCCGCTCCGGTGTTACATTGTATCCCGGGTCTCTCGGGGGAGATTATAGTTACATGTGCTGTGTATGAAGCGACATTGTCGGGAGCATAATACACAGCAGAAGACACATATCACTGACCAGACCTACAGAGCCTACTCTATGTAGTGCCAATGTGGACTGCGTATTAGGAGAGGAGGGGCCCACATGCCATCTAGGTCCAGGCCTCTCCTCTCTAACCAGCAGTGCATTACCAAGTACTAGTAGACTCTGGTGCTGCATATGCCTCTGTGGGAAGGGTACAGCGGGTACTTCCTGGCTGCACATGTGCAAGGGGCCCCACACTCTCCCTTGGAATCGTGCATGCCGCGGGTACTGATATTGGAGCATAGCATGCGTCTCAGGCTTCCCCACTACGCAGCCGCTGCCTGCGCCGCCCGCGGAGGTGCTGCTGATGCCTCTCGTAGGATTTAAGACATTGCCGGGCCCGCTTGGACTTCTGTGATGTCCAGGAGCTGAGAGTGAGGTGGCGCTATGTCACTCAGGGCCTTATTCTGGTTGGTTCGGTCGGATGCGTGTTTTCAGACAGGAACCGAGTGTTCTTAGCCCCGCCTTCCATACGGATTGCTCACACCGTCCGAATGCGGTAAGATGCTGATGGAACGGACCGCGAGCGGATTTTTCATGTGCACACCTCCTCCATCTGTGGGAACCTCCCCCATCTTTCGATGGTCGCCAACCATCGAATGCTGGACCGAGTGGTCAGGCAGCACTGAGTGCTCCAGACCACTCGGGCATTTCTCAGTGCAAAAGCAGTCCGCCCCCCACATGTGCGTCACGGCCGCATTACCATACGTACGCCCAGCATTTTCATGGGAACGCCCATGAAAATCAACGAATCAATAAATCTATGCTTTTATTATATTCTGTTTTCCTGACTGCTGCTATTATTGCTGCAGATGACTTTAGCTTGTTGCACAATATACTATTCACTGCCATAGGCGAATCTAGAATTATGGTAATGGGTGGTCCCAGATCTAGACATAACAGTAGGGGGACCTTTGCGCGGCGCAGCCGCGTGGCAAAAGGGGGCGTGGCCTCATGGGAAGGAGGCGTGGCATCACAAAAAGGGGTGTGGTATTACACTTTAGACCATACACAGTAATGCCGATTACACATTTTAGCAAACTCTGTAATACCCATTACACATAAAGCCACACGCCGTAATGCCAATTACACATAAGGCCACACACCATAATGCCCATTAGACATTGTGCCACACATCATGATGCCCATTACATACTATATAACAAACCGTAATGCCCATTACATATTTGCCACATAAGCGCTGCTTACCTACGTGCTCATTGCTAGGGGGTTCTTGCTTGATGGCACCATAGTACCCATTGCACAGGATGCCGCACACCATAGTACCCATTACACATGATGCCGCACACCATAGTACCCATTACACATGATGCCGCACACCATAGTACCCATTACACATGATGCTGCACACATAATGTCCCTTACACATGATGCTGCACACATAATGCCGCTTACACATGATGCTGCACACCTTAATGCCCCTTACACATTAAGCCACACATTATGTGTAAAGCCCCCACATACCGCCACTTGTAGCATCCCTTAAGCAATGCCCGCAAAAGTGCCACTTACTGTAAATTTTTATATGAGCCTTCGCTGCTGCTGCAGGGAGAGTTGGCAGAGGAGCACTGCGCAGCGCAGAGCACGCTCCCACTCCCCTCCTGGTGTCCCCTCTAGCCGAGTGGACATGTGAAATATTGTCCACGCTGTTATTGTGCGTGATGTCGGGGGAGCACGCCGGGATCATGCAGGGACATTCCCAGGCTGACCCCTTATACACCAGCCTAGTCCCTGCTTTTTCTGGTGAGAGGGGGAGAGAAAACCATCCCTCCCCCCTTTAACCAACCAGCTATATCTTCAGAACCAACTGACCCATTTACATGAGACCAGTATCATATTGATCAACTTTTGAGTTGGTTTTGAATGATTTTGGTCCCGTGAAACTGGGCTGTTTGGTTCCAGAGAAATCTGCCCTCAAAGAACATAAACAGTCATGAAATTACATTTAAGAAATGAAAAAAACTTTTTAACCTCAATATCCCTGGAACCAATTAACCCATATGGATCCAGCCTGGTATCAGATTGAAGGCCCAGCGATTTGGGTTCGACTGAGATCAACTTCGAGCTTCAGTGATGCCGAAGGGGGAACTGGCCGCCGTTGAACTGGATGGGGGTCGGAATTAGCGGGTCCCATGTTATCCTATAGGGAAAACGTTCCAGCTTTGCCTGGCAGTATCTCCGGTTCCCAGGGGGCTAGAGACACGGGGCTGGGCTCGTTGGAAAGCCCCAACCCTCAGCTACAAAATGGACTAATGGGTGGTCCTGTGCACCCCCGGACCACCCCCTAGATTCGCCTATGTTCACTGCGTATGAGGCCTTCCCTTTGCGCTGAACAGTTATAATATGTCAGAAACGGCGGCCATTTTGTTAGGCATGACTTGCATAATAACATTATAAAATGGCTTATCATTCAGAACAGTGCTGTAAAAGTGATTTCTTATAGAGAATTGTTTTTGGTTTTAGAAGCTTAAGAATGTGATGTTAACATTATAATGGAGCAAGGACAGAAAGCTAGACTCCACAAACATCAACTATATGGGAACAAGGCCACACATGCGTAGACCCCCAAGGCCACTGAAGTTGGGTGTTGGGTTAATTATGACATCATGATTGAAAGCAGAGCTTGCCAATAAGACTTAATGCTTATGAGTAATTAATTAATTAATTAATTAATGTGATTAAGGTTTAAATATCAGAGTGATAGAAGGAGGAGGGGGGCAGTTGAGGAAGAACAAGCAGGCACAGGGGGCTGGAGGTAACTATGAAGGAGGTTTAATCATGGCTGATCACTGTCCTTGAAAGGTGTCCATTTTGATTTGGATTTAGAATTACTGTTTAAGTATTAGCTAATCAATTTTATGTTTCTTGTGTTAGTCTGCATTTGCAAATACCTGTAATGAAGCTATTCTTTAAGTAAAGCATTGTCATACATTTTATAACAAGGTTGTGTTGGTGTGCAATCATTTCAGCGTTGCCGTTATATTTAAAGGTAATAAAGTAAATATATACAAGTTTGGGTTATCAATCATATCTAATCTTATCAAACAAATCTTTGCATTATCAGCATATGGTAATGAGCCCAAATAGCCCTTCTCTCCCAAATATCCCGCTCGTTTTCTGCACAGAATTCACGCCGTATTCGGACGTGTGCGGCGTTCGCACATGCGCAGATAAACCTCTGCACATGCGCAAACACCAACCATCGGCCATCCGTCCGCATTCGGAACCATCCGACTCAACCAGAATAAGGCCCTCAGTCTCAGCTCCTTCCTTAGCGGCTCCAGCAGTGTGTGACGAGCTGGCAGCGGGCTTTGAGCTGTACAACGCTGTCAGTGTGTGATGGGCTGGCAGCAGGCTTTGGGCGAGATGTATCAAATGGAAAATGCGGTAAAACCCCGGTTTTACCGCATTTTCCTATGTATCATAAATGATACCGCAGTGAAGGGTATCGCCACCTTTGGGTGGCGATACCCTATAGAAGCCTATGGGCTTCTTTTCGCCGCCCGCCGCCGCAAACCCGCCGCATCGCCGACCCCCCCTCTGGCTTACCTTCCTGAAGGGTCCTCCTGGACCCTGGAAGGTAAACCTCTCCTCCCTATAGTGACGCAGCCGGACGTCCTTCCGGCTGCAGGGGGGAGGAGGAGGCGCCGGGGACAGCTTGCTTAGCTGTCCCCAGGGTGACGGATGCAGGAGACGGCTGGGAGGTGACGGAGACCCCCCGCACACCACATTCCAGGTATAGCGGGGGGCCTCCGTCACCGCACCGCAATGCCAGCCGCATATGTTAGCACATATGCTGCGGCATCGCGGCGGGGGGGGGGGCGCGAAGGGCGGCGATGTATTTTAATACATCCCGCCCTTTGTGCTGTGTGTTCGGACTGGCTGTGGGCTTTGTGCTGTGTGATGGGCTGGCAGCGGGCTTTGTGCTGTGTGACGGGGTGGCAGCGGGCTTTGTGCTGTGTGATGGGCTGGCAGCGGGCTTTGTGCTGTGTGACGGGCTGGCAGCGGGCTTTGTGCTGTGTGATGGGCTGGCAGCGGGCTTTGTGCTGTGTGACGGGCTGGCAGCGGGCTTTGTGCTGTGTGATGGGCTGGCAGCAGGCTTTGTGCTGTGTGACGGGCTGACAGCGGGCTTTGTGTAGTATGATGGGCTGGCAGCGGGCTTTGTGCTGTGTGACGGGCTGACAGCGGGCTTTGTGCTGTGTGACGGGCTGGCAGCGGGCTTTGTGCTGTGTGACGGGCTGGCAGCGGGCTTTGTGCTGTGTGATGGGCTGGCAGCGGGCTTTGTGCTGTGTGACGGGCTGGCAGCGGGCTTTGTGCTGTGTGACGGGCTGGCAGCGGGCTTTGTGCTGTGTGATGGGCTGGCAGCGGGCTTTGTGCTGTGTGATGGGCTTGCAGTGGGCTGTGAGCTGTGTGACGCCGGACATATCAGTTACAGCACTGTGTACTATTCTCCATTAGGTACTGTAACTAACTGTATGTAACTACTAATATTTTGTGAGCTACATCTTGTAATCTTATGTTTGTCCATATTTATGTATATGTCCTTTCATTTTAGCAAATGTATTACTTACGTTATTTGTATTTTCTTAGAATTAATGCACCAAAGATTCATTGATTTATCCCCCAAAATAGCTAATTATTCTATTTTCCTATATATTGTAGCTGCATTATAGCACCATCTGAATAATACATACAGAGTGTGTGTGTGTGTGTGTGTGTGTGTGTGTATATGTATATATGTATGTATATAAGTACATACCCTAGCAGAATGTGTGATTTTCTGGCCATTTGCCAGAGAATATGAATAACTCACAAACTTTTCTTTCACTCATGGTTAGTGGATGGGTGAAGCCATTTATTGTCAAACAACTGTGGGACTAAATATGCAAATTGCGCCTATTTAGCCCCGCCCTGCCCCCTCCTCGGAGACCCGCAAATTGTGGGATTTGCATTAATGGGGGCAGGGACTAATGATGTCTCCATCAGGCACCGCCCCTAAAAGTGCTGCTGACAGTCCCCTCTCCAGGGTTCTCCCGGAGAGGGGACTGTAAAAGTCAATAACCCTGGGTTAGGGCTAGGTGTTAAGCTACATAACAGGGAAAGGGGTTTGGGATTTTAGTTCTGCACAAGATAAATATGAAAAGGGTTTGTCGAAAAGCCCCAATATTAAGTTACCGTGTTAAAGCTACAGTAAGTTTATAACTGGGGGTGCTGCCAAAGACAATAGTGGTCATACAAGAAACGAAAAAGAAAAGGATTGTCTTTGTTGCTGGCGCACTGAAGAAGAAGAAGAAGATTGTTGGAAAGTTATAATATATTAAGATTTAACTTTTAATTCTTTCTAATAAAATTAAGCCATTAAAGTGAAATAAGGTGAACATACATGACTGACAAGAACATTGAACAATAATAAAAATGCACGTGCAGTTTGTGTGTCATATATACTTCAAATTATGAGTGTTGTTGTTGGCAAGAGAAATTGGTACACAAGGTGCCCTTATCCGTCGTGAAGGTACACAGATATTTGCAGTCCAATATCAGGTGTTGTAAGTCGTTTGTAACAGCAGTCGTATGGGTTGCCAGACGTTCGGTCGTTGTCTGGCTCCTCTATTAATTACGACTGTGTGTCTTAGTGGGTACACAGCTATATACGGGCCAATAGTAGGGTATTATAGGTCACTGATAGTAAGGGTCGTATGGGTGGCCGGACGTTCAGTTATTGTCTGGCTCCTCAATTAGTTACGGCTGTGTATTGGTTTAGTTTTTTATTTTTCATTTATTGTAAGGTGGTTAGTGTCCCATGTCCAATATACTGGTCAAGCTTATGACACTTCGGTACATTAAGGTTGTATGTCTAATACAGATATAAGATTTGTACGTATTTCAGCAGGTAGGTATAATTCTATGTCCTGCGTACAAAAGATGTTGTCAGGCTTATATTAGATCTTGTCTGGTTGTGGTAGTGATGGTATGTTGCGTGGGTAATTAACCAGTAATTTTGCTAATTATTTCCTCTATTCAAGCAACAATGATGTTAGGATCTGTATGCAGTCAGATCAGTAGATGTGGCCTGTATAGGGATTAGTTGGACATATTGGGTACACAAATCTTAGGTTGCTGTTTGACAATATATTGAAAGAGAGTTGTATGGGCGATCTGACAGTATGCGTATTGGCCAGATCCCTCTATAGTGTCACGAGTATATGACAATGAGTTTACTCAAAGCGCATATGCTTATCGTGCAAAATGAAGGCAATTAGGCATTTGGTTGGTCCAATAAGTTGGATGGTGTGTATGTCACCCCAAAATCCTACAAAATAATAATTGGCTTGGTAGAATATAACAAATCAAGCGAAATACATCATATTTGTATATATATCACAGACGTGAAAGAATGGGTTTTGATATTTTAACCACCAACCACTTGTATGATGTGTGTGCCACCTTACGGCTATACAAGCAGCAATTTATTTAAACTAAACCAATCAATTGGAGCGAACTGTATTCTCATAGGTGAAACGTACCGATACAGTGGCTATGTGGCATGCCCACTCCCCATTGATATGCCGATTTAAGAATGGGTATTGCGTTAGTGATGATCCAACAAATTGTATAGTGTGTATCGTACCTCAAATTTGTACGAAACTCGACATGAACATTTGGACACAAAGAATGATATAATTATAATTGCAAATAATAGAGCTAAACCAGCGTCAATTTATTTGGCCCGTTAAATAGATCGGAGTGGGTCACATTTATACTTATGTGAAGCATCTCCCTGTAGTGGATACGTAGTATACCTGTTTGCCCTGTCTGTGCCGATTTAGGGTGGATTACATGTGTTCAATGATCCAACAAATTGGATCATGTGTATGAAACACCAAAACTGTGCAATTTATCAAATTGGATTGGTCGAATAGACTCAGTTAATCAGGGCACATTTTAATTTGTATGGGCAAGAGAAAGGCACAGGGATTGAAGAAGTTATATGCCAACAAGAAATGATGTATTAAGCTGGTAAACCAGTGTTTTTTATAAGGACATGCGTTAGCTGTCTGAAATATATGCCAGATTTTACTGGCTATAGATGAGTGATAAGCGGGTGCGCCTTCAATCTCAGCGCGTAGCTACAGAGTAGATTTTGAATGTCTGAGCGCTCAGTACTTTCATAATAGTTTTGCGCTGAAATAGTTCAAATTGTAAATATGGCGCCCGCTTCTCACTTGTGGTACGCTGCCCGTTAGGTTACGGACTGTTAGTCCTGCGTCTGGGGGTTTAAGCACCAGCTTCAGTGTGCTATTGCTCCCATCAGGTACAAATTGCAGCGTACATAAAGATTAAATGGACCAGTACTGGGGTGCGCTGCCCGTTAGGTTACGGACTGTTAGTCCTGCGTCTGGGGCTTAGGCACTGACTTCAGTGTACTATTGCTCCCGTCAGGTACAGGTTGCAGCGTACATAAAGGTTAGATGGACCAGTACTGGGGTGCGCTGCCCGTTAGGTTACGGACTGTTAATCCTGCGTCTGGAGCTTAGGCACTGACTTCAGTGTACTATTGCTCCCGTCAGGTACAGATCGCAGCGTGCATATAACCGCTAAATGTCCAGTTATCTATCTAAGCATTCCATACATCATTTGAACACATTAATTGTTAAATAAACATTAGATTATGTGAGACACATGTTAAACTGCACGTGCATACGGCCAACGCGCGTTTCACATAGGCTTTTTCAAGGCTGGATCAGAACAGCCATGTCAGTGGGTATAAATCAGATATTTGGGCCAATCAGGTGCTAGATTGCAGTCATCTGATGTCTAGTCAATCAGGACCTGCGATGACGTCATCCTCTTTGGTATTGAACAGAATTGTGTATCTTGTGTTTGCATATACCTTAATGCCAGTACCATGGGTCTATTAATAAAGATAAGAATAAAATGATGTCTGCTAAGCGGGTATGGATTAAGAATAATCATAGGATAAATATAATCATAATAAAAATAAATGTGAAGATAGGAAAAAGTATATTAGATGGATATCTGACCTTACAATAATTTGCATGAATTAAATACCGTGATATAGCTATTGGTGTTTATATGTTGAAATTATATAGGAAGTGTTGGTTTGTTAAAATTAATTGTTTGTTTTATAGGAGTGGAGTGGAGGAAGGAAAAGTGAGCAAATCCACAGCAATGAAAAGGTGAGTATCAAGCGTGAAAATTAGGTGGGAAGGGAAATAAATTCCTGTGTTCTCCAATTGGTAATTGGAGGATAGGTTGAGGTACCATAAGATGGTAAGGTGTATCTTTTTGGGATTGAGCATATAGATGGAATAAAATGAATGAATTAAATGAATAAAATAAGAAAAAGAAAAGGAATAGAGTGTGGGGAATATTATGAGGGTATTGGACGTGATTCCAGAGGTGAAATACCTGTGATGAAGTGATGGGAAGGGGGTTATGGTTGTCTTGGTTATTTTGGTCATTCTTAATTATATAGTGGTCAGATGAACATGGATACAGATTATCTATAAATATGAGGAAAAACTATTCGTTTCATTTAATCCTACCGGTTGCAGACTATTCATTAAAAATATCATTTTTGTTTCCTGTTGGAGTAGGATTTTATCAATGTCACCCCCACGTGCATTTATTCTGATGTTCTTCATTCCAAAGGCTCTCAAATGCTTGGGGTCGCTGTTGTGGGCTTGTAGAAAGTGGTTGGCTATTGGTGTGAGGGTCTTAAATCTGAGCTTGTCTTGTTTGGAGTTTCTTATACTGCCAATATGCTCCAAGATTCTCACTTTCAACTGTCGTTTTGTCTTGCCTATGTAGATTTTATTACATGGGCAGGTCAGTTGGTACACGACTCCCACAGTGGTGCAATCGATATAGGTGTCGATTGTCCATTTCTTATTATATCTGTCCACAAAGTGTGTGGTCGGTGTCATATGTTGACACGCCTTACATTGCCTGCATTGATAAGAGCCTTTTTTGGTATATAATGATTTTTTGGGGGATGCCAGGTGGCTCTGAACCACTCTATCCCTCAGATTGGGGGAGCGTCTCCAACTGGTTTCAACTCTGGCTGGCAAAATTTCTTTAAGATCTGGATCAGTGTGTAAAATTGTCCAGTGTTTCTGAAGGATTGAGGTGACATCTCGCCATCGACTATTAAAGGTCCCAATATACCTGATGGGTTCTTCTCGTTTTAGTTTGACTTTAGGGACCAGGAGTGATTCTCGTGGGTAACTTTTCACTTCATTTTTAGCTGTCTTAATGATTGTGTTACTGTACCCTCTTTGTTTTAATCGGTCACATAGTTGTGTTTGTCTGGTGTGGAAGTCCAGGGGTTGCGAGCAATTACGTTTTGTTCTTAGGAGTTCCCCTTTGGGGATACCCTTGATGGTAGCCGGTAAGCTTACCGGCTACCATCAAGGGTATCCCCAAAGGGGAACTCCTAAGAACAAAACGTAATTGCTCGCAACCCCTGGACTTCCACACCAGACAAACACAACTATGTGACCGATTAAAACAAAGAGGGTACAGTAACACAATCATTAAGACAGCTAAAAATGAAGTGAAAAGTTACCCACGAGAATCACTCCTGGTCCCTAAAGTCAAACTAAAACGAGAAGAACCCATCAGGTATATTGGGACCTTTAATAGTCGATGGCGAGATGTCACCTCAATCCTTCAGAAACACTGGACAATTTTACACACTGATCCAGATCTTAAAGAAATTTTGCCAGCCAGAGTTGAAACCAGTTGGAGACGCTCCCCCAATCTGAGGGATAGAGTGGTTCAGAGCCACCTGGCATCCCCCAAAAAATCATTATATACCAAAAAAGGCTCTTATCAATGCAGGCAATGTAAGGCGTGTCAACATATGACACCGACCACACACTTTGTGGACAGATATAATAAGAAATGGACAATCGACACCTATATCGATTGCACCACTGTGGGAGTCGTGTACCAACTGACCTGCCCATGTAATAAAATCTACATAGGCAAGACAAAACGACAGTTGAAAGTGAGAATCTTGGAGCATATTGGCAGTATAAGAAACTCCAAACAAGACAAGCTCAGATTTAAGACCCTCACACCAATAGCCAACCACTTTCTACAAGCCCACAACAGCGACCCCAAGCATTTGAGAGCCTTTGGAATGAAGAACATCAGAATAAATGCACGTGGGGGTGACATTGATAAAATCCTACTCCAACAGGAAACAAAAATGATATTTTTAATGAATAGTCTGCAACCGGTAGGATTAAATGAAACGAATAGTTTTTCCTCATATTTATAGATAATCTGTATCCATGTTCATCTGACCACTATATAATTAAGAATGACCAAAATAACCAAGACAACCATAACCCCCTTCCCATCACTTCATCACAGGTATTTCACCTCTGGAATCACGTCCAATACCCTCATAATATTCCCCACACTCTATTCCTTTTCTTTTTCTTATTTTATTCATTTAATTCATTCATTTTATTCCATCTATATGCTCAATCCCAAAAAGATACACCTTACCATCTTATGGTACCTCAACCTATCCTCCAATTACCAATTGGAGAACACAGGAATTTATTTCCCTTCCCACCTAATTTTCACGCTTGATACTCACCTTTTCATTGCTGTGGATTTGCTCACTTTTCCTTCCTCCACTCCACTCCTATAAAACAAACAATTAATTTTAACAAACCAACACTTCCTATATAATTTCAACATATAAACACCAATAGCTATATCACGGTATTTAATTCATGCAAATTATTGTAAGGTCAGATATCCATCTAATATACTTTTTCCTATCTTCACATTTATTTTTATTATGATTATATTTATCCTATGATTATTCTTAATCCATACCCGCTTAGCAGACATCATTTTATTCTTATCTTTATTAATAGACCCATGGTACTGGCATTAAGGTATATGCAAACACAAGATACACAATTCTGTTCAATACCAAAGAGGATGACGTCATCGCAGGTCCTGATTGACTAGACATCAGATGACTGCAATCTAGCACCTGATTGGCCCAAATATCTGATTTATACCCACTGACATGGCTGTTCTGATCCAGCCTTGAAAAAGCCTATGTGAAACGCGCGTTGGCCGTATGCACGTGCAGTTTAACATGTGTCTCACATAATCTAATGTTTATTTAACAATTAATGTGTTCAAATGATGTATGGAATGCTTAGATAGATAACTGGACATTTAGCGGTTATATGCACGCTGCGATCTGTACCTGACGGGAGCAATAGTACACTGAAGTCAGTGCCTAAGCTCCAGACGCAGGATTAACAGTCCGTAACCTAACGGGCAGCGCACCCCAGTACTGGTCCATCTAACCTTTATGTACGCTGCAACCTGTACCTGACGGGAGCAATAGTACACTGAAGTCAGTGCCTAAGCCCCAGACGCAGGACTAACAGTCCGTAACCTAACGGGCAGCGCACCCCAGTACTGGTCCATTTAATCTTTATGTACGCTGCAATTTGTACCTGATGGGAGCAATAGCACACTGAAGCTGGTGCTTAAACCCCCAGACGCAGGACTAACAGTCCGTAACCTAACGGGCAGCGTACCACAAGTGAGAAGCGGGCGCCATATTTACAATTTGAACTATTTCAGCGCAAAACTATTATGAAAGTACTGAGCGCTCAGACATTCAAAATCTACTCTGTAGCTACGCGCTGAGATTGAAGGCGCACCCGCTTATCACTCATCTATAGCCAGTAAAATCTGGCATATATTTCAGACAGCTAACGCATGTCCTTATAAAAAACACTGGTTTACCAGCTTAATACATCATTTCTTGTTGGCATATAACTTCTTCAATCCCTGTGCCTTTCTCTTGCCCATACAAATTAAAATGTGCCCTGATTAACTGAGTCTATTCGACCAATCCAATTTGATAAATTGCACAGTTTTGGTGTTTCATACACATGATCCAATTTGTTGGATCATTGAACACATGTAATCCACCCTAAATCGGCACAGACAGGGCAAACAGGTATACTACGTATCCACTACAGGGAGATGCTTCACATAAGTATAAATGTGACCCACTCCGATCTATTTAACGGGCCAAATAAATTGACGCTGGTTTAGCTCTATTATTTGCAATTATAATTATATCATTCTTTGTGTCCAAATGTTCATGTCGAGTTTCGTACAAATTTGAGGTACGATACACACTATACAATTTGTTGGATCATCACTAACGCAATACCCATTCTTAAATCGGCATATCAATGGGGAGTGGGCATGCCACATAGCCACTGTATCGGTACGTTTCACCTATGAGAATACAGTTCGCTCCAATTGATTGGTTTAGTTTAAATAAATTGCTGCTTGTATAGCCGTAAGGTGGCACACACATCATACAAGTGGTTGGTGGTTAAAATATCAAAACCCATTCTTTCACGTCTGTGATATATATACAAATATGATGTATTTCGCTTGATTTGTTATATTCTACCAAGCCAATTATTATTTTGTAGGATTTTGGGGTGACATACACACCATCCAACTTATTGGACCAACCAAATGCCTAATTGCCTTCATTTTGCACGATAAGCATATGCGCTTTGAGTAAACTCATTGTCATATACTCGTGACACTATAGAGGGATCTGGCCAATACGCATACTGTCAGATCGCCCATACAACTCTCTTTCAATATATTGTCAAACAGCAACCTAAGATTTGTGTACCCAATATGTCCAACTAATCCCTATACAGGCCACATCTACTGATCTGACTGCATACAGATCCTAACATCATTGTTGCTTGAATAGAGGAAATAATTAGCAAAATTACTGGTTAATTACCCACGCAACATACCATCACTACCACAACCAGACAAGATCTAATATAAGCCTGACAACATCTTTTGTACGCAGGACATAGAATTATACCTACCTGCTGAAATACGTACAAATCTTATATCTGTATTAGACATACAACCTTAATGTACCGAAGTGTCATAAGCTTGACCAGTATATTGGACATGGGACACTAACCACCTTACAATAAATGAAAAATAAAAAACTAAACCAATACACAGCCGTAACTAATTGAGGAGCCAGACAATAACTGAACGTCCGGCCACCCATACGACCCTTACTATCAGTGACCTATAATACCCTACTATTGGCCCGTATATAGCTGTGTACCCACTAAGACACACAGTCGTAATTAATAGAGGAGCCAGACAACGACCGAACGTCTGGCAACCCATACGACTGCTGTTACAAACGACTTACAACACCTGATATTGGACTGCAAATATCTGTGTACCTTCACGACGGATAAGGGCACCTTGTGTACCAATTTCTCTTGCCAACAACAACACTCATAATTTGAAGTATATATGACACACAAACTGCACGTGCATTTTTATTATTGTTCAATGTTCTTGTCAGTCATGTATGTTCACCTTATTTCACTTTAATGGCTTAATTTTATTAGAAAGAATTAAAAGTTAAATCTTAATATATTATAACTTTCCAACAATCTTCTTCTTCTTCTTCAGTGCGCCAGCAACAAAGACAATCCTTTTCTTTTTCGTTTCTTCTAGGTGTTAAGCTGTCAGAGGGGTGGTTAAGGTTAGGTGTTGGGGGAAGGTTAGGCTGTCAGAGGGGAGGTTAAGGCTACGTGTTAAGGGGAGGGTCAGGCAGTTAGGGGGAGGGTCGTGTTAGAGGGAGGGTTAGGCTGTTAGAGAGGAGGGCTAGGTGTTAGGGGGAGGGTTAGGCTGTAAGAGGTTAGGGCTAGGTATTAGGGAAAGGGTCAGGCTGTCAGTGGGGAGGTTATGGCTAGGTGTTAGGGGGGGGGGTTAAGCTGTCAGGGGGGAGGGTAGGGCTAGGTGTTAGGGGGAGGGTCAGGATAGGTGTTAGGGGGAGGGTTAAGCTGTCAGGGGGGAGGGTCAGGCTAGATGTTAGGGGGAGGGTTAAGCTGTCAGGGGGGAGGGTAGGGCTAGGTGTTAGGGGGAGGGTTAAGCTGTCAGGGGGGAGTGGAGGGCTAGGTGTTAGGGGGAGGGTTAGGCTGTAAGAGGTTAGGGCCAGGTATTAGGGAAAGGGTCAGGTGTTAGGGGGAGGGTTAAGCTGTCAGGGGGGAGGGTAGGGCTAGGTGTTAGGGGGAGGGTTAAGCTGTCAGGGGGGAGGGTCAGGCTAGGTGTTAGGGGGAGGGTCAGGCTAGGTGTTAGGGGGAGGGTTAAGCTGTCAGGGGGAAGGTCGGGCTAGGTGTTAGGGGCAGGGTTGGGCTGTCAGAGGGGAGGTTAGGGCTACGTGTTGGGGAGGGTTAGGCTGTCAGAGGGGAGATTCGGGCTCGGTGTTAGGAGGAGGCTCCGGTTGTCAGAGGTGAGGTTTGTGCTAGGTGTTAGGTGGAGTTTCAGGCTGTCAGAGGGGAGGTTAGGGTAGGTATTAGGGGGAGGGTTAGGATCTGTCATGCTTAAGATCGGGCTGAGAAATTGCGTAAATTCAGGCCAAATTGCATGTGTCTGACATCCGATTAGCGGTCCTGTGCGCATCTGTTCAGGGTCGGAGGTCGGACGTGCTGCACATAAGATAAATTTTATATGCAGCCACGAGAACGGGGGCTTTTAGCATCTGCAGTGTATCGCATCCGATTCAACCTTGGGCTCCCCGCACGTTCCTCATGGTACAGATGCTTTAGTTATAGTACTATGACGAGTTCTCCTGCACCTCCGCCCTAATGCTCTCACAGTACAGATGCATTAATAATATGACGAGTTCTCCTAGCACCTCCGCCCTGACACCCTTGCCCAGCACTCACAGCGTTCTCACAGTACAGATGCGGTAATAATATGACAAGTTCTCCTAACACCTCCGCCCTCGCCCAGCACTCACAGCACAGATGCAGTAATAATAATAATAATGAGTTCTCCTGGCACCTCCACCCTCGCCCAGCACAGATGCATATATATAGTAATATGATGAGTTCTCCTGACACCTCCGCCCTGATGACCTTTCCCAGCACTCACAGCACTCTCACAGCACAGATGCATTAATAATAGTAATATGATGAGTTCTCCTGGCACCCTCGCCGAGCACTTGCAGTGCTCTCACAGCTCATGTGCAGTAATAATATGATGATGAGTTCTCCTGGCACCTCCGCCCTGCTGCCCTCACCCAGCACTCACAGCACAGGTGCAGTAATAATAATAATAATGAGTTCTCCTGGCACCTCCACTCTCGCCCAGCACTCACAGCAGATGCATTAATAATAATAAAAATAATATGTTGAGTTCTCCGGGCACCTCCGCCCTCGCCCAGCTGCCCTCACAGCGCTCTCACAGTACAGATGCAGTAATAATAATATGGTGAGTTCTCCTGGCACCTCCACCCTGCTGCTCTCACAGCACTCTCACAGTACAGATGCAGTAATAATAATATGGTGAGTTCTCCTGACACCTCCACCCTGCTGCCCTCACAGCACTCTCACAGTACAGATGCAGTAATATGGTGAGTTCTCCTGGCACCTCTGGACTGCCGCCCTCGTCCCAACACTTTACATGAATTCGGCTTTTCCCTGATGGATTATGACCTCTGCGCGCTGATTTGGGGAAATTGTTCCATCTGGCACAGTTGACGACATTCCGTTGGGATTAGTATGGTCTCCATATTCCAGGAACATGACTGCATCTTGGTTCCATCCCAAAAAGAAAACAAGAGTGTGACTGCACATATGGGCCCCAGGCCTGGGAGAGCAATGGCCCTGGAGAAGGCGATCATTCCTGGGATACACAGAATACAGTAGCTGGGGTGCGGCCAGGGACAGCTGCCGATCAGGCTTGCAGAGTAGCGGCTTCTAGAGCTGAGATGTACACTGTCCTCTGCGGTGGAAACAGGTCTAATGGCAGCAGAATCTGTGACACTCCAACGTACAGTTCTTTGAAGGGAAAAGGTTTTTAATTCCGCACAGAGTGCTCCTTTTGTTCGTCTTCATATGAGTTATATTTTCAGATTCTTTACCACTTTTTCAATGTGTTCATTTTAAATCAGTATATTTACAGAAAACGGTGCTACCCTTCTCCCATATAGTAATTCACAGCAGAGAAAAAGAGAAAGGGTGGAGAAATTCTGGGTGCACTCAGAAAGTGGCTCAAGAAGACGTCCAACTGATATTTCACAATTTCTTAAAAAGTAACTATTATTTGTTTAATTTAAAAAGAGGTGTGCAAATGACACCCTCCTAAATAAGACAATAATGAAGATGTCCACTGTCCTCTGTGGTGGAAACAGGTCTCATGGCAGTGGAATATGTGACACTCCAACCAGGGGCGTAACTAGAACATTGTGGGCCCCATAGCAAAATCTGGAAAGGGGGGCCCCCTTCGGTTGTTATTACAATGTCCCTTAGGGTAGGGGGCATTGTAGTGAGGAGCAAGAGAGAGAAATGTAGGTGTGCGAGCACTAGTGAGCAGGAATGGCATGGAGAGAGAAGAGCAAGAGAGTGAGAGGATATTGGGGGGGGGGAGACAGGGGGCGGCGTACAATGCCAGAAGAGCTAGGCGACTGTGCTGGACACCAGATCATGAACTATGACTCTTTTTAACAGGACAATCACAAGGCATGGTTTAGATTTACCTTGTAAGTGATTTCTACTTTAAAAAATGTCAGTTTACAGAAAGGGAGAAAGGAAGGAAAGAGATGGGGTGGGGAGGAGAGAGATATGGAGAATGAGACTGTGTGCAGAGAGATGCAGGGGGTGAGGGGGTGGGAGAGAGGGTTGAGAGAAAGAGGGGGGCAAGAGGAAAAAGGGTGCAGGGGACTGAGAAAAAGAGAGAAGAGAGGTGGTAGGGTAAAGATAAAGGAGAGAGAGAGAGGGAAGAGATTAGAGAGCGAGGAGGTGAGAGAGTGAAGGAGAAGGAGAGAGGGAGGGAATAGGTGAGAGAGAGGGAGGGAGGATGGGGGAGATAGAGAGAGGGAAAGGAGCCAGGAGTTTGAATGGATTGTGACAGTGGCAACACTTTGTATCTCAGAACCCATACCACCTATCCCAGTAGAGGTGGCACTCATACCTTGCTCTCCTTTCTCCCCTTTGTACTTCCCCATTAGTTCAGCTACCTCCACGGCTGGTTCTCAGTGGTCACAGTGCCATGTCTTCCGCTGCCTCTGGGGCGCGTCTCCTGCTGCCTCGGGGCCGCATCTCCCGCTGCCTCCTGCTGACGTAGCGGCGGGACTCTCGTGGATATAGCTGCGGGTGTCCTCATCACAGCGCTGGCAGTGGGGTGTTTTGTTTTTAGCGCCGGGGCTGGTCACTAGATCGTGACGTAGAGCCCCGGCAACAGCACCACCAGAGGGTGTAGGAAATGTGAGAAGAGAGCCTGGATCAACGGTCCCTCCTCCCCCTTCACTGCACAACCCACCACCGCTGACCGGGTCAGTACAAATTTACGAGGGTGCAGGGGATTGTGTGCTGGGTCCTCGGGCCCCCCAACCCGCCGGGCCCCATAGCAGCTGCATCCCCTCTATAGTTACGCCACTGACTTCAACGTAATGGCCAGGAGAGGCTAACCGTGTTACCACGTCATCTGCATACACACAGGTACATTACATAAACAGGATTCTGCTAATCGCATGCAACATATCACTTAATCAAAGGACTCATCAAGCAGTGAGGTCACAGTAAAGTGGTAATGAGGCATACTTGCCTACTTTTGAAAACTAGTTTCAGGGAGATTATAGTTGGTAGTAGAATTTTGCACACCGCCCCATTGAGGGGGTGTGTCATGCTCCTCCCAAAGTGCGTGTTTAGTTCCATATATTGAGAGACATGGCACCTAGAGGCGTGGGTGTGTACTGCTACATCTGAGAGGAATCTTGTAAAATGACTTATATACAAATGTAGATGAGCCCAGAGCAGTTAGTAAGAGTTACTATACTTGCTAAAGTTCTGGGAAATGGCACTGATGATTCAATGTAAATGTATCTATCTCTCATTCCTTTTCTCCCCAAAAATGTAACAGTGTAATGTGGGCTAGGTGAAATGAGGGAGAAGGTGCTGTGAGGTCACACAAAAGTGGTAGTGACATCACAGTAAGGGCCCCCATACATTAACCCGACTTGTCCTAGGGACAAGTTGGACCTGATTTCCCCGGCAGCTCCCCAGGAGGGGTCGCACATGATTAGGCACTTGATGTGCCAAGTTTTGCATATGATAAATCGCTATGCGATTTATCATATGCAACTCCTGGGGAGCTGCAGTGGGAGATGCGGGCAGGGTCAGCGGGTGAGGGACACTGGGGAGCTGCAGGGGGAGAGCCAGGCGGAGGACACTGGGGAGCTGCATGGGGGGGGGGGGGGGGCATGGTAAGCTGACAAATAGGCAGCAGTACTGAGGGCCGCCAGAGAGCCGGGCAGGGGACACAGAGGCAGCGCGCGGAGAAACGAGGGAGCTGGGCAGGAGAATCAGGGACTCACACTGCAAGGAAAAAAATAATAATACTGTTTACAGCCAGGCAGCGCTGCTGAGTTCAATCACTGAACTCAGGCAGCTTTAGCTCCCTCCCCTCTGCTGCAGCGCCTCCTCCTCCCCCCTCCCCTCCGGGTTTTGTATTGAAGTCCCGGCGCAGGCTTATGACAAGCCGGCTGCCAGGGACAGGGATACGGTGCGGGGGCGCAGGTCCAGCCGCTGATTGACAGTGCAGCGGCACTGCCCGGACCCAGGGAGGCAGTGTTTTTTTTTTTTAAGGGAGCGCTCCCCATAGAAAACTTGCCCAGTGAGGAGCGCTCCCAAAAAAAAAACACCACTGAAGGGGTTAAGGGGGTGAATCTAGTTTGATCAGTCCCTGGCGTATTCGCACCTATTTTTACAAAACAAAAGAAATTTGCACGGTGGTCAGGGGACAGGTGTTCACTCCCCCAGTTGCAATGAGGTCACAGTAAGTTTGCAATGAGATCACATTAAAGTTGTAGTAAGGTCACAATGAGGTCACATTAAAGTTGTAGTAAGGTCACAATGAGGTCACATTAAGGTTGCAATGAGGTCACAGTGATGTCCCATTATACCTGCCTACTTATGAAACTAGATTCAGGGCGTGTCATGCTCCTCCTAAAGGGCGTGTCTAGTTCCATATATGGAGAGATTGTGAACGTGGCACCTAGAAGTATGGGTGTGCACTGCTACATCTGAGAGGAGTCTTGTAAAATGACTTCTATCCAAATATATTATATGAGCCCCAAAGAGCTACTATACTTGGTAAAGTGCTGGGAAATGGTGCTGATGATTCAATGTAAATGTATCTATCTCTCATTCCTTTTTTTCCCAAAAGTGTAACAGCTACATAGTGTGGCTGGAGGGTCGGTAACTGTGTGTCACATTAACCCCTTGAGTGGTATGCCTGGAAATTTTCCAGGCTCAGCTGCGCTGCCGCAGCGAGCTGTCCCGGAAAATGTCCAGGCATACCACAAATATGAGATAGGTGCGCGCCAGTGGTGTCCAGCTGTGCAGCACCTCTAGAGCCCCCCCTCCCCAATCACCCCCCAACCCTCCATCACCTGTGCTCTGGCGATCACACCGCTCCCCCCCGCCTGCCGCCATACTTTTAGTAGCAGTGACGTCGGCGGCAGGCTCGGGGATGTTAGGGGCTGCTCGGGGGGACTTGGGCACCCGAGTCCTCCCGAGCCGCCGCGAACTTCCCCCAGCCTGCCACCGACGTCACTGCTCAATGTGACAGGTGGCCGGCGAATGCAGCAGGGACAGTGGCGGTAGGGAAGCTCCGGCGTACTAACTAACGCCGGAGCAGAGGTGAGGGAGGGGGGGCTGCTTCCCACTGTGGTTGGTTTTGCTGGGGCAGGTCAAACCTGCCCTGGTAGGTTTATCCTGCCCCAGAAAAACCTACCACTCAAGAGGTTAAGGTTGTAGTAAGGTCACAGTGATGTCACATTAAGGTTGCAGTGAGGTCACAGGTTGCAGTGAGGTCACAGCATGGAAATACAGTAAGTGACAGAACATAACATTCCTGAGCCCGTGTCATATCCTGAATAACATTCATCACTGTGCGAACTTGTACTTGACTAATATAATGCTGGGACTCTCAGGCGCCATTCTTTCACCCAACCACCACTTTATTAGACCTTGCAAATAATAGTTATCTCTATATCGTTTGCTTCAGGCTCTCCAGCATTCTCCAAAGATGATTATCTTCTGTAAACTGTGCTCAGACCCTTCTCCTACTGTGAGCGCTGTGACAGCGACGGAATGTTACCTTATATTATAATCACCAGTCTTCTATAGTGTATAAGCAAACACTCAACCCTGTCCTGGGGGATCACAGGCGCTCAGCAGCACAAGAGTGGACAGCCGGTGAGGTTACAGGGGCGACAGCCGGTGAGGTTACAGGGGCGACAGCCGGTGAGGTAACAGGGGAGACAGCCGGTGAGGTTACAGGGGCGGCAGCCGGTGAGGTTACAGGGGCGGCAGCCGGTGAGGTTACAGGGGCGGCAGCCGGTGAGGTTACAGGGGCGGCAGCCGGTGAGGTTACAGGGGCGGCAGCCGGTGAGGTTACAGGGGCGGCAGCCGGTGAGGATACAGGGGAGACAGCCGGTGAGGTTACAGGGGAGACAGCCGGTGAGGTTACAGGGGAGACAGCCGGTGAGGTTACAGGGGAGACAGCCGGTGAGGTTACAGGGGAGACAGCCGGTGAGGTTACAGGGGAGACAGCCGGTGAGGTTACAGGAGCGACAGCCGGTGAGGTAACAGGAGCGACAGCCGGTGAGGTTACAGGGGAGGCAGCCGGTGAGGTTACAGGGGCGGCAGCCGGTGAGGTTACAGGGGCGGCAGCCGGTGAGGTTACAGGGGCGGCAGCCGGTGAGGTTACAGGGGCGGCAGCCGGTGAGGTTACAGGGGCGGCAGCCGGTGAGGTTACAGGGGCGGCAGCCGGTGAGGTTACAGGGGCGGCAGCCGGTGAGGTTACAGGGGCGGCAGCCGGTGAGGTTACAGGGGCGGCAGCCGGTGAGGTTACAGGGGCGGCAGCCGGTGAGGTTACAGGGGCGGCAGCCGGTGAGGTTACAGGGGCGGCAGCCGGTGAGGTTACAGGGGCGACAGAAGGTGAGGTTACAGGGGAGACAGCCGGTGAGGTTACAGGGGCGACAGAAGGTGAGGTTACAGGGGAGACAGCCGGTGAGCATACAGGGGAGACAGCCGGTGAGGTTACAGGGGCGACAGCCGGTGAGGTTACAGGGGCGACAGCCGGTGAGGTTACAGGGGCGACAGCCGGTGAGGTTACAGGGGCGACAGAAGGTGAGCATACAGGGGCGACAGAAGGTGAGCATACAGGGGAGACAGCCGGTGAGCATACAGGGGAGACAGCCGGTGAGCATACAGGGGAGACAGCCGGTGAGGTTACAGGGGAGACAGCCGGTGAGGTTACAGGGGAGACAGCCGGTGAGGTTACAGGGGAGACAGCCGGTGAGGTTACAGGGGAGACAGCCGGTGAGGTTACAGGGGCGACAGCCGGTGAGGTTACAGGGGCGACAGCCGGTGAGGTTACAGGGGCGACAGCCGGTGAGGTTACAGGGGAGACAGCCGGTGAGGTTACAGGGGAGACAGCCGGTGAGGTTACAGGGGAGACAGCCGGTGAGGTTACAGGGGCGACAGCCGGTGAGGTTACAGGGGAGACAGGCGCTGAGGTTACAGGGGAGACAGGCGCTGAGGTTACAGGGGAGACAGGCGCTGAGGTTACAGGGGCGACAGCCGGTGAGGTTACAGGGGCGACAGCCGGTGAGGTTACAGGGGCGACAGCCGGTGAGGTTACAGGGGAGACAGGCGGTGAGGTTACAGGGGAGACAGGCGGTGAGGTTACAGGGGAGACAGGCGGTGAGGTTACAGGGGAGACAGGCGGTGAGGTTACAGGGGAGACAGGCGGTGAGGTTACAGGGGCGACAGCCGGTGAGGTTACAGGGGCGACAGCCGGTGAGGTTACAGGGGCGACAGCCGGTGAGGTTACAGGGGCGACAGCCGGTGAGGTTACAGGGGCGACAGCCGGTGAGGTTACAGGGGCGACAGCCGGTGAGGTTACAGGGGCGACAGAAGGTGAGGTTACAGGGGAGACAGAAGGTGAGGTTACAGGGGCTACAGCCGGTGAGGTTACAGGGGCGACAGCCGGTGAGGTTACAGGGGCGACAGCCGGTGAGGTTACAGGGGCGACAGCCGGTGAGGATACAGGGGCGACAGCCGGTGAGGATACAGGGGCGACAGCCGGTGAGGTTACAGGGGAGACAGCCGGTGAGGATACAGGGGAGACAGCCGGTGAGGTTACAGGGGAGACAGCGGGTGAGGTTACAGGGGAGACAGCCGGTGAGGTTACAGGGGCGACAGCCGGTGAGGATACAGGGGCGACAGAAGGTGAGGATACAGGGGAGACAGCCGGTGAGGTTACAGGGGAGACAGCCGGTGAGGTTACAGGGGCGACAGCCGGTGAGGTTACAGGGGCGACAGATGGAAAAGTCATAGGGCATGTAGGACAGCAGAGAACAAGCTGGTAGCGAGTCAGGGACAGCAGGGTCCCCTAACCCCTGGGGTTGCCACAAGCACATTACACAATGTGTACGGCCCATCCTCACCCACCCGGCCTGTGTAGGACAGCAGGGTCCCCTAACCCCTGGGGTGGTCACCAGCGCATTACATAATGTGTACGGCCCATCCTCACCCACCCAGCCAGTGTAGGACAGCGAGGTTCCCTAACCCCTGGGGTGGTCACCAGCGCATTACATAATGTGTATGGCCCGTCCTCACCCACCCGGCCTGTGTAGGACAGCAGGGTCCCCTAACCCCTGGGGTAATCATGAACGCATTCCATAATGTGTTCGGCTCATCTTCATGCACCCCGCCTGTGTAGGGCAGCAGGGTCCCTAACCCCTGGGGTGATCACCAGCGCATTACAGAATGTGTACGGCCCGTCCTCACCCACCCAGCCTGTGTAGGACAGCAGGGTCCACTAACCTCTGGGGTGGTCACCAGCATGTTACATAACGTGTACAGCCCATCCTCACCCACCCAGCCTGTGTAGGACAGCAGGGTCCACTAACCCCTGGGGTGATCACCAGCGCATTACATAATGTGTACGGCCCATCATCACCCAACCGATCTGTGTAGGACAGCAGGGTCCACTAACCTCTGGGGTGGTCACCAGCGTGTTATATAATGTGTACGGCCCATCCTCACCCACCCGGCCAGTGTAGGACAGCAGAGTCCCCTAACCCCTGGGGTGGTTACCAGCATGTTATATAATGTGTACGGCCCATCCTCACCCACCCGGCCAGTGTAGGACAGCGGGGTCCCCTAACCCCTGGGGTGGTCACCAGCGCATAACATAATGTGTATGGCCCATCCTCACCCACCCGGCCTGTGTAGGACAGCAGGGTCCCCTAACCCCTGGGGTAATTATGAACGCATTCCATAATGTGTTCGGCTCATCTTCATGCACCCCGCCTGTGTAGGGCAGCAGGGTCCCTAACCCCTGGGGTGATCACCAGCGCATTACATAATGTGTACGGCCGGTCCTCACCCACCCAGCCTGTGTAGGACAGCAGGGTCCACTAACCTCTGGGGTGGTCACCAGCATGTTATATAGTGTGTATGGCCCATCCTCACCCACCCGGCCTGTGTAGGACAGCAGGGTCCCCTAACCCCTGGGGTAATCATGAACGCATTCCATAATGTGTTCAGCCTATTTTCATGCACCCAGCCTGTGTAGGGCAGCAGGGTCCCTAACCCCTTGGGTGATCACCAGTGCATTACATAATGTGTATGGCCCATCCTCACCCACCCGGCCTGTGAAGAACAGCAGGGTCCCCTAACCCCTGGAGTGGTCACCAGTAGGTAACAATGTGTACGGCCCATCCTCACCCACCCAGCCTGTGTATGACAGCAAGGTCCCCTAACCCCTGGGGTGGTCACCAGCGTGTTATATAATGTGTACGGCCCATCTTCACCCACCCGGCCTGTGTAGGACGGCAGGGTCCTCTAACCCCTGGGGTGGTCACCAGCCTAGAACATAACATGTACAGCCCATCCTCACCCACCCGGCCTGTGTAGGACAGCAGGGTCCCCTAACCCCTGGGGTAATCATGAACGCATTCCATAATGTATTCGGCCCATCTTCACGCACCCCGCCTGTGTAGGGCAGCAGGGTCCCCTAACCCCTGGGGTGATCACCAGAGCATTACATGTGTACAGCCCTTCCTCACCCACCCGGCCTGTGTAGGACAGCAGGGTCCCCTAACCCCATGGGTGGTCACCAGCGCATTCCATAATATGTACAGCCCATCCTCACCCACCCGGCCTGTGTAGGACAGCAGAGTCCCCTAACCCCTGGTCACCAGCGTGTTATATAATGTGTACGGCCCATCCTCACCCACCCGGCCAGTGTAGGACAGCGGGGTCTCCTAACCCCTGGGGTAATCATGAACGCATTCCATAATGTGTTCGGCCCATCTTCACGCACCCCGCCTGTGCAGGGCAGCAGGGTCCCCTGACCCCTTGGGCTGTCTCCAGCGCATAACATAATATGTACGGCCCATCTTCACGCACCCCGCCTGTGTAGGGCAGCAGGGTCCCTAACCCCTGGGGTGGTCTCCAGCGCATAACATGTACAGCCCATATTCACCCACCAGGACTGTGTAGGACAGCAGGGTCCCCTAACTTCTGGGGTGGTCACCAGAGCATTAAATAATGTGTACGGCCCATCATCACCCAACCGATCGGTGTAGGACAGCAGGGTCCACTAACCTCTGGGGTGGTCACCAGCGTGTTACATAATGTGTACGGCCCATCCTCACCCACCCGGCATGTGTAGGACAGCAGGATCCCTAACCCCTGGGGTGGCCACCAGTAGGTAACAATGTGTACGGCCCATCCTCACCCACCCGGCCTGTGTAGGACATCAGGGTCCCCTAACCCCTGGGGTGATCATGAACGCATTCCATAATTTGTTCGGCCCATCTTCACGCACCCCGCCTGTGTAGGGCAGCAGGGTCCCTAACCCCTGGGGTGGTCTCCAGCGCATAACATAACATGTACAGCCCATATTCACCCTCCAGGACTGTGTAGGACAGCAGGGACCCTAACTTCTGCGGTGGTCACCAGAGCATTAAATAATGTGTACGGCCCATCATCACCCAACCGATCTGTGTAGGACAGCAGGGTCCACTAACCTCTGGGGTGGTCACCAGCGTGTTACATAATGTGTACGGCCCATCCTCACCCACCCGGCATGTGTAGGACAGCAGGATCCCTAACCCCTGGGGTGGTCATCAGTAGGTAACAATGTGTACGGCCCATCCTCACCCACCCGGCCTGTGTAGGACAGCAGGGTCCCCTAACCCCTGAGGTGGTCACCAGCACATTACATAATGTGTATGGCCCATCCTCACCCACCCGGCCTGTGTAGGACAGCAGGGTCCCCTAACCCCTGAGGTGGTCACCAGCACATTACATAATGTGTATGGCCCATCCTCACCCACCCGGCCTGTGTAGGACAGCATTGTCCCCTAACCCCTGGGGTAATCATGAACGTATTCCATAATGTGTTTGGCCCATATTCACCCACCCGGCCTGTGTAGGACAGCAGGGTCCCCAAACCCCTGGGGTGGTCTCCAGCGCATAACATAACATGTACGGCCCATCTTCACACACCCCGTCTGTGTAGGGCAGCAGGGTCCCTAACCCCTGGGGTGGTCTCCAGTGCATAACATGTACAGCCCATATTCACCCACCCAGCCAGTGTAGGACAGCGGGGTCCCCTAACCCCTGGGGTGATCACCGGCACATAACATAATGTGTACGGTCCATCATCACCCAATCGATTTGTGTAGGACAGCAGGGTCTCCTAACTTATGGGGTGGTCACCAGCGCATTACATAACATGTACGGCCCACCCTCACCCACCCGGCCTGTGTAGGACAGCAGGGTCCCCTAACTTCTGGGGTAGTCACCAGTGTGTTACATAATGTGTATGGCCCATCCTCTGCCACCCGGCCTGTGTAGGACAGCAGGGTCCCCTAACTTCTGGGGTGGTCACCAGCGTGTTACATAATGTGTATGACCCATCCTCACCCACCCGGCCTGTGTAAGACAGCAGGGTCCCCTAACCCCTGGAGTGGTCACCAGCGCATTACATAATGTGTACGGCCCATCCTCACCCACCCGGCCTGTGTAGGACAGCAGGGTCCCCTATTCCCTGGGGTGGTCACCAGCATGTTACATAATGTGTACGGCCCATCCTCACCCACCTGGCCTGTGTAGGACAGCAGGGTCCACTAACCCCTGGGGTGGTCATCAGCATGTTATATAATGTGTACGACCCATCCTCAACCACCCGGCCTGTGTAGGACAGCAGGGTCCACTAACCCCTGGGGTGGTCACCATTGTGTTACACAATGTATACAACCCATCCTCTCCCACCCGGCCTGTGTAGGACAGCAGGGTCTCCTAACCCCTGGGGTGGACACCAGGACATTACATAACGTGTATGACCCATTCTCACCCACGGGACCCATGTGGGACAGCAGAGCACACGGCTACTGGTTTGGTGGAGAAAATCATCACAGATGTTCAATTACAACATTACAGCTTTGCGGATGACAAACTATATTTGTGCGTGGGCATGCTGGTATGTGTAGTTCCACAGGTTGCATACACCCGATACGTTATACTGCTGAGCCCTGAGTGCAGCCTCTTCTTTCCCTAGGGTCACACCCTGTACTGGAAGGAAAGGGTTAAGGTGTCTATTGTGTTAATAAAGCCCGCCAGCAGCTCTCAGGCAGCATTTCCGCTGGGATTCGGGCGCTTGGAGCCGTTTTCCCCTTTGTAACGAGCCCCAGAGTCCTGACGTCTAGGTCACTTGTGTTGTTACATGGATGGACCAGATCAGTGGGAACAAAGGTGGCGGACAGCACACCGGGACGGAAGCCGGAGCCAGGCTGTGCGGTGTATTGTTTCAGGGCAGGAGGAAATGAAGCAAACAGGTCAGATGGAGGGAAGGAAGCAGAGGCCAGGGGTACAGGAGTACTGCTGTAATAAAGGAGCACCGCACAGTGACAAACAGCTGTAGCTGCCATTATTATTCTGTTCACTGCCCCTTTGCCTTCAGTTGCTATGGCGATGGGCAGGACAAGCCTCGCACGTTATGCGCATGGCTGCAATTGGTTCAGGTTGCTAGTGACAACCTATTCATGCCCCCAGATTGCAGCACGCAGAGATGCAAGCCTGCAAATTCCAGGGGCAGCGAGTTCACAACACGTTCTAAGCCTCCCCTCCTGCCCAGGCCGGGTGTGATATACTGCTGGCACAATCTGTTATGGCAAAGCAGTGTAGCTCAAGGAGTAAGGGCATGACACACAGGCTCCCCAGCTATTGTGTAACTACACGTCCCAGCATGCCTTGCCACAGCTCGGAGTAAGCGCATGACACACAGGCTCCCCAGCTATTGTGTAACTACACATCCCAGCATGCCTTGCCACAGCTCGGAGTAAGCGCATGACACACAGGCTCCCCAGCTATTGTGTAACTACACGTCCCAGCATGCCTTGCCACAGCTCGGAGTAAGCGCATGACACACAGGCTCCCCAGCTATTGTGTAACTACACGTCCCAGCATGCCTTGCCACAGCTCGGAGTAAGCGCATGACACACAGGCTCCCCAGCTATTGTGTAACTACACGTCCCAGCATGCCTTGCCACAGCTCGGAGTAAGCGCATGACACACAGGCTCCCCAGCTATTGTGTAACTACACGTCCCAGCATGCCTTGCCACAGCTCGGAGTAAGCGCATGACACACAGGCTCCCCAACTATTGTGTAACTACACGTCCCAGCATGCCTTGCCACAGCTCGGAGTAAGCGCATGACACACAGGCTCCCCAGCTGTTGTGTAACTACACGTCCCAGCATGCCTTGCCACAGCTCGGAGTAAGCGCATGACACACAGGCTCCCCAGCTGTTGTGTAACTACACATCCCAGCATGCCTTGCCACAGCTCGGAGTAAGCGCATGACACACAGGCTCCCCAGGTGTTGTGTAACTACACATCCCAGCATGCCTTGCCACAGCTCAGGGAGTAAGCGCATGACACACACAGGCTCCCCAGCTGTTGTGTAACTACACATCCCAGCATGCCTTGCCACAGCTCAGGGAGTAAGCCAGGGCTGGGCAACACCAGCCCTCCAGATGTTAATGAACTACACATCCCAGGATGCTTTGCATTAGTTTTGCTATGTGGCCATGCTGAAACTGATGCAAGGCATGCTGGGATGTGTAGTTCATCAACATCTGGAGGGCCGGTGTTGCCCAGCCCTGCAGTAAGCGCATGACAAACACAGGCTCCCCAGCTATTGTGTAACTACACTTCCCAGCATACCCTGCCACAGCTCAGGGAGTAAACACATGACACACATACACGATAGCTGGAGACCCTGTAACTACACATTCCAGCATGCCTTGCCACAGCACAAGGTGTAAGCACGACACACACACACACAGGCTCCCCAGCTATTGTGTAACTACACATCCCAGCAAACCCTGCCACGGATTCAGTATTGAATCCCGGCGGTCGGGATCCCGGCGTTCAGAATCCCGACAGCCGAAATGCCGACAAGGGGGGGGCGTGGATCGCCCCCCCTTGCGGGCTCGCTGCGCTCGCCACGCAACGGGCCCAGTGCCTCGCTACGCTCAGCACGCTATTTTATTCTCCTTCCGGGGTGTCGTGGACACTCCAGGAGGGAGAAAGTGTCGGCATTTCGGCGGTCGGGATTCCGGCGTCGGGATTCTGAACGCCGGGATTGTAACTGCATCCCCCTGCCACAGCTCAGGGAGTAAACACATGACACACATACACGATAGCTGGGGACCCTGTGACTACACGTCCCAGCATACCTTGCCACAGCACAGGGTGTAAGCACACGCCACACACACAGGCTCCCCAGCTATTGTGTAACTACACATCCCAGCATACCCTGCCACAGCTCAGGGAGTAAGCGCATGACACACAGAGGCTCCCCAGCTATTGTAACTACAATTCCCAGCATGCCCTGCTGCAGCTTTGCTATTAGGAAATGCTGTAACTATCTGCCTGGAGCCTGAGCTTGCACTGTGCCCCCAGGGAAACTCGAGGGTGCCTGAACCCTTCACTGGTGAACCTTGGGCACCGTGCACTAGTATGGCACCTGCACTGCACACTCTCCCTTTAGCTTAGCACTGCACATCCTTACCTTGGGCCTTTTAGCTGGGGTAGGACAAATTTTCACACCCCCACCCCGGCCTTCTCACTGGGGTCTCTTTAATTACTTATTTATCTTCCCTTCTCACATTTGTCACTTTTTCCTTTTTTTCTGGGCTGTGTGTACGACCCTTATGGGCTACCCACTCCCCACATACCAAAGCGCTCTCCTTTTGGGGAGAGCTGCGGTACCCGAGGCCGACCCCAAGCTGCAAGGCAGAGGGAAGCCTACTGAGGGTCTCTCCAAATTTCGGTGCAGAGGACCCACCCGCCCTAACCCTTCCGGGGGTCTGAGCTTTGGTGAGGAGGAACCACCAGTCCCTATTTTCCCCTCTGCAGCCTTTTTGCTGAGAGGGGTTAGGGGAGTAACAGGGCTCTTCTCCTTTGGGAGGGGGTCCATACGTATGTACGCCCCCTATGCACGATTAGGTCACTGCACTGGATGTTGGAGCACTACTCGTGCTCTAGATAAAAATATAAAGAAAGAAACTGGGAAACGCTTCAACTATGGCAGGGCATGCTGGGATGTGTAGTTCCCCAGCACCAGGCCTGCTTTAAAGTCATATGTGCAATGCCTGTGGGCATTTCTAGAACACAGCTTTATGCTAATCCCAAGCACTGGCTCCAAGACACATCTACAACACAGTTAGCAGAGTGGTTAGCAGTGCACAGCCATGAGATCTACAGTGTGCACCCTCACAGGCTGGGTGTGGAGTTTGTATGTCCTCCCCTAAGAGAGGATAGATTGTAAGCTACTGCAGCAGAGCCTGATATAGGAGTCTATGTACTAAGCACCAGCCAACCAGCTCCTGTCCCAACACAGCCTGTAACATGGCAGCTGGGTGTAGAATCGCTGGTACTTTATCTCTCTCCAGCTCCTAGTAAGTAGCTGTCAGTCACTACAGAAGATGTGAGAGCTGTAGCGTAAGTAACACAGATAATAATAGTAACACATTAGGCAGGATGGGTGGGGACGTGGCCTGTGTGTGGTTATCAGTAAGGTCCGTTACCCCCTGGGGCCACATCACCAGAGCCCACCCACGGGTGTACAGATTAAACACAAGGCTCCCAGTGGGATAGGGATCGTGGTGCACTAACACAAGAGAGAGGTAACTGCAGAGACACAGTGACCGCAGGCCATGAAAGAGTGCGACGGGTGTGGAAGACATTCCATAAGGGAGAAGAGCAAAAGTGCAAATGCTAGACAGGAGATGGAGGGGTGAGAGATGGGAACTGTGTAGGAGAGGCTGAGAATAGAGGACACAGGGAGCGGTGGTAGAGCAGATGTAGGGGTGAGATATGGGACCGGTATGGAGGCGGAGTACAGAGGACACAGGGAGCAGATGTAGGGGAGAGATATAGGACTGGTGTGGAGGCTGTGTAGGAGAGGCTGAGTACAGAGGACACAGGGAGCGGTGGTAGAGCAGATGTAGGGGTGAGACATGGGACCGGTATGGAGGCTGAGGACACAGGGAGCAGATGTAGGGGAGAGATATAGGACTGGTGTGGAGGCTGTGTAGGAGAGGCTGAGAATAGAGGACACAGGGAGCAGTGTCCTCAAGGTGAGCAGAATCTATAGGGAACGGCGGTGGAGCAAATGTGGCGGCAGGAGAGATAAATATTAGTTTTTCTAAGAGCAGGTAAGAGTAAGTGTGTGTGGTGGTGGTGGGGGTAGAGGAGCGAGGTGCATTCCCGATAGGAGGTGGTTGCAGTAGTCAAGGTGGGAGAAGAGGGAATGGATGCATGTTGTAGTACCATCAAGGGTAAGAAAAGGGCATAGTACGGTACAATTACAGGATGTGGTGAAGGACACACAGGGTGGCATTCTTAGTGCTGGCTGATGGTGTCTCTGGAAGGAGGGAAGGTGAGATGTTTCGGTGCAGACATGTTGAGCTTCGGGAAAATGTTGCGACAGCGATGTGGCAGGACATACAGAAGGGGAGCGGTACCTGATTGAACGGGCTAGGAGTAAGTAGACCCCCACACTGCACAATGGCCTGTGTAGAAATGACCGGTCATCTGCCATGCAGTGACAGAGTCCAGGCTGCAGCCAGTTTTATTACCCAGGTAAAAGCCGTGTTTTTTCCGACTGCCATTGTGAACATGGTATAAGAGATCACTTCAATTTACCGCAAGTTTAATAGCGTTAGGATATATCCAATACCGCATGGCTGCTATGTCGGAGAAAGCCCGCACATGCGTCTCCAACAAGGTATTCTCCAAAGTGCCCCACCATAATGCTGTGTGCACCACCCTAGGGAACAAATCTGCAGCCTGGGTCTAATCTTTCTGCAGACTGAATCATTCTGTGGGACATCGCAGCGCCGGAATTGATTAAAGGTGCCCCATACATGGAGCAATGTTCGCAGGAGCATGGGGAGTGGAGGAGATACCAGGCAGCGAGTAATGATGCCCATACACTTGTGCCATTACATTCAATGCGATCTCGGGTTCGATTTCCCTTGAAGCTCAGCATTTGATAAATGGCATGAAAAAAGCATTTTAGTGCATTCGATCATGCGATTTATTGAATGCACCGTTCGATAAAAAAAGGGTGGGTGGAAGAGGAGGGGCCAGGAAGTGACCGGAACTCTTCAAGAATCGCACGTCGCCGTTTATAAAAATCGTATGTGCACAAAACAGCATTCGACCGCACATACAATGCGAGATATATTATGTGCAGCACATAAGACCGTGAGACGCGACATTCGAGCGGCGTGCCCGCGCATCGCGTCAAATGGTACACATTTTGTGCATACAATCATTCGATTTCTCGGGCAGATGAGGTCGAAATCGAAGGATTGTATACAATATCTCACAAGTGTATGGACAGCATAAGGCAGGAACAGGCAGTGTCCCTGCTGTAGTGATGTGCGCAGGAGATAGACATAATATAGGGGGCAGTGCCATGAGGAGGGGTATGGAGGAGTCCCCCATACAGAACAACGAAGGGTCAATTAATTACTACAACGCTCCTCTATGGCCCAATAAGCACTATCGGGACTGAAATAAATGGATCAGACATTATGTAAAATCATCCCTATTGGACAAAACAGGTCACATGCACTGCATTACGAAAACAATGCTGTCCTTTTAAATGCCTGGTTTATTATACAGCCTCAGAACCCCACCAGTCCCTCTCCCAAGCAGCACGCCCCCCCAACTCCCCTCCCACGCACACCGTACCTATACCCTCAGAATTTGGGGACTCACAGAGCAGTCTTACAGTACATAAAGGATCTCTAGAATGCAGCAATAATACCATATTATCAGCAGAAACTTGTACCAGACACACACAGCAAGGGGAGCAGGCCGGGTGTCACCAGTCATACACACTGTCCTGCAATAATACCATGATTTATTTCACAGTACACACTATATACCTGTCCCCTGCACACACCAGCCTGTGACAGCACCACACAGAGGCATTGTGGGTAGAATGATGGACTACGAGTAATAAGGCAAATACTTTAATAATGATAGCGCTGAACAAGACGTGAGGAGGCAACAGATGGATGAAAGGTGTCGCTGCCTCCTTCGCTCACACATCATAATAGATTTACTCTGACAGTCACACTTGGACCACAGTTTATCATAGTAACCACCTGTTCCAATGTGCTTTAACCGTACACAGTAACGCTGCGCGGCGGAGCCAGCCACCATGTGGGTTGAGCTCAGGAAGACACAGACTCAGAGCCTCGCACCTCAGTAATATCATTGGCCTCGTGAACAGCAGACCCACCCAAAATGACTGCCTCCGCTGCGCACTGACAACTGGTACAGATTGAGAAAACCAGGCCTCAATGTTAAACAATTAACACATGTTCCAGGCCTGTACGTAGCATCGGGACGCAGTAACAGAAGGTGACCTAAGATCATGGCAGAGCTCACAATGGGCTGTTTATATAGAATACCGGATGATGACACCACCTCTAGCGTCCACTCGACGCGAACTCCACTCACACCGCGGGACATTCAATATGGCTTAAGTGTGTCTTGTATTGTGTGCAGGCTCCGCCACCCAAAGGCATGAAACATTATTGCAAAAGGTTTTCCTCCTATCTCAATGATATTTAAAAAAAAAAAAAAAAAAAAGAATAAAAAAAAAAAAAATTGTTAAGAAAAACCATGCTAACAAACCTAGTTTTAAAGGTAAGAGGAAGAAAATCTTAATAGAACCGTACAAATGATGATAATAACATTGAAACCTGGCAAAAATAAAATAAAAATATGGATGTAAAAATATGGAGCGTGACCAATGAGAAGCAGAAACGGCGAAGCGCTCACCGCCACCGTATAACGCGCACAAGCACATACTACAGAAACCCACAGGCGCGTTACACTTTCAGCAGGTTTTTTTTTTTTCTTTTTTCCTTTAATAAAACAATTTGAGGCTGTATCAAAATTTGTTAAAAAATATGAGTGATTGCTCAGACTCCTCTCCTTCCGGGGACAGCACCAGTATGCGTAGAATGAAGCTACAGTGTATTATATATAGATATATCTCTCTCTATAGATTATGTGTATGTGTGGGAAGGGATCACTGCAGAACCCACTCCAGGAGGAGATAGGGGGGGCGGTTTGGGGAGAAGAGGTTGGGGGGCGGTGTGTGAAGAAATCACTACATGAACATAGTTCACCTTTACATAAAATAACCTCAGGGCAGTGTTTCAGAAAGGAGCCAAATATGCACGTGTTTCGCCACCGCAGGCTGGAGATTCACAGAACCTCACCCCGTACCTGTGCTGCCAGCATACCATGCCAGCCTAGGACATGTAGTGTCAATGCTGCGTAACCCTGCTCTACACACATTACAGACAACACAAACAGTTGTATCACACTCCTCCCCGCACAATATCAGATCACACTACACTTTCTGAAACACACAAGAAAGTTATTCAGTAAAAGTTAATTGTCCTTAATACATTATAAAAACAAAACCGCCAATAACGACTTTAAAAAAACTCAGCAAGTGTTTCTGACAGTGAGTTTTTCGGCTCTTTTCGCGCTCACCTGTTACGCTCTGTAGCTAGACACACGTGGATAAAAGAAAGACAAAATAAAATACACTTAGTGTTAAAGGCAAACAGCAGAGAACCAAAAGGCCACCCCATGTGTGACGGAAGAGCAGTCCCTTCCTCAGGTCGTTATAGAGTCTTCACCTGCAATCCGGAGGTGGGTGCACAATTGTATAAACACAAATCTGAAAATGGGCATGGTCCTGCGCCTTCCACACGCAGAGGGAGCGGGCATTACAGTTTCTAGAAAATGCTTCCGGGTCTTTGATTCTTTGCTTATAACAGCAGAGTTTTCTGTCACCACAACAGTAGATTGCAGGCTACCAAGCCCCCCTCCCCTGACATAGGCCACTGTTCATTAAGGGGGTACATAAGGTGGTGGTGACCGGTAAGGGGTCATGTTCTTGGGGCGGGAGCCTTTACCCTCCATGGGTGCTGTGAAAGGAGGGGGAGGCTGGTAAGGGGGTGCGTTAGGGTCCTCATCCCTAAGTGGTGTGTATTCCCCCAAGGTGTCTTGGTTTAGGGGCATGGTCTCTGGCATGTTCTGGTTAGGGTACTCGGGTGGTGGAAGAGGGGCTTTCTCCTCCTTGAGAATTAGGGGCATGCTGGACGAAGGTGGTGGCTTAGAGTCATCCAGTTCATCGGCAAATATAATCGGGACGCCTTTCTTAATAAACGTTGCCTGGTCCTCGATGGTCAGCTTGCCTTTCCTCTTTTTGCGGTAGCAAATCATAGCAATGATACCAGCGATCAGTAAGATGGCGGCCACCACCACAGCGGGGATCACGGTGTGAAGGTAGACGTCGTCCTCGCTACTCTTCTCTGGATTTCGGTCAGCCGCCAGAGTTGGGGCAACCGCAGTGACTATGATTTCTTCAGTCACGACCGGAACCGCAAAGAGCCCATGCTTCTGCCGGCAGCTGCCAATGACTAAGATGGAAATGTTCTCAAGTTTAAAGTCTGGCTCCATAGCGGTGATGAAATGTGGCCTTGTCCTACCACGCTCATCGTAGATCTTTCTTCCAACCATTTCGATTTGCTCTTTAGGGCACTGGTCAACAGGCAAAGTGTTATTGGTCCACTCCACAACAATGGAGCCCTTGGTGATGCCCTGGAGGGTGACGGAGCTGCTGTTCCTATCACCAAACGCATAAGACAGTTTCTTCACCAATTGGATTTTTTTATTGATGTCGTTGACCACAGAGTTATGGTCTCCTTGGAATCGGGCGATGAATTTAACAGGCGACTGCTCCTTGTGGAAAAAATTCCGTACTTGGATTTCAAAAGCATCAACTGCAGTAAGACCGCCTTTGTCAGTAGCTTTCAAGTAGTACTCGTGGTCTCCTACATGGCCATCGTCCGGCATCCCATACATAACTTGGCTTGTGCTGTTGAGGATCACCCAGGTTTTGTCTCTAAGGCTTGCATTTTTTCTGGGCTCCAGAGTAAGTCTTAGGTTATCGGTTGTGCCATCCTCCTTGTCGTAAAACGTGTCAGGTGGTATTTTCACCTCGAAATAGGTGCCCACAAAGGCCACAACTTTATCCACATGATTTTTTAGTTCAGGTCCAGTGTTAAATAGCCGAGGGATACTGGTTGTGGAGCTGTGAGGGCGGCTTGGTGAAGTGGTGTCTATTTTTGTGGGTGGTGTTTTGGTATCCAGCTTGGGTTTGGGGGTCTTTGGTTTTTTGGTTCGCCTGGTTGTGGTAGTTGAAGAATCTGTAGCTGCAGTTGTTGCAGGCTTCATGGTGGTCACCCTTGGCCGTTTTGCAGTGGCAGATGGTGGCGTTACCACAGCTGTTGGCTCCATAAATGAAGGCCTCGACATGGTTGGACGAATAGGACCAGGAAAGACACTGGTGGTCTCAACTTTGGTTGGATGGATTGGGCCAAGAGTTGGTGTGTGCATAATTGGTCCTCTGGTTCTTATGGTGATTGTGGGCTTCCCAGGCAGAGGCACCGGCTCCCGCACAGGAGGAGCAGTGGTATCAGTGGGAGGAGCGATAGCTGGTGAAGTGGGAGTTGGTACAATCCTTACCGGTGGCTCATGGACAGCAGTGGTGGGTGGTCCAATAGCTGTAACCGGGGTTGGAGTAGTGTAAATCTGCCTTCGTAGTCTCTTCGGTGCAGGAGGCTTTTTATTAGCAATGTGCCACCCAACCACCGGATAACCAAGCCGGGCTGACATGGTACCTACTTTAGCAGGGGCTTCAACAGCACTAATGTTTGGAATACTATTCTGATCCATTGAGCAACCTACTTTCCAGGACAGCAAAGCCCCATTCTCCACCACTTTCTTTGCATTCCCCGGCCCGGCCATGAATGCAGACATATCAAACAGTCTGTTATTAACCACTGGGACCAGTTTCATTTGGCACAGGTCCACCTTTGAGAAGTCTCTCATGTGTTTCAGAAGGTCCACAGTTTGCTTTGGGGTCATTTTTGTTAAGTCCGCATCCAAGATAACGGTAAGTATTGTGATGGGCTCATCGGTACCGCACAGAAAAGGTGTGAGCTCGTTGGTTTCCAGACCACCCAAGCGTATAGACTGTGGCTCAGTGTGGTCCTCTGGATGAACTTCAATGGAGAAGACATCTGCAGCTTGTGGTATAGACGTTCCATTAGGTGCAAGCTGGAAGGTCGTCACTGAGATGTCATAAACTCCTTTATCTCCTTCAAGAGGAAGACCTTCCAGCACATTCCCATCTCTGTGCAGCCACGATGGAAGAGTTTCCTTCCCAACTTCAGACACCTGAGAAAGACAAAAGAGACTTGGTAAGGAGAAAGGCAGCGATGACACAGTACTAAGCTGGCTCACATCATTATCACTGTACACTCCCCACCATCAGTGCCACTGCACAGTTCTATACTATCCCCCATGCTTTATTCCCTCTGAAGATCGGCCTACAGTCATACATGCATTTGTATCATCGCTAATGGATTACTGCAAAGCTCTCTACCTGGGGCTCCCAGCAGAAGAACTGCAATGATTACAGCTGGTACAAAGCACAGCTGCCAGGCTGTTACCCAACCAGCACAGTTCTGGCCACATAACTCTCATTCTCTACTCCCTTCACTGGCTGCCTATAAGATGGCAAATCATCTTCGAGATCAACTTACTGAGTATCAAAGCTCTACATGACCAAGGCCCAAGGTACCTGAAGCAGCTTCTGATTCCATACCGCCCACCCGATTTGAGAGACCCCCACTCTAGAATCCTTCAAAAAAAAGACTCGACTTTCCTGTTTACTCAATAATTTCCGTAATTTCTAAGTATAGTTTATGAAAAGCTTTTCTGTACTTTATTGTTCCTGTACTGTATTACATTCATTCTGTTAAGCGACTTGAGTCCTTATGGAGAAAGACCTAAAGACAGTTAGCCCTCAAGAGTGGAGGCCTCCACAAATTCCAAGTTCTCATGATTGGTGGATAAGCTAAACGGCAACATCTACTCAGGATAGCCACCTATCTACCAGACCAAGAAACTATTATGGAGGAAGCCAGGAGGCCAAGTCTGCTTTCCTAGTAATGCACTATATCCCAACGCTCCCAGACCTCCTGTACATGGGTGTGTAATGCATTTGTTACGGTGGCTGGAGTTTCACAGCAGCATATGACGGGAATGTTCAGCGCAGGTAACACGTTGAATATTATTGGCCCGGATACATTGTACTGCAGCTCATCTCACATATGCATTCTCCCGGAGCAGAAGCACAGGACCTGGCCAGTTGTGTGACGAGCCATATTGCCAGCGTTGGAGAGGAGGAGGGGGGGGGGGGTGTGTGGGTGTCATGTCCTAGTAATGGAGACAGTTCTGATCCATAATCGGAGTTTGGTGACTATTACGGAGAAGTGGCAGATGAGGGCACATCTCCAGTTACTGAGCGTGTGGAAAATATGAGCGGGGAGCTATAAGCAGCTGCTGGCTTCAGTTACAGGTGGGAGGGGGTGTGATGTTGGGGCATGTTGGGGCACTGACATCACTCTTCTGTAACATTCACCTATAAGAGCCGTCAATCAGGTTCCTGTGACCCACAAACCAATAAGATGGCCATAAATCTCAAACATTATTAAAGAATATGGATTGTTAATGGAAAGTTGCCCCGGCTGTCTGTTGTGGGGGGTGGGGGGGTTACACTGGTAGCTCCTGGAGTAGCGGACAGGCCAGGGTATAGGTCAGGCACACACACACACACACACACACACACAAGGCTGACCACCGCAGGATGACCGTACTCCATAGTCACTAGAGAAGGACATGCCCGCGCTGATCCCTCGCCCCTTTACGTCTCTGCCACAACTGTGGACGGATTTTAATCTTCCCAGAATTTACCAAGAAGAGGCGGCGCTTGTTGTGGCCAATTCAGGGTGATAAAGGGATTATACAAGAGCAGCAATATAACTAGCCTCCCTCTGGCGCGTCTCCAGGTCCCGCAGACCTCGTTGTCACCGGATTCTCGCCTTATTCCTGTTATTGTGCTGTAACTCTGCAGCTTCTCCGGTGTGGACACAGCTCGGACGTGGAACGTTCCCAGCAGCAGCGAGTGACCTTGCTCTGGTGAGTCCTAACGGCCCCTGCGTTCAGCACAGTGTCCTTCAGGGCCGCCATAACAGGGGCAACTATGTATGGAAACGCATGCCAGAACGTACGAACTGGCGCCTTGCATTCAGACATAGGAAGATAAGGAAACTGGAGCGTTAGGAGTTAATTACATTGATGTCCGATTACAAGATAATTATATCTCAGGAAGGTTAAGCGCTTAAATCCGAGGAAGCAAAGGGGCCGCTCCAATAAAAACCCCAAATAATTAACCCATGACTATCCCTTAGCAGTGTCACAATGGAGGACTTTGAAGTTTGAACCCAAGCTGCAGAATTCCGGGGCAGACAAACAATGCCTCCTCCTGAGCCAGCCTTTCATGTGGGCCGCCTTTGTTTGCAAGTCTAGAATATCAAGCAGCCATTCATCCCTAACAAGGTGACCTCCGGAGAAAACCTCTTCCCACCAGTAAGGTCCTGGATTAACCCTTCCTGGTGCACTGCGAGGCCAGCTAATATCGGACAGGCCCAAGAAACCACCACCTTCCCACGCATGGGGGGGGGGGGGGGGGGGGGGGGGGGGGAGCGCTCCCTGTGTCACAATAGAAGCAACGTCTCCTTACATTGAGAACACTTCCCATATAACCCCCATAAGCCATAGCTACAGTTACGCTCTTTATCTGGGGAATAGGGTTGGGTTCTAGGTGGCCCACGTCAGAACAACAGACAGGTCATGTTTTCCCAGGAAGGACACACTGTGTTCTTCTGTATGAACAGACCCCATGTATGACACAGAACGCAGGGCATTACAGGAGATTAGATGTGGCCTGAGCTGACCCCAGTGTGTAACTAGGGTGGACCACATCACACAGTGAGCGCACAAGTGGTGCTTAATAGGCGACAATGCCTCTGTCACTGCTGTACACAAAGTGCAATCACACAACTGCAGCAGGAGCCAAATCACATTGTAAAAATATATATATATCTCCCCACTTCTTGTGTAACCCAGGGATCCGCCATCCCACAACCTGCACAGTGCCGCAAACCATGCATCCAAGAAGGAGGGGAGAGACCTCTGTGAGACTGACGGCACACAGAGGTGGAGATGGGCACACAGGCCGACATGACTGGCTCCTACCACAGAGGTGGAGATGGGCACACAGGCCGACATGACTGGCTCCTACCACAGAGGTGGAGATGGGCACACAGGCCGACATGACTGGCTCCTACCACAGAGGTGGAGATGGGCACACAGGCCGACATGACTGGCTCCTACCACAGAGGTGGAGATGGGCACACAGGCCGTCATGACTGGCTTCTACCGCAGAGGTGGAGACGGGCACACAGGCCGACATGACTGGCTTCTACCGCAGAGGGGGAGACGGGCACACAGGCCGACATGACTGGCTTCTACCGCAGAGGGGGGAGACGGGCACACAGGCCGACATGACTGGCTTCTACCGCAGAGGTGGAGACGGGCACACAGGCCGACATGACTGGCTTCTACCGCAGAGGTGGAGACGGGCACACAGGCCGACATGACTGGCTCCTACCGCAGAGGGGGAGACGGGCACACAGGCCGACATGACTGGCTTCTACCGCAGAGGGGGAGATGGGCACACAGGCCGACATGACTGGCTCCTACCACAGAGGTGGAGATGGGCACACAGGCCGACATGACTGGCTCCTACCACAGAGGTGGAGATGGGCACACAGGCCGACATGACTGGCTCCTACCACAGAGGTGGAGATGGGCACACAGGCCGACATGACTGGCTCCTACCACAGAGGTGGAGATGGGCACACAGGCCGTCATGACTGGCTTCTACCGCAGAGGTGGAGACGGGCACACAGGCCAACATGACTGGCTTCTACCGCAGAGGGGGAGACGGGCACACAGGCCGACATGACTGGCTTCTACCGCAGAGGGGGGAGACGGGCACACAGGCCGACATGACTGGCTTCTACCGCAGAGGTGGAGACGGCACACAGGCCGACATGACTGGCTTCTACCGCAGAGGTGGAGACGGGCACACAGGCCGACATGACTGGCTTCTACCGCAGAGGTGGAGACGGGCACACAGGCCGACATGACTGGCTCCTACCGCAGAGGGGGAGACGGGCACACAGGCCGACATGACTGGCTTCTACCGCAGAGGTGGAGACGGGCACACAGGCCGACATGACTGGCTTCTACCGCAGAGGTGGAGACGGGCACACAGGCCGACATGACTGGCTTCTACCGCAGAGGGGGAGACGGGCACACAGGCCGACATGACTGGCTTCTACCGCAGAGGTGGAGACGGGCACACAGGCCGACATGACTGGCTCCTACCACAGAGGGGGAGACTGGCACACAGGCCGACATGACTGGCTCCTACCACAGAGGGGGAGACTGGCACACAGGCCGACATGACTGGCTTCTACCGCAGAGGTGGAGACTTGCACACAGGCCGACATGACTGGCTTCTACCACAGAGGTGGAGACTGGCACACAGGCCGACATGACTGGCTCCTACCACAGAGGTGGAGACTGGCACACAGGCCGACATGACTGGCTCCTACCACAGACGGGGAGATGGGCACACAGGCCGACATGACTGGCTTCTACCACAGAGGGGGAGACTTGCACACAGGCCGACATGACTGGCTTCTACCGCAGAGGGGGAGACTGGCACACAGGCCGACATGACTGGCTTCTACCGCAGAGGTGGAGACGGGCACACAGGCCGACATGACTGGCTTCTACCGCAGAGGTGGAGACGGGCACACAGGCCGACATGACTGGCTTCTACCACAGAGGGGGAGACGGGCACACAGGCCGACATGACTGGCTTCTACCACAGAGGGGGAGACGGGCACACAGGCCGACATGACTGGCTTCTACCGCAGAGGGGGAGACGGGCACACAGGCCGACATGACTGGCTTCTACCACAGAGGGGGAGACTGGCACACAGGCCGACATGACTGGCTTCTACCGCAGAGGGGGAGACTGGCACACAGGCCGACATGACTGGCTCCTACCGCAGAGGGGGAGACGGGCACACAGGCCAATGACTGGCTCCTACCGCAGAGGGGGAGACAGGCACACAGGCCGACATGACTGGCTTCTACCGCAGAGGGGGAGACTGGCACACAGGCCGACATGACTGGCTTCTACCTTAGAGGGGGGAGACTGGCACACAGGCCGACATGACTGGCTTCTACCACAGCGGGGGAGATGGGTACATAGGCCGACGTGACTGGCTCCTACCACAGAGGGGGGGGGGGGGAGGAGAGACTGGTACATAGGCCGACGTGATTGGCTTCTAACAGAGGGGGAGACAGGTACATAGGCCGACGTGATTGGCTTCTAACCGAGGGGGAGACAGGTACATAGGCCGACGTGATTGGCTTCTAACAGAGGGAGAGGACTGGTACATAGGCCGACGTGATTGGCTTCTACCACAGAGGGGGAGATGGGTACATAGGCCGACGTGATTGGCTTCTAACAGAGGGAGGCCGACGTGATTGGCTTCTAACAGAGGGAGAGACTGGTACATAGGCCGACGTGATGGCTTCTAACAGAGGGAGAGACTGGTACATAGGCCGACGTGATTGGCTTCTACCACAGAGGGGGAGATGGGTACATAGGCCGACGTGACTGTCTCCTACCACAGCAGGGGGTGGGTGGGGGGGACGACTGGTACATAGGCCGACGTCATTGGCTTCTAACAAGTTCTTTGTGAATTCCACCACATTCAACAAGCCAATACATTGACAATAGCAGTAATTAGGGGAGATTGCTGAGGTTTATGGCCTGGTAACAGCTGCACACCCGCACTGAGCCCAGACAGCTATTCCTCAGCAGCTGTGATTAACACATAAAACACTGAGGAGGGGGGGAAGAAGAGTTAAAGCACTGATTGAATTACACACTGTTAGGACACAAAAGCTGCATTTTGGAGTATTCCCTACCGAGGCACATATCTGCTCTCAAGGTACAATGTGCGACATCTGTACGGAAGTATCCCCTCGAAATCCCACAAGAACATTGCTGGCTATGCTGGACTAAATAAAGGGGGGACCCTAACGGCACATCACACAGAGGTACACTAGCAGAATTACATGGACCCGAGCCAGTAGTAGGGAAGTCCTGTATGTACCGGCATGTCTGATAATGACCTGAGCAGCATACAGTCAGCCACCGGGCTCAGTGGATAAGGTGCACGGACCCAGGCCAGTAGTAGGGAAGTCCTGTATGTACCGGCATGTCTGATAATGACCTGAGCAGTATACAGTCAGCCACCGGGCTCAGTGGATAAGGTGCACGGACCCAGGCCAGTAGTAGGGAAGGTCCTGTATGTACCGGCATGTCTGATAATGACCTGAGCAGTATACAGTCAGCCACCGGGCTCAGTGGATAAGGTGCAGTACTGGGCTGGGCATATAGCCCCGGCAGAGGGCGCTCTGAATCTTTGTCATGTTGGCTGAGGGGCTGATGAAATTTGAATGCGTTCTACAAAAAAGACAGGAACTTTGTTGCCACCCCCCATCTTTTCCTTTCTGCAAATAAAAAATGTCAGGAGCCGATTCAAGCTACCCCCCCCCCCCCCCCCCCCCCCCCCAATCTATACCAGAGCAGCCAGCACTCACCTGAATGGACTCTCCGTCAGAGGGAAGCAGATGCACAGGGATAGTTATCTGGATCATTCTGCCAACCACAGTAGAGGAGTCTGGGATTCCGCTCACCGGTGCCACCGTTCCTTGCACGTCTGGGAAGAATGGCTGCATGGAGGCTTCCAGCTGATTGTCCCAACCTCGGCCAACTTCCACAGGATCACTGGCCCAAACTGACCACGCACAGGACGTGAGAAGCAGCACGCAAGTCCTCGCCCAGATGCTCATTGCCAATGTTTCCGCCATGGTAGCAGGAGACGGTATGCAGAGAAGCAGCTCCACGTCTTACCGAACACTGTATTCCCTCATAACGGAGACCCTAGGGAGGAACAGAGCAGGCGGCAGTTAGTCATCAACTCAGATCTTGGACAATGCAGATAACGGCAGACGCAAGAGGCTTACAGCAACATGTTACTAGGACGCGAACGCAACAGTCTTTATGTTTCTACAACGTCATCGGCAGAAATTGTATTGTCATGTGTGAGACAGCACGGTACCCATCAGCGAGATGACCCATCTCACAGCGGGTGCCGGATGGGTTCCCGACAGTCGAGATCCCGACTGTCAAAATGCAGACAGGCCACCCGCTATTTTCCCTCGTGGGTCCACGACCCCCATGGAGGGAGAATAGAATAGGTGGCTCGCGTATAGGGATAGGGGCTTTTTTTTGCGCTCGCCATGCTGTCTGACTCGGGATCCCGACGTCGGGATAATGACTGTCGGAGTCCCATACCACACCCCTCACAGCCATGTGCCGGTCTGTGCAATGTTCAGACCAATGAAATGACCAGAATGCAGAAGGACAGTGCATGATCACTTACATGGGTTATACATGGCCACCCCCCCCCCCCCAGACACTGAATGCCATGCACAGTAACATCGGGTGGCAGCTGGCACGGTACACAGAGGAGAATTGGGAACAACCGCCACGTGCCAGTGACTACAACTACTGAGTCCATCACCGTTACAGACACGACATGCCATGCGCAGTAATGTCTGGTGGCGGCTGGCACGGTACAGAGGAAAATTGTGAACAACCGCCACATGCCGGCGACTACAACTACGGAGCGCCTCCCTTACAGACGACAGAAGAGACATAAGACCAGCAGACTATTCATAGAGCGGAGTCTGCAGGAGACCAATGAATGCAAAGGGCTTGGACCCAGCGAGGCATTTCTTAGTACCAACGTGTTCTGCCCACGTACCTTTGATTGCAGAGCGACGTTCTGCACCTGATTACAGACTACACTCACGCATCAGCGCCACTGGAGCAAGTACATAGTTATATCAGAGCTAATCCTACACAAAGGCTCGATTCATTCACTATGTGTACATATGACAGCCAGACTGACCTATAGCACAGTTCTACATAAAGCCACAACCCTGAGAACAGAACACAACATGGAGTTTGGCCTAAGAGCACTTCAGGATGGACGTGAAGAGGAAACCGAACAAATCGCCCGACCCAGCAGTGTGATGGGGCCTACACGCAGAGCGATATGCAGGCGTTTCCTGAGCGATTTTACTTCATTTAGCTACATCGCTGTGTGTATGCGGTATCTCCTGCATGGTGGTTATTATTATACTCAGCGGAGAACACAGGCCCTGACAGCGCTCAGCACACAGCGATGTGCAGGGATGAGCGATCTAGCACTGTTCTTCTACAGCAATCCACAGCAAAGTGTTGCAGGTTCACACAGAGGGCTCTGCTCTAGGTGGGTGCGGCGCTGGGAGGAGACCCTTATAAACTATGTATATCCATCCGAATTGTGTACATGTTCCTTATAAAAGGTCCATGAATGCCACAGTTTAAGTGTTTGAGCAGTCAGCACTTCTAAAGGTTACATCACTCATCTGATATACTCTGTGCTGCTGGGGATCCCACCCCTCCCACTATACAAGTCTCCACTCCTCTCATCATGTCACTGCCCCATCACATCACTCATCTCCTGATATTCTCTGTGCTGCTGGGGACCCTGCTCCTCCCAATATATAACTCTCAGTTTGGCATCCTGCTGCCCCCATTCCCCTCCTCACATCATGTCACATGCTGCCCTGTCCTCACTGACACATCATTAATCTCCTGATATACTCTGTGCTGCTAGGAATCCTGCTCCTCCCACTATATAACTCTCAGTCTGTGGCTTCCTGCTGCCTCCATTCCCCTCCTCATATCATGTCACTGCCCATGTCACATGCTGCCCCGTCCTCACTGACACATCCCTCATCTCCTGATATACTCTGTGCTGCTGGGAATCCTGCTCCTCCCACTATATAACTCTCAGTCTGTGGCTTCCTGCTGCCTCCATTCCCCTCCTCACATCATGTCACTGCCCATGTCACATGCTGCCCCGTCCTCACTGACACATCCCTCATCTCCTGATATACTCTGTGCTGCTGGGAATCCTGCTCCTCCCACTATATAACTCTCAGACTGTGGCTTCCTGCTGCCTCCATTCCCCACCTCACATGTCGCTACTCCTGTCACATGCAGCCCTGTCCTCACTGACACATTCCTCCATTTCTATGTAGAGCGTGATGGGAAGAGTGTGCAGGGTGTAACGGAACATGCATTACCAGCCACAGCAGTGTAACTAGCTGCAGTACTGTGACGGAGGGGCCATCCAATAGCTCCTGGTCCTCGCACTGTAGGTCACTCCACCTGCTATCAGCTGTCTCGCTAGCAGAGGACAGAATACGCCAATCACACATGAGCAGTGTGCGCCGTGGCCTTAGTATGGGGCTGTGAGCAGATGCTGTACGTCTGGCAGGAGAACCTCACTGTACAGGGAAACGGAGTTATTTATGTCCTAATCCCAGAAGAGACCACAACGGCATGTGAATTAAAGGGCAAAGTAAGGCCCGTGCAGCCAGCGGCAAGCTCACATATCAATAGCAAATACAAGCAGAGCTATTTATACAGTAGGGGGAGTCTTACCACGCCCGTACTACCGCGGCCTACACTCACCACGCCGGTACTATCCAGTATCTGTGGCCCACTCACACTCGCACCAGGCCCATACTACAGAATACCCGCAGCCTACACACACTCGCACCAGGCCTGTACTACAGGGAACCCGTGGCCTACACACACACACACACACACACACACACTACAGAATACCCGCAGCCTACACACACTTGCACCAGGCCCATACTACCTAGTACCTGCGGCTTACACACACCACACCGGTACTACAGAGTACCCGTGGCCTACACACACTCGCACCAGGCCCATACTACCTAGTACCTGCGGCTTACACACACTCGCACCAGGCCTGTACTACAGGGAACCCGTGGCCCACACACACACACACACACACACACACACACTACAGAATACCCGCGGCCTACACACACTCGCACCAGGCCCATACTACCTAGTACCTGCGGCTTACACACACTCGCACCAGGCCTGTACTACAGAGAACCCGTGGCCCACACATACACACACACACACACACACACACTACAGAATACCCGCGGCCTACACACACTCGCACCAGGCCCATACTACCTAGTACCTGCGGCTTACACACACACACACCACACCGGTACTACAGAGTACCCGTGGCCTACACAAACTCAGGTGTGGTATAGGGTTCCGACAGTCAGTATCCAGACAGTCATCAGCCCAACTTCGGAATCCCTACTGGCCGGACTCAGACAGCATGGCGAGCGCAACAAAGCCCCTTGCGACCCCTCTATGGGAGTCATGGACATAGAACTATAATCGAGGAGTAGTTATACGACACCGGCATACTCCATAGCGTGGTAGCATCTGAGATCATTAAATTGGGGATTTAGGAGTCATGTCACCCCTAACACAGCTGCAACAAGGATGATGGCAGAACATACACAAGTGACCTGTAATACAGGCAGTAAGCTCCTCGGACCACAGCAATAATAATCACGGTTACATAGAGACAACCCCAGGATACGCCAGGACACTTGTGCAATCAGGGACATTACACACGCCAGCCCCCGCCGCCATGGTGACCGCTGGGCACTTACACTCATTACACCACTGCCAGGCCTTGGTAACAACTCTCCTGGCACCAGCACATTCCAATAGGACCCTACAAGTGCTCTTTCCTAATCCTCCATATTTCGCGTATCCACCATACAGAGCGCTGTAAGACGAGGTATACGGGAGAAGAACGAGGGTGTTACTGCAATAAATCAGATTAACATTGGCCGTTTCTTCTCGTCTCACAAGATCCACATGTAATTGTAAGCAGCGTGACCTTGGGCGTCATTGGCCAATACGTCACATTACTAGAAAGTACACATTGTGGAGCACCGAGTCCATGGCCAATTCCAGGGCCAGGTTTAATGTAGCCACAACACTGGGCACGTGAAATGCCGCAGAGGATATGGTCAGAGTTCCCCATACAGGACTGTCATCAGTGCCCACTGAGCAGGACAGGCGTATTCTGACACCGGCATCTGTGTGATTGGGATAAGGAAGGCGCAGGAACTCCAAATGGTTCTATGTAGAATATTGTTCACTCTTGAATTTTTGTAGGGCAGGCACATTTTATATTAGAAATTTACATTAGAACCAAACAAATTGCACACTACACTAGGATTACACAAATTAAACATGGTCATACTCTGCTGTGCCCATTACATATTCTGTCGTAATGACAATTACACATTATGGCACACACTGTAATGCCTCTTACACATTATACCACACACCACAATGCCCATTACATATGATGGCACACACCGAAAGTTCGCAGCGGCATGTCAATGCGGTGGTAGGGTTGGGCAGCGTAAGGGCACACAGTGCCACATACAAAAAGGACAGGGTGCATTTTGAGGTTTTAAAAAAGGGCAGGGTACGGCACCCTGCAAAAGAAGCTTAGAGGGAACACTAAATAAGGCACCAACAGGACAGGGCAGAAAACATGCAGGGGAACCCTGCCTAATGTAATGCAGCAGCAGGAGACATTATGCCACCGAGCTCACTACTGCCGACCGACCACGAAGGTCCTCTCTGGGGCACCCGCAGCAGTGTTACTTTCCCCAGCACTAGAACAGTCGCTGTGTCCGTCTGTCAGACACCACTCAGGGGCAGTGGGAATGTAGGAGCAGAACCTGCAGGTGTGAAACCACTAGGGGGCGTTGTTGTCACCTGATCATTTCTGCACCTTGCTGGTCTAAGTTACAGATTTCTGAGCATGGCAGCAGCTTTCTAGTAATAAGACCGGGCCAAACATAGAAATATGGCTGTTCTATCCTGCCTGTCTGGCCATCTCTGGATCCCAGTAGGTAAAGGGTCATACTACTCAGGCCCTGGGGAGACGGCCATGATCAGTCCTAGCCCAGTCTATGCTGTACACCTGATAAGTCTTATCTCAGAGATAACAGCGTTCTGCAGCGGAGGTCCGGAGGGATGGGCAGGTTCTGGAGCGAGGACATGTGGGACAGAACCCAACACCATTACCGTACACACTGGTGGAGGATTTAACTTCTGAAGAAGCAGTGACTAGTTACACCAGTAATGGCCAAACACCGCTACACCATTACTGAGGTGCAGATGTAGTAAGTCATGGCACCACTGTCTCCACCACCACCAGGGCAAATGTGCATCACCATAACCACCCAACGCCCCACCAGCCCTGGGCAGTAGCCACCCAACGCCCCACCAGCCCTGGGCAGTAGCCACCCAACGCCCCACCAGCCCTGGGCAGTAGCCACCCAACGCCCCACCAGCCCTGGGCAGTAGCCACCCAACGCCCCACCAGCCCTGGGCAGTAGCCACCCAACGCCCCACCAGCCCTGGGCAGTAGCCACCAAACGCCCCACCAGCCCTGGGCAGTAGCCACCCAACGCCCCACCAGCACTGTACAGGGACATGCAGCACATGGTCCGGCAGCAATGGGGTGCATCAATAAATAACTTGGCTTATAGTGTTCAACATTCAGCAACAGGTGGAACTGTGGTAATACAACAATCCAACACAATCTCCCCATGGATCGCAGGCCTTAGTACCACAATGGCTGCATCCTACTGTCAGTACCACATGGCCACGGATGCCTATACATGCACCAGTACATTTATTTACCTAGCGCATACAATACATATTCCGCAGCGCTTTACAGAGAATATTTGAACACTCACATCAGTCCCTGCCCCAGTGGAGCTTATAATCTATATTCCCTACCACATGTACACACACACACACACACACACACACACACACACACACACACACACAGACATTCTAGTGTTAATTTGTTAGGAGCCAATTAGCCTACCAGTATATTTTTGGATTGTGGGAGGAAACCGGAGTACCCAGAGGAAACCCACGCAAGCACGGGGATAATATACAAACTCCGCACAGTTAGAGCCATGGTGGGAATGGAACTCATGACCTCAGAGGCAGTAAGGATAACCATTACCCCATCCGTACTGCCCTACATGTACATGCAGCACATTGCACAGATGGAAGCGGGGTGTGATCAGTCAGCACCACATAATCCCTTCTGATGTATAATACGATACGCTGGGACAGGAGCGTACCAGATCCAATAGATCCATTTACAGAACAAGTAATATTCCTGCTGGAGGGAAACCGTACAGAACAGGGATGCTGCTCCCCCCCATACACACAAAACACTTTGGGTGTAGAGTAAGGCTTTATAGAAGTCAGGCATATCCAACCTGTGGCTCTCCAGCTGTGAACGCATACCCTAATAGCAAAACTATGGCAAGGCATGCTGGGACATGTAGTATCACAAAGCTGGAAGGCTGCAGGATGGACATGCCTGGTATAAAGGATGGAGGGCAGCCAGTGCCAGGCCCCCATACACAGGAGGAGGAGGAGGGTCAGCGCCAGGCCCCCATACACAGGAGGAGGGTCAGCGCCAGGCCCCCATACACAGGAGGAGGAGGAGGGTCAGCGCCAGGCCCCCATACACAGGAGGAGGAGGAGGGTCAGCGCCAGGCCCCCATACACAGGAGGAGGAGGAGGGTCAGCGCCAGGCCCCCATACACAGGAGGAGGAGGAGGGTCAGCGCCAGGCCCCCATACACAGAAGGAGGAGGAGGGTCAGCGCCAGGCCCCCATACACAGGAGGAGGGTCAGCGCCAGGCCCCCATACACAGGAGGAGGAGGAGGGTCAGCGCCAGGCCCCCATACACAGGAGGAGGAGGAGGGTCAGCGCCAGGCCCCCATACACAGGAGGAGGGTCAGCGCCAGGCCCCCATACACAGGAGGAGGAGGAGGGGCAGCGCCAGGCCCCCATACACAGGAGGAGGAGGAGGAGGAGGAGGGGCAGCGCCAGGCCCCCATACACAGGAGGAGGAGGAGGAGGGGCAGGCCCCCATACACAGGAGGAGGAGGAGGAGGGGCAGCGCCAGGCCCCCATACACAGGAGGAGGAGGAGGGGCAGCGCCAGGCCCCCATACACAGGAGGAGGGGCAGCGCCAGGCCCCCATACACAGGAGGAGGAGGAGGGGCAGCGCCAGGCCCCCATACACAGGAGGAGGAGGAGGGGCAGCGCCAGGCCCCCATACACAGGAGAAGGAGGAGGATGAGGGACAGCGCCAGGCACCCATACACAGGAGGAGGATGAGGGACAGCGCCAGGCACCCATACACAGGAGGAGGATGAGGGACAGCGCCAGGCACCCATACACAGGAGGAGGATGAGGGACAGCGCCAGGCACCCATACACAGGAGGAGGATGAGGGACAGCGCCAGGCACCCATACACAGGAGGAGGATGAGGGACAGCGCCAGGCACCCATACACAGGAGGAGGATGAGGGACAGCGCCAGGCACCCATACACAGGAGGAGGATGAGGGACAGCGCCAGGCACCCATACACAGGAGGAGGATGAGGGACAGCGCCAGGCACCCATACACAGGAGGAGGATGAGGGACAGCGCCAGGCACCCATACACAGGAGGAGGATGAGGGACAGCGCCAGGCACCCATACACAGGAGGAGGATGAGGGACAGCGCCAGGCACCCATACACAGGAGGAGGATGAGGGACAGCGCCAGGCACCCATACACAGGAGGAGGATGAGGGACAGCGCCAGGCACCCATACACAGGAGGAGGAGGAGGAGGGGCAGCGCCAGGCACCCATACACAGGAGGGGGGCAGCGTGAGGCACCGGCAGGGGGGGGGGGGGGGCAATTCGGTGCTCACAAGAGGAATGAGAGGAATGTACTCACACCTAACATTCCAGGACAGAGGAATTCCAGGTAAGCTGGCGGATGTAACCTTTCCCATTGCGGCACCAGATTCCTCTGGGTATCTCCAGATGGGATCACTGATCCCTCCGTGCACATGTCCTGACTTCTCCAACATAAACATATTTCAGACATTCTGTACGGACGATGCACAGAACCCTGGGTACCGTCCCATGTTACAGCACCAGCTCGGATTACTGCACCTGCGCACACATCACACATGAACCATAAGGGGAAGACTTGTACACTGAGCGCTTATTACCAAGCACAGCACCAACCATGGCGACCAGCCTATACCCACAGGTGACGCAACAACCAAAAACTTCTATGTGCAAGACAGAGGTCATCTCATGCTGCGACCCACTGGACACTGAGCCACAGAGCTTGCACTCTTTATAAGGCATAAGCAGCAGCTCTGTTGAGATCCACTTTCTGTGCAGACTTCTCCGTGCCCAGCTGCTATTCCCAAACTCTGCGGATCCCCGGAGCACGGACACCAGATCCTCGCTGGGCCCAGGCCCGACAGGCACCCATATAACAGGAGAGTTACACACAGTGACGATCACACTATATCCCTCCATCAGACACACAGAAGGGTTAGTGCCATCAGAGGACCCCTGCATCAGGAGTACACCAAAGCAAACAAGGGCGTGATACAGTTAAATGCCACCTGTACCCCTTACACACTACTACACCCTACTGCGCCGGGTGGGTCCCGACAGTCAAAACACCAACAGCTGGATTCCCGACGGCCACCCGCTATTTTCCCTCGTGGGGGTCCACGACCCAGAGGGAGAATAGAATAGGTGGCTCGCTTAGCGAGCCACCGTGCCCGCAGCGAGCCTGCAAGGGGCTTAGTTGCGCTCACCATGCTATCTGGGTCCGGCCAGTCGGGATCCAGACGTCTGGATAATGACTGTCGGACCCCTATACCACACCCACTGCGCCACCTGATGCCAGAGACCTGTGCAGCACCAGACCCGCACATCAGTGCAGGGAGGGGAGCACCATTATATCAGCGCAGGGAGGGGAGGAGTAGACCCGCGCAGGGAGGGGAGTATTATTATACCCGTATATCAGGGCAGGGAGGGGAGTATTATTATACCCGTATACCAGGGCAGGGAGGGGAGCAGTACACCCGTATACCAGCGCAGTGAGGGGAGCAGTACACCCGAATACCAGCGCAGTGAGGGGAGCAGTACACCCGAATACCAGCGCAGTGAGGGGAGCAGTACACCCGAATACCAGCGCAGTGAGGGGAGCAGTACACCCGAATACCAGCGCAGTGAGGGGAGCAGTACACCCGAATACCAGCGCAGTGAGGGGAGCAGTACACCCGAATACCAGCGCAGTGAGGGGAGCAGTACACCCGAATACCAGCGCAGTGAGGGGAGCAGTACACCCGAATACCAGCGCAGTGAGGGGAGCAGTACACCCGAATACCAGCGCAGTGAGGGGAGCAGTACACCCGAATACCAGCGCAGTGAGGGGAGCAGTACACCCGAATACCAGCGCAGTGAGGGGAGCAGTACACCCGAATACCAGCGCAGTGAGGGGAGCAGTACACCCGAATACCAGCGCAGTGAGGGGAGCAGTACACCCGAATACCAGCGCAGTGAGGGGAGCAGTACACCCGAATACCAGCGCAGTGAGGGGAGCAGTACACCCGAATACCAGCGCAGTGAGGGGAGCAGTACACCCGAATACCAGCGCAGTGAGGGGAGCAGTACACCCGAATACCAGCGCAGTGAGGGGAGCAGTACACCCGAATACCAGCGCAGTGAGGGGAGCAGTACACCCGAATACCAGCGCAGTGAGGGGAGCAGTACACCCGAATACCAGCGCAGTGAGGGGAGCAGTACACCCGAATACCAGCGCAGTGAGGGGAGCAGTACACCCGAATACCAGCGCAGTGAGGGGAGCAGTACACCCGAATACCAGCGCAGTGAGGGGAGCAGTACACCCGAATACCAGCGCAGTGAGGGGAGCAGTACACCCGAATACCAGCGCAGTGAGGGGAGCAGTACACCCGAATACCAGCGCAGTGAGGGGAGCAGTACACCCGAATACCAGCGCAGTGAGGGGAGCAGTACACCCGAATACCAGCGCAGTGAGGGGAGCAGTACACCCGAATACCAGCGCAGTGAGGGGCATCATACCCGTATACCAGCGCAGTGAGGGGGCATCATACCAGTATACCAGCACAGTGAGGGGGCATCATACCCGTATACCAGCACAGTGAGGGGCATCATACCCGTATACCAGCACAGTGAGGGGCATCATACCCGTATACCAGCACAGTGAGGGGCATCATACCCGTATACCAGCACAGTGAGGGGCATCATACCCGTATATCAGCACAGTGAGGGGCATCATACCCGTATATCAGCACAGTGAGGGGAGTATTATGCCCGTATATTTGTGCAAGGAAGAGAGAATTATACCCGTAAATAAGCGCAGAGAATTATACCCGTAAATAAGCGCAGGGAGGTATTATACCCGTATATCAGTATAGTGAGGAGTATTATACCCGTATATCTGTACAGCGAGGAGTATTATACCCGTATATCTGTACAGTGAGGAGTATTATACCCGTATATCTGTACAGTGAGGAGTATTATACCCGTATATCTGTACAGTGAGGAGTATTATACCCGTATATCTGTACAGTGAGGAGTATTATACCCGTATATCTGTACAGTGAGGAGTATTATACCCGTATATCAGCGCAGGGAGGTGAGTATTATACCCGTATATCTGTACAGTGAGGAGTATTATCAGTGCAGGGAGGGGGCACATGAGCAGTATGAGGCGGGGGCACATGAGCAGCAGGCCCGGCCGGGGGTACTCACCACTCACCGCTCTCCGTCCCCTCAGAGGCCGCGCCGCCCGAAGCTGCAGTATCCAGGCCCGGTCACAGGCCTCCACTCGGTACACTCACTTCCCCTTCTCTGGGTTCGCTCGTCCAGTCCTCCCCTCTCCGCTTGGTTCGCTCCGCCCCCGTACTGCAGTCAGCCCCGCCTAGCTGATTACTGACAAATCAGCATTCCACTACGTGACGTCCGGCAGGGCGGATCCCTTCTGAAGGGCAGCCGCGTATTTTTCAGGGTCCTAGAGAGTGCCGAGTTTTTCTTTCTCAGTGAGGGTCCAGGTACGTAGGCGGGAGGTGACGGTGTACACCGTCGTCATGTGCTGTGTATAACACCACATACCTGCACTATACTGCGTATAACACCACATACCTGCACTGTACTGCGTATAACACCACATACCAGCGCTGTACTGCGTATAACACTACATGCCCCGGCCAGTACTGTGTATAATACCATATACCTGCACTGTACTGCGTATAACACCACATACCAGCTCTGTACTGCGTATAACACCACACACCTGCACTATACTGGGTATAACACCACATACCGGCACTCTACTGGGTATAACACCACTTTCCTGCACTATATTGTGTATAACACCACTTACCTGCACTATACTGCGTATAACACCACATACTTGCCCTGTGTATAACACCACATACCAGCTCTGTACTGCGTATAACACCACTTACCTGCACTGTACTTCGTATAACACCACATACCTGCACTATACTGGGTATAACACCACATACCTGCACTATATACTGGGTATAACACCACATACCTGCACTGTACTGCATATAACACCACTTACCTGCACTGTACTGTGTATAACACCACATAAAAGTGCTGTAGATGCCCCGGCCAGTACTGTGTATAACACCACATACCTGCACTGTACTGTGTATAACACCACATACCAGAGCTGTACTGCATATAACACCACACACCTGCACTGTACTGCGTATAACACCACACACCAGCGCTGTACTGCGTATAACACCACACACACCAGCGCTGTACTGCGTATAACACCACACACACCAGCGCTGTACTGCGTATAACACCACACACCAGCGCTGTACTGCGTATAACACCACACACCAGCGCTGTACTGTGTATAACAAAACATACCATCGCTGTACTGCGTATTACACCACACACCTGCACTGTACTGCGTATAACACCACACACCAGCGCTGTACTGCGTATAACACCACACACCATCATTGTACTGCATATAACAACACATACCAGCACTGTACTGCATATAACAACACATACCAGTGCTGTACTGCGTATAACACCACACACCAGCGCTGTACTGCTTCATAAGCAGCCCATACTCGCTGCTTTGTGGGTGTGCTTTCCGTGCTGTACTAGCACGGATCAAATCGCATTGCATTGCATGTGCACACGTTGTGCATGCAATGCGAAGCGATTTGATGAGAACTAGGTACAAAAAGTATGTGCAAGCACATACTTTTTGTACTGTGCGATGAGGTGCCGCGGGAGCGCGCACCTCAAAGCACACATCGGGTCAGCACTCATAGCAGCGTGTATTGGCTGCTTTACGCAGTGGTCAGAGAACTCGGTCCTCATTACCCCACACAGTGCATGTTTTGCTGGTAACCCAGCAGGTGCACAGGTGTACTAATTACTCACAGACACATATTATAAGGTCCACAGATGAAGTTAATTATATCACTTGTGATTCTGTGAGGAGACCTGCAAAACATGCACTGTGTGGGGTAATGAGGACCGAGTTCCCTGACCACTGGTCTAACACTACATACCCCGGCCTGTGCTGTGTATAACATCACATACCTGCCCTGTACTGCATCTAACACCACATTCCTGCCCTGTACTGCGTCTAACACCACATACCTGCCCTGTACTGTGTATATCACCACATACCCCGCACTGTACTGTGTATATCACCACATACCCCGCACTGTACTGTGTATATCACCACATACCCCACACTGTACTGAGTATAACACCACATACCCCACACTGTACTGAGTATAACACCACATACCCCGCACTGTACTGTGTATAACACCACATACCCCGCACTGTACTGTGTATAACTGTACTGTGTATAACACCACATACCTGCACTGTAGTACGTATAACACCACATACCCTGCATTGTACTGTGTATAACACCACATACCTGCACTGTACTGCGTATAACACCACATACCAGCACTGTACCACATACCAGCGCTGTACTTTGTATACACCACATGCCCCGGCTGTACTGTGTAAAACACCACATACCCACACTGTACTACATATAACACCACATACAGTACCTGCCCTGTACTGCGTATAACACCACATTCCTGCCCTGTACTGCGTATAACACCACATTCCTGCCCTGTACTGCGTATATCACCACATACCCCGCACTTTACTGTGTATAACACCACATACCTACACTGTACTGCGTATAACACCACATACCAGCGCCGTACTGGGTATAACAAAACATACCAGCGCTGTACTTTGTATACACCACATGCCCCGGCTGTACTGTGTAAAACACCGCATACCCACACTGTACTACATATAACAACACATACAGTACCTGCCCTGTACTGCGTATAACACCACATACCTGCCCTGTACTGCGTATATCACCACATACCCCGCACTGTACTGAGTATAACACATGTACCTGCACTGTACTGTGTATAACCCCACATACCCCGCACTGTACTGTGTATAACACCACATACCCTGCACTGTAATATGTATAACACCACATACCTGCACTGTACTGCGTATAACACCACATACCAGCGCTGTACTGGGTATAACAAAACATACCAGCGCTGTACTTTGTATACACCACATGCCCCGGCTGTACTGTGTATAACACCACATACCCACACTGTACTGCGTATAACAACACATACTTGCCCTGTGTATAACACCACATACCTGCCCTGTACTGCGTATAACACCACATACCCACACTGTACTGCGTATAACACCACATACTTGCCTTGTGTATAACACCACATACCTGCCCTGTACTGCATATAACACCACATACCCACACTGTATTGTGTATAACACCACATACCCACACTGTACTGCGTATATCACCACATACTTGCCCTGTGTATATCACCACATACCTGCCCTGTACTGCATATAACACCACATACCTGCCCTGTACGGCATATCACACCACATATCTTCCCTTTACTGCGTATAACACCACATATCCGCCCTGTACAGCGTATAATTTGACATATCACCACTGTGCGTATAACACCACATACTTGCCCTGTGTATAACACCACATACCTGCCCTGTACTGCGTATAACACCACATACCCGCCCTGTACTGCATATAATTTGACATATCACCACTGTGCTGAGCAACACCACATGCCCAGCACTGTACTGTGTAGAACACCACATACCCGCCCAGTACTGTGTATACTCCCACTGTATTAATGTTAGCGCATACTGCCTTTGCCCATTACTGTCACCTTACTGATTGTGCCCCTGTTATTGACACCTGACTGCCTTTGCCCATTACTGTCACCTGACTGACTGTGCCGGCATTACTGTCACCTGACTGACTGTGTCGGCATTACTGTCACTTGACTTACTGTGCCCGCGCTATTGTCACCTGACTGGCTGTGCCCCTGTCACTGTCACCTGACTGACTGTGCCCACCTTACTGTCACCTGACTGCCCGCGTTACTGTCACCTGACTCACTGTGCCCCTGTTACTGTCATTAATGTCACCTGACTGGATGTGCCCCTGTTACTGTCTTTACTGTCACCGTACTGACTGTGCCTGTGTTACTGTCACCTGACTGATTGTTCCCCTGTTACAGGTTAATGTCACCTGACTGACTATGCCCTTGTCACCTGACTGACTGTACCCATGTCACTGTCACCTGACTGACTGTACCCATGTCACTGTCACTTGACTGACTGTTCCCCTGTTACTGTCACCTGAGTGACTGTGCCCTTGTACCCTGACTGACTGTGCCTGTGTTACTGTCACCTGACTGACTGTGCCTGTGTTACTGTCACCTTACTTACTGACTGTGCCTGTGTTACTGACACCTGACTGATTGTTCCCCTGTTACTGCATACTTGCCTACTTTTGAAAACTAGTTTCAGGGAGATTATAGTTGGGTAATTGTATTTTGCACAGCGCCCCATTGAGGGGGCATCTAATGCTCCTCCCAAACGGCGTGGCTAGTTATATATATAGAGAGATTGTGACAGGAACGTGCGGTGAGTTAGATGGTATAAGAGTCCCTGGCAAGTTCCAGAGCCAGACATGCACACAATATAAGGGCCATGGGGTACATGCCAGCATTATACACATGTGCCGCAGTATACACTGCTGGAGGTTCGCTGAGTTTTGATAAGAGATGCACAGAAAAGGCAGCCAGGTGAGGCACTGCCTCACCTGCCATATACTTTTTACTTCAGAGTTTTGACTATAAAAAAAGAATATAATTATAAAAAATAAGATTTTTTTATATATTCTTTGTACTTTTGATATATTTTATAAATTCAAAACTCCGACATATCTTTTAAAATTACTTCTATCCAAATGTAGGTGAGCCCCATAGCACTTGCTAAAAGTGCTAGGAAATGGTGCCGATAAATCAATGTAAATGTATCTTTCTCTCATTAATTTTTTCCTCAAATAATGTAACAGTGTAATGAGAGATAGGTGACATGAGGGAGATTGCTAGACTAATGAGGGAGAGAGGGAGATTGCTGCTATTTCAGGGAGTCTCCTGCAGAATGCAGGAGGGGAGGTAACTATGATGTAACAGTGTAGTGTGGGCTAGGTGACATGAGGGAGATTGCTAGACTAATGAGGGAGAGAGGGAGATTGCTGCTATTTCAGGGAGTCTCCTGCAGAATGCAGGAGGGTAGGCAGCTATTTGTTACTATCACCTGACTGACTGTGCCCTTGTCACCTGACTGACTGTACCCATGTCACTGTCACCTGACTGACTGTACCCATGTCACTGTCACCTGACTGACTGTACCCATGTCACTGTCACATTACTTGACTGTTCCCTTGTTACTGCCACTGGACTGACTGTGCCCAGGTTACTGTCACCTGACTGACTGTACCCATGTCACTCACACCTGACTGACTGTACCCATGTCACTCACACCTGACTGACTGTGCCTGGGTTACTGTCACCTGACTGACTGTGCCTTGTATCCTCACACAGGTGGTGACGTCTGCAGTGCTGGACAGTGCCCCAGGAAGGGGATCTCAGGTACTGTCCTCTGATTACAGGGGACAATAGCTGGGGTTGCGCTTTGCCCCACACATATGCCAAGCCTGTGATGGCGACAGCCCACCACCCACAGAGCTGGCACCTTCTATTTGTCATTTCTGCCTCTTTATTGTATCACAGCAGAGTTCCTGAGAGAGCGGAACACACCCCAATGGCTTATGTGACCCCCTGTGTGCTGATAGCCGACGTCCTCTGCACATGGTCACCGGGTTATCAGTGGGGACAGGGCCATATTACAGGGTACTAGTGGCAGCAGTATATACTGTCTCTGAGCCCGCTGCTACTGACCTATACTGTAACCATGTACATTGTGCCCAGGAGGAGCTCTGTATATCGTGCAGAACGCGGGCGGACGCTGATTTGTGCTTTTACTTGATGTTTTCAAGAATGTGATGAATAAACCCACAGAGCGGAGTAAGGAGAAGCCGAGGAATGTGCAGAACGCAGCAAACAATGACACTAACAGCTTACTGGGGACTTTCACTGACGCCTCTCACCAAACACGCCTGCAATGCTCTGCAAGGCAGGCCTCCACTGTGCTGCAGTGCTCTGCTAGGGGTATGCCTCCACTGTGCTGCAGTGCTCTGCTAGAGGCATGCCTCCACTGTGCTGCAGTGCTCTGCTAGGGGTATGCCTCCACTGTGCTGCAGTGCTCTGCTAGGGGTATGCCTCCACTGTGCTGCAGTGCTCTGTTAGGGGTATGCCTCTACTGTGCTGCAGTGATCTGCTAGGGGCATGCCTCTACTGTGCTGAAATGCTCTGCAAGGCAGGCCTCCACTGTGCTGCAGTGATCTGCTAGAGGCATGCCTCCACTGTGCTGCAGTGATCTGCTAGGGGCATGCCTCCACTGTGCTGCAGTGCTCTGCAAGGCAGGCCTCCACTGTGCTGCAGTGCTCTGCTAGGGGTATACCTCCACTGTGCTGCAATGCTGTGCTAGGGGTATGCCTCCACTGTGCTGCAATGCTGTGCTAGGGGTATGCCTCCACTGTGCTGCAATGCTGTGCTAGGGGTATGCCTCCACTGTGCTGCAATACTATTCTAGGGGTATGCCTCCACTGTGCTGCAGTGCTGTGCTAGGGGTATGCCTCCACTGTGCTGCAATGCTGTGCTAGGGGTATGCCTATACTGTGCTGAAATGCTCTGCTAGGGGTATGCCTCCACTGTGCTGCAATGCTGTGCTAGGGGTATGCCTCCACTGTGCTGCAGTGCTCTGCTAGGGGTATGCCTCCACTGTGCTGCAGTGCTCTGCTAGGGGTATGCCTCCACTGTGCTGCAGTGATCTGCTAGGGGCATGCCTCCACTGTGCAGAAATGCTCTGCAAGGCAGGCCTCCACTGTGCTGCAGTGATCTGCTAGGGGTATGCCTCCACTGTGCTGCAGTGCTCTGCGAGGGGTATGCCTCCACTGTGCTGCAGTGCTCTGCGAGGGGTATGCCTCCACTGTGCTGCAGTGCTCTGCTAGGGGTATGCCTCCACTGTGCTGCAGTGCTCTGCTAGGGGTATGCCTCCACTGTGCTGCAGTGCTCTGCTAGAGGCATGCCTCCACTGTGCTGCAGTGCTCTGCAAGGCAGGCCTCCACTGTGCTGCAGTGCTCTGCTAGGGGTATGCCTCCACTGTGCTGCAGTGCTCTGCTAGGGTTATGCCTCCACTGTGCTGCAGTGCTCTGTTAGGGGTATGCCTCTACTGTGCTGCAGTGATCTGCTAGGGGCATGCCTCCACTGTGCTGAAATGCTCTGCAAGGCAGGCCTCCACTGTGCTGCAGTGATCTGCTAGGGGCATGCCTCCACTGTGCTGCAGTGATCTGCTAGGGGCATGCCTCCACTGTGCTGCAGTGCTCTGCAAGGCAGGCCTCCACTGTGCTGCAGTGCTCTGCTAGGGGTATACCTCCACTGTGCTGCAATGCTGTGCTAGGGGTATGCCTCCACTGTGCTGCAATGCTGTGCTAGGGGTATGCCTCCACTGTGCTGCAATGCTGTGCTAGGGGTATGCCTCCACTGTGCTGCAATGCTATTCTAGGGGTATGCCTCCACTGTGCTGCAATGCTGTGCTAGGGGTATGCCTCCACTGTGCTGCAATGCTGTGCTAGGGGTATGCCTCCACTGTGCTGAAATGCTCTGCTAGGGTTATGCCTCCACTGTGCTGCAATGCTCTGCTAGGGTATGCCTATACTGTGCTGCAAACGACAGCACTCGAAACAAAAAAACACCAGGCTTGTGTTATACCAACGTTTCAAAGCCAAGAGGCTCCTTTACTGGGTGACGGCCCCTCTGTGTGTGTGTGTGTGTGTGTGTGTGTATATATATATATATATATGTGTGCAGTGTTTCAAAGCATAATCATATTCAATACAACTATATGTTATAAAACCAATACTTTTTATTAAAAGGTTTTTCTTTAAAATGTATTTTGTTGTGTTCGATAATTTCTTTCAAGTTACTTTATAAACTCAACGCGTTTCGCCCTTTTACAAAGGCATCCTCAGGTTTTTTTTTAGGTATACACCGAAAGAATAATTAATGATCAGACCCTTGTGTACAATGGCGGTCTTAATCTGACATCCCACAATCTGGGACAGTAGAACATCCAATCACCATGGTATAGGGAATGGATCCTTTTGAATCCCGACTTAAAGAAATTAAAATTGATGGAGAGCCGCGTGCCGGGCGGAAACCACCTCCCGATGTTGCACCCTCAGAATGGAACTTCTTTATGAAAATGGGGACTCAAGTTTCCCAACAATAAAAGGCCAGTTCCTGGCATTTAGCTGAACTTCTGTCACCTGACTGACAGATCTATATCTATCTATCTATCTATCTATCTATCTATCTATCTATCTATCTATATATATATATATATATATATAACCAAGTCAGCATCCGGGGTGCCTTACTGACATAATGGACATAACAACAGTTCTTTGCTTAAGCTAAAGATGAGTCGGCACTCCGTTCTTGCACTTTTTCTGACTTTATACTGGGCGACGGCCCCTCTGTTTGTGTGAGATATATATATATATATATATATAGGTGTGTGGCACTCGTAGCTGGTACAAAGAACAATAGTCAAGCCAAATAGCAAATAGCAACAACGTTTCAATTTATCTTGTAAATTGTCTTCAGGTTACGTAACCTGAAGACAATTTACAAGATAAATTGAAACGTTGTTGCTATTTGCTATTTGGCTTGACTACTGTTCTTTGTACCAGCTACGAGTGCCACACCGCCACGCACCTACATCCGCTCAGGTAATTATTGATCATTCAGGTCTGAATTTGGTCCCGTCTCTGATGTTGGGGGTCTGCACATTTGCACAGGCGCTAATGCACATGTTCAGACCCCCACTCCGAGCCAGGCATCCACATTTTGATTGACAGACAGGGGGGGCGCTTCGGGGTGGGCAGCCGGCGTTTCATGGGCGTGCACACAAAAACAGTGGGCGTGGCCATAGAAACGCTGGGTGGGCCCCCTGCTGGGGGCGTGTGGATGACGTCACATGACATCAGAGCCCGCCCCCACTACAGCGTGCAGCAGAGTAGTAAGTCCTGGGCTGCGTTTCTGCTGTGAGCGAATGTGTAAGCATACTAGTGAGGAGATCCGGCCAGCAGGAGGGAGGGGGCACCGTTAATCTGCTCACTAGACTCCGAATATACGCAGCCTAGCAAACCGGTCTGAATCAGGCCGAGTGTTACTTTCTGTCCTTTATATGTATCTCTCTTGTTTTCCCTCAGGGCCGGGGAACGTTTGGGGCCATAGGGACACATGTATGAAGGTGGTCCCAGCACTGACCAGGAAAGCGGTGTCCTGGCTGCAGGTAATGCCGGGGTCCCTCTGGGGGGAACAGCCAGCAGCATATATCACCTTAATGTGGAACTAAACTCAAACAACTCTGACATTTCTCCCAATGTATGTTGAACCTGATACACAGGTAGTTTTACTGACTGCTACACTCTGGGCTCTTACTGACCGGCAGCAGTAGGGGACAGTATGCAGTAACAGCTCCGTTATACCCCTATGCTCTCACATCATGGAACGCCAGGACTGGTGGATTATGGGTCATGTATGGTGGCCCCCTGCGCACTAGTGTATTCTGTGCCCGGTGTATCAGGGAAACACCGCCTACATTGCGCTTGTGTTGATGCCATACTACTCCGTAATACAACGCGATGCGCGGGCACGCCGTCGAATGTCGCGTCGACAGTTATTATGTGCTGCACGAAATATCTATCGAATTGTAGGAGCAGTCGCATGTGGTTTTTAACCACATGCGATTGCTCGAATTCAATCCGGGGGTGGGGGGCAGAAGGGACGCATTCAGCGTTGTGGGGTTTAGTGAGCGGGGGCCCTAGGGACCGCTGGCGGCGTACCTGCGTCTCGTATCAGGGGAGCCGCAGAGTAGTGTAGCGCTAGCAGTAGCGCTTGCGGGCGGTGGGAGTCAGTGGTGGCGGGAGAATTGTTTAAAATACTGGGCTGCCCTGTGATTAGTTGAGAGAGCTCAGCCAATCACAGGCCAGCCCAGTATTTTAAACAAATCTTCTGCCACCGCTGACTCCCGCCACCCGCAAGTGCTACTGCTAGCGCTACACTACTCCGCCGCCCCCCCTGCCCGCCCTCTTCCAGCACCAGATGTGCCATCGGAAGATGGCATTCGACATCGGGTGCTGACTTTTGCGCCCAAAAATGTGATCGGATTCAATGGACATCGTACTTCGTTGTCGCATCGAATCCCATCGCGTAAGTGTATGGGCAGCATCATTGTTGTGACCTGTGAGGCCTCAAGAAGTCAAGGCACGAGGCATGTGATAACCTTAATCTATGCACTGTGTGGCTGCTTATTGTTATGACATTTCTTTCTCTGGTGACATCATGTCCTCTCCAGTGACATCACGCTTATTACGATATACAATTGTGCAAGGTGTTTCCAGCTCTACCTCTCTGTGATGTCACAAAGTATTACACACATGCTGGAACATCCATCAGGCAACCTAGGCTCCTGTGGGGTCTGAGGCTCTAACCATAGCCATCGTACCTGGCCACGGTCACCGCGGAAAGGGAGAAATCCCAGACAGCGGGGTGCTGGACAGAGACGATGAGGCTGCAATAATCGGACAATAGGAACGCGGGGACAGCAGCACCCATCCTCCGCCATAACACAGACATGTCTCCCTACAGGACTCCCCTCTGACCTCTCTCCTATGTACAGAGCGATTAGCAGGTTCTGCAAAGATTCCAGTTGCCATAGAAACCTGACAAAAGCATTTTTCCATGGAGCTGGAATTTGCAGTCGGCTGGTGCAGTGAGAACATGTTTTACAGGAGACTCCACCTCACAGGAGATCCCTGGCTTTTCCTGGGGGCGACTTCAGTCACAGGAACCAGCTTGGTGCAAACCCCACAGACAGGAAAGGTGTCCTCAAGGCAGCACCCCAAGTACAACCCCCAGCAAGTTCTGCCCGCTCTTCTGCTGATAGGTGCTTGAAGGGAAAAGGAGGTTTGGGAATGCTTCTGCACCAGGTGCATACAAATTCGTTATGATGATCCCCAAATTTAGGTTTCTGGGTTAAATTACAGTTTGACTGGATTTGGGGGTGCTGCCAAAGACAATAAATCGATACGAGAAAAAAAAGGACAGAAAAGGATTGTCTTTTTTGCTGGCGCACTTTAGAAAGAGAAAGAAATAATAAAAGGTATATTTTACGTATTATTTCTTTCTCTTTCTAAAGTGCGCCAGCAAAAAAGACAATCCTTTTCTGTCCTTTTTTTCTCTTCTGCTGATAGGGCATGCTGGGATTTGTAGTACCCCACTGGGTTGTCCTGCAGTGTGCTGCTGTTCCGCATTAGGGCTGAACACACCAATGTCTGGTGCATGACCCCCACATATGTCACTTTGTTCCTGCGAGGGGACATTTCAATTCACTCAAGATAAAATCCTAATTAACAGACGGCTAATAGTGAAAGCAGCTGCAATGGCCGAAGCAGCCTCTGCCGGGTCACGTTACAGGACAAATACCCTCAACGGCACGTACAGTGCGCTTACGGCCGCATCTGCCCTAGGTATAGGGAGCTGCGCAGGTCCAGCGGCTCATAAGCATCTCAGCCCTTTCTCTTTTCCCATATCTCCTCCCACCTGATGTAATTTACCCCATATCCCCTCCCACCTGACATAACTTACCCCATATCTCCTCCCACCTGACATAACTTACCCCTCCCACCTGGCATAATTTACCCCTCCCACCTGACATAATTTACCCATCTCCCCCTCCCACCTGGCATAACTTACCCCTCTCCCCCTCCCACCTGGCATAATTTACCCCTCCCACCTGACATAACTTACCCCATATCCCCTCCCACCTGACATAACTTACCCCTCTCCCCTGACATAATTTACCCCTCTCCCCCTCCCACCTGGCGTAACTTACCCCTCCCCCCCTCCCACCTGACATAACTTACCCCTCCCCCCCTCCCACCTGACATAACTTACCCCATATCCCCTCCCACCTGACATAACTTACCCCTCTCCCCTGACATAATTTACCCCTCTCCCCCTCCCACCTGGCGTAATTTACCCCTCTCCCCCTCCCACCTGGCGTAACTTACCCCTCCCCCCTCCCACCTGGCGTAACTTACCCCATATCCCCTCCCACCTGACATAACTTACCCCATATCCCCTCCCACCTGACATAACTTACCCCATATCCCCTCCCACCTGATATAACTTACCCCTCTCCCCTGACATAATTTACCCCTCTCCCCCTCCCACCTGGCGTAACTTACCCCTCTCCCCTGACATAATTTACCCCTCTCCCCCTCCCACCTGGCGTAACTTACCCCTCTCCCCTGACATAATTTACCCCTCTCCCCCTCCCACCTGGCGTAACTTACCCCTCTCCCCTGACATAATTTACCCCTCTCCCCCACCCACCTGGCGCAATTTACCCCTCTCCCCCTCCAACCTGACATAACTTACCCCTCTCCCCTGACGTAATTTACCCCTCTCCCCCTCCCACCTGACGTAACTTACTCCTTCTGCTCATCATCTGACATATTACCCCCCCATTGTTTGACATGTTACCCCTTCTCCCCCTCTGGAATAATTCCCCTCCTCCCACCTGACATCAACCTGTGACTTGGGCAGTAAGTGCTGGGAGGGTCAGCACATATCGCCAGATAACAATCATTATTTGCACTAGTGAGTTATACTTAGAGTTGCACATGGGCTGGGGCAGGTGGAGAGGACGGGAGATTGCTTCCTCCATTGCTGTCCTATCTGCAATGTAACAGGATTGCTGTGAGATTATAACAGGTGAATGTACATCTGCATAGAGAATCCCCCCGGACTCCCGGATGTACCCCAGAGAAGGGCTGTACAGGGGCATTTGCACAGAGAATCCCCCCTGGACTCCTGGATGTACTCCACGGAAGGGCAGTACAGGGGCATCTGCATAGAGAATCCCCCCCTCCCGGACTCCCGGATTTACTCCAGGGAAGGGCTGTACAGGGGCATCTGCATAGAGAATCCCCCCGGACTCCCGGATGTACTCCAGGGAAGGGCTGTACAGGGGCATCTGCATAGAGAATCCCCCCGGACTCCCGTATGTACCCCGGGGAAGGGCTGTACAGGGGCATCTGCATAGAGAATTCCCCCCGGACTCCCGGATGTACCCCAGAGAAGGGCTGTACAGGGGCATTTGCACAGAGAATCCCCCCTGGACTCCTGGATGTACTCCACGGAAGGGCAGTACAGGGGCATCTGCATAGAGAATCCCCCCCTCCCGGACTCCCGGATTTACTCCAGGGAAGGGCTGTACAGGGGCATCTGCATAGAGAATCCCCCCGGACTCCCGGATGTACTCCAGGGAAGGGCTGTACAGGGGCATCTGCATAGAGAATCCCCCCGGACTCCCGTATGTACCCCGGGGAAGGGCTGTACAGGGGCATCTGCATAGAGAATTCCCCCCGGACTCCCGGATGTACTCCAGGGAAGGGCTGTACAGGGGCATCTGCATAGAGAATCTCTCCCCCCTCCCCCCCCCCCCCGGACTCTCGGATGTACCCCAGGGAAGGGCTGTACAGGGGCCGAATCCCCCCCGGACTCTCGGATGTACCCCAGGGATGGGCTGTACAGGGGCAGAATCCCCCCGGACTTTCGGATGTACCCCAGGGAAGGGCTGTACAGGGGCGGAATCCCCCCGGACTCTCGGATGTACCCCAGGGATGGGCTGTACAGGGGCGGAATCCCCCAGGACTCTCGGATGTACCCCAGGGAAGGGCTGTACAGGGGCAGAATCCTCCCGGACTCTCGGATGTACCCCAGGGAAGGGCTGTACAGGGACAGAATCCTCCCGGACTCTCGGATGTACCCCAGGGATGGGCTGTACAGGGGCGGAATCCCCCAGGACTCTCGGATGTACCCCAGGGAAGGGCTGTACAGGGGCAGAATCCTCCCGGACTCTCGGATGTACCCCAGGGAAGGGCTGTACAGGGACAGAATCCTCCCGGACTCTCGGATGTACCCCAGGGAAGGGCTGTACAGGGGCGGAATCCCCCCGGACTCTCGGATGTACCCCAGGGATGGGCTGTACAGGGGCGGAATCCCCCCGGACTCTCGGATGTACCCCAGGGATGGGCTGTACAGGGGCGGAATCCCCCCGGACTCCCGGATGTACCCCAGGGAAGGGCTGTACAGGGGCATCTGCATATAGATTCCCCCCCGGACTCCCGGATGTACCCCAGGGATGGGCTGTACAGGGGCGGAATCCCCCCGGACTCCCGGATGTACCCCAGGGAAGGGCTGTACAGGGGCATCTGCATATAGATTCCCCCCCGGACTCCCGGATGTACCCCAGGGAAGGGCTGTACAGGGGCATCTGCATATAGATTCCCCCCCGGACTCTCGGATGTACCCCAGGGATGGGCATGTGATGGAACGTCAGTACTGGGATCCTGCAGAGACCACCTCCCCTCTCCCTGATCCCCGCAGATAGCAGCACCATTCCTGGCTAATCAGACTGATCACATATGTTGAGACTCGTCTGTCCTCAGCCATCCCGGCTCATGGCATTGCCTTCCTTGGAGTGAGATTCCTGGCCTGCAGGAGCATGAATGTCAGGACACCTCCCTCCCCTCTTCCCATAGCTCCCGGCATTCCTGGGGTATCTTACCTGCTTCAGATACAGGCACAATACAGACATGACACCCGCAGGCCACAGACATGTTACACATATGTGGGGGAAACATGAGACAGACACAATATCTCCCTGTACGCCCCCGTACCCCCCCGCTTGTGTCACCCAGGGCAGACATAGGCGGCATTGTGCTGTGTGTACGGCATTGTCTGTAATTACAGGTTTAGCTGGTGAGTCACAGACGCTCAGGCCCAGGAGGACTCAGGGACGGCTCTGTTCTCAGACGCTGGCTGTGATGTACAGACATGAGCAGATGTGCACCCACATATCTGGGGTAATACAGTAACGATGGCGTGCACCCACATATCCGGGGTAATACAGTAAGGATGGCATGCACCAACATATCTGGGGTAATACAGTAAAGATGGCGTGCACCCACATATCTGGGGTAATACAGTAACGGTGGCGTGCACCCACATATCCGGGGTAATACAGTAACGATGGCGTGCACCCACATATCCGGGGTAATACAGTAACGATGGCGTGCACCCACATATCTGGGGTAATACAGTAACGATGGCGTGCACCCACATATCCGGGGTAATACAGTAAGGATGGCATGCACCCACATATCCGGGGTAATACAGTAACGATGGCGTGCACCCACATATCCAGGGTAATACAGTAACGATGGCGTGCACCCACATATCTGGGGTAATACAGTAACGATGGCGTGCACCCACATATCCGGGGTAATACAGTAACGATGGCGTGCACCCACATATCTGGGGTAATACAGTAACGATGGCGTGCACCCACATATCTGGGGTAATACAGTAACGATGGCGTGCACCCACATATCTGGGGTAATACAGTAACGATGGCGTGCACCCACATATCTGGGGTAATACAGTAACGATGGCGTGCACCCACATATCTGGGGTAATACAGTAACGATGGCGTGCACCCACATATCTGGGGTAATACAGTAACGATGGCGTGCACCCACATATCCGGGGTAATGCAGTAACGATGGCGTGCACCCACATATCTGGGGTAATACAGTAACGATGGCGTGCACCCACATATCTGGGGTAATACAGTAACGATGGCGTGCACCCACATATCTGGGGTAATACAGTAACGATGGCGTGCACCCACATATCCGGGGTAATGCAGTAACGGTGGCGTGCACCCACATATCCGGGGTAATACAGTAACGATGGCGTGCACCCACATATCTGGGGTAATACAGTAACGATGGCGTGCACCCACATATCTGGGGTAATACAGTAACGATGGCGTGCACCCACATATCTGGGGTAATACAGTAACGATGGTGTGCACCCACATATCTGGGGTAATGCAGTAACGGTGGCGTGCACCCACATATCCAGGGTAATACAGTAACGATGGCGTGCACCCACATATCCGGGGTAATACAATAAGGATGGCATGCACCCACATATCCGGGGTTATACAGTAACGATGGCGTGCACCCACATATCCGGGGTAATACAGTAACGATGGCGTGCACCCACATATCCAGGGTAATGCAGTAACGATGGCACGCACCCACATATCTGGGGTAATACAGTAACGATGGCACGCACCCACATATCCGGGGTAATACAGTAACGGTGGCATGCACACACATATCCGGGGTAATACAGTAACAATGGCGTGCACCCACATATCCGGGGTAATACAGTAACGGTGGCGTGCACCCACATATCCGGGGTAATGCAGTAACGGTGGCATGCACCCACATATCCGGGGTAATACAGTAACAATGGCGTGCACCCACATATCCGGGGTAATGCAGTAACGATGGCACGCACCCACATATCCGGGGTAATACAGTAACGATGGCGCACACCCACATATCCGGGGTAATGCAGTAACGATGGCGCGCACCCACATATCCGGGGTAATGCAGTAACGATGGCGCGCACCCACATATCCGGGGTAATGCAGAAACGATGGCATGCACCCACATATCCGGGGTAATGCAGTAACGATGGTGTGCTCCCACATATCCGGGGTAATGCAGTAACGATGGCGTGCACCCACATATCTGGGGTAATGCCGTTATAGTGGCCTGCTCACAGTTCTGCGTTAGACATTGGGGTGATGCCGTTATAGTGGCCTGCTCACAGTTCTGTGGCAGACATTGGGGTGATGCCTTTATAGTGGCCTGCTCACAGTTCTGGGGCAGATATTGGGGTAATGCTGTTATAGTGGCCTGCTCACAGTTTTGGGGCAGATATTGGGGTGATGCTGTTATAGTGGCCTGCTCACAGTTCCGCGGCAGACATTGGTGTAATGCTGTTATAGTGGCCTGCTCACAGTTCCGCGGCAGACATTGGGGTGATGCTGTTATAGTGGCCTGCTCACAGTTCCACGGCAGACATTGGTGTAATGCCGTTATAGTGGTCTGCTCACAGTTCTGCGTTAGACATTGGGGTGATGCCGTTATAGTGGCCTGCTCACAGTTCTGTGGCAGACATTGGGGTGATGCCTTTATAGTGGCCTGCTCACAGTTCTGGGGCAGACATTGGGGTAATGCTGTTATAGTGGCCTGCTCACAGTTTTGGGGCAGATATTGGGGTGATGCCTTTATAGTGGCCTGCTCACAGTTCCGCGGCAGACATTGGTGTAATGCTGTTATAGTGGCCTGCTCACAGTTCCGCGGCAGACATTGGGGTGATGCTGTTATAGTGGCCTGCTCACAGTTCCGCAGCAGACATTGGTGTAATGCCGTTATAGTGGTCTGCTCACAGTTCTGTGGCAGACATTGGGGTGATGCCTTTATAGTGGCCTGCTCACAGTTCTGGGGCAGACATTGGGGTAATGCTGTTATAGTGGCCTGCTCACAGTTCTGGGGCAGATATTGGGGTGATGCTGTTATAGTGGCCTGCTCACAGTTCCGCGGCAGACATTGGTGTAATGCTGTTATAGTGGCCTGCTCACAGTTCCGCGGCAGACATTGGGGTGATGCTGTTATAGTGGCCTGCTCACAGTTCCGCAGCAGACATTGGTGTAATGCCGTTATAGTGGCCTGCTCACAGTTCTGCGTTAGACATTGGGGTGATGCCGTTATAGTGGCCTGCTCACAGTTCTGTGGCAGACATTGGGGTGATGCCTTTATAGTGGCCTGCTCACAGTTCTGGGGCAGATATTGGGGTAATGCTGTTATAGTGGCCTGCTCACAGTTTTGGGGCAGATATTGGGGTGATGCTGTTATAGTGGCCTGCTCACAGTTCCGCGGCAGACATTGGTGTAATGCTGTTATAGTGGCCTGCTCACAGTTCCGCGGCAGACATTGGGGTGATGCTGTTATAGTGGCCTGCTCACAGTTCCGCGGCAGACATTGGTGTAATGCCGTTATAGTGGTCTGCTCACAGTTCTGCGTTAGACATTGGGGTGATGCCGTTATAGTGGCCTGCTCACAGTTCTGTGGCAGACATTGGGGTGATGCCTTTATAGTGGCCTGCTCACAGTTCTGGGGCAGACATTGGGGTAATGCTGTTATAGTGGCCTGCTCACAGTTTTGGGGCAGATATTGGGGTGATGCCTTTATAGTGGCCTGCTCACAGTTCCGCGGCAGACATTGGTGTAATGCTGTTATAGTGGCCTGCTCACAGTTCCGCGGCAGACATTGGGGTGATGCTGTTATAGTGGCCTGCTCACAGTTCCGCAGCAGACATTGGTGTAATGCCGTTATAGTGGTCTGCTCACAGTTCTGCGTTAGACATTCGGGTGATGCCGTTATAGTGGCCTGCTCACAGTTCTGTGGCAGACATTGGGGTGATGCCTTTATAGTGGCCTGCTCACAGTTCTGGGGCAGACATTGGGGTGATGCTGTTATAGTGGCCTGCTCACAGTTCCGCGGCAGACATTGGGGTAATGCTGTTATAGTGGCCTGCTCACAGTTCCGCGGCAGACATTGGGGTGAGGCTGTTATAGTGGCCTGCTCACAGTTCTGCGGCAGACATTGGGGTGAGGCTGTTATAGTGGCCTGCTCACAGTTCCGCGGCAGACATTGGGGTAATGCTGTTATAGTGGCCTGCTCACAGTTCCGCGGCAGACATTGGGGTAATGCCGTTATAGTGGCCTGCTCACAGTTCCGCGGCAGACATTGGGGTAATGCTGTTATAGGGGTCTGCTCACAGTTCCGCGGCAGACATTGGGGTAATGCTGTTATAGTGGCCTGCTCACAGTTCTGCGGCAGACATTGGGGTGATGCTGTTATAGTGGCCTGCTCACAGTTTCCGCGGCAGACATTGGGGTAATGCTGTTATAGTGGCCTGCTCACAGTTTCCGCGGCAGACATTGGGGTAATGCTGTTATAGTGGTCTGCTCACAGTTCCGCGGCAGACATTGGGGTAATGCTGTTATAGTGGCCTGCTCACAGTTCCGCGGCAGACATTGGGGTAATGCTGTTATAGTGGCCTGCTCACAGTTTCCGCGGCAGACATTGGGGTAATGCTGTTATAGTGGTCTGCTCACAGTTCCGCGGCAGACATTGGGGTAATGCTGTTATAGTGGCCTGCTCACAGTTCCGCGGCAGACATTGGGGTAATGCTGTTATAGTGGCCTGCTCACAGTTCCGCGGCAGACATTGGGGTAATGCTGTTATAGGGGTCTGCTCACAGTTCCGCGGCAGACATTGGGGTAATGCTGTTATAGTGGCCTGCTCACAGTTCTGCGGCAGACATTGGGGTGATGCTGTTATAGTGGCCTGCTCACAGTTTCCGCGGCAGACATTGGGGTAATGCTGTTATAGTGGCCTGCTCACAGTTTCCGCGGCAGACATTGGGGTAATGCTGTTATAGTGGTCTGCTCACAGTTCCGCGGCAGACATTGGGGTAATGCTGTTATAGTGGCCTGCTCACAGTTCCGCGGCAGACATTGGGGTAATGCTGTTATAGTGGCCTGCTCACAGTTTCCGCGGCAGACATTGGGGTAATGCTGTTATAGTGGTCTGCTCACAGTTCCGCGGCAGACATTGGGGTAATGCTGTTATAGTGGCCTGCTCACAGTTCCGGGGCAGACATTGGGGTGATGCCGTTATAGTGGCCTGCTCACAGTTCCGCGGCAGACATTGGGGTGATGCCGTTATAATGGCCTGCTCACAGTTCCGCGGCAGACATTGGGGTAATGCTGTTATAGTGGCCTGCTCACAGTTCCGCGGCAGACATTGGGGTAATGCTGTTATAGTGGCCTGCTCACAGTTCTGCGGCAGACATTGGGGTAATTCCGTTATAGTGGCCTGCTCACAGTTCTGCGGCAGACATTGGTGTAATGCTGTTATAGTGGCCTGCTCACAGTTCCGCGGCAGACATTGGGGTAATGCTGTTATAGTGGCCTGCTCACAGTTCCGCGGCAGACATTGGGGTAATGCTGTTATAGTGGCCTGCTCACAGTTCCGCGGCAGACATTGGGGTAATGCCGTTATAGTGGCCTGCTCACAGTTCTGCGGCAGACATTGGGGTAATGCTGTTATAGTGGCCTGCTCACAGTTCCGCGGCAGACATTGGGGTAATGCTGTTATAGTGGCCTGCTCACAGTTCTGGGGCAGATATTGGGGTAATGCTGTTATAGTGGCCTGCTCACAGTTCCGCGGCAGACATTGGGGTAATGCTGTTATAGTGGCCTGCTCACAGTTCCGTGGCAGACATTGGGGTGATGCTGTTATAGTGGCCTGCTCACAGTTCTGCGGCAGACATTGGGGTAATGCTGTTATAGTGGCCTGCTCACAGTTCTGCGGCAGACATTGGGGTAATGCTGTTATAGTGGCCTGCTCACAGTTCCGCGGCAGACATTGGGGTAATGCCGTTATAGTGGCCTGCTCACAGTTCCGCGGCAGACATTGGGGTGATGCTGTTATAGTGGCCTGCTCACAGTTCCGCGGCAGACATTGGGGTAATGCTGTTATAGTGCCCTGCTCACAGTTCTGCGGCAGACATTGGGGTAACCTGCCGCATATATAATACTAATACAATCCGTACAGCTTATAGTATAACAATGGGCACCACATTCCTGGGCCTGCTAATCCGTATGGTACCATAGCGGGAGAGGATGTGGAGGGTCCCCTGGAAGAGATGCAGCTCATGTTCATTGTGGATTAGTCACGTAAATGTATAATTGGATTTTCAGAAGGTTGCAGCAACGTCTCCCTACACACACACAATCCAACTTCCACCCTGGTGGATGCAGGCTTTGTCATCGCCCAGAGAAGTAATAGCAAATCCCAGGTTTTTTTGCCGTTGTCGCTGGTAACGACTCCCGTCCCCTCTCATCTGAAGGTCTGGTGCTGCCAGAGCCGGGGTCCGGCAATTACTGGGTCATCGGTCTCAGGAACGTGGATCCCCCGGTGCAGACGCCACCTGTACATGGCATTGTGCTGCTGTAGCCTGTGTACTACACTGCACAATGTACCGGCAGCGGGATAGTCAGGGATCCCTCCCCAGCAATGGCCGCTGCACATGTGCTGTGGGTTAGGTGATCACACATGTACAGAGTCCTGATAGGAGTGCTGAGACCACAGTCTGGCTCATTGCTGGGACCGGCTCCTTTGGCTCCTGTTCCTGCTTGTGCTCTTTGATGCACCGGGTGGGATTATCAGATGCTGCAGTGTGATTTTAGGCCCATATCTTGGTAAATGGGTCCCTGTAGCCGAAAGATGGGATCTGGGCCCTCCACCTGCAGACATGGGCACCTGTCTCCTTACAGGTAAGTGAGGAGTTAACAGACAATGTTTTCTGCAGAGGCAGATAGCAGAGTAACAAGACCCTACAGGTGATGGGAGATGCTATCTGCCATTATTGCAGCGCTCAGAGCGCCTTGTAACACAAGGAGCACATCAGTCATTGCCCAGCAGGACTACGCTTAGGGGCCCATTTATCAAACCATATTTGCGGCAAATATTAAGTATCCCCTAAATGTATCATAGGGGGACCGCAGCAGGAATCTCCGATCCCTGCTGCGATCCTCCCTGCAGCGCCGCCGGCCGCATCTCCCATAGGTTTCTATGGGGGATGCGAAGCTGCCCGATGTATCAACATCGGGCAGCCCGGCATCGCACCCCTGGGCTATCGCCATTCTGATATGGCGATAGCCCATTGTAGCCTATGCTCGGGCAGTGTGGCATGAGGGGTCGTGGGGGTCAGCATATAACCGCGCATGCGCAGACCCCCCTGGCTTCCGGGTCAGGGCTTCGCAGGGACGGGCTCCTTTCGGAGCCCTGTCCCTGTGCCCTTAAAATTTATACATTGCCCCGATATGATCGCATTTTACAATGCGATCCTGGGCGGTAATATTCCGCCCAGATCGTAAATATTGTAAATGCGATCATGATAAATGATCAGAAGCTTAGTGCTGCCTGCATCGGAAGCTCAGTGCTGCCTGCATCGGAAGCTTAGTGCTGCCTGCATCGGAAGCTCAGTGCTGCCTGGATCGGAAGCTCAGTGCTGCCTGGATCGGAAGCTCAGTGCTGCCTGCATCGGAAGCTCAGTGCTGCCTGCATCGGAAGCTTAGTGCTGCCTGCATCGGAAGCTCAGTGCTGCCTGCATCGGAAGCTCAGTGCTGCCTGCATCGGAAGCTCAGTGCTGCCTGCATCGGAAGCTCAGTGCTGCCTGGATCGGAAGCTCAGTGCTGCCTGCATCGGAAGCTCAGTGCTGCCTGCATCGGAAGCTCAGTGCTGCCTGCATCGGAAGCTCAGTGCTGCCTGCATCGGAAGCTCAGTGCTGCCTGCATCGGAAGCTCAGTGCTGCCTGCATCGGAAGCTCAGTGCTGCCTGCATCGGAAGCTCAGTGCTGCCTGCATCGGAACAATTCTGCCAATGTGAGGCACCACCAACAAGACCTGCGGATGATGGGCACAGAATGTCCAATTCTCCAAAGCCTCTGGTATCTGTACAAGTGCATCTTTAGACACAGGTAGTGAAACTGATGTGTCCATGGCTGCCAGCCACCTCGCCAGCATGGATCTGTGCCACAGTCACCCAGTGTCAGTACAATACAGCACCACTGAGGGGGGGTGTACAGCAGTACGGTGCCACCCCCAAATCTGCTGCAGCCACCCAACGCCACCACAATCACCCAGTGTCAGTACAATACAGCAACACTGGGGGGGGGGGGTTGCACAGAAGGACTCTGCCGCCCCCAAATCTGCAGTAGCCACCCAACGCCGCCCAGTGTTAGTACAGTACTGCACCACTGGGGGGGGGGGGGGGGGGGGGGGGGCAAATCTGCAGCAGCCACCCAACACTGCCACAGTTACCCAGTGTCAGTACGGTACAGCACCTCTGGGGGGGGGGGTGGAGGGTGCACAGCAGGACTGTACCACCCCCAAATCTGCAGCAACCACCTAACACCACCACAGTCATCCAGTGTCATTACAATACAGCACCACTGGGAAGGGGGGGGGGGGGGGGGTTGCACAGCAGGACTGTGCCACCCCCAGATCTGCAGCAGCCACCCAACTCTGCCACAGTCACCCAGTGTCAGTACAATACAGCACCACTGGGGGAGGGGTGGGGGGTGCACAGCAGGACTGTGCCACCCCCAAAGGAATGAGCCCGAGATCCACTGGCATTGCACAAACACACAATACATATTTTAAGTGAATCGTTCTTTGGCCTGGCAGGTGGCATCGGGGGAAGGACACAGCTTATTGTTAGGGGCAGAGAGTGCTGGATGGGAGAAGGCCGGGCCTGTACGGAGTGCTAGCTCCTCTGCCCTGGCCCACCATGAGAGGGTTAATGCAGCAAGGAGAGGGGGCTGACACTGTGCAGGAGGAACCCGGCTGAATTCTCTGGGTCTCAGCACTGATGCTATTTTTGGAAGAATCCTACAAACCGGGAGACGCCTTCTCCACTCATCACACTCAGCATATCATCACTACTGTATGTATCAGGGATTGGGGCCCAGCTGCTCTGCTCAGTGAGAGGCATCCATGGAGGCTGGAGCCACCGAACAACCTCCACACCATGCTGCATTATAATGGGGGAGGTTCAGACGGAGGCCCCTATAATACAGTCACATCTGATACCTGCTCATCCACATTTATTATTCTCAAGTGTGATTGTATTTTACTATTCTGCCAGCTGTACTTATATACTTATTATGGCTTTCTTCTAGAATATAAAGACCAAAACCGGCCACCATTGGAATCGCAGGGGTCAGGGTTATACATTGTAATTCATTGCTAAATGCTATGATGATGTCATTACTCGGGGTTCAACAAGAAACACATAGTAGTGATCTCTCTCTTCCTCCAGGAATATAACTATTATGACATCAGCGTCAGGAGTCCAGTACAAGGGTTGTCAGCCACACTGTTCTGTGTTCTGGTTAATTCGCTCGGATGCGAATTCACATCTTTGCGAGTCAACCAAACCCCACCTTGTGAATGGTGGGACGCCGGCCCACCATTCGCTGAGTGTGTTTCACATAAACATCCATTCGTAGCCTGCGGGGGAACACCCACATCATTCGACAGTCAGCGACCATCAATGTGTAGTGTTCCGTCAAAAGGGGCGTGCCCAGGCTGTGACATCACAGAAAGGGGCAGGGCTGGCTACTGCTGTCACTGAAGGGTATCGCCCTCTATGGCGGTGCAGGGCATCCCTGTGCACCCCGGTGGGGACAGGCAGCAAGCTCTTTTAGCGGGGCGCTGCTAGAGGGGCAGGGTGCTAAAACAGTCTAGCGGGAACACTAATGTGGAACATGCACGCAGATCTAAGGTTGCTCAGAGCAACCTTAGATCTGCGTGCACATACGGGAGGAAATGGCCGGGCAGCTGACATCTGGTGATTTCAGCTGCCCGCCCCCCGCAGCCGCGTCATCGGCCCATTAGCATTAGGACGCCCACTGGCCGCAAGGTGGGTGTGTGCACCCGGCGAACAATCTGTTCGCCGTGGACGCAAGCACCCAGCGCATGCACATGTGCAGAAATGCGCATGCACAAAGGAAAAACATCAGCCCCAAGCGAACACACATGCCTCTGCGAATGGTCCTGATTAAGGTCCTGTGAGCAGTGGGTTGTCAGTCATACTGTGCTGTGACCAGTGGGTTGTCAGTCATACTGTGCCGTGACCAGTGGGTTGTCAGTCATACTGTGCCGTGACCAGTGGGTTGTCAGTCATACTGTGCCGTGACCAGTGGGTTGTCAGTCATACTGTGCCGTGACCAGTGGGTTGTCAGTCATACTGTGCTGTGACCAGTGGGTTGTCAGTCATACTGTGCTGTGACCAGTAGGTTGTCAGTCATACTGTGCTGTGACCAGTTGGTTGTCAGTCATACTGTGCTGTGACCAGTGGGTTGTCAGTCATACTGTGCTGTGACCAGTGGGTTGTCAGTCATACTGTGCTGTGACCAGTGGGTTGTCAGTCATACTGTGCTGTGACCAGTGGGTTGTCAGTCATACTGTGCTGTGACCAGTGGGTTGTCAGTCATACTGTGCTGTGACCAGTGGGTTGTCAGTCATACTGTGCTGTAACCAGTGGGTTGTCAGTCATACTGTGCTGTGACCAGTGGGTTGTCAGTCATACTGTGCTGTGACCAGTGGGTTGTCAGTCATACTGTGCTGTGACCAGTAGTCATACTGTGCTGTGACCAGTGGGTTGTCAGTCATACTGTGCTGTGACCAGTGGGTTGTCAGTCATACTGTGCTGTGACCAGTAGGTTGTCAGTCATACTGTGCTGTGACCAGTGGGTTGTCAGTCATACTGTGCTGTGACCAGTGGGTTGTCAGTCATACTGTGCTGTGACCAGTAGTCATACCGTGCTGTGACCAGTGGGTTGTCTGTCATACTGTGCTGTGACCAGTGGGTTGTCAGTCATACTGTGCTGTGACCAGTAGGTTGTCAGTCATACTGTGCTGTGACCAGTGGGTTGTCAGTCATACTGTGCTGTGAGCAGTGGGTTGTCAGTCATACTGTGCTGTGACCAGTGGGTTGTCAGTCATACTGTGCTGTGACCAGTGGGTTGTCAGTCATACTGTGCTGTGACCAGTAGGTTGTCAGTCATACTGTGCTGTGACCAGTGGGTTGTCAGTCATACTGTGCTGTGACCAGTGGGTTGTCAGTCATACTGTGCTGTGACCAGTAGGTTGTCAGTCATACTGTGCTGTGACCAGTGGGTTGTCAGTCATACTGTGCTGTGACCAGTGGGTTGTCAGTCATACTGTGCTGTGACCAGTGGGTTGTCAGTCATTCTGCGCTGTGTCAGGGTGCCTTTCCTTCTATAACACGTTGGTAAGATAATTGGTATGTGAGTGGATTATCCTTGTTTGTGGGCATTCTTTATGCTGGCATATGTTGGCATTGTATAAATAATATAATTTTCTGCATTTCCTTCCTGTTCCATAGTCTTCATTGCATTTACTCCATTTTTATTTCATTGCGAATTCAAAAGCATCCTTCACTCAAACCTCTCATGTTCCTCTGATTTCCGTATCCTTCTCTGCCACCCCATACCAGCTTCTATTACCACCTGTATCTCCACTACTGATCTCCCTCATCCATCTTCACCACCCCTCCCAACAGGCATCTCCAGTACTACCTGTATCTCCATTACTGCTCTCCCTCATCCATCTCCACAACCCCTCCCAACAGGCATCTCCAGTACCACCTGTATCTCCACTACTGATCTCCCTCATCCATCTCCACAACCCCTCCCAACAGGCATCATCCTTCTCCACCTTCATACACAACCATCTGTCTGTACCTTTCATCTCCACCATCTTCGTAATCCATCTGCATCATGTATATCTGCCACTTCTGTAACACAGGGACAGAGCCCTAACTCCTGTAACACACCACCTGAACGTCCAGTAACCACCCAGCGCTTTATATTCCCTCCAAGTTGTCATTGGGTAGCTCTGTTACTGCACCCCCCGGAACCTTGTCACCCAGGGTCTTTTAATAATTATGACATTAATGATGGACACAATTCATTTCCTTGATATATCTGCAGTGACTGCGTAGTAGAAAAACATTTCCTTCTCAGAGTAGTGGTTTATTAGATGTTTTTTGCTGTTCCGTTGTCCAAATTCCCAGAGAACCTTTTTTTACGAACTCTAAATTGATTTTCTTTCCTTTTCTCTGATTTAAATTAATTTGAGCCAAAAAGGCGCAGAGCTCCCTCAGAGGTCTCCGGTAGGGAAAATAACATGAGAAATGGAAAGAGTCAAATGTGATTGAGAGATCAGAGACGTGACCCGCCATAGCATTTTAAAAGGGCAATAAAGGAAGGGGGGGGGGGGGGGGGGTTGGACGGAAGGGATACAGAGGATACTTATCTCTTTCTGGCTCCAGATTTTAGTAGAGACCTCAGAGTCCTTTCACTGAGAGTGGGGCAGATTGCTCCTCTATAGGTGTATGCAGCATATATTACACCCCAATGAGTACAGAGAGGTTATATATCACCCCAATAGGTGTATGCAGCATATATTACACCCCAATGAGTACATAGAGGTTATATATCACCCCAATAGGTTTATGCAGCATATATTACACCCCAATGAGTACAGAGAGGTTATATATCACCCCAATAGGTGTATGCAGCATATATTACACCCCAATGAGTACAGAGAGGTTATATATCACCCCAATAGGTGTATGCAGCATATATTACACCCCAATGAGTACTGAGAGGTTATATATCACCCCAATAGGTGTATGCAACATATATTACACCCCAATGAGTAGCGAGAAATTATATATCACCCCAATAGGTGTATGCAGCATATATTACACCCCAATGAGTACAGAGAGGTTATATATCACCCCAATAGGTGTATGCAGCATATATTACACCCCAATGAGTACAGAGAGGTTATATATCACCCCAATAGGCGTATGCAGCATATATTACACCCCAATGAGTACAGAGAGGTTATATATCACCCCAATAGGTGTATGCAGCATATATTACACCCCAATGAGTACAGAGAGGTTATATATCACCCCAATAGGTGTATGCAGCGTATAGTACACCCCAATGAGTACCGAGACATTATATATCACCCCAATAGGCGTATGCAGCATATATTACACCCCAATGAGTACCGAGACATTATATATCACCCCAATAGGCGTATGCAACATATATTACACCCCAATGAGTACCGAGAGGTTATATATCACCCCAATAGGCATAGGCAGCGTATACTACACCCCAATGAGTAGCAAGACATTATATATCACCCCAATAGGCTTATGCAGCATATATTACACCCCAATGACTACAGAGAGGTTATATATCACCCCAATAGGCTTATGCGGCATATATTACACCCCAATGACTACAGAGACGTTATATATCACCCCAATAGGAGTATGCAGCATTTATTACACCCCAATGAGTAGCAAGACATTATATATCACCCCAATAGGCGTATGCAGCATATATTATACCCCAATGAGTAGCGAGACATTATATATCACCCCAATAGGCGTATGCAGCATATATTACACCCCAATGAGTCCTGAGACGTTATATATCACCCCAATAGGTGTATGCAGCGTATATTACACCCCAATGAGTACCGAGAGGTTATATATCACCCCAATAGGTATATACTGCATATATTACACCCCAATGAGTCCCGAGATGTTATATATCACCCCAATAGGTGTATGCAGCATATATTACACCCCAATGAGTCCTGAGACGTTATATATCACCCCAATAGGCATATGCAACATATATTACACCCCAATGAGTAGCAAGACATTATATATCACCCCAATAGGCATATGCAGCATATATTACACCCCAATGAGTCCCGAGATGTTATATATCACCCCAATAGGCGTATGCAGCATATATTACACCCCAATGAGTTCTGAGACGTTATATATCACCCCAATAGGTATATGCTGCGTATATTACACCCCAATGAGTAGCGAGACTTTATATATCACCCCAATAAGCGTATGCAGCATATATTACACCCCAATGAGTACTGAGAGGTTATATATCACCCCAATAGGCATATGCAGCATATATTACACCCCAATGAGTAGCAAGACATTATATATCACCCCAATAGGCGTATGCAGCATATATTACACCCCAATGAGTAGCAAGACATTATATATCACCCCAATAGGCGTATGCAGCATATAATAAACCCCAATGAGTCCCGAGACGTTATATATCACCCCAATAGGCGTATGCAGCATATATTATACCCCAATGAGTACTGAGAGGTTATATATCACCCCAATAGGCGTATGCAACATATATTACACCCCAATGAGTAGCGAGACTTTATATATCACCCCAATAAGCGTATGCAGCATATATTACACTTAGACAAAAGGGAACAGTGGTCCACAGATAGTGGGCCACCGTCCGCAGAAAGGATTCCTTTTTGGAGGCACACTTTTGAATGAGTGAAGATAGTGTTAAGTGAGTAAGCTAAAACTTAACTTTTATTTCCAATTATTTTAAAATAATAACTCTGTAATTACATATGTTGCATAATTTGCCATGAAGAGTTAAATGAGTAACACAATACTTTTAGTGAAACAAAAACAAAGAATGGCCACTGAAATTTACTATGTATTTTTGTCGACACAATGGCAGTTTACCATGTATTATTGTCGACACAGTGGCAGTTGGTGGTGTTATTAAACAATCATATACTGTTGATATACGATTTATTAGGGTCCTTAATAGGCTAGGCTGACGACACGTCCAGAATCTGTGATAAGTCTGTACTGCTAGAGAATCTTGTGTATCAAAAGAAAGATTTCTCTAATGTAAGTTGGTTCTAGAATTTTCATTAAATCAGTTTTTGTCCTGTGCAGGATACTACTTCTATTTGCTACCAGCATATATTACACCCCAATGAGTACCGAGACATTATATATCACCCCAATTGGTGTATGCAACATATATTACACCCCAATGAGTAGCGAGACATTATATATCACCCCAATAGGCATATGCAACATATATTACACCCCAATGAGTAGCGAGACATTATATATCACCCCAATAGGCATATGCAGCATATATTACACCCCAATGAGTACCGAGACATTATATATCACCCCAATAGACATATGCAGCATATATTACACCCCAATGAGTACCGAGACATTATATATCACCCCAATAGGCGTATGCAGCATATATTACACCCCAATGAGTAGCAAGACATTATATATCACCCCAATAGGCGTATGCAGCATATATTACACCCCAATGAGTAGCGAGACATTATATATCACCCCAATAGGTGTATGCAGCATATATTACACCCCATTGAGTAGCGAGACATTATATATCACCCCAATAGGCGTATGCAACATGTAGTACACCCCAATGAGTACCGGGAGGTTATATATCACCCCAATAGGCGTATGCGGCATATATTACACCCCAATGACTACAGAGAGGTTATATATCACCCCAATAGGTGTATGCAACATATATTACACCCCAATGAGTAGCGAGACATTATATATCACCCCAATAGGCGTATGCAGCATATATTACACCCCAATGAGTCCCGAGACGTTATATATCACCCCAATAGGCGTATGCAGCATATATTACACCCCAATGAGTACCGAGAGGTTATATATCACCCCAATAGGTATATACTGCATATATTACACCCCAATAAGTACTGAGAGGTTATATATCACCCCAATAGGTATATGCTGCGTATATTACACCCCAATAAGTACCGAGAGGTTATATATCACCCCAATAGGTGTATGCAGCGTATATTACACCCCAGTGAGTAGCGAGACGTTATATATCGCCTCAATAGGCGTATGCGGCATATATTACACCCCAATGAGTACCGAGACATTATATATCACCCCAATAGGCGTATGCAGCATATATTTCACCCCAATGAGTAGCGAGACGTTATATATCACCCCAATAGGTGTATGCAGCGTATATTACACCCCAGTGAGTAGCGAGACGTTATATATCGCCCCAATAGGCGTATGCGGCATATATTACACCCCAATGAGTAGCGAGACATTATATATCACCCCAATAGGCGTATGCAGCATATATTTCACCCCAATGAGTAGCGAGACATTATATATCACCCCAATAGGTGTATGCTGCATATATTACACCCCAATAAGTACCGTGAGGTTATATATCACCCCAATAGGTGTATGCAGCGTATATTACACCCCAGTGAGTAGCGAGACGTTATATATCACCCTAATAGGCGTATGCAGCATATATTACATGTTGGTGTCCCCATTGAGGGCTATGTTGCAGCAGTAAGTGCTGGCTATAGCTGGCATTATACATGTACTGCGATAGCAATGTGTGATCTGATAGGATAATAAATAGACCCCTCAGTTCCCAATATAGACATATAACTGACAGTGCATCTCAGGACACAAGGACAGAGAACACCCTGAGACGCTGCACTGCAAATATACCCAGTCCCCCACTCAGCACACACAGTATGATGTCACACACACAGTATATCATCATCTGAGTGGATGATGTCACACATACAGTATGATGTTGCATGACAGTGTGACATCACACACAATATATTGCCACATAGTGGACAGGATGACATCACATACGGTATAAGGTCACATGGTGTATAGGTTGACACACATGTAATATGTGTCAGTGGTCAGGGCAGTCAGGTATGTAATACAGTATATGTGAGTGTTCCCAACACTTACGCTACGTAACGTTGGGCAGCGCAACATCTGATCCCTCTCTGGGGTAATTCAATCACCCTGACACTGACAGGACAGGTGCTGTTGAGTGTTTTGTAGACTCATTGGGGGAAATTTACTAAAGGAAATAAAAAAAAAAAAAAAAGGTGTATTTGTATCCAGAAATACACTTATTTTTGACAATTACTATCCCGAAAATACGGCAATTCGTATTCGTATTGATAGCACATCAATAAAAATACGAATTGCCGTCTTTTCGGGATAGTAAATGTCAAAAATAAGTGTATTTCTGGATACAAATACACCTATTTTTTCCAATTTTCCTTTAGTAAATTTCCCCCAATGTGTACATGTTGCAGACTCCTGGCGTATGTGTTGTAGACTCATGGTGTGTGTACGTGTGAGTTGTAGACTCATGGTGTGTGAGATGCAGACTCCTTGTGTACGAGTGTTTTGTAGACTCATTGTGTGCGTGTTGGAGACTCCTGGCGTGTGTGTGTGTTGTAGACTCGTGGTGTGTGTTTGTGTGTGTATAATGCAGGCTCCTGGTGTGTATGTGTTTGTGTTGCAGACTCATGGTGTGTGTGATGCAGACTCCTGGTTTGACATTTATTAGGAATAGATTTTTTTTAGACTTTTTACGAAATAGCATATTTTATAGGATGCGATTTGCAGGAAAAAAATGGTACATTTTGCAGCGAATTTGCACATTCTGACCTGGCGATTTTTAGTCACACTTCAATTCGCATCCAGATGTTTTCCCATTATAAAGTATACAACTCGCAAATTTAAGCCTGCACCGCATGCAGGGACTGGGGAACCACAAGTCTCAGCATGCGAGGCACTAAAGGTCCCACAGCAGTACAAATGGTTAAATAAATACACTCACCAGAGAAATAAAACTTTATTACATACGGAGCCGATTCATACAGATACTTACCTATGTTGATAGTAATTCGGCCCCCTTGTTCACAAGAATCCATTTGGGGTACCTGTTGAATGAAAATATACTCACCAGCTGCCTTCGGTACTTCTCTGGGACCCCTGCAACGCTGTAGCCACAAGCTGGTCTTCTGTTTACATCTGGGGCTCCGCCCACAGACCAGGAGTTAGGTCCGCCCACCAGCCACTTCCCTGATCATGATTACATTACGGCTGGGGTCACCACTCTGTCATACACTGGGCTGGAGCGGCTGTGATTCCTATAATACAGTTACTGGGGTTCCCACCCTGGCCAGAGTCACCTCTCAGTCATATAATGGGCTGGAGCAGCTGTGATACCCTGTAATACAGTTACTGGGGCTCCCGCCCAGCCGGAGTCTCCCCTCTGTCATACAATGGGCTGGAGCGGCTATGACACCCTGTAATACAGTTACCGGGGCTCCCGCCCAGCCGGAGTCTCCCCTCTGTCATACAATGGGCTGGAGCGGCTATGACACCCTGTAATACAGTTACCGGGGCTCCTGCCCGGCCGAGGTCACCCCTCTGTCATACACTGGGCTGGAGCGGCTATGATACCCTTTAATACAGTTACCGGGGCTCCCGCACGGCTGGAGTCTCCCCTCTGTCATACAATGGGCTGGAGCGGCTGTGATACCCTGTAATACAGTTACCGGGGCTCCCGCCCGGCCGGGGTCTCCCCTCTGTCATACAATGGGCTGGAGCGGCTTTCACACCCTGTACAGTTACCAGGGCTCCCTCCCGGCTGGAGTCTCCCCTGTCATACACTGGGCTGGAGCGGCTGTGACACCCTGTTATACAGTTACCGGGGCTTCCGCCCAGCTGGAGTCTCCCCTGTCATACAATGGGCTGGAGCGGCTATGACACCCTGTAAAACAAATACCGGGGCTTCCGCCCAGCTGGAGTCACCCCTCTGTCATACAATGGGCTGGAGTGGCTATGACACCCTGTAATACAGTTACCGGGGCTCCCACCTGGCTGGAGTCTCCCCTGTCATACAATGAAATGGAGCGGCTGTGACTCCCTGTAATACAGTTACTGGGGCTCCCGCCCGGCCGGAGTCTCCCCTCTGTCATACAATGGGCTGGAGCGGCTGTGACACCCTGTAATACAGTTACCGGGGCTCCCACCTGGCTGGAGTCTCCCCTGTCATACAATGGGCTGGAGCGGCTGTGACACCCTGTAATACAGTTACCGGGGCTCCCACCTGGCTGGAGTCTCCCCTCTGTCATACAATGGGCTGGAGCGGCTGTGACACCCTGTAATACAGTTACTGGGGCTCCCATCCGGCCGGAGTCTCCCCTCTGTCATACACTGGGCTGGAGCGGCTGTGACACCCTGTAATACAATTACTGGGGCTCCCGCCCGGCTGGTGTCTCCCCTGTCATACAATGGGCTGGAGCGGCTGTGACACCCTGTAATACAGTTACTGGGGCTCCCATCCGGCCGGAGTCTCCCCTGTCATACAATAGGCTGGAGCAGCTGTGACATCTTGTAATACAGTTACTGGGGCTCCCATCTGGCCGGAGTCTCCCCTCTGTCATACAATGGGCTGGAGCGGCTATGACACCCTGTAATACAGTTACTGGGGCGCCCGGCTGGGGTCACCCCTCTGTCATACACTGGGCTGGAGCGGCTATGACACCCTGTAATACAGTTACTGGGGCTCCCTCCCGGCCGGAGTCTCCCCTCTGTCAAACACTGGGCTGAAGCGGCTGTGACACCCTGTAATACAGTTACTGGGGCTCCCGCCCGGCCAGAGTCTCCCCTGTCATACAATTAGCTGGAGCGGCTGTGACACCCTGTAATACAGTTACTGGGGCTCCCGCCCGGCCGGAGTCTCCCCTCTGTCATACAATAGGCTGGAGCGGCTGTGACACCCTGTAATACAGTTACTGGGGCTCCCGCCTGGCTGGAGTCTCCCCTGTCATACACTGGGCTGGAGCGGCTGTGACACCCTGTAATACAGTTACTGGGGCTCCCGCCCGGCCGGAGTCTCCCCTCTGTCAAACACTGGGCTGAATCGGCTGTGACACCCTGTAATACAGTTACTGGGGCTCCCGTCTGGCCGGGGTCACCCCTCTGTCATACACTGGGCTGGAGCGGCTGTGACACCCTGTAATACAGTTACTGGGGCTCCTGCCCGGCTGGAGTCTCCCCTGTCATACAATGGGCTGGAGCGGCTGTGACTCCCTGTAATACAGTTACTGGGGCTCCTGCCCGGCTGGAGTCTCCCCTGTCATACAATGGGCTGGAGCGGCTGTGACACCCTGTAATACAGTTACTGGGGCTCCCACCTGGCTGGAGTCTCCCCTGTCATACAATGAAATGGAGCGGCTGTGACTCCCTGTAATACAGTTACTGGGGCTCCCGCCCGGCCGGAGTCTCCCCTCTGTCATACAATAGGCTGGAGCGGCTGTGACACCCTGTAATACAGTTACCGGGGCTCCCACCTGGCTGGAGTCTCCCCTGTCATACAATGGGCTGGACGGCTGTGACACCCTGTAATACAGTTACTGGGGCTTCCGCCCGGCTGGAGTCTCCCCTGTCATACACTGGGCTGGAGCGGCTGCGACACCCTGTAATACAGTTACTGGGGCTCCCGCCCGGCCGGAGTCTCCCCTCTGTCAAACACTGGGCTGAATCGGCTGTGACACCCTGTAATACAGTTACTGGGGCTCCCGGCCGGGGTCACCCCTCTGTCATACACTGGGCTGGAGCGGCTGTGACACCCTGTAATACAGTTACTGGGGCTCCCGCCCGGCCGGAGTCTCCCCTGTCATACACTGGGCTGGAGCGGCTGTGACACCCTGTAATACAGTTACTGGGGCTCCCGCCCGGCCGGAGTCTCCCCTCTGTCAAACACTGGGCTGAATCGGCTGTGACACCCTGTAATACAGTTACTGGGGCTCCCGGCCGGGGTCACCCCTCTGTCATACACTGGGCTGGAGCGGCTGTGACACCCTGTAATACAGTTACTGGGGCTCCCGCCCGGCCGGAGTCTCCCCTGTCATACAATGGGCTGGAGCGGCTGTCACACCCTGTACAGTTACCAGGGCTCCCTCCCTGCTGGAGTCTCCCCTGTCATACACTGGGCTGGAGCGGCTGTGACACCCTGTAATACAGTTACTGGGGCTCCCGCCCGGCCGGAGTCTCCCCTGTCATACAATGGGCTGGAGCGGCTGTGACACCCTGTAATACAGTTACTGGGGCTCCCGCCCGGCCGGAGTCTCCCCTGTCATACAATGGGCTGGAGCGGCTGTCACACCCTGTACAGTTACCAGGGCTCCCTCCCTGCTGGAGTCTCCCCTGTCATACACTGGGCTGGAGCGGCTGTGACACCCTGTAATACAGTTACTGGGGCTCCCGCCCGGCCGGAGTCTCCCCTCTGTCATACAATAGGCTGGAGCGGCTGTGACACCCTGTAATACAGTTACTGGGGCTCCCGCCCGGCCGGAGTCTCCCCTGTCATACAATGGGCTGGAGCGGCTGTGACACCCTGTAATACAGTTACTGGGGCTCCCGCCCGGCCGGAGTCTCCCCTCTGTCATACAATGGGCTGGTGCGGCTGTGACACCCTGTAATACAGTTACTGGGGCTCCTGCCTGGCCGGAGTCTCCCCTGTCATACACTGGGCTGGTGCGGCTGTGACACCCTGTAATACAGTTACTGGGGCTCCCGCCCGGCCGGAGTCTCCCCTGTCATACACTGGGCTGGAGCGGCTGTGACACCCTGTAATACAGTTATTGGGGGACACATGTAGAGCTGCAGCCACTGTCCCAGCGATGTGACACAATGCTGAGGCATCTTATTACAGGAGAGGATAACAGTCGTGTGAGTGTTTGCTCTGACCCTGACTGAGGACATCATCCCCTAAACCCTTCTCCAGGCGCTGTCCGGCTCCGGGGTTACCCCGCAGGGATTTATCCTGGATTTAGCTGGTAATACTGTCACTGTAAGTAACTCACTGATTATATGTGTGGAAATACTGTGTGATTACACGTACGGAGGAGACGCAGCTTACATTGGTTATATCACATTGATAATGGAGAACATAACTAGTGACATTGTCTTCTTATGTCTAGAGAAGCTGTAATAATGCATATAACGTCCAGCGCCCTCCATTATCTGCCATCATTAGCGTAACTACTGCGCCAATGTCCGCCATCAATAAAAATCCATACGCCATCGGAAAATACAAAGCAGTCAAATACAACTGCTTTGTAAATCTCCCTCCGGAATACGAATTCGTAAATCAAATATGACAATGATGCCAGTCGTATTTTCGTATACTTAGTAAATTTCCCCTGGCCACACATCAGACCAACTTTCATCCAACCATCCAACTAGTTGGTTGGATGGAATAAAAATCTGGTACTGGATGGGAGACAAAGTAATGTAGTTGTATCTGTTTAATTTAAATAATTTCGCTGAATGTTTTTGTCCATTTTCCTGGGTTTGTGAGCAAATTGCTCTTTGTCATTTGCTCCTATCCAGTACCAGATTTTTATTCCATCCAACCAACTAGTTGGATGGTTGGATGAAAGTTGGTCTGATGCGTGGCCAGCATGACCCTCTCCTTCAGGGAGAAAATGCTGTTCCTGGACTTCCCTGGTAATGTGTGATGGCCAGCACCTGTGGTGAGCTTCTTAATTGACACAAAAGATGTTTCAACACAGGTGATGGTATCATACATTACCAGGGAAGTCCAGGTAATGTGCATTGTGTCCATGAAGGAGAGGGTCAGGTAGGCAACCCTGGGTTAATGGATTACTCACTCACTACACACTAGCCCTTATTCTGGTTCACTCGCAAAAGCAAATTCCTTCTCAAATGGACAAAACCATACTGTACTGCCGGTGGGGCACATGTAACATGTGCAGAGAATTATGGGTGAGGTTTTACTTCAAAGTGAGATCTATATTGCTGTGTAAAATAAATATGTATAAATAATATACAGTATATGTGTGTGTGTATACAGATGGGGCCTGGGTCATCCTTTGCTGGCGCCCACCAGATCCCCTTCTCTGGCGTGCGCCGGCGATAGGGACTGGGACACACGCGCGTCCCAGTATCACGGCGGCTGGGCAGCATCTCCCTGCCCATCTCCGCTTCAGGGAGATGCTGCCCAGGTTGGGGGGCAAGGGGGACCACGGCGGGGGAGGCGGCGGGGACCCGGAGCAAGCTCAGTTGCCACGAGGCGCGCAAGCGTCTGGTGCGCGCGCACCCCTGGCGGGAGCCGCCGATAGCATCGCCAGCCCCTGCAAGGACGGCAGCGGCTCCATTATATATATATATATATATATATATATATATACATACAATATACCAATGCGCAAATGTCTCTGTAAGTGAAATTGAAATGCAGGTGCCGCTCAACTCCAAAAGAGGCTTGCTCGAGCCTCAAAGGGTACAGGTACGCAAAAGAAAAAGAAGGAGCGCACCATGTAAGTAAAAGTATCAGATTTACTAGGAAAAAAATAAGCAGCTCACATACATGTTAGTAAATGGCTTTCGGCATATCACCATAAGGCTCATGTCCACATCGGCAGTTCTGAGAGGAAACACAGCGTAGATGACCGGTGTCAATGGGCTTCTCAGCAGGACACTTCGGCGGTACACAGACCGCAGCTATTGTATCCACAGGAGCGATGGACGGAGACGTGTACGGCAATCAGCAAGTTGGGAGGCCACACCCCAACGTGTTTCGTCATCTGTGAGCTGTCATACGTTGGTAAGACCGAGCGGACGTTCCGGGAGCGTATGACAGCTCACAGATCTGCAATCAAACTTGCTTTGGAGGTGGGTGGCAGTGAACAGCCTGTCGCCCGTCACTTTGTTGATTGTAGGCATTTTTGCCCTCCTTGCGATATAGGATGATAGATTACATCCCCCCACCAAAAAGGGGTGAGAAAAGAGGCACTTTGTTGTTGCGCAGGGAAAGCCAATGGATCGTGCGGTTGAATACATTGGCTCCTTTTGGGCTTAACGATCAGCTGGGTCTTAATTGTTTTTAATGATCTTTGAACATTCCCAGTATGTACCGTGCTATAAGTATTAATTTTTCAGTATACTGTTGTAGTTCTATGTAGGATTACCTAAGTGATTTATAAGCCTGTTCTGTATGCTCATATTATGCTATTTGTTTATCACGGTGTTAGGAGGTGTTGTACATTGAGATTGAAGCGTTTTAGTAACCTGGACAACAGGAACGCCTCTATGACGTCATCTGACTGCGTCCCGGCCGGGTGCGTGGTCCCGTACCGGAAGCGCTGCACACTGGTGAGTGAGGGTTGGCCTATAAAGGTATGTGTATGTTCGTTTTTATTTTGTGCTTGAAAAAAATGTGTTAAACATTGAAACGTTGCAGAGTAGCTTTGGAGTCAGCCGTTTCTTGATCGTTAAGAGCCCAAGCGTGCAGTCGAATAGTTGGATATTTATCCCACTTGCAGTGTGGAGGATATGCATCGGGCGGCAGATCAACATATCAGCACAGAGTGCCGGTTACTACGTGGATATATATATATATATATATATATATATATATATATATATATATAAAATGAAGCACTATTTTCCCTGCACAGAAGCAAAATAACTCAACCAAAGCTAAATCTCTCTGCACCTGTTTTGTCCATTGGAGAAGGAATTTGCCTTTACGCGTGGAGCAGAATAAGGGCCATTGTTGGGGAAATGCAGAGTAAACACAGTTCAGCCACATAAGAGCAGATAGGTGTCAGACCTTGCAGAACATGGACCAGGGCAAGGTCCTCACGTGAGGGGGATAGTCAGACAAACATGGACCTTCCACCTCTGGGTGTGTGAGTAATGAAGGGTCCGAAGGTGTCGCGTATCGCAGTGACGTGCGGTGGGGGCTGTGAACAGAGAGGCACTTTCACAGCGCCCCCACCGCCCCCCCCCCCCCGACACACCTGGCTGCCGCCGACACTGGGTGCCCCCCTCCAGCAGCAGCCACGCACCCGTCCCCTGCTACCACCTCCGTCCCCACCCGCTGACCCCCCTGCACCTGTCCACAGCAAACATCCGCCGCCTCCACCTCCATCCCCATATTTCCATATTTACTCACCGGGCAGGGGACTCACCAGGCATACAGGCATGGAGCCGGGGCACAGGTCAGAGGGGAGGGGGGAGCAAACGCGGCATGGTCAGAAGCTTACATGACAGGGGCTGCTGTGATTGGACAGCAGCTGGATCAGCTGTCCAATCACAGCAGCCCCTGTCAATTAGGCACTTCTTGAAGTGCCGCTTTTGGTGTTATTTTTGATGGACTTTTTTAGCCCACTGTTAAGACCCGCACTAAGCCCCGCCCCCCGCTTCATCCCCTTGTAGTTCTGTGTGGGAGGCACGCTTATCGTGCCTCCCAAACTAGGTTAATTAATTCAAACTAGTAAAATAATATAAAGAAAATACTTATGACACAGAACATGTGTCATAGGTATATTCTTTGTATTATTTTAAAGCAAAATGACAGGGGAAGCACTGCCTCCCCTGCCTGCACGTCCCTGGCGTGTCGTCACCCCCCCATACACACTGTGATGTCTCTCAGGCAGCGTCAGGATGTGTGTCACCCCCATACACATTGTACTGTCTCTCAGGCAGCGTCAGGATGTGTGTCACCCCCCATACACACTGTGATGTCTCTCAGGCAGCGTCAGGATGTGTGTCACCCCCATACACATTGTACTGTCTCTCAGGCAGCGTCAGGATGTGTGTCACCCCCATACACACTGTGATGTCTCTCAGGCAGCGTCAGGATGTGTGTCACCCCCATACACATTGTACTGTCTCAGGCAGCGTCAGGATGTGTGTCACCCCCCATACACACTGTGATATCTCTCAGGAGCAATGTTCAAGGTGGGTCCATCTGGCAGCTGTTTACACATCATTTCCCCCTTAGGGATCACACTCAGGTTCCACGGCAGCTGACCCGGACCCTTTTATTGTAGATTCAGATCATAGTGACATTTCTGTCTGTGAGAGCCTCAGTGGAAGGTGGCCAGGGTGATCTCCCACCTGAGTGCACCTGTACCTGACCGTGCTAGCCAGGGTAACGGCAGCACTGGCCTGTTCGCTAGGCCGCGATAATACTGGTAAAGGGATGTATTTGGGAGATGTATAAGCGGACAGTTTTGGGGGTGTATATAGGGGGACATATATATTTCTAGTAGATGTATAGGGATGTGACGTAAGGGGAGAGCAGGTGCAGGTTTGTAAATCACATAATTGGTTCCGAAGAATTCTCAAATTTTCCAATTACTATTTGTTTCCGTATGTTTTATTTATCATCAGTGGAAAATTTCCCAGAATGCTCTGCAACGTGTAATCCTGTGACGCCGGCTGGCCGCCATTTCAGGAATTCCCATAGACTGCCCCATTCTGTTTCTGCCCCCAGTTTGGCCATGTTCATGTGTCATACAGGGGAGGGGAGTCCCAGGAGGCAGCGGATGGAAAACGATTGCCATTAAGCCTCTCTGCCGCTCTGAGCAGAGTGACGGTCAATGACCTGCCGCGGAGGAAGGGGATATTGTCACATCATGAGATCAGACCATCCCACTGTATACCTTTCCCTAATGCCCACAGCTAGGCTCAGGCCTCCAGGGCTTCTCTCCCCTCTCAAATACCCTGGCGCCAGTGTCCGTCATCTACCACGTATCACAGGAGGATGATAGGTTTTATAGCCAAGTTGTGACTCGATATGGACTGTAGTGGATCCAGGCTGCATGTGTGACACATGTGTCCCAGTAACCTAGGCTGTATGTCAGGCATGTCCAAACTGTGGCCCTCCAGCTGTTATGAAACTACACATCCCAGCATGCCTTGCCATAGTTTTAGCATTACCTAATAGCTAAATTTTTGGCAAGGCATGCTGGGATGTGTAGTTTCACAACAGCTGGAGGGCCATAGTTTGGACATGCCTGCTGTGTTATACATAGGAGCAGGCACCTTGGATACCCTCCATGCACTGATTACCATGGAAACGCAGCAGCTGCTGTATACTGTATTTGAGCTATAGCATCAGGGCTATATGATGACCATGAGGAACGTATAGGGGTTTGCTGTGGGTAGATGGATCCCTGCTAGGTATCACCATTGGCAGATATAACAGTACCATGACATTATAACCAGCGACACACAAACAGGTATACAAGACTTATGTAAGGTGGCACGAAAGGTCCAACAACAAGAAGAGGAGGAGAGATGAGCTAGGTGCCAGGACATTCCAGCTGACCAGGCCATCTCTCCAGCATATTCAGCGTCTACCACAGACTACAGTTCCCACTGACTGATCTCCATCACTGGAAACAAGTGTAATGGGCACTAGGCTGGCACCAGAAGGATGATCCTCTGCCACCCTGGCCCGCTGCCTGTCAGTCCTCACTGTGAGTTATGTCTGTGATGTGTATATAATGAGCATTATAGGACTGTCACCATCCTTGGCAACTACAAACACAGATCTGAGCATTATATTATAATGATGCAATGTACATACTGTAGCCATATCACACACCTCACCCTGGTCACGTGCATGGTAATATAGATATACTTGCACCCCATCTACACCTAGCTGGCCCTGTGGTGATGCAGGGTGGGAATATACAGTAGGGATCGTAAGTCAGACCAGAAAAAGGTGATATTCAGCCAAAAGGTGGAAGGAGAGGTGGTCCTTCCAAGTGTAGGCCCTAGAGAGGGACTTCCTGCCAGTGCAGGCATGAGATTGGGACTTCCTGCCAGTGCAGGCCCTAGAGGGGGACTTCCTGCCAGTGCAGGCCCTAGAGGGGGACTTCCTGCCAGTGCAGGCCCTAGAGGGGGACTTCCTGCCAGTGCAGGCATGAGATGGAGACTTACTGCCAGTGCAAACATGAGATGGGGACTTCCTGCCAGTACAGGCCCTAGAGGGGGACTTCCTGCCAGTGCAAGCCCTAAATGGGGGACTTCCTGCTAGTACAGGCCCTAGAGGGGGACTTCCTGCCAGTGCAGGCATGAGATGGGGACTTCCTGCAAGTGCAGGCCGTAGAGGAGGACTTCCTGTTAGGGCAGGCATGAGATGGGGACTTCCTATAGGTGCAGGCTTGAGATGGGCACTTCCTGTTGGTGCAGTCATAAGATGGGGACTTCCTGTCAGGGCTGGCATGAGATGGGGACTTCCTGTCAGGGCAGGCATGAGTTGGGACCTCCTGTCACTGCAGGACTGAGAAGACTTCCTGTCAGTGCAGGACTGAGATGAGGACTTCCTGTCAGTGCAGGACTGAGATGAGGACATGCTATCAGTGCAAGCATAAGATGGGGACTTCCTGTCACTGCAGGACTGAGATGAGGCTACTGGAGGACTCACACATGTAAACACACAGAGACTGGTCTAGGTAATTCGCCAACCTTATTATTATTATTTTTTACAGTTACTTATACTGTATACTGCAGCATATTCCATTGCGCTTTACAATTGTAAAAAACAGTGATTAAACCATACCTCCCAACTTCTTGCCCATGTAAAACTGGACGCTCGCGCGGCCGAGCCGTGCACCCACCTTAAAAGGGGGCATGTCCTACGGGAAAGGGGGCGTAGCCTAGCACGATGATGCTTTCTAAGGCCACGCCCCCAATTTCTTTCCCTCGGCAGCGCTGAATAGATGCTGTGCACATGCACACAGCGTCTATTCTCTTCAGGCTGGGGGGACTCCCTTCTTACCCCCCCCCCCCCCTCCGCGGGACACGGGCGGCCCTTTTTCGGGACTCGGGGACCTTCACCTTGCAGGACTGGTCCAGGTAATTCACCAACCTTATAGTTTTGCTAAATTGCAAGGATAAGAGATTATGGCCACAGTAAGGGCCGTTATATCATCTGTATTGCTGCAGGTTGCTGTAATATTGCAGAGAATTTCTATGTACCGTGAGCTCAGAGCCACCCTGACGGGGTACTTGGGGGCGCACTTTGCATACCCTATATTGTTCGTGTGTACGGGGCTGGTGCAGTCAGGGGCAGGCCTTACAGGAGCGTCTCTGTGGTGCCCCTATTACAGCGGGGCCATGACCCCAGCACAGGAAAGCAGCGCACCTTGCATTCCCTATATTGTGCATGTGCATGGGGCTGGTGTAGTCAGGGGCCCGGGGCTTAGGGTTTACAGGAGCGTCTCTGTGGTTCCCCTATTACAGCGCGGCCATGACACCAGCACAGGAAAGCAGCGCACCTTGCGTACCCTATATTGTGCGTGTGTGTACGGGGCTGGTGCAGTCAGGCGCAGGCGCCCCTATTACAGCGCGGCGAGAATCCCTGCAGCATGTAGCCCATGGCTTCCGGCACCAGGACCTCACACTGGCACATAGGAGGACTCTTGTGGCTACCACTGGAATCTGTATGCAGAACAGGACATGTTACAGAGGTGCGAGGTTCCAGCCCGATCCCGGGATTATAGTATGACAACAACATGGTGCGACGGGTATTACATGGGACTCCCCCTGACCTGGGTGCTGCACCCTGACTGCTACTCGGGGTACCCAGCAGCACGCCTTGTACCCCGCTCCAGTCCGCCGTACCATGCTCCGCTGTACCACCACCACCTCTGATGCACACTCTGGGCTACCGTGGGATACTGGGGCTAGCATGGCAGCGGATTGCATCACGGCGGACGCCATAGTCTGTGGCTGCTCGGCAACCAGTCCCTGCACAGCACGTTCCCTGCATCCTGCTCACTAATAGCCATCATCTGTGTCCCCAGACTGGGAGCCTGTCTGCTGTGTGACTGTCAATGGGATAACACAATGAGAGCGGCACTGTACCTTCCATGCCGGGCTAATTCCTCTCCGTCTCTTCCCAGGGAAGCACGGCCGAGGCTGCTACTTCTGAGAAGGGTCCATAGAACAGCAGAAATGAGAGCTCCTTGTTGTTTGCTGGGCTGCAGCTCTCTCCCTCGCTCCAGCCAGAGACAGCCTGAAATCCTGGGGAGAAAAGGTGCTGCAGAAGCAGCCAATCATCCCCCAGCGCTGCAACGGCACCTGCCTCATATTGGCTGCTGCTGCCTCACAGCCCACCAATGGCTTCAGCCCAGGCCAGCTTCAGCTGTCAAACTGTTAACTTCAATGGAGCCACGTCCTTATCTATTTATACATAATAAAAATCATATTAGCTCCCTACCCTACCCCATTACTGCCTGCGCTGCCCAGAGACCCATGTGTAACACGCTGCTGGCACTGTTATAGCAAGCACCAAACCATGGGAATGAGGAGGGGGCAGCAGACAATACAGGACCCCGGCAGCAATGACGGATTACTGCAAAGAGTTAAAGCAGCTGGCTTCGCTGGGGGGGATCCTCCGTGGAGCCGGGATGCAGCGCTGCGGAAGCCGGGATACAGCGCTGCGGAATTCATAGCAGTGATAATGAGCATATGGCCACTCAGGGCGGCCATATGCAGGGGGGACACAAGGCTCATTAGTTATATGCGCGAGATAAAGTGATTGTCAGCGGCAGCCCGTAGGAGATAGTGGGGTGCACTGAGCAGACATCAGCCCTGTCTCACATGAGATAATTGTCACCTACAGTATGTACGGATTCTCCACTGTCCTTTCCTTACACACATTACCGTGGTGCTGACGTGTACATGCACATCCATGATCCCATCCCATGTACAGACACTTCCAATCCCCCTGCCCCATTATCCGGCTGACTATAGGGGAGCACAAAACAGGCCAAGTTCTCAGGTGGAACCTTCCCATGAATATCGTGATAGTTTCTGTTAAGGATCCTTTAGCCGTTCCCCATAATATAAGCTGGTTGGACATGTGCAAAGCTTTAGCCGGTACCCTGCCCCTCTGCCATCGCTGGTGCTGTGCTGCGGGGTCTGTCATGGGCACTACCTATATCTATACTTAGCCGGAACCCTGCCCCTCTGCCATCGCTGGTGCTGTGCTGCAGGGTCTGTCATGGGCACTACCAATATCTATACTTAGCCGGTACCCTGCCCCTCTGCCATCGCTGGTGCTGTGCTGCGGGGTCTGTCACGGGCACTACCTATATCTATACTTAGCTGGTACCCTGCCCCTCTGCCATCACTGGTGCTGTGCTGCGGGGTCTGTCATGGGCACTACCTATATCTATACTTAGCCGGTACCCTGCCCCTCTGCCATCGCTGGTGCTGTGCTGCGGGGTCTGTCATGGGCACTACCTATATCTATACTTAGCTGGTACACTGCCCCACTGTCATTGCTGGTGCTGTGCTGCGGGGTCTGTCACGGGCACTACCTATATCTATACTTAGCCGGTACCCTGCACCTCTGCCATCGCTGGTGCTGTGCTGCGGGGTCTGTCATGGGCACTACCTATATCTATACTTAGCCAGAACTCTGCCCCTCTGCCATCGCTGGTGCTGTGCTGCAGGGTCTGTCATGGGCACTACCAATATCTATACTTAGCCGGTACCCTGCCCCTCTGCCATCGCTGGTGCTGTGCTGCGGGGTCTGTCACGGGCACTACCTATATCTATACTTAGCTGGTACCCTGCCCCTCTGCCATCACTGGTGCTGTGCTGCGGGGTCTGTCATGGGCACTACCTATATCTATACTTAGCCGGTACCCTGCCCCTCTGCCATCGCTGGTGCTGTGCTGCGGGGTCTGTCATGGGCACTACCTATATCTATACTTAGCTGGTACACTGCCCCACTGTCATTGCTGGTGCTGTGCTGCGGGGTCTGTCACGGGCACTACCTATATCTATACTTAGCCGGTACCCTGCACCTCTGCCATCGCTGGTGCTGTGCTGCGGGGTCTGTCATGGGCACTACCTATATCTATACTTAGCCAGAACTCTGCCCCTCTGCCATCGCTGGTGCTGTGCTGCGGGGTCTGTCATGGGCACTACCTATATCTATACTTAGCCGGTACCCTGCCCCTCTGCCATTGCTGGTGCTGTGCTGCGGGGTCTGTCATGGGCACTACCTATATCTATACTTAGCCGGTACCCTGCCCCTCTGCCATCGCTGGTGCTGTGCGGTCTGTCATGTGCGCTACTTATATCTATACTTAGCCGGTACCCTGCCCCTCTGCAATTGCTGGTGCTGTGCTGTGGGGTCTGTCATGAGCACTACCTACATCTATACTTAGCTGTGACTCTGCCCCTCTGCCGTAACTGGTGCTGTGCTGCGGGGTCTGTCATGGGCACTACCTATATCTATGCTTAGCTGTGACTCTGCCCCTCTGCCATCGCTGGTGCTGTGCAACGGGGTCTGTCATGGGCACTACCTATATCTATACTTAGGTGTGACTCTCCCCCTCTGCCATCGCTGGTGCTGTGCTGCAGAGTCTGTCATGGGCACTACTTATATCTATACTTAGGCGTGACTCTTCCCCTCAGCCATCGCTGGTGCTGTGCTGCAGAGTCTGTCATGGGCACTACCTACATCTATGCTTGATCCCATGTTCCCATAAATGCAACCTACTGTCACGGTGTCTCCATGTTACTATAGCTCCTGTGTGTACCATCAGACGGCCCCGGCCTCCTGGTACATGTTCCTCTGGTAATGAAACCTTCAGGTGCTGCTATTTGTTTGGGATGTGTTAGATCCTGGGAGGTCCTAGGGACACAATCACAGCTTACAAGTAGCGGATCCCCCAGAGCCGAAGGATGGACAGTAAATAATGCATCATGTTGTCACATTCTGGAATTGTATGTGGGCTGAAGAACATGAGGACCCCCAACCCCCCCCCCCCCCTGCTGTATGTGGATGGACCCTGCAGAGAGACCATGGACCTTTCTTGTCTCATTTCCTCTCTGGATAATGGCCTGGTAATGGGGTGGTCTTTGCAGACAATAGTACGAGGTCCTCTGCTCCCCCCTCCCCATTGTCCAGATAGACACTTTCTCTTCCAGCCTTGGTGGGGTCATTGCTCATCCCTGGCTCCCGGCACGGAGTGTTCCCCAATGATTAGCAACTATTGATAATAGCAATGTTCTATAATCCATCAGTGATCCCACCGGCCCCTCATGCCCCCGGTAGCCCCTCTGTACCACGCATCAGTGAATATCTCATATACAGTAGGTGATTTGTGGCCCAGTATTGCGGCGAATTCATCTCGGCCACTGCCTGTAATCTCACAGACATAGTTTATACATAGACAATCTAACAAATCATAACGTGAGCTGTACTCTGCACAATACCCCGGATCAATGCACAAATCCCACCTCATATCTTCTCAGGCTCATAAATAACTTTTATAGAGAGAACGTTATAATCAAGGGGCGCATTTATCAACCTACAGCGATGCCAGCGTGGTGACATCGCCGGGCATCGCATTGCGGTATCGTGATATCGCAGGGATGTATTATTAGAAGGGCGCAGGGACAGGGCTCCGAAAGGAGCCCGTCCCTGCGAAGCCCTGACCAGGAAGCCGGGGGGTCTGCGCATGCGCGGTTATGCGCTGACCCCCGCCAGCCCCTATGAACGCACTGCCCCGCTCGGCAGTGCGATCCCGCAGCCATAGGCTACAATGGGATATCACCATATCAGAATGGCGATAGCCCAGGGATGCGAAGCCGGGCTGCCCGATGTTAATACATCGGGCAGCATCGCATCCCCATAGAAACCTATGGGGAATGCGGCCGGCGGTGGTGAAGGGGGGATCGCAGCAGGGATCGGAGATTCCTGCTGCAGTCCCCCTTTGATACATTTAGGGGATACTTAATATTTGCGGCTAAACCCCGAAAACTGGTGTTTTCTGGGATTTAGCTGCAAATATGGTTTGATAAATGGGCCCCTATGTCTCTTGCATCTACCCTCAGCACTGCACCTAGGTACTGTAGGTATCTAAGCAGTGAGTATGATGGAAGCAGGTAGTTGCAGGTAACTACCTAGGGGCAGGAACAGGAAGTAGGAGTAGGTACAGGAAGATAGGAACAGGTAAGTAGGTGCAGGGTAACTACCTAGGGGCATGTAGGTAGGTACAGGAAGAGGAGCAGTTAAGTAGGTGCAGGAAACTAGAGGCATGCAGGTAGGTAAAGGAAGATAGGAGCAGGTAAGTAGGTGCAGGTAACTGGGTATGTAGGTAGGTACAGGAAGAGAGGAGCAGGTAAGTAGGTGCATGTAACTAGGAGCATATAGGTAGCTACAGAGAGATCGCAGCAGGTAAGTAGGGGCATTTAGGTAGATACAGGAAGAGAGAAGCAGGTAAGTAGGTACAGGAAACTAGGGGCATGTAGGTAGGTACAGGAAGAGAGGAGCAGGTGACATGGGGCATGTAGGTAGGTACAGGAAGAGAGGAGCAGGTAAGTAGGTGAAGGAAAAAAGGGGCATGTAGCAGGTACAAGAAGAGAGGAGCAGGGAAGTAGGTGTAGGTAACTAGGGACATATAGCTAGGTACAGAAAGAGGAGCAGTTAAGTAGGTGCAGGTAACTAGGGGCATGTAGGTAGGTACAGGAAGAAAGGAGCAGGTAAGTAGGTGCAGGTAACTACTGAGGGCAATTAGCGGGTACAGGAAGAGAGGAGCAAGTAAGTAGGTGCAGGTAACTAGGGGCATGTAGGTACAGGAAGAGATGTGCAGGTAACTAGGGGCATGTCATTAGGTACAGGAAGATAAGAGTAGGTAACTAGGGGCATATATGTAGGTACAGAAAGAGGAGCAGTTAAGTAGGTGCAGGTCACTACTGTAAGGGCATGTAGGTGCAGGTAACTAGGGGCATTTAGCCAGTACAGGAAGAGAGGAGCAGGTAAGTAGGTGCAGGTAACTAGGGGCATGTAGAAGGTACAGGAAGAGAGGGCAGGTAAGTAGGTGCAGGTAACTAGGGGCATTTAGCCGGTACAGGACGAGAGGAACAGGTAAGTAGGTGCAGGTAACTACTGTAAGGGTAGGTAGGTACAGGAAGAGAGGGCAGGTAAGTCGGTGCAGGTAACTAGGGGCATGTAGAAGGTACAGGAAGAGAGGGCAGGTAAGTAGGTGCAGGTAACTAGGGGCATTTAGCCGGTACAGGACGAGAGGAACAGGTAAGTAGGTGCAGGTAACTACTGTAAGGGTAGGTAGGTACAGGAAGAGAGGGCAGGTAAGTCGGTGCAGGTAACTAGGGGCATGTAGAAGGTACAGGAAGAGAGGAACAGGTAAGTAGGTGCAGGTAACTACCTAGGGGCATGTAGCAGGTACAGGAAGAGAGTAGCAGGTAAGTAGGTGCAGGTAACTAGGGGCATGTAGGTACAGGATACATAATATAATACATATATTACTATTAATATGGTGCCACAAGGGTTCCGCAGCGCCCAATTACAGAGTACACATAATGAAAACAGGAAACCAGTGACTTACAGTTGAAGACAATACAGGACAAGGGTAAATGATTATAGGAACATATATGAATGACTGTATATACTAATGGGACTTCCCTGGATAATAGGATGACATTACGGCAGATACTCCCGGCCAGGCCTAGACCACAACCTCTGTCTCCTGCTCCTAACACCCACTGAGGGACCTGCTCACACATTCCCTTACAAGGCCCAGCCAGGAAATTAGAGGGTATGGGGGGAGGGGCCCGATGCCCCTGACATCATGATGACATTGTCTATAGAGTCACCAGGAATAGCTGCTGCGGGGTCCTGGGTTAGGGGGGGGGGGGTGTTTGCTATTCTCATGCTGCCGCTGGATCTTCTGTGGAGAGAATTCTGTCTGCAGATTCTACATAAATCCCACCTCTCTCACCTACAGCTGATCCCATGTGCTGTGTGAGTGATACTTGACACACGATCTCCATCACAGCAGTGCCTCAGTCACTATGATCCTGTTTGTGCTGTGCAAGTGATACCTGACACACGATCTCCATCACAGCAGTGCCTCAGTCACTATGATCCTGTGTGTGCTGTGTGAGTGATACCTGACACACGATCTCCATCACAGCAGTGCCTCAGTCACTATGATCCTGTGTGTGCTGTGTGAGTGATACCTGACACACGATCTCCATCACAGCAGTGCCTCAGTCACTATGATCCTGTGTGTGCTGTGTGAGTGATACCTGACACACGATCTCCATCACAGCAGTGCCCTGGTCACTATGATCATGTGTGCTGTGCGAGTCTGATACCTGACACACGATCTCTATCACAGCAGTGCCTCAGTCACTATGATCCTGTGTGCTGTGTGACTGATACCTGACACACAATCTCCATCACAGCAGTGCCCTGGTCACAATGATCATGTGTGCTGTGCGAGTCTGATACCTGACACACGATCTCTATCACAGCAGTGCCCTGGTCAGTATGATAATGTGTGTGCTGTGCGAGTCTGATACCTGACACACGATCTCTATCACAGCAGTGTCCTGGTCACTATGATCTTGTGTGTGCTGTGTGAGTGATACCTGACACACGATCTCCATCACAGCAGTGCCCTGGTCACTATGATCCGATTGCTGTGTGTGCTGTGCGAGTCTGATACCTGGCACACGATCTCCATCACAGCAGTGCCCTGGTCACTATGATCCTGTGTGTGCTGTATGAGTTATACCTGACACACGATCTCCATCACAGCAGTGCCTCAGTCACTATGATCCTGTGTGTGCTGTGCGAGTCTGATACCTGACACACAATCTCCATCACAGCAGTGCCTCAGTCACTATGATCCTGTGTGCTGTGTGACTGATACCTGACACACAATCTCCATCACAGCAGTGCCCTGGTCACAATGATCATGTGTGCTGTGCGAGTCTGATACCTGACACACGATCTCTATCACAGCAGTGCCCTGGTCAGTATGATCCTGTGTGTGCTGTGCGAGTCTGATACCTGACACACGATCTCTATCACAGCAGTGCCCTGGTCACTATGATCCTGTGTTTGCTGTGCGAGTCTGATACCCGACACACGATCTCCATCACAGCAGTGCCCTGGTCAGTATGATCCTGTGTGTGCTGTGTGAGTGATACCTGACACACGATCTCCATCACAGCAGTGCCTCAGTCACTATGATCCTGTGTGTGCTGTGTGAGTGATACCTGACACACGATCTCCATCACAGCAGTGCCCTGGTCACTATGATCATGTGTGCTGTGCGAGTCTGATACCTGACACACGATCTCTATCACAGCAGTGCCCTGGTCAGTATGATAATGTGTGTGCTGTGCGAGTCTGATACCTGACACACGATCTCTATCACAGCAGTGTCCTGGTCACTATGATCTTGTGTGTGCTGTGTGAGTGATACCTGACACACGATCTCCATCACAGCAGTGCCCTGGTCACTATGATCCGATTGCTGTGTGTGCTGTGCGAGTCTGATACCTGGCACACGATCTCCATCACAGCAGTGCCCTGGTCACTATGATCCTGTGTGTGCTGTATGAGTTATACCTGACACACGATCTCCATCACAGCAGTGCCTCAGTCACTATGATCCTGTGTGTGCTGTGCGAGTCTGATACCTGACACACAATCTCCATCACAGCAGTGCCTCAGTCACTATGATCCTGTGTGCTGTGTGACTGATACCTGACACACAATCTCCATCACAGCAGTGCCCTGGTCACAATGATCATGTGTGCTGTGCGAGTCTGATACCTGACACACGATCTCTATCACAGCAGTGCACTGGTCAGTATGATCCTGTGTGTGCTGTGCGAGTCTGATACCTGACACACGATCTCTATCACAGCAGTGTCCTGGTCACTATGATCTTGTGTGTGCTGTGTGAGTGATACCTGACACACGATCTCCATCACAGCAGTGCCCTGGTCACTATGATCCGATTGCTGTGTGTGCTGTGCGAGTCTGATACCTGGCACACGATCTCCATCACAGCAGTGCCCTGGTCACTATGATCCTGTGTGTGCTGTATGAGTTATACCTGACACACGATCTCCATCACAGCAGTGCCTCAGTCACTATGATCCTGTGTGTGCTGTGTGACTGATACCTGACACTCTGGGGGAAATTTACTAAAGGAAATTAGTAAAAAAATAGGTGTATTTGTATCCAGAAATACACTTGTTTTTGACATTTACTACCCTGAAAATACGGTAATTCGTATTCGTATTAATAGCACATCAATACGAATACGAATTGCCGTATTTTCGGGATAGTAAATGTCAAAAACAAGTGTATTTCTGGATCCAAATACACCTATTTTTTTACAAATTTCCTTTAGTAAATTTCCCCCACAATCTCCATCACAGCAGTGCCTCAGTCACTATGATCCTGTGTGCTGTGTGACTGATACCTGACACACAATCTCCATCACAGCAGTGCCCTGGTCACAATGATCATGTGTGCTGTGCGAGTCTGATACCCGACACACGATCTCCATCACAGCAGGGCCCTGGTCACTATGATCCTGTGTGTGCTGTGTGAGTGATACCTGACACACGATCTCCATCACAGCAGTGCCCTTGTCACTATGATCCTGTGTGTGCTGTATGAGTTATACCTGACACACGATCTCCATCACAGCAGTGCCTCAGTCACTATGATCCTGTGTGCTGTGTGACTGATACCTGACACACGATCTCCATCACAGCAGTACCCTGGTCACTATGATCCTGTGTGTGCTGTGCGAGTCTGATATTAGACACACGATCTCCATCACAGCAGTGCCCTGGTCACTATGATCCTGTGTGCTGTGTGAGTGATACCTAACACACGATCCCCATCACAGCAGTGCCCGGGTCACTATGATCCGATTCCTGTGTGTGCTGTGCGAGTCTGATACCCGACACACGATCTCCATCACAGCAGCGCCCTGGTCACTATGATCCTGTGTGTGCTGTGTGAGTGATACCTGACACACAATCTCCATCACAGCAGTGCCTCAGTCACTATGATCCTGTGCATGCTGTGTGAGTGATACCTGACACACGATCTCCATCACAGCAGTGCCCTGGTCACTGTGATCCTGTGTGTGCTGTATGAGTTATACCTGACACACGATCTCCATCACAGCAGTGCCTCAGTCACTATGATCCTGTGTGTGCTGTGCGAGTCTGATACCTGACACACGATCTCAATCACAGCAGTGCCTCAGTCACTATGATCCTGTGTGTGCTGTGTGAGTGATACCTGACACACGATCTCCATCACTGGTCACTATGATCCTGTGTGTGCTGTGCGAGTCTGATATTAGACACACGATCTCCATCACAGCAGTGCCTCGGTCACTATGATCCTGTGTGTGCTGTGTGAGTGATACCTGACACACGATCTCCATCACAGCAGTGCCTCAGTCACTATGATCCTGTGTGTGCTGTGTGAGTCTGATATTAGACACACGGGGTGAAATGTAATAGGATGAGAGATTCAGAAAGTGAGAGATTTGGTAAGAAATCTCCAGTTTTTTTAAAGTGGCAATCATTTACACTGCAAAACCAGTGTGACTATGCAGTGTAAATGATTGCCACTTTAAAAAAACTGGAGATTTCTTACCAAATCTCTCACTTTCTGAATCTCTCATCCTATTACATTTCACCCACGATCTCCATCACAGCAGTGCCTCGGTCACTATAATCCTGTGTGTGCTGTGCGAGTCTGATATTAGACACACAATCTCCATCACAGCAGTGCCTCGGTCACTATGATCCTGTGTGTGCTGTGCGAGTCTGATATTAGACACACGATCTCCATCACAGCAGTGCCCTGGTCACTGTGATCCTGTGTGTGCTGTGTGAGTGATACCTGACACACGATCTCCATCACAGCAGTGCCCTGGTCACTATGATCCGATTCCTGTGTGTGCTGTGCGAGTCTGATACCCGACACACGATCTCCATCACAGCAGCGCCCTGGTCACTATGATCCGATTCCTGTGTGTGCTGTGTGAGTCTGATACCCGACACACGATCTCCATCACAGCAGTGCCCTGGTCACTATGATCCTGTGTGCTGTGTGAGTGATACCTGACACACGATCTCCATCACAGCAGTGCCCTGGTCACTATGATCCTGTGTGTGCTGTGTGAGTCTGATACCCGACACACGATCTCCATCACAGCAGTGCCCTGGTCACTATGATCCTGTGTGTGCTGTGCGAGTCTGATATCAGGTAATATAAACCAGGTAACAGGTAATATATGTGCTAACAGGTAATATACACACTACCCACACTATTGGCTAATATACCATACCTCCCAACTTACAAAGAGCCGGAGGAGGGACAGTTGGATGCGCGCCGGAGGTGTCCTATACTCGTGGCTCTCCCGCAAGACCACGCCCCCGTTTTGACGCTATGGGGGCATGACCCAGAGGCTCTGTGAGCCTCTAGCCATGCCCCCAGCCCCCTGGCTGCAGGAATAAACGCTGTGCGCATGCGCACAGCGTTTATTCCCCGCTGCTCAGCAGCCGACAGGGGGGACTCCCAACAGCCCCCCCCTCGCCGCAGGACACTGATGGCCGCGGGAATGTCCCCGGAAACCGGGACATTCCCACTGTAATCGGGACTGTTGGGAGGTATACACACACTAATAAGTAACATACACACAGTAACAGGTAATATACACACTAATATGTAATATACTTACACTAACAGGCAGAGGTGTACCTAGATAATCGTGGGCCCCATAGCAAAAGTTTGTAAGGGCCCCCTATTTAGCAACTGATGGTGATAAATGTGTGTAAAGCTGTGTACACATGGCAGCAATAGGGGCTGATATCGCTGGGAATATGGTTGTTGGCGACCATATTGCCAGTGATGGGAGTGTGCCCCGGCGATAAATCGCCGGGTGCACGCTCCTGTTTTCAGCCCCGTTCTAATCGCTGGTCGCAGGAGCTTGCCCCTGCGACCAGCTGATTACCTCTGCGGCACCGCAGGTTTCTTTTCATCAGCGACCATTTCTGGTCGCTGATGAAAAGGGGGCATTGAGCGATATATCGCTCGTGATATATCGCCCGGCAATATATCGCCCCAAGTGTACGCACCTTAAAACATATACAGCAAAGATGGGCCCCCTTCAGCTCTGGGCCCCATAGCAGCTGCACCCCTTGCACCTATGGTAGTTACGCCCTTGCTAACAGGTAATATCAGTACTAACAGCCAGTCAGCGGCAGCTAGACAGTCATTATGTGTCATATAATACACCTGCGCTCACATCAGCCGCTTTTCCGCTGTGCGACGGTTCCTTGTGGTGCCGCTGCTTGCATCATGGGCACTGACCCCACCCCTGGGCACCACAGCAGGGCTGAGAGCTGATTGGGATAGCAGTGTGGAGCAGGGCATAACTCATGACAGTCCCTGCAGTCAGACTGATGTCCTATCTGTGCGCTTCTCTCCTGTACCAGCAGCTGTGACTGGTGCAGCCTCACTGTCTGTAGCCACTTGGCCAGGTTCTGGAATGTTGGGCCCTTGTTTGGATAATTAGTGACTCGTAGAGAGCTTAGTGCACATTCCCCCTCACCCCCTCCAGCAATGCATCACTAACATCCATTAATAAATTATTAATTACCCCCTATTGGTGAGATGTCCTACTAACCTGACAGTTAATAAATCCCCATCCAAACCACATTATTAATTATTTATTCCCCACATTTGTCTGTGTATTGTATTAGTATTGGCGCAGGGCACAAGAGATACAGCCGCAGCCATAATCACTCACAGTAGCAGAGTAGCATTTATTACGGTGATTGGTCCCTGGGGAGGAGAAACCAGATCAGTGCTGGAGCTGGCCTCCTATGTGTCAGATGTGCCGATAAGGACCTGCCAGGTTCCGGGCCCATCCCCCGGCTACCACATATGCACTAACATCCACTGGCTACCGCATATGCACTAATATCCGCCGGCTACCGCATATGCACTAACATCTGCCCGGCTACCGGATATGCGCTAACATCCGCCCGGCTACTGAATACGCACTAGCCTCCGCCGGCTACCGTATATGCACTAACATCTGCCGGCTACCGCATATGCACTAACATCCGCCGGCTACTGCATATGCACTAACATCTGCCGGCTACCGCATATGCACTAACATCCGCCGGCTACCGCATATGCACTAACATCTGCCCCGGCTACCAGATATGCACTAACATCCGCCCGGCTACCGGATATGCACTAACCTCCGCTGGCTACCGGATATATGCACTAACATCTGCCGGCTAACGGATATGCACTAACATCCGCCCGGCTACCGGATATGCACTAACCTCCGCTGGCTACCGCATATGCACTAACATCCGCCGGCTAACGGATATGCACTAACATCTGCCCGGCTACCGGATATGCACTAACCTCCGCTGGCTACCGTATATGCACTAACATCCGCCGGCTACCGCATATGCACTAACATCTGCCGGCTACCGCATATGCACTAACATCCGCCGGCTACTGCATATGCACTAACATGCGATTATCAACACCAAGGACAGCTCTTGCGATAAGAACTGTACTTTTTGATGCGGCTCCTTCGCTGGACTTCTGGTCTAAGGCCCAGGATTCTTCTGTGCATGTGCTGAGTTCTGGCACCGGCCACGGGGCATGCTGGGAGGGATTTGTGAGGGATAAAACACGGCGTGCAGGTTTTATTGCATTTGAAAATGTGGTTAAAAACCCTGAAATATGGGTTTATACCGCATTTTCACTTTTGTGCATCCCACCACATATCATCTTACCTACAACACTTCATATTATGTTCTGTATCTAGAATACAACATATAATAACATCTCCATATTATAGCACCTAGAACAGCCCATATTGTGTGAGAGTATATTCAGGCTAGGGGTGGGGCTAAATATGCAAATAGCTTAATTTTGCCCTGCCCCCCCCCCCAATTGCTTATATATATATATATATACTGTATATATTTATCAAGGGACCCAGACCATGCACTCTCCGCCTCTATGGGGGCTGACCACACCCCTAAGCTTGGGCCTCTACCACTGCATTCCCATGCTGGGTCGCGGCGCAAGGGCATGGTGCCGCTGGCCCGAGATGCAGCAGTATTTACAGTAACGTGATGGGAACACCAGTTGGGGATAACGTGCAGTTAATGAGGCGTCTCTTTAATTACAAGCTAATTAATCATTAACTTTTCTTCACTCCTGAAACTGAACAGTGCTCACAGAGAAAAGGTGCAGAGGACGCTGTGAAGGGCGATGGCGGCTGAGATAAAGGGTCACATAGTCACATGATGCAGGATGTACAAGGTCAGAGGGTGGGGGGTAGGGGGGCACTCGCGCATGTGTCACTTGTATGACATAATGCAGCCAGAATTACACAGTAAGCACAATAACAGCCAGTCCGGTAGGACACAGATATTTTGGGACATCTGTGGTATCTCCTGCATCTCGCTCACTTCCAGCGCTCACCATACTTTACCCAATTATAGTCCACGTGGATCATAACACATGAAAAAGTCCAAAGAACGGAAAAAAAAAAAAAAAAAACAGAGAAAAACTCATGTCGACCATTTCATGTGTTAAACATTTCCACGTCGACCTTGTGCATGTTGGCCTTTTGGTGTCGACCGAGACACTGTCAACCTATCACCTGTATAGCCTTTCAGGGATGGCAGTAATCTGCGAAGGGGCGGGGACTAATGACTTGATGCGCATAGCCCCACTCCCAGGATCAGCTGCACATAGGAACCTCACATCCTCTACAGCAGGGGTGGCCAAACCTGTCCTCAAGGTCTACCAACGGTGCATGTTTTCCAGGCAACCTGTGGATCTATAGTAGGAATGAATGCATCAGGTTTTAAAATGTGACAGTTATGCCCCTTTCCCACTGCAGCTCTTAAACGGTAATTTGCCGTTTTTTTAGCCTTTTTAAACGGGTAGAGCTGCAGTGGGAAAGCTCCAGGTTGCTTTACCCGGTTAAAAATACCGGTTTTTTTTAAACGGGTAAAAAGCAGAGTTTTACCTGTTTAAAAGCCATTTTTTTGGCAGTGGGAAAGGGGTACCGTTAAAAAAAAAATGGCATGGGGTCCCCCCCACTGCCGTAACCAGCACCAGGCTGAAAGAGCCGGGCTGGTATTAAAAAATCAGGAAACCTGACAAATAGGGCTTCGCTGATTTTTTAAAACCAGCCCCAGGCTCCAGGTCCGGGGCTGGTTCCCAAAATACGGGGGACAAAATGAGTAGGGGTCCCCCGTATTTTAAGAACCAGCCCCAGGCCAACCCAGCCAGCAGGGTAATGCCACAGCCGGGGGACACTTATGATATAAGTTCCCGCGGCCAAAGCATTCATCCCTACTGACCAGTCAGCCTGGCCAGGGACCCTGGGGGAGTGGGGACCCCCCCAATGAAGGGGTCCCCCCCCTCCAGGACTTACCTGACCAGGCTGAAGCCTGGTGCTGTCCCCGATGCCCCTGGGCGGTGGGCATCGGGATGATGGAATGGTGTAAAAAAAATAGAATAAAAACTATTGTCTTTTACTGTGGAACTATGAGTCCCAGCAAGCCTCCCCCGCATGCTGGGACTTGGAGAACCACAAGTACCAGCCTGCGGGGCATTAAAGTGCCCGCTGGCACTTGTAGTTCCACAGTAAAAGAAATAGTTAAATAAACACACACTGACACACGTGAAAAATAAAAGTTTAATACATCCACAGCCCACACATACTGATACTTACCTATCTTGAGCCCGTAGGTAGCCTTCAGTCGGTGTCGGCATCCGGTGTCGGCATCCTCCTCCGGTGTCGGTGTCCGGTTCCGACGCAATCCATAGGTGTAGCTGTGTAAGGAAACTATACTTACAAGTGTCCTCCGGCGAAGATCACGTCCTTTTCTTTCCATGTAGCATCCCCGGGACTTGGCAAAATAACAAACCAGCTCCTGATTGGCCGCTAGGCCGCAAGGCGGCCAATAACGGCATTCGGGGGCAGAGCCGCACGATGTAAACAAACACACATGTGGCTCCGTGGGTTTCGCGTTAAGCCGGTTTGTTATTTTGCCAAGTCCCGGGGATGCTACATGGAAAGAAGAGGACGTGATCTTCGCCGGAGGACACTTGTAAGTATAGTTTCCTTCCACAGCTACACCTATGGATTGCGTCGGAACCGGACACCGACACCGGAGGAGGATGCCGTCACCGGATGCCGACACCGACTGAAGGCTACCTACGGGCTCAAGATAGGTAAGTATCAGTATGTGTGGGCTGTGGATGTATTAAACTTTTATTTTTCACGTGTGTCAGTGTGTTTATTTAACTATTTCTTTTACTGTGGAACTACAAGTGCCAGCGGGCCCTTTAATGCCCCGCAGGCTGGGACTTGTGGTTCTCCAAGTCCCAGCCTGCGGGGGAGGCTTGCTGGGACTCATAGTTCCACAGTAAAAGACAATAGTTTTTATTCTATTTTTTTTACACCATTCCATCAGCCCGATGCCCACCGCCCAGGGGCATCGGGGACAGCACCAGGCTTCAGCCTGGTCAGGTAAGTCCTGGAGGGGGGGGACCCCTTCATTAGGGGGGGGGGGGGTCCCCACTCCCCCAGGGCCCCTGGCCAGGCTGACTGGTCAGTAGGGATGAATGCTTTGGCCGCGGGAACTTATATCATAAGTGTCCCCCGGCTGTGGCATTACCCTGCTGGCTGGGTTGGCCTGGGGCTGGTTCTTAAAATACGGGGGACTACTAGTCATTTTGCTCCCCGTATTTTGGGAACCAGCCCCGGACCTGGAGCCTGGGGCTGGTTTTAAAAAATCAGGGAACCCCTATTTGTCGGGTTTCCTGATTTTTTAATACCAGCCCCGGCTCTTTCAGCCTGGTGCTGGATACGGCAGTGGGGGGGGACCCCACGCTGTTTGTTTTTTTACCCCCCCCCCCTCCATCTTTACTATAATTTTAAACGGGTCTTTAAATGGGTAAGTGGGAATGGGACAAAAACGGCTTTTAAACGGTAATTTACCGTTTAAAAGCTGCAGTGGGAAAGGGGCTTTATGGCTCTTACACGTTTAAAGACCCGTTTAAAAAAAACGGGTCTTTACCCGTGTAGGCAATGGGAAAGCAGCATAAGTAATGACTGCAGCTCTGCACCAGCTAGTTAACCTGGAAAACGTGGACCGTTGGTAGATCTCGAGGACCGGTTTGGCCACCGCTGCTCTATATCCTCATAGCTGTACCCCCACATGACTGGGTGACATGAGGGGTGTGAGTTCATCACATGGGCTGCGGCAACTGCTATCTCCCACGTGCTGGAGGCCACCCCTTCCCATAATGCTCATTGCAGCCATGCATTGCTCTGGTAAACCATTGCCTGCGCAGCCTAGCTACGAAGGCAGGTGCAGAGCCGCCATGAGAGTGGTCAGGTGCCCCGATAATGACGCCAATCACAGCAGCGGTGCGGCCACAGAGATGCCTCTGTAACATGCGTGCCTTCTGCTTGATGCTGCACTGGGGGCATGAGGCGGGTATAGAGCACAATATGCCCCCTGCAGAATGGCAGACGTGGCACATGCTTTGTATTATATGTGACCAGTACAATGAGCCCCTCAGTCACAGCTGAACGTATGGACGCTCTGTTCTGGGAGAGTCTGGGACACCAGGAATAATGGCCGCTTTCCCAGAAGCTCATGTTGTTTATTCTCCTAGGAAAGTGGCGGATTCCTCCCCCTCCTCCGGCAGGAACACAGACAGGGGAAAGTGCCAGTGTGAGTGTGGCAGAGACAGAGATAGAAAGTCTAATTACAGCCGCGTCCGCCCCTCTCTGCCGCCTCTCAGTCTCTCCCAGTGTTTGGGCTGCTACAGGGGTTAATGTGCCGCCATGTTTGTAGTACATGGAATATAATTATCTCCCAGTTACTGCTCCTAGGTATGCAGGCAGGTCTGTCCTTCTCCTGGGGCATTGTTTGCAGATGGACATGTTTACATAAATAACAGGGAATGCTTCGGCCCCCTTCCTGCATATCACCCCCTGCCTGCCACCACCTCCTGCCTGCTACTGCCTCCTTCCTGCATATCACCCCCTGCCTGCCACCACCTCCTGCCTGCTACTGCCTCCTTCCTGCATATCACCCCCTGCCTGCCACCACCTCCTGCCTGCTACTGCCATCTTCCTGCATATCACCCCCTGCCTGCCACCACCTCCTGCCTGCTACTGCCATCTTCCTGCATATCACCCCCTGCCTGCCACCACCTCCTGCCTGCTACTGCCATCTTCCTGCATATCACCCCCTGCCTGCCACCACCTCCTGCCTGCTACTGCCTCCTTCCTGCATATCACCCCCTGCCTGCCACCACCTCCTGCCGGCTACTGCCCCCTTCCTGCATATCACCCCCTGCCTGCCACCACCTCCTGCCTGCTACTGCCATCTTCCTGCATATCACCCCCTGCCTGCCACCACCTCCTGCCTGCTACTGCCATCTTCCTGCATATCACCCCCTGCCTGCCACCACCTCCTGCCTGCTACTGCCATCTTCCTGCATATCACCCCCTGCCTGCCACCACCTCCTGCCTGCTACTGCCTCCTTCCTGCATATCACCCCCTGCCTGCCACCACCTCCTGCCGGCTACTGCCCCCTTCCTGCATATCACCCCCTGCCTGCTAATTCCCCTTTCCTGCATATCACCCCCTGCCTGCCACCACCTCCTGCCTGCTCCTTTCCCTTTCCTGCATATCACCCCCTGCTTGCTAATGCCCCTTTCCTGCATATCACCCCCTGCCTACCACCACCTCCTGCCTGCTACTGCCCCCTTCCTGCATATCACCCCCTGCCTGCTAATGCCCCTTTCCTGCATATCACCCCCTGCCTACCACCACCTCCTGCCTTCTACTGCCTCCTTCCTGCATATCACCCCCTGCCTGCCACCACCTCCTGCCTGCTACTGCCTCCTTCCTGCATATCACCTCCTGTCTGCTACTGCCTCCTTCCTGCATATCACCTCCTGCCTGACACCACCTTCTGCCGGCTACTGCCTTCTTCCTGCATATCACCCCCTGCCTGCCACCACCTTCTGCCGGCTACTGCCATCTTCCTGCATATCACCCCCTGCCTGCTACTGCCTTCTTCCTGCATGTCACCCCCTGCCTGCATACCACCTCCTGCCTGCCACCACCTCCTGCCTGCTACTGCCCCTTTCCTGCATATCACCCCCTGCCTACCACCACCTCCTGCCTTCTACTGCCTCCTTCCTGCATATCACCCCCTGCCTGCCACCACCTCCTGCCTGCTACTGCCTCCTTCCTGCATATCACCCCCTGCCTGCCACCACCTCCTGCCTGCTACTGCCATCTTCCTGCATATCACCCCCTGCCTGCCACCACCTCCTGCCTGCTACTGCCTCCTTCCTGCATATCACCCCCTGCCTGCCACCACCTCCTGCCGGCTACTGCCCCCTTCCTGCATATCACCCCCTGCCTGCCACCACCTCCTGCCTGCTACTGCCATCTTCCTGCATATCACCCCCTGCCTGCCACCACCTCCTGCCTGCTACTGCCATCTTCCTGCATATCACCCCCTGCCTGCCACCACCTCCTGCCTGCTACTGCCATCTTCCTGCATATCACCCCCTGCCTGCCACCACCTCCTGCCTGCTACTGCCTCCTTCCTGCATATCACCCCCTGCCTGCCACCACCTCCTGCCGGCTACTGCCCCCTTCCTGCATATCACCCCCTGCCTGCTAATTCCCCTTTCCTGCATATCACCCCCTGCCTGCCACCACCTCCTGCCTGCTCCTTTCCCTTTCCTGCATATCACCCCCTGCTTGCTAATGCCCCTTTCCTGCATATCACCCCCTGCCTACCACCACCTCCTGCCTGCTACTGCCCCCTTCCTGCATATCACCCCCTGCCTGCTAATGCCCCTTTCCTGCATATCACCCCCTGCCTACCACCACCTCCTGCCTTCTACTGCCTCCTTCCTGCATATCACCCCCTGCCTGCCACCACCTCCTGCCTGCTACTGCCTCCTTCCTGCATATCACCTCCTGTCTGCTACCGCCTCCTTCCTGCATATCACCTCCTGCCTGACACCACCTTCTGCCGGCTACTGCCTTCTTCCTGCATATCACCCCCTGCCTGCCACCACCTTCTGCCGGCTACTGCCATCTTCCTGCATATCACCCCCTGCCTGCTACTGCCTTCTTCCTGCATGTCACCCCCTGCCTGCATACCACCTCCTGCCTGCCACCACCTCCTGCCTGCTACTGCCCCTTTCCTGCATATCACCCCCTGCCTACCACCACCTCCTGCCTTCTACTGCCTCCTTCCTGCATATCACCCCCTGCCTGCCACCACCTCCTGCCTGCTACTGCCTCCTTCCTGCATATCACCTCCTGTCTGCTACTGCCTCCTTCCTGCATATCACCTCCTGCCTGACACCACCTTCTGCCGGCTACTGCCTTCTTCCTGCATATCACCCCCTGCCTGCCACCACCTTCTGCCGGCTACTGCCATCTTCCTGCATATCACCCCCTGCCTGCTACTGCCTTCTTCCTGCATGTCACCCCCTGCCTGCACACCACCTTCTGCCTGCCACCCCTTCCTGTCTGTTACTGCCTCCTTCCTTCATATCACCCCCTGCCTGCCACCACCTCCTGCCGGCTACTGCCTCCTTCCTGCATATCACCTACTGCCTGCCACCACCTCCTGCCTGCTACTGCCCCTTTCCTGCATATCACCTCTTACCTGCTACTGCCCCCTTCCTGCATATCACCCCCTGCCTGCTACTGCCCCCTTCCTGCATATCTCCCCCTGCCTGCTACTGCCCCTTTCCTGCATATCACCCCCTGCCTGCCACCACCTCCTGCCTGCTACCGCATCCTTCCTGCATACCACCTCCTGCTTGCCACCACCTCTTGCCTGCTACTGCCCACTTTCCTGCATATCACCTCCTGCCTGCCTACCACCTCCTTACTCCTGCCCCCTGCCTGCCACCACCTCCTGACTGCCACCTCCTTACTACTGCCTCCTGCCTGCCACCACCTCCTGCCTGTTACCCATCCGCTCCTGCCTACCACCTCCATCCTGCTACTGCCGCCTGCCTGCCTACCACCTTTTGCCTGCCTACCACCCCCTGCCTGCCTACCATCTCCTGCCTGTCACCTCCTTGCTACTGTCCCCTTCCTGCATATGGTCCCCTGCCTGTCACCACCTCTTGCCTGCTACTGCCCCCTTCCTGTATATCACCTCCTGCCTGCCACCACCTCCTGCCTTGCTACTGCCCCCTGCCTGCCTACCACCTCCTGTCTGTCACCCACCCCTGCCTGCCACCTCCTTCCTGCTACTGCATATGACTTCCTGCCTGCCTACCACCCCTTGTCTGCCACCACCTCTTGCCCGTCACCTCCTTACTACTGCCCCCTTCCTGCATATCACCCCCTGCCTGCATAACACCCCCTCCTGCCTACCATCTCCTGAATGCTACTGCCCCCTGCCTGTCACCCACCACCTCCTGCCTGCCACCTCCTTGATACTGACCCCTGCCTGCCTACCACCTTCTGCCTTGCTACTGCCCCCTGCCTGCCTGTCACCCACCTCCTGCCTGTCACCCACCCCTGCCTACCTACCACTTCCTGCCTGCCTACCATCTCCTGCCTGTCACCTACTTGCTACTGCCCCCTGCCTGCTACCCACCCGGGTGACACCCACAAATGCTGGCTTCCTGTCAATCACATCGCTGAATTTTGTCGCTGTTTGGTGTCGCACATGTGTACTGTGATCTGTATGCTTGCGAATTTGCACAACGGTGATCAGCTTTTAATTACCCTCTATGTACTAAGCCTAGGAGAGAGATTACTGGCTTCTAGCGGTCATGTTTTCATTGCCCTTGAAGAATGTGTATGATGACTGCCTATGTATGTGTACGTGTGTATGTGTACATGTTTATGTACTGTATGTGTGCTTGTGTATATATGTGTGTGTGTGTGTGTATGCATGTGTATAATGACTGCCTGTGTATGTATGTGCCTGTGAGTGTGTGTGTATGTATATTTGTGTATGTATGCCTGTGTATGATGATTGCCTGTGTATGTGTACATGTGTATGTGTGCCTGTGTGTGTATGTGTACATGTGTGTGTGTGTGTGTGTACTGTATGTGTGCCTGTGTGTATGTGTATGTATGTGTGCATGTGTGACTGTGTATATGTATGCGTGTGTGTGTGTTTGCCTGTGTATGTATGTATGTATGTATGCATGAGTATGATGACTGCCTGTGTATATGTGCATGTATATTTGTGTATGTGTATGAATGTGTGCCTGTGTATGTGTGCGTGTGTATGTATGCACGTGTATGATGACTGCATGTGTATGTGTGCGTCTCATACTTACCTGCTTCTCGTGTCTCCTCCAGTAGTGTAGTTGGCCCGCGGAGACCTTTCTGGGCATTTGGGGGGGGGGGGGGGTTTGCTCTCACATAATTAGCACCACCCCCACCAATGAGATGCCGCGATCCGTGGTGCCACATGTGGAGGTATAAGGTGGATAGTTTGGCTTCTGATACAATGAACCCCCTTTCTCTGCGTCATGGGCCAGTAACAAGACGTTTCATGGGTGATGAATGTGACATGGAGAGCTGAGGGAAACTAGTGGCGGGAACCGATTCCTACCATACACCCGGGTAGGGTGTCATACATGGAATGCTGGAGAAAAGCAATAACCAATTCCTCACTGATACCAGAGAATCTCTCTTCCCCTCACACATTTCTGTGTCATTTCTCTCCGCTCCAACGCTGCAGCCGATGTCTCATAATTACCAACCATTTCATCCGCTTTCTCTAATTGTTTCCCAGAAATGAGAACTTCAAATGCCAAAAGCCCTGATGTTCCCCAGGAAATTGGGTGCAGGGGAGCGTTACTGGCTGCACTTATACCAGAGAATATCACTTCCTGACACACTGCAGCTGGGGAGCCAGGTACGTCCGCCCGGCCATCAGTACCAGGGTGTGATATGTGGGGGGAAAGGGGGAAACAGGTAGGTCCGCCCGGCCATCAGTACCAGGGTGTGATATGTGGGTGGAATGGAGGAGCCAGGTAGGTCCGCCCGGCCATCAGTACCAGGGTGTGATATGTGGTGGGAAAGGGGGAAAGGGGGAAACAGGTAGGTCCGTCTGGCCATCAGTACCAGGATGTGATATGTGGGTGGAATGGAGGAGCCAGGTCCGCCCGCCCGGCCGTCAGTACCAGGGTGTGATATGTGGGGGGAAATGGGGAAACAGGTAGGTCCGCCTGGCCATCAGTACCAGGATGTGATATGTGGGTAGAATGGGGGAGCCAGGTCCGCCCGGCCGTCAGTACCAGGGTGTGATAGGTGGGTAGAATGGGGGAGCCAGGTCCGCCCGCCCGGCCATCAGTACCAGGGTGTGATATGTGGGGGGAAATGGGGAAACAGGTAGGTCCGCCTGGCTGTAAGTACCAGGGTGTTATATGTGGGCAGAATGGAGGAGCCAGGTACAGGTACCAGTTGTCTGTGGACGACGAAATGCGTCAGGCCAAGCGTTTACAGCCTACAAATTTGGGATTACAAAAAGAACTCTCACTTGGACCAGCTCTCCATTTCCCCACTTTTCCCACTGTTTGGACATTCACTGGACATTCTAAGGTAAACCACCACCTGCCACTACATCTGGAGATACTGCACCAAGGACTGAACCCCAGTATCCAACAAAATCTGGATCAGGTCCCAAGAAAACTCCAGCAGGTTTATGGACACCCGCCATCCCAGTTTCCACTGATTGTGGGAGATTGCTACACTCTATCCCAGGAGAGCATATCTAGGAACAAGTGAGATACCCCCAACTGTGTACTTATATATATTATATGTCCCATATTAGGCTGTATACCTTTTATTTGTAATTTGGAAAATGCAATTGCTTTTTAAAACCTATACACCATTTTAATATATTCTTTTTTAGTAAATAAAATATTTGTGATACCCAATTGGTCATTTATAATTTTGTGTTAGCGCTCCACCACCTGTCTGTTTTTCTTCTTCTCTATTTTCTAGGGGCTGACCTCCCCACGTTGTGAGCAGCTTGCCAAACAACCCACCTTAAAGCGCCTGTATATAACGTTCCACCTAGGTGGTACGGTATATAAACTTTGTTGCAAGTACGTCCGCCGGGCTGTAAGTACCAGGGTGTGATAGGTGGGTGGAATGGGGGAGCCAGGTCCGTCCGCCTTTCCATCAGTACCAGGGTGTGATATGTGGGTGGAATGGGGGGACCAGGAAGGTCTGCCCGGCCGTCAGTACCAGGGTGTGATATGTGGGTGGAATGGGGGAGCCAGGTAGGTCCGCCCGGCCATCAGTACCAGGGTGTGATATGTAGGTAGAATGGGGGAGCCAAGTACATCTGCCCGGCCGTCACTACCAGGGTGTGATATGTAGGCAGAATGGGGGAGTTAAGTACATCCGCCCGGCTGTCAGTACCAGGGTGTGATATGTGGGTGGAATGGGGGAGCCAGGTACATACGCCCGGCTGTCAGTACCAGGGTGTGATATGTGGGCGGAATGGGGGAGCCAGGTCTGTCCGCCCGGCCGTCAGTACCAGGGTGTGATATGTGGGTGGAATGGGGGAGCCAGGTCCGGCCGCCAGTACCAGGGTGTGATATGTAGGCAGAATGGGGGAGCCAAGTACATCTGCCCGGTCTTCAGTACCAGGGTGTGATATGTGTGCGGAAAGGGGGAGCCAGGTCTGCCCACCCGGCCATCAGTACCAGGGTGTGATATGTGGTGGAAAAAAGGGGAAACAGGTAGGTCCGCCTGGCCATCAGTACCAGGATTTGATATGTAGGCGGAATAGGGGAGCCAAGTCCGTCCACCCGGCCGTCAGTACCATGGTGTGATATGTGGGAGGAATGGGAGAGACAAGTACGTCCGCCTGGCTGTAAGTACCAGGGTGTGATAGGTGGGTGGAATGGGGGAGCCAGGTCTGTCCGCCTTTCCATCAGTACCAGGGTGTGATGTGTGGGTGGAATGGGGGGACCAGGAAGGTCTGCCCGGCCGTCACTACCAGGGTGTGATATGTAGGCAGAATGGGGGAGTTAAGTACATCCGCCCGGCTGTCAGTACCAGGGTGTGATATGTGGGTGGAATGGGGGAGCCAGGTACATACGCCCGGCTGTCAGTACCAGGGTGGGATATGTGGGTGGAATGGGGGAGCCAGGTATGACCACACGGCTGTCAGTACCAGGGTGTGATATGTGGGCGGAATGGGGGAGCCAGGTCTGTCCGCCCGGCCGTCAGTACCAGGGTGTGATATGTGGGTGGAATGGGGGAGCCAGGTCCGGCCGCCAGTACCAGGGTGTGATATGTAGGCAGAATGGGGGAGCCAAGTACATCTGCCCGGCCTTCAGTACCAGGGTGTGATATGTGTGCGGAATGGGGGAGCCAGGTCTGCCCACCCGGCCATCAGTACCAGGGTGTGATATGTGGTGGAAAAGGGGGAAACAGGTAGGTCCGTCTGGCCATCAGTACCAGGATGTGATTATGTGGGCGGAATAGGGGAGCCAAGTCCGTCCACCCGGCCGTCAGTACCATGGTGTGATATGTGGGAGGAATGGGAGAGACAAGTACGTCCGCCTGGCTGTAAGTACCAGGGTGTGATAGGTGGGTGGAATGGGGGAGCCAGGTCCGTCCGCCTGGCCGTCAGTACCAGGGTGTGATGTGTGGGTGGAATGGGGGAGCCAGGTATGTCTACCTGGCCCTCAGTACCAGGGTGTGATATGTGGGTGGAATGGGGGAGCCAGGTAGGTCCGCCCGGCCATCAGTACCAGGGTGTGATATGTGGGCAGAATGGGGGAGCCAGGTCCGTCCACCCGGCCGACAGTACTAGGGTGTGATAAGTGGGTGGAATGGGAGAGCCAGGTACATACGCCCGGCTGTCAGTACCAGGGTGGGATATGTGGGTGGAATGGGGGAGCCACGTACGACCGCACGGCTCTCAGTACCAGGGTGTGATATGTGGGCGGAATGGGGGAGCCAGGTCTGTCTGCCCGGCCGTCAGTACCAGGGTGTGATATGTGGGTGGAATGGGGGAGCCAGGTCCGGCCGCCAGTACCAGGGTGTGATATGTAGGCAGAATGGGGTAGCCAAGTACATCTGCCCAGCCATCAGTACCAGGGTGTGATATGTGAGTGGAATGGGGGAGCCAGGTTTGTCTACCCGGCCGTCAGTACCAGGGTGTGATATGTGTGCAGAATGGGGGAGCCAGGTCTGTCCGCCCGGCCGTCAGTACCAGGGTGTGATATGTATGCAGAATGGGGGAGTCAAGTACATCCAACCGGTCGTCAGTACCAGGGTGTGATATGTGGGTGGAATGGGGCAGCCAGGTATGACCGCCTGGCTGTCAGCACCAGGGTGTGATATGTGGGCGGAATGGGGGAGCCAGGTCTGTCCACCCAGCCATCGGTACCAGGGTGTGATATGTGGGCGGAATGGGGGAGCCAGGTCCGTCCACCCGGTTGTCAGTACCCGGGTGTGATATGTAGGCAGAATGGGGGAGCCAAGTACATCTGTCTGGCCGTCAGTACCTGGGTGTGATATGTGGGCAGAATCGGGGAGCCAGGTCCTTCCGCCCGGCCGTACTGTTAAAGCTTAATAAATCTCAAAGCAATGGATAATAAGTGAGTTGCGCAGTTTAAGACTGTGTCTGTAAACTTTATAACCTTTATTCCTAACTACGGGTGAACCGATGCGTAGCGCCACGTAGTGAACCTTATCAGCGTATCTCTCATGCTGAACCGATACCCTTAGGTTGGTATTCTTTCTCAGTACTAAGTACTTAAATACACCAGGTATAATTCCTTTAAACTCTTCCACTTATTGCGAATAATTTACACGAGACTTTGTATAAATTTAGGCGTAAGGGTACAAAGTCCTTCACCGTATGTATTGCATCCCTAATGGACAAAGGGGGTAAAAGAAATAAGAAACAATAACAGAATATACCATTCTATACACAATACTTAACAATAACTAATAAAACAAGGGGAAAAACAGAAACAAACACAATCAGCCACAGTACAACGACAAAAGCACAATTACCGTCTCTCAACAAGCTGGTGCTACTCGGTCCGAGTATCTGTATTCAGTCCTGAGCACAGTCCAAAATAGAAGATATAATAGAAAGTCCTGATCCTGTGTGCAACATTATATAGGGTCCAGACAATAAGGTACAGTAAAGTTCTTCATTGGCCAAGAGGTCAGGTTTCGCTTCTCCTGATTGGTACAGTAAGGATGCACAGCTGTGTCTATGTCCAAAGCTTCGTCATAGGTCTAGGGGTCATGCTGTGCATCTGGTTTCAGCTAGATCTTTCAATTAGACCTTCCTCATGGCAATGTGACTGGTGCGCACTTCAAACAAACACCAGAGAGCTGCGGTTGAGAGACTGAATACACAGATACTAAATTTATCTAGGGGAGATTATTTGTTACCATTAATACTATGTATAGCGATTTTAATCCATATAACTATAATTTGTTATTTGTGAGTGTCAGTATGGGTTTATGTGTATTAGTATGGCTGTGCTCAGGGTTTGCACAATTATTCCTACTTGTTTCTATACTCTATTTACGTAACTGTGCCAATCAAAATGGCGGCCATACCATGCTAGTGAGATGTGGATGCAACACGACTTTGACAGTCCACCCTTTGACAGTAAGTGGGAAATTTACTAAGATAGATTTGTGAAAACAATCGTATTTTCCTACGAAAATACAATATTTTTTTGGGCGTATTAGTATTTTTGGCATTTACTATGCCAAAAATACGAATTTTCGCATACGTATAGATTGGACATTCGTATTTGTATTTACAAACTACGAATGAATACACCATCGATAGAATACGACAGAAATCATCATTCAAAAGAATGGTGATTCCTGATTTACTAAGCGGCCGTATTGAAAATATGGCCGCTAATTGGCGTGAAACGGCGGCGAATGGCGGGCCAAATACGGCAGGAAAATACACTTTATTTTCCTGTCGTATTTGGCAGAACCCTGCACGGATCAGCCAGATCCGTGCAGGCTTCAGTGTTAAAAAAAAAGGAAAAATAAATAAATAAATAAAATACGGCGTGGGGTCCCCCCTACAGCCGTAACCAGCACCAGGCTGAAAGAGCCGGGGCTGGTAATAAAAAAATCAGGAAACCCGGCACATAGGGGTTCCACAATTTTTTTAAACCAGCTCCAGGTCCAGGGCTGATTACCAAAATTCGGAGGACAAAATGACTAGGGGTCCCCCATATTTTTTGAACCAGCCCCAGGACAAACCAGCCAGCAGGGTAATGCCACAGCCGGGGGACACTTATTATATAAGGTCCCGCGGCCAAAGCATTAACCCTACCGACTAGTCAGCCTGGCCTGGGGGAGTGGGGAACCCCCAATAAAGGTGTCCCCCCCCTCCAGGACTTACCTAACCAGGCTGAAGCCTGGTGCTGTCCTCAATGCCCCTGGGCGGTGGGCATCGAGCTGATTGCAGTGTAAAAAATAGAATAATAAACTATTGTCTTATACTTTGGAACTATGAGTTCCAGCAAGCCTCCCCCGCATGCTGTGACTTGGAGAACCACAAGTCCCAGCATGCGGGGCTTTAAAGGGCCCGCTGGCACTTGTAGTTCCACAGTACAATAAATAGTTAAATAAACACACTGACAACCCAGAAAAATAAAAGTTTACTACATACATTACACAAGCACACTGATACTTACCTATCTTGAGCCCGTAGGTCCCTGGGTCCGGGGCTCCAGGGCTGCAGAGTCCGGGGTCCGGGGCTCCAGGATCTGAAGTAATCCAAAGGTGTACCTGTGGAAGGAAATTCTACTCACCAGGTCCTCTGGCGAAGATCCCGTCTTCTTCTCTCCGCCGTAGTCCAAGTCGCACATCACCTGGCCGTTACTCGCTTGGACTGAGGAGAGACGCAGAGATGTTTCATCTTCCACGCCTCTCCTCCGAATGCTTCTATTGGCCGCCTAGCGGCCAATAGAATTATGGGAAACATAGTAACTATGCAAACCAAAATGGCGGTCATACCATGCTAGTGTGACGTGGATACAATACAACTTTGACAGTACCAGAGTGTTATATGTGGGCAGAATGGGGGAGCCAGGTCCGTCCACCCGGCCGACAGTACTAGGGTGTGATATGCGGGAGGAATGGGGAAGCCAGGTTTATCGGCCCACAAATTTTTCAGCCCAGTGGCCGCACCCGAGGGGTACCAGGAACAGCCCCAGGCTTCAGTCTGGGTTGGTAAATTCTGGAGGGGGGACCCCTTCATTGGGGGGTCTCCACTTCCCCAGGATCCCAGCCCAGACTGACCGGACAGGGGGTTAATGCTTTGGCTTGGGGGACTTGTATAAAAAGTCTCCCCTCGGCTGTGGCATTACCCTGCAGGCTCATTGGGCCTGGTGCTGGTTCTTGAAATACGGGGGACCCCGACTCATTTTGTCTCCTGTATTTTTGGAACCAGGACCGGCCCTTGGGCCTGGAGCTGGTTTTAAAAAAGAAGGGGAACCCTGTTCCCTGATTTTTTAAAACCAGGACTGGCTCTTTGAGCCTGGGGACCCCATGCTGTTTTTTTAAATTATTAATTTATTTTTTCATTTTTTTTTTTTTACACTGAAGCCTGCACAGATCTGACTGATCAGTGCAGGTTGCTGATACGAATTTGTGTTTAGCGGCCATATCTACGACCACTAAATATGAATTTGTATTGGAAAAAATACAAATCTATATGCCATCAGAAAATATGAAGAAGTCCCCAGATGGCGGGTGTATGAGTACCCTCCTGTGCCTCAGTATCACCTGTGCTGGCACTGACAGATGTGTCCCCAGTCTGTGCCTCATTATCACCTGTGCTGGCACTGACAGGTGTGTCCCCAGATGCCGGATGAAGAGGTACCCTCCCATGTCTCATTATCACCTTTGCTGGCACTGACAGGTGTGTCCCCAGTCTGTGCCTCATTATCACCTGTGCTGGCACTGACAGGTGTGTCCCCAGATGACGGGTGTATGGGTACCCTCACATGCCTCAGTATCTCCTGTGCTGACACTGACAGGTGTGTCCACAGATGCCAGATGAAGAGGTACCCTCCTGTGCCTCATTATCACCTGTGCTGGCACTGACAGGTCCCCACCCCCAGATTCTGGGTGTAGAGGTACCCTCCGTTGCCTCATTATCACCTGTGCTGGCATTGACAGGTGTCCCCCCAGATGCCGGGTGTAGAGGTACCCTCCCATGCCTCATTATAACCTGTGCTGGCACTGACAGGTGTGTCCCCAGTTGCCGGGTGTAGAGGTATCCTCCCGTGACTCATTATCACCTGTGCTGGCACTGACAGGTGTGTCCCCAGATTCTGGGTGTAAAGGTACCCTCCTGTGCCTCATTATCACCTGTGCTGGCACTGACAGGTGTGTCCCTAGATGCCGGGTGTAGAGGTACCCTCCCATGCCTCATTATAACCTGTGCTGGCACTGACAGGTGTGTCCCCAGTTGCCGGGTGTAGAGGTATCCTCCCGTGACTCATTATCACCTGTGCTGGCACTGACAGGTGTGTCCCCAGATGCCGGGTGTAAAGGTACCCTCCTGTGACTCATTATCACCTGTGCTGGCACTGACAGGTGTGTCCCTAGATGCCGGGTGTAGAGGTACTCTCCCGTGCCTCATTATCACCTGTGCCGGCACTGACAGGTGTGTCCCCAGTTGCCGGGTGTAGAGGTACCCTCCTGTGCCGGCACTGACAGGTGTGTCCCCAGTTGCCGGGTGTAGAGGTACCCTCCCATGCCTCATTATCACCTGTGCTGGCACTGACAGCTGTGTCCCTAGATGCCGGGTGTAGAAGTACCCTCCCGTGCCTCATTATCACTGGCACTGACAGGTGTGTCCCCAGATGCCGGGTGTAGAAGTACCCTCCCGTGCCTCATTATCACTGGCACTGACAGGTGTGTCCCCAGATGCCGGGTGTAAAGGTACCCTCCTGTGCCTCATTATCACCTGTGCCGGCACTGACAGGTGTGTCCCCAGATGCCGGGTGTAGATGTACCCTCCTGTGCCGGCACTGACAGGTGTGTCCCCAGTTGCCGGGTGTAGAGGTACCCTCCCATGCCTCATTATCACCTGTGCTGGCACTGACAGCTGTGTCCCTAGATGCCGGGTGTAGAAGTACCCTCCCGTGCCTCATTATCACTGGCACTGACAGGTGTGTCCCTAGATGCCGGGTGTATAGGTGCCCTCCCGTGCCTCATTATCACCTGTGCCGGCACTGACAGGTGTGTCCCTAGATGCCAGGTGTGGCGGTACCCTCCCGTGCCTCATTATCACCTGTGCTGGCACTGACAGCTGTGTCCCTAGATGCCGGGTGTAAAGGTACCCTCCTGTGCCTCATTATCACCTGTGCCGGCACTGACAGGTGTGTCCCCAGATGCCGGGTGTAGAGGTACCCTCCTGTGCCGGCACTGACAGATGTGTCCCCAGTTGCCGGGTGTAGAGGTACCCTCCCATGCCTCATTATCACCTGTGCTGGCACTGACAGCTGTGTCCCTAGATGCCGGGTGTAGAAGTACCCTCCCGTGCCTCATTATCACTGGCACTGAGAGGTGTGTCCCTAGATGCCGGGTGTATAGGTGCCCTCCCGTGCCTCATTATCACCTGTGCCGGCACTGACAGGTGTGTCCCTAGATGCCAGGTGTAGAGGTACCCTCCCGTGCCTCATTATCACCTGTGCTGGCACTGACAGCTGTGTCCCTAGATGCCGGGTGTAGAGGTACCCTCCTGTGCCTCATTATCACCTGTGCCGGCACTGACAGGTGTGTCCCCAGATGCCGGGTGTAAAGGTACCCTCCTGTGCCGGCACTGACAGGTGTGTCCCCAGATGCCGGGTGTAGAGGTACTCTCCCGTGCCTCATTATCACCTGTGCTGGCACTGACAGGTGTGTCCCAAGTTGCCGGGTGTAGAGTTACTCTCCCGTGCCTCATTATCACCTGTGCTGGCACTGACAGGTGTGTCCCTAGATGCCGGGTGTAGAGGTACTCTCCCGTGCCTCATTATAACCTGTGCTGGCACTGACAGGTGTGTCCCCAGTTGCCGGGTGTAGAGGTATCCTCCCGTGACTCATTATCACCTGTGCTGGCACTGACAGGTGTGTCCCCAGATGCCGGGTGTAAAGGTACCCTCCTGTGCCTCATTATCACCTGTGCTGGCACTGACAGGTGTGTCCCTAGATGCCGGGTGTAGAGGTACTCTCCCGTGCCTCATTATCACCTGTGCCGGCACTGACAGGTGTGTCCCCAGTTGCCGGGTGTAGAGGTACCCTCCTGTGCCGGCACTGACAGGTGTGTCCCCAGTTGCCGGGTGTAGAGGTACCCTCCCATGCCTCATTATCACCTGTGCTGGCACTGACAGCTGTGTCCCTAGATGCCGGGTGTAGAAGTACCCTCCCGTGCCTCATTATCACTGGCACTGACAGGTGTGTCCCTAGATGCCGGGTGTATAGGTGCCCTCCCGTGCCTCATTATCACCTGTGCCGGCACTGACAGGTGTGTCCCTAGATGCCAGGTGTAGAGGTACCCTCCCGTGCCTCATTATCACCTGTGCTGGCACTGACAGCTGTGTCCCTAGATGCCGGGTGTAGAGGTACCCTCCTGTGCCTCATTATCACCTGTGCCGGCACTGACAGGTGTGTCCCCAGATGCCGGGTGTAAAGGTACCCTCCTGTGCCGGCACTGACAGGTGTGTCCCCAGATGCCGGGTGTAGAGGTACTCTCCCGTGCCTCATTATCACCTGTGCTGGCACTGACAGGTGTGTCCCAAGTTGCCGGGTGTAGAGTTACTCTCCCGTGCCTCATTATCACCTGTGCTGGCACTGACAGGTGTGTCCCTAGATGCCGGGTGTAGAGGTACTCTCCCGTGCCTCATTATCACCTGTGCCGGCACTGACAGGTGTGTCCCCAGTTGCCGGGTGTAGAGGTACCCTCCTGTGCCGGCACTGACAGGTGTGTCCCCAGATGCCGGGTGTAGAGGTACTCTCCCGTGCCTCATTATCACCTGTGCTGGCACTGACAGGTGTGTCCCAAGTTGCCGGGTGTAGAGTTACTCTCCCGTGCCTCATTATCACCTGTGCTGGTACTGACAGGTGTGTCCCTAGATGCCGGGTGTAGAGGTACTCTCCCGTGCCTCATTATAACCTGTGCTGGCACTGACAGGTGTGTCCCCAGTTGCCGGGTGTAGAGGTATCCTCCCGTGACTCATTATCACCTGTGCTGGCACTGACAGGTGTGTCCCCAGATGCCAGGTGTAAAGGTACCCTCCTGTGCCTCATTATCACCTGTGCTGGCACTGACAGGTGTGTCCCTAGATGCCGGGTGTAGAGGTACTCTCCCGTGCCTCATTATCACCTGTGCCGGCACTGACAGGTGTGTCCCCAGTTGCCGGGTGTAGAGGTACCCTCCTGTGCCGGCACTGACAGGTGTGTCCCCAGTTGCCGGGTGTAGAGGTACCCTCCCATGCCTCATTATCACCTGTGCTGGCACTGACAGCTGTGTCCCTAGATGCCGGGTGTAGAAGTACCCTCCCGTGCCTCATTATCACTGGCACTGACAGGTGTGTCCCTAGATGCCGGGTGTAGAGGTGCCCTCCCGTGCCTCATTATCACCTGTGCCGGCACTGACAGGTGTGTCCCTAGATGCCAGGTGTAGAGGTACCCTCCCGTGCCTCATTATCACCTGTGCTGGCACTGACAGCTGTGTCCCTAGATGCCGGGTGTAGAGGTACCCTCCTGTGCCTCATTATCACCTGTGCCGGCACTGACAGGTGTGTCCCCAGATGCCGGGTGTAAAGGTACCCTCCTGTGCTGGCACTGACAGGTGTGTCCCCAGATGCCGGGTGTAGAGGTACTCTCCCGTGCCTCATTATCACCTGTGCTGGCACTGACAGGTGTGTCCCAAGTTGCCGGGTGTAGAGTTACTCTCCCGTGCCTCATTATCACCTGTGCTGGCACTGACAGGTGTGTCCCTAGATGCCGGGTGTAGAGGTACTCTCCCGTGCCTCATTATCACCTGTGCCGGCACTGACAGGTGTGTCCCCAGTTGCCGGGTGTAGAGGTACCCTCCTGTGCCGGCACTGACAGGTGTGTCCCCAGATGCCGGGTGTAAAGGTACTCTCCCGTGCCTCATTATCACCTGTGCTGGCACTGACAGGTGTGTCCCAAGTTGCCGGGTGTAGAGTTACTCTCCCGTGCCTCATTATCACCTGTGCTGGCACTGACAGGTGTGTCCCTAGATGCCGGGTGTAGAGGTACTCTCCCGTGCCTCATTATCACCTGTGCTGGCACTGACAGGTGTGTCCCCAGATGCCGGGTGTAGAGGTACCCTCCCGTGCCTCATTATCACCTGTGCTGGCACTGACAGGTGTGTCCCTAGATGCCGGGTGTAGAGGTACTCTCCCGTGCCTCATTATCACCTGTGCCAGCACTGACAGGTGTGTCCCCAGTTGCCGGGTGTAGAGGTACGCTCCCGTAATAATGTGCCTGCTGCGTCCGGAAGCTCACTCTGTGCTGCCTTCTGCCCCCGGTCCAGGCTGAGTTATACCATGTGCTGTGTGTTATGTCAGCAAGTGACCTCTATGTCTTATATTCAGTTTGCAAAGTTGTTAAATCCCCCCCCCCCCCCCCATGTCTACCGCAGCCGCCGTCTCATGCCTGTTCTCTGGACATGGGCCATTCCCACCGATAAGACTCAATATGGAATCTGAATAAACAGAGCTTGTTGACTCAGCTGGTGATTGTGATGTCAGTCATGTGCGGCCCTGATGTCAACACATCTCCAAAATATGTTCTTATTATTTGTGGGGGGACCTGTGAGATAAGACACTCGCTGTGTGGAATGGCTGCAGATAAGTGATAGTGCGACCTTGCTGGTCTGTGCCAGGAGGACATCCAGCTCATGCCCAACTCTGCAGCTGAGTCCGTCCCGCGGGACATTCCCAAAATACCTGCAGCTTCCTAGACGCCACACAGATGATGTAATGGGCGAGCAGGTCCTTACACGTCCTGCTGGGAATAAGGCTGCACCCGGCTTTACATGATGGTTATAGTAGCTGGTGTGTTAGCTTCAGTTCTCTATGTCTATGCCAGCATCGTTCTCTATGTTCCCTGTGGTGCCCTCACTGTGGGCACATGACACGCCAGCCTCGTTCTCTATGTTCCCTGCGGTGCCCCCACTATGGGCACATGACACGCCAGCCTTGTTCTGCATGTTCCCAGCGGTGCCCTCACTATGAGCACATGACACACCAGGCTCATTATGAATGTTTCCTGCGGTGCCCTCACTATGGGCACATGACACGCCAGCCTCGCTCTGTATGTTTCCTGTGGTGCCCTCACTATGGGCACATGACACGCCAGCCTTGTTCTGTATGTTCCCAGCGGTGCCCTCACTATGGGCACATGACACACCAGGCTTATTATAAATGTTTCCTGCGGTGCCCTCACTATGGGCACATGACACGTCAGCCTCGTTCTGTATGTTCCCTGCGGTGCCCTCACTATGGGCACATGACACGCCAGCCTTGTTCTGCATGTTCCCAGCGCTACCCCCACTATGGGCACATGACATGCCAGCCTTGTTCTGTATGTTCCCTTGGGTGCCCTCATTGTGGGCAAATTACATGCCAGCCTTGTTCTGCATGTTCCCAGCGGTGCCCTCACTATGGGCACATGCTACGCCAGCCTCGTTCTGTATGTTCCCTGTGGTACCCTCACTATGGGCACATGACATGCCAGCCTCGTTCTGTATGTTCCCTGTGGTGCCCTCACTATGGGCACATGACTCGCCAGCCTCGTTCTGTATGTTCCCTGCGGTGCCCCCATTATGGGCACATGACACGCCAGCCTCGCTCTGTATGTTCCCTGCAGTGCCCACACTATGGGCACATGAAATGCCAGCCAAGTTGTGTATGTTCCCTGTGGTGCCCGCACTATGGGCACATGACATACCAGCCTCGTTCTATGTGTTTCCTGTGGTGCCCTCACTATGGGCACATGATATGCCAGTCTCCTTGTGTATGTTACCTGCGGTGCCCCCATTATGGGCACATGACACGCCAGCCTCGCTCTGTATGTTCCCTGCAGTGCCCACACTATGGGCACATGAAATGCCAGCCAAGTTGTGTATGTTCCCTGTGGTGCCCGCACTATGGGCACATGACATACCAGCCTCGTTCTGTGTGTTTCCTGTGGTGCCCTCACTATGGGCACATGATATGCCAGTCTCCTTGTGTATGTTACCTGCGGTGCCCCCATTATGGGCACATGACACGCCAGCCTCGCTTTGTATGTTCCCTGCAGTGCCCACACTATGGGCACATGAAATGCCAGCCAAGTTGTGTATGTTTCCTGTGGTGCCCTCACTATTGGCACATGATATGCCAGCCTCGCTCTGTATGTTCCCTGCGGTGCCCTCACTATGGGCACATGACACGCCAGCCTCGCTCTGTATGTTCCCTGCGGTGCCCTCACTATGGGCACATGACACGCCAGCCTCGTTCTGTATGTTTCCTGCGGTGCCCTCACTATGGGCACATGACACGCCCGCCTCTTTCCGTATGTTCCCTGCGGTGCCCTCACTATGGGCACATGATACACCCGCCTCTTTCTGTATGTTCCCTGCGGTGCCCTCACTATGGGCACATGACACGCCAGCCTCGTTCTGTATGTTCCTGCGGTGCCCTCACTATGGGCACATGACACGCCCGCCTCTTTCTGTATGTTCCCTGCGGTGCCCTCACTATGGGCACATGATACACCCGCCTCTTTCTGTATGTTCCCTGCGGTGCCCTCACTATGGGCACATGACACGCCCGCCTCTTTCTGTATGTTCCCTGCGGTGCCCTCACTATGGGCACATGATACACCCGCCTCTTTCTGTATGTTCCCTGCGGTGCCCTCACTATGGGCACATGACACGCCAGCCTCGTTCTGTATGTTCCCGCAGTGCCCTCACTATGGGCACATGACACGCCAGCCTCGCTCTGTATGTTCCCGCAGTGCCCTCACTATGGGCACATGACACGCCAGCCTCGCTCTGTATGTTCCCGCAGTGCCCTCACTATGGGCACATGACACGCCAGCCTCGTTCTGTATGTTCCTCGCGGTGCCCTCACTCTGGCGCTCCTCACTGGTTATGGGGCAATGCTCCTTGCTGCAGGAATTGGGGGCGTCTGACAATTTCCAAACAGCTACATAACAACAACAGAGGGTAATATCTTATTAGATATAAAACAATTGGGCAGCGGTATTATAGAAGACAGTCCCCGCAGGGTACACAGAGCGCACATGTGGCCCATCACATACACAAACAGCTAAGGCGCTTGGAACACATGAACTTCAAACAATTAGCAATAGCAACGTGTTATTGGCAGCACACGAGGCCTCTGGGAATCCCTGAGTTCATCTTCCGTAGCCAGGTAGTGCGGCGTAATAGGGCTCAGGAATTGGCAGTATTGCCCTTTAAATGAACATCATGGTCCAGCTGTGATATAATGTCCCGTCCGTATATAGCGCTGCCCCAGGCCACGCTCCCATCTCTGGCTCTACCTGCCCACTTCCTGGCCTGACATCACCGGGGCAATGGCCTCTCAGGGTCTGGGATGAGGAGAATGCATGGAATGTGCTGGGATCCTGCTCCTGTCACCACAAGTCTCCAGGTGATCTCAGGAAACAATTATCTGTGTAATGGGAAGTTGCCCTGAGAGAGCTGCCCCCCGCCCCGTGGCCATTACCGTGGATGCAGGCAGGGAGGAGTTAAGCGCTGTGTTGTGATGGGGAGGAGGCGGTGTATGGTGATAAATACACAGCAGGTGCCCCAGGTGTTTCCATAGACCAAGGATTTCCCTCAGCTGATATGTTCTATTTAAAATCTGTTTATTATTATTTTTCCAACAATATTACAAAGTTACAGGATCCATGGCCTATTACCAAGATCTTATATTACAGCAAGCATTAAGAGTCAGGGGCCCATTTATCAAACCATATTTGCGGCTAAATCCCCGAAAACACCCGCTTTCGGGGGTTTAGCCGCAAATATTAAGTATCTCCTAAATGTATCAAAGGGGGACCGCAGCAGGAATCTCCGATGCCTGCTGCGATCCCCCCTGCACCGCCGCCGGCCGCATCCCCCATAGGTTTCTAGCCCGGCATCGCACCCCTGGGCTATCGCCATTCTGATATGGCGATAGCCCATTGTAGCCTATGGCTACACATCGCACGTCAGCGGGGGGGGGGGCAGCGCATAACCGCGCATGCGCAGACCCCCCGGCTTCCGGGTCAGGATACATCCAGGCGGTGTAACTCAAAACCGCAATGCGATGTTACTGCGCCGGCATTGCACTATATTGATAAATGCGCCCCTCAAGCTGTGTACACATGCTTAGATTTTTCCCTGTTTTCGATTCGATTTTGCTTATAGAACTCCGCTTATCATAATACATCATTTCTAACAGTAGTTGGTGAACGGAAGTAAGGAGAGGTGGGGACACTTTCGTCCATTGTAAAATAATAGATAGTAAGGGAATAACTGCCTTATAATGGGATACGGTCCGTTGGTCGACCTAAAGATGGTCAACATTCATTAGGCCGACACCACTAGGTTGACATACTGCAAAGTCGACATGGGACAAGGTCGACAGGTCATTAGGTCGACACAAGCATTAGGTTGACATGGTCTAGGTCGACAGTCAAAAGGTCGACATGAGGCTTTTCACTGTTTTTTGAGCTGACATGTGCCAACAGGCGGTATTTCATGCCCTATCATCCACTAGGGCGTGGAGGGAGAATAAAATAGTGTGCCGAGCGTAGCAAGCCATGCGATGAGACCTGTGAAAAAACCCATGTTGACCTTTTGTCTGTCGACCTAGTCCATGTTGACCTAATGCTTGTGTCGACCTAATGACCTGTCGACCTAGGCCCATGTTGACCTTGCAGTATGTTGACCTAGTGTTGTCGACCTAATGACTGTCGACAATCTTTAGATTGACTATACAATCCATTTCCCTTATAATTTGGTCCTAAATTCCAGTTCATATATTGCAGACAAAGCTTAGCTAACGGGTCTGGGCTTATAGATAATGAAAAAATATTGTTAATGAGTACCGCTATCTTATTCCAAAATGTCCGAATTTTACCACATTCCCAGAAGTTATGATAAAATGTTATATTAAACGCATGACATTTTAGACAGCAATCCGATTCTCCTCCCACCATATGTTTCCTCTGAGCTAGTGATATGTAGGCTCTATTTAAAACCCTATAATGTGTCTCCTGTAACATTGCAGTTCGGAGGTGTCTCATTGTCATCATCAAAGTGTCTAAGAAGAGTTTCAGGTCTAGGAAAAATAGAGATATCCTTCGACCAGCTTAGACATACTTGATTCCATGTTTTAAAATTCCCTTCTTTAGTAAATATGTCTGCCAGTAGTCTTGTATGATATATGTGGGTTTTGATGTGCTCCACAAGTAGGACAAGAGGGTCATTAAACCACTGATTATATGTCTGTGTTAAACTATATATATATATATATATATATATATATATATATATAAAATGTGGGAAGCAGTTCCTCTGGTGATGTATGGGGTCAGTGTAGCACCATGTCTTACTTCTTATCAGTGCTATGGATGTGGGAAGCAGTTCCTGTGGTGATGTATGGGGTCAGTGTAGCACCACGGAATACACCTTATCAGTGCTATGGATGTGGGAAGCAGTTCCTGCGGTGATGTATGGGGTCAGTGTAGCACCACGTCTTATGCCTTATCAGTGCTATGGATGTGGGAAGCAGTTCCTGTGGTGATGTATGGGGTCAGTGTAGCACCACGTCATACACCTTATCAGTACTATGGATGTGGGAAGCAGTTCCTCTGGTGATGTATGGGGTCAGTGTAGCACCACGTCATACACCTTATCAGTGCTATGGATGTAGGAAGCAGTTCCTGTGGTGATGTATGGGGTCAGTGTAGCACCACGTCTTATGCCTTATCAGTGCTATGGATGTGGTAAGCAGTTCCTGTGGTGATGTATGGGGTCAGTGTAGCACCACGTCATACACCTTATCAGTACTATGGATGTGGGAAGCAGTTCCTCTGGTGATGTATGGGGTCAGTGTAACACCGCGTCATACACCTTATCAGTGCTATGGATGTGGGAAGCAGTTCCTCTGGTGATGTATGGGGTCAGTGTAGCACCATGTCTTACGCCTTATCAGTGCTATGGATGTGGGAAGCAGTTCCTGTGGTGATGTATGGGGTCAGTGTAGCACCACGGAATACACCTTATCAGTGCTATGGATGTGGAAAGCAGTTCCTCTGGTGATGTATGGGGTCAGTGTAACACCGCGTCATGCACCTTATCAGTGCTATGGATGTGGGAAGCAGTTCCTCTGGTGATGTATGGGGTCAGTGTAGCACCGCGTCTTACGCCTTATCAGTGCTATGGATGTGGGAAGCAGTTCCTCTGGTGATGTATGGGGTCAGTGTAGCACCGCGTCGTACATCTTATCAGTGCTATGGATGTGGGAAGCAGTTCCTCTGGTGATGTATGGGGTCAGTTTAACACCGCGTTGTACACCTTATCAGTGCTATGGATGTGGGAAGCAGTTCCTCTGGTGATGTATGGGGTCAGTGTAGCACCACGTCTTACACCTTATCAGTGCTATGGATGTGGGAAGCAGTTCCTCTGGTGATGTATGGGGTCAGTGTAGCACCATGTCTTACGCCTTATCAGTGCTATGGATGTGGGAAGCAGTTCCTCTAGTGATGTATGGGGTCAGTGTTGCACCAAGTCATACACCTTATCAGTGCTATGGATGTGGGAAGCAGTTCCTGTGGTGATGTATGGGGTCAGTGTAGCACCACGTCTTATGCCTTATCAGTGCTATGGATGTGGGAAGCAGTTCCTGTGGTCATGTATGGGGTCAGTGTAGCACCACGGAATACATCTTATCAGTGCTATGGATGTGGGAAGCAGTTCCTGTGGTGATGTATGGGGTCAGTGTAGCACCGCGTCTTACGCCTTATCAGTGCTATGGATGTGGGAAGCAGTTCCTCTGGTGATGTATGGGGTCAGTGTAGCACCACGTCTTACGCCTTATCAGTGCTATGGATGTGGGAAGCAGTTCCTCTGGTGATGTATGGGGTCAGTGTAGCACCACGTCTTACACCTTATCAGTGCTATGGATGTGGGAAGCAGTTCCTCTGGTGATGTATGGGGTCAGTGTAACACCGCGTCATACACCTTATCAGTGCTATGGATGTGGGAAGCAGTTCCTCTGGTGATATATGGGGTCAGTGTAGCACCGCGTCTTATGCCTTATCAGTGCTATGGATGTGGGAAGCAGTTCCTCTGGTGATGTATGGGGTCAGTGTAGCACCGCGTCGTACATCTTATCAGTGCTATGGATGTGGGAAGCAGTTCCTCTGGTGATGTATGGGGTCAGTGTAACACCGCGTTGTACACCTTATCAGTGCTATGGATGTGGGAAGCAGTTCCTCTGGTGATGTATGGGGTCAGTGTAGCACCACGTCTTACGCCTTATCAGTGCTATGGATGTGGGAAGCAGTTCCTCTGGTGATGTATGGGGTCAGTGTAGCACCATGTCTTACGCCTTATCAGTGCTATGGATGTGGGAAGCAGTTCCTCTAGTGATGTATGGGGTCAGTGTTGCACCAAGTCATACACCTTATCAGTGCTATGGATGTGGGAAGCAGTTCCTGTGGTGATGTATGGGGTCAGTGTAGCACCACGTCTTATGCCTTATCAGTGCTATGGATGTGGGAAGCAGTTCCTCTGGTGATGTATGGGGTCAGTGTAGCACCACGTTGTACATCTTGGCGGTTGTTTCTGCATCTGTACATGTGGCAGTGAGAGATATATGTTCTAATACCCAAATTTGTTTCCTGAAATACTGTGATAAAACATGTTCTGTCCAATATAGTAGGGCCATATATTCTGCTGTCATCCTTGTACTGTTACAATCCCCCATGTGTCCCCCCACCCATCTCTGAGCCTGTATGTCACCCTCTCTCCCACCGTCCTGAGAAGGTTCCTGGATGAACCTCCTGAGAATGCAGCAGATAAATTGAATGTCAGATGTCCGGGTCATGGGAACAGGCCGGGAGGTGCCCCGGGTTTGCAGGAGCAGCCCAGCCCGGGGCACAGTCTATGGGAACATACAAATCACTTGGGTTATATTTAGCTTTTCATATCATTGATGTAAAGGGTGAGAAGGGTTAGAATTCACGTTGTTATTGTCTGCTGAGCGTCTGGCAGCATGGGGGGACCGAGGCTGTATCAGGAGAGGTTTAAATATATATATATGTGCAATCCTCACACCCAATGCCAGAGACTGGAGGAGCCCCCAACTCTGTTCGTGGATCAAGGGGGGCACAGAGAGAGTGATGTACTAATAACCCAGGCCCCGGGTCCTTGTGTGGGCTGACCAGGTGCTGGCCATGTATTAGTATTTCCTGCATGGGGTGTGGCCATACCACCCAGATTTGGACACACCTCTCGAGTACCTGGGATCTGTGGCAGCTTATCAGTAAGGAACAATCCTGTGCATAGTGTGCAAAATAACAGAATCTGACATCAGTTTGTAATGATCCCAAAACAGCCTTGGCATCGGGAGAAAAATCCTGAGCCGCTAAGGGTTAAACCTTTTCCTGCAACTGTGTGCATGTGTGTGTGTGTGTGTGTGTGTGAGGTGGGGGGTGTTTCAGATCCTTGGATGCTTCATGCTAGAAGGTGCAGTATGAGACCTATGAGGGGATTGGTACCAGGGCCGGCGCCACCACTAGGCAGCTCTAGGCATTTGCCTAGGGCGCCGTCACCTGGAGGGCGGCAGTTCGCCCCTCACCCCCAGCACTGTGTTACCTGTGTAAAAAAAACTTCCGTCCCCGGCGTCCCTGCTGAGTGCTGGTGCGTGCAGGGGTGTCCGTGCCGCCGGGGGAGCCTGCGGCGCTGTTATTGTGTATACGCTTGTCGCGCCCGGGGGGGTCCCTACAGTGAATAGAAAATAACTAGCGCTATGCGCGCGGCGTTATTTTCTATTCACTGTAGGGACCCCGCCAGGCGCGACAAGCGTATACACAATAACAGCGCCGCAGGCTCCCCCGGCGGCACGGACACCCCTGCACGCACCAGCAGGGACGCCGGGGACGGAAGTTTTTTTTACACAGGTACCAACCTTCCCCCCCCGGCACCGGGGCGCCCCCACCCCGACTCGCCTGGGGCGCTCCGGTGCCTTGCACCGGCCCTGATTGGTACTAAATCCCAGCGGTCAAAATCCCGACTGCCGAAATCCCGACAAGGGGGATTGTGGATCGCCCTCCCCCCTGCGGGCGGATTCTAACTGCATCCCCCTATGACGTGTACATGGAGGGCTCAATGCTGGTGCAGTGTTCAGGAGAGAATATGGACCTGCCAGCTCACCTTGTACATGAGGAGAGGATACATACCTGCCAGCTCACCTGGTACATGAGGAGAGGATACATACCTGCCAGCTCACCTGGTACATGGGGAAAGGATACATACCTGCCAGCTCACCTGGTACGTGAGGAGAGGATACATACCTGCCAGCTCACCTGGTATTTGAGAAGAGGATACATACCTGCTAGCTCACCTGGTACATGGGGAGAGCATACATACCTGCCAGCTCACCTGGTACATGAGGAGAGGATACATACCTGCCAGCTCACCTGGTACATGAGGAGAGGATACATACCTGCCAGCTCACCTGGTACGTGAGGAGAGGATACATACCTGCCAGCTCACCTGGTACGTGAGGAGAGGATACATACCTGCCAGCTCACCTGGTACATGAGGAGAGGATACATACCTGCCAGCTCACCTGGTACATGAGGAGAGGATACATACCTGCCAGCTCACCTGGTACGTGAGGAGAGGATACATACCTGCCAGCTCACCTGGTACATGAGGAGAGCATACATACCTGCCAGCTCACCTGGTACGTGAGGAGAGGATACATACCTGCCAGCTCACCTGGTACATGAGGAGAGGATACATACCTGCCAGCTCACCTGGTACATGAGGAGAGGATACATACCTGCCAGCTCACCTGGTACATGAGGAGAGGATACATACCTGCCAGCTCACCTGGTACATGAGGAGAGGATACATACCTGCCAGCTCACCTGGTACATGAGGAGAGGATACATACCTGCCAGCTCACCTGGTACATGAGGAGAGGATACATACCTGCCAGCTCACCTGGTACATGAGGAGAGGATACATACCTGCCAGCTCACCTGGTACGTGAGGAGAGGATACATACCTGCCAGCTCACCTGGTACATGAGGAGAGGATACATACCTGCCAGCTCACCTGGTACGTGAGGAGAGGATACATACCTGCCAGCTCACCTGGTACGTGAGGAGAGGATACATACCTGCCAGCTCACCTGGTACATGAGGAGAGGATACATACCTGCCAGCTCACCTGGTACATGAGGAGAGGATACATACCTGCCAGCTCACCTGGTACATGAGGAGAGGATACATACCTGCCAGTTCACCTGGTACATGAGGAGAGGATACATACCTGCCAGCTCACCTGGTACGTGAGGAGAGGATACATACCTGCCAGCTCACCTGGTACATGAGTACATGAGGAGAGGATACATACCTGCCAGCTCACCTGGTACATGAGGAGAGGATACATACCTGCCAGCTCACCTGGTACCTGAGGAGAAGATACATACCTGCCAGCTCACCTGGTACGTGAGGAGAGGATACATACCTGCCAGCTCACCTGGTACATGAGGAGAGGATACATACCTGCCAGCTCACCTGGTACATGAGGAGAGGATACATACCTGCCAGCTCACCTGGTACATGAAGAGAGGATATATACCTGCCAGCTCACCTGGTACGTGAGGAGAGGATACACACCTGCCAGCTCACCTGGTACATGAGGAGAGGATACACACCTGCCAGCTCACCTGGTACGTGAGGAGAGGATACATACCTGCCAGCTCACCTGGTACGTGAGGAGAGGATACATACCTGCCAGCTCACCTGGTACGTGAGGAGAGGATACATACCTGCCAGCTCACCTGGTACATGAGGAGAGGATACATACCTGCCAGCTCACCTGGTACCTGAGGAGAGGATACATACCTGCCAGCTCACCTGGTACGTGAGGAGAGGATACATACCTGCCAGCTCACCTGGTACGTGAGGAGAGGATACATACCTGCCAGCTCACCTGGTACCTGAGGAGAGGATACATACCTGCCAGCTCACCTGGTACGTGAGGAGAGGATATATACCTGCCAGCTCACCTGGTACGTGAGGAGAGGATACATACCTGCCAGCTCACCTGGTACGTGAGGAGAGGATACATACCTGCCAGCTCACCTGGTACGTGAGGAGAGGATACATACCTGCCAGCTCACCTGGTACGTGAGGAGAGGATAAATACCTGCCAGCTCACCTGGTACGTGAGGAGAGGATATATACCTGCCAGCTCACCTGGTACGTGAGGAGAGGATACATACCTGCCAGCTCACCTGGTACGTGAGGAGAGGATACATACCTGCCAGCTCACCTGGTACGTGAGGAGAGGATACATACCTGCCAGCTCACCTGGTACGTGAGGAGAGGATACATACCTGCCAGCTCACCTGGTAAATGAGGAGAGGATATATACCTGCCAGCTCACCTGGTACGTGAGGAGAGGATACATACCTGCCAGCTCACCTGGTACGTGAGGAGAGGATACATACCTGCCAGCTCACCTGGTACGTGAGGAGAGGATACATACCTGCCAGCTCACCTGGTACGTGAGGAGAGGATACATACCTGCCAGCTCACCTGGTACATGAGGAGAGGATACATACCTGCCAGATCACCTGGTACATGAGGAGAGGATACATATCTGCCAGCTCACCTGGTACATGAGGAGAGTATACATACCTGCCAGCTCACCTGGTACATGGGGAGAGGATACATATCTGCCAGCTCACCTGGTACGTGGGGAGAGGATACATACCTGCCAGCTCACCTGGTACGTGAGGAGAGGATACATACCTGCCAGCTCACCTGGTACATGAGGAGAGGATACATACCTGCCAGCTCACCTGGTACATGAGGAGAGGATACATATCTGCCAGCTCACCTGGTACGTGAGGAGAGGATACATACCTGCCAGCTCACCTGGTACGTGAGGAGAGGATACATACCTGCCAGCTCACCTGGTACATGAGGAGAGGATACATATCTGCCAGCTCACCTGGTACATGAGGAGAGGATACATACCTGCCAGCTCACCTGGTACATGAGGAGAGGATACATACCTGCCAGCTCACCTGGTACATGAGGAGAGGATACATACCTGCCAGCTCACCTGGTACATGAGGAGAGGATACATATCTGCCAGCTCATCTGGTACATGAGGAGAGGATACATACCTGCCAGCTCACCTGGTACACGAGGAGAGGATACATATCTGCCAGCTCACCTGGTACATGGGGAGAGGATACATACCTGCCAGCTCACCTGGTACACGGGGAGAGGATACATACCTGCCAGCTCACCTGGTACATGAGAGGATATATACCTGCTAGCTCACCTGGTATGTGAGGAGAGGATACATACCTGCCAGCTCACCTGGTACATGAGGAGAGGATACATACCTGCCAGCTCACCTGGTACGTGAGGAGAGGATACATACCTGCCAGCTCACCTGGTACATGAGGAGAGGATACATATCTGCCAGCTCACCTGGTACATGAGGAGAGGATACATACCTGCCAGCTCACCTGGTACATGAGGAGAGGATACATACCTGCCAGCTCACCTGGTACATGGGGAGAGGATACATACCTGCCAGCTCACCTGGTACATGGGGAGAGGATATGGGCCTGGTAAGGACACTGCTGCCCCGTAATCCCTCCATAACCCTGCAGCGCGCCAGTACCTGCTCAATTACGCATTTCCTCGTTATAATTGTTCATTACATATGTTGGAATACGTGGCCTGTCCTGTGGGTGCAGAACATTCGGCATCAGCCTATTTTATACCGTACAGAGGACGCTACAATAAATCTCCGGCCATACATTTATTTGAAGGATCCTTCACGGTTCCCTAATGAGAGAGAGCGTTTCCAGCGAATGAGTTAATGCTATCATTTACAAAGTACCTTTATTCCTTGGAGAGTGTGCTGCAATGATTCCAGCCTACGGGCATTAATTGCTTATGTGCCCCGCCCACTGCGCTCCTACCATCGCACAGCAGCTAATCATGTAAACATCTCCTTGCTTGACATCCGCCGACCAATCATGTAGTGGCGTTACAACTCTTGGAAATATAGACAACATGCTAAGATATTTGCACTCTGTGTAGATCACAGGCGCCATGAAATACGCTGTTCCCAGCCGGCCCTCAGCAGACGTCTTATGTCCGTAATTGTGCCATAACGCATCCTGCTGCCATGGCAACCCCACATCCAAGGCCTTGTGCCGCCAGAGGAGACTGAACCTAAGCTCCATGAAATCAATCTTTGCTGCTTGGTGGAGCCGTCGGAGGGGATGGGTTAATTACCTTGAAATTGTCTCCTCTCTGTTTGCGGAGCAGCGGCCCCAAGGTTAGGTTAGCTGTGACAAAGGGTTCATTTAAAGTAAAATCTGTGTCTTAGCGGCTGAGAGCTGCAAACCTCTGGTGCGGAGCATGCATATTCCTGGCGCATTGTGGGCCTGATTCAGTCCTGATCACAGCGGCTGGTTATCGATACACTGCGCATGTGTGCGAAGCCATGCGGGGATGAACTCCTTCAACTTTTTCTGTTTGCTGGCTGTTTGCAAGGTGATTGATTTTGGGAGTGGCAAGGAAAATGCGTGGCCCAATAAATGTTGAAAGTGTCAGGGAAAACCTGTTATAGGAGGTTGTATGGCATGGACAGCAGGCAGAATGTGCCGGAATTCATTGCAGTAAGTCCTGGTGACGCGGGCCCAGGACTTCATTGTGCAGATGGTGACATCCTTTTGCAGATGGTGACATCATTGGGCTGCTGGTGACATTATCATGGTGCTGTTGACATCATCTTGCACCTGGTGACATCACCGTGCACCTGGTGACATCATCTTGCACCTGGTGACATCATCGTGCACCTGGTGACATCATCGTGCACCTGGTGACATTATTGTGCAGCTGGTGACATTATTGTGCAGCTGTGCAGCGGTAAACCTGCACCTCTGTGAAATGGGGCGAGATTAAATGGAATGCGATTTTGTTGCATTTTCTGAAATTGCACCATACCGCACGTTTTAAAATCGCATTTTTGCTCCAACAGCCAGCAGTGTCATGCCCCAGTCGGGGGACACTTTTTACATAAGGTGCCCCGGCCGTATCATGCTCACCATTGCTGGTCATCCCTGGACGGGGTACCTGGGGGAGTGGGGACCCCCCAATAAAGGGTCTCTCCCCCCCCCCAGGCTTCACCTGTCCAGGACTGAAGCCCGGGTGCCTGACGTCAGGATCCCGACTGTCAAAACATACACAGTGGGGGTCCAGGACCCCCATAGAGGGAGACTAGAATAGGTGGCTCGCATGCCCGCAAGGGGCTTTGTTGCGCTCACCATGCTGTCTGGATCTGGCCAGTCGGGATCCCGACATCGGGATAATGACTGTCGGGATCCCAACACCACACCCCTGAAGCCCAGGGCTGTCATCGGCATCCATGGGAGCCAGCCTGATAGGGTAAAATCACCCCCCCCCCCCCCAAAAAAACACATTGCTATTTACAGGTGAATTACAAGTCCCAGCAGCCCCCCCCTCATGCTGGGACTTGGTGAACCACAAGTCCCAGCATGAAGGGTATTAATTGGGCCTCATTGGACTTGTAGTCCACCTGTAAAAAGAATGTTAAAAAAAACACACACACAGAAAAGTAAAAGTTTAGTTAACACACATTCATTTTACACCTTTACTTACAACTCCAGGCTCCAGCACTGACTCTGCAGACTCACCTCACACCAGGCTGCCTCCGTCGCTACTGACAGCTTGTATAGCACTGCCACAGCGCAATACAAGCTGTTAGCATGGTTGGCTCAGCCAATCATGGAACTATGCGTCTGATTCACCTGTAAAAGCAATGGTTTTTAGGGGTGATTTTACCATATTAGGCCCAGTCCACAGCTCATGGCTTCAGCCCTGGACTGGTCCCCACTTCCCCAGGTACCCCGTCCAGGGCTGACCAGCCACAGTGAGCATGATACGGCCAGGGAACCTTAAAAAGTGTCCTCTGGCTGTGGCATGACACCGCCGGCTGCTAGTTCCAAAGTATGGGGGACACCCCTCCCCCCCCCCCCGTATTTTTTGAACCAGGACCGGTCCAAGAGTCCAGGGCTGGTTTCAGAAATAAGGGGGACCCTTAGGCTTTTTGTCCCCTGTATTTTTGGAACCAGGTCCGGCTCAATGAGCCCGGAGCTGGTTATGCTCAGGAGAGGAGACCCCACGCCATTTTTTTATTTTTTTTAACTTTTGCACATATTTTAACACAGAACCATGCACAGACCTCAATGATCTGTGCATGGTTCTTGTCATCCTGGTGTGTACCCAGCATTAGTCTGTGTGGTGTGCATTCGGTGGGATACCCCTGTGGTCTGCTATCTTGTGTCTTTATTGACCTCATAAACAAAAAAAAAAACAACAACTGTATCATTGTCCTGTGTATTGGAAGGCGTTAGTTTGCTAAGTAATGCTGTACAGCTGTGGATTTTATCTATACATTGTGTTGTTGGTTTGCGCCTATTTTATTTATTATTTTGGTTAGTTGACATAAGTAGGCCTCTGCCCAATTACCACATGCATTCACCTCTCTGTTTAACAAAGTACAGGAGGGAAATTATCTTAAAAGGAAAAGAAGTAATAGAACACGAGGACATGCACTGAAACTGGAGGGCGGTAGGTTCAGGGGAAATGTTAGAAAGAATTACTTCACAGAAAGGGTAGTGGATAAGTGGAATAGCCTCCCATCAGAGGTGGTAGAGGCTAAGACAGTAGAACAATTTAAACATGCTTGGGATAGGCATATGAATATCCTAACAAAGAAATAAGGATTAAAAAGGGTTGAGATTACCTGAAGGGTAAAAACGGGGCAGACTAGATGGGCCAAATGGTTCTTATCTGCCGTCACATTCTATATTTCTATGTTCTGTCAAATTCGCCTGTCAGAACCTGGTCTATTTTTTTTGCGATTTTTGGTAACATTTTCCCTAAATGGCATCTCATTAACCCCTTCAGTGTTGTTGTTTTTTTGGGGGGAGCTCCCCCCACCGGGCGAGTTTTTTATGGGGAGCGCTCCTTAAAAAAAAAAACACCACTACCTCCTTGGGTCCGGGCAGCGCCGCTGCACTGTCAATCAGCGGCTGCCCGGACCTCCACACCCCGTACCTGTCCCCGGCAGCCGGCTTGTCATAAGCCTGCCCGGGGCTTCAATAGAAAACCCGGAGGGGAGGGGGGAGGGCTCTAAACAGTGGCAATCCCGAGAATTTTCCGGGATTGCCAGACTGGGCACTGAGGCACAGCCCGGAAAATTCTCGAGATTGCCACTGAAGGAGTTCAATTTGTAATGGGAAAACATCTGGATGAAAATTGAAGTGTGCCAAAAAATTGGCAGGTCAGAATGTGCAAATTTGCGGCGATATTATCGCAAAATTCAAGAAATCGGACCCTATTAAATTTCACCCAATATGTCTGATAATAATGGCCTGATACTGGTCCAATACTGGTCTGGGAACACATAATCTGATACTGGCCTGATACTGATCCAATATGGGTCTGGTAATACACAGTCTGATGCTGATCCAATACTGGTATGGTAATACACAGTCTGTTACCGGTCCAACACTAATTTGGTACTGGTTCAGTACTGGCGTGGTAATATAGGGGGAAATTTACTAAAGGAAATTTGTAAAATATAGGTGTATTTGTATCCAGAAATACACTTAGTTTTGACATTTACTATCCCAAAAATACGGCAATTCGTATTCGTATTGATGTGCTATCAATACGAATACGAATTGCCGTATTTTCGGGATAGTAAATGTCAAAAATAAGTGTATTTCTGGATACAAATACACCTATGTTTTACAAATTTCCTTTAGTAAATTTCCCCCATATAGTCTGACACTGGTCTGGTAATGCACTGTGTGATACTGGTCTGGTACTGGTGTGGTAATACATAGTCTAATACGGGTGGTACTGGTCTGGTTATATGCAGTCCGATACTGGTCTGGTTATATGCAGTCCGATACTGGTCTGGTTATATGCAGTTTGATACTGGTCTGGTTATATGCAGTCTGATATTGGCCCTGTACTGGTCTGGTAATACACAGTCTCATACCGTTCCGGTACTGGTAATCCACAGTCTGATACCGGTGCGGTACTGGTCTTGGAGTACAGGTACGTTGACAATAAAGCACACCTCATCTGCATAAGCTGCTACTCCTACTCGTTATGTCTGACTGGCTATAATTACTTGCACGCGTCCGTGTTGACACGCAGACCTCATTGATGCAGAAAATGACTCCTGTAATTTGGACGTGTTGGATGCTGGAAGACATGACACTGATAGGATTCCTATAAATGGATATTGCAACATTTACTGCTCCGTTCTACACTTGCAATGGGTTATTGATCAGCTCTCCCTGGGGACGCGCTCGCTGGATACGGCCTCAGGCTCTGCTGGATACGGCTCCGTCCCTGACACATTCCTGATAATGCAGAGGCCACTTTCTGCTGACTTAAGGAATGTGACAGCATGTAAGTGAATGTTTCTTTATGGAAGATAAGCGGTGATTTCTGATTATCATCATTCCAGCCGATGAGTGCGAAATGCGTAGGTACCTGGGAGTTCTGCTGCTTCGCTGATTGTTACAGTGCATCAGCCGTGTTACAGGTCAGGACAGAGGGGCCTGGTATATGGGCCGGTGTTATCTGTGTGTTACGGAGCAGTCAGGGAGGAGGGGCCTGGTATATGGGCCGGTGTTATCTGTGTGTTACGGAGTGGTCAGGGCGGAGGGGCCTGGTATATGGGCCGGTGTTATCTGTGTGTTACGGAGCGGTCAGGGCGGAGGGGCCTGGTATATGGGCCGGTGTTATCTGTGTGTTACGGAGCAGTCAGGACAGAGGGGCCTGGTATATGGGCCGGTGTTATCTGTGTGTTATGGAGCAGTCAGGGTGGAGTGGCCTGGTATATGGGCCGGTGTTATCTGTGTGTTACGGAGCGGTCAGGATGGAGGGGCCTGGTATATGGGCCGGTGTTATCTGTGTGTTATGGAGCAGTCAGGGTGGAGGGGCCTGGTATATGGGCCGGTGTTATCTGTGTGTTATGGAGCAGTCAGGGTGGAGGGGCCTGGTATATGGGCCGGTGTTATCTGTGTGTTACGGAGCGGTCAGGGCGGAGGGGCCTGGTATATGTGCCGGTGTTATCTGTGTGTTACAGAGCGGTCAGGATGGAGGGGCCTGGTATATGGGCCAGTGCTATCTGTGTGTTACAGAGCAGTCAGGATGGAGGGGTCTGGTATATGGGCCGGTGTTATCTGTGTGTTACGGAGCAGTCAGGACAGAGGGGCCTGGTATTTGGGCCGGTGTTATCTGTGTGTTACGGAGCAGTCAGGACGGAGGGGCCTGGTATATGAGCCGGTGTTATCGGTGTGTTACAGAGCAGTCAGGACGGAGGGGCCTGGTATATGGGCTGGTGTTATCTGTGTGTTACAGAGCAGTCAGGATGGAGGGGCCTGGTATAGGAGCCGGTGTTATCTGTGTGTTACAGAGCGGTCAGGATAGAGGGGCCTGGTATATGGGCCAGTGCTATCTGTGTGTTATGGAGCGGTCAGGGCGGAGGGGCCTGGTATATGGGCTGGTGCTATCTGTGTGTTACGGAGCGGTCAGGACGAAGGGGCCTGGTATATAGGCTGGTGCTATCTGCGTGTTACAGAGTGGTCAGGATGGAGGGGCCTGGTATATGGGCCGGTGTTATCTGTGTGTTACGGAGCAGTCAGGACGGAGGGGCCTGGTATATGGGCCGGTGCTATCTGCATGTTACAGAGCAGTCAGGACGGAGGGGCCTGGTATATGGGCCGGTGCTATCTGTGTGTTACGGAGCAGTCAGGACGGAGGGGCCTGGTATATGGGAAGGTGCTATCTGCATGTTACAGAGCAGTCAGGACGGAGGGGGCTGGTATATGGGCCGGTGCTATCTGCATGTTACAGAGCAGTCAGGACGGAGGGGCCTGGTATATGAGCCGGTGTTATCGGTGTGTTACAGAGCAGTCAGGACGGAGGGGCCTGGTATATGGGCTGGTGTTATCTGTGTGTTACAGAGCAGTCAGGATGGAGGGGCCTGGTATAGGAGCCGGTGTTATCTGTGTGTTACAGAGCGGTCAGGATAGAGGGGCCTGGTATATGGGCCAGTGCTATCTGTGTGTTATGGAGCGGTCAGGGCGGAGGGGCCTGGTATATGGGCTGGTGCTATCTGTGTGTTACGGAGCGGTCAGGACGAAGGGGCCTGGTATATAGGCTGGTGCTATCTGCGTGTTACAGAGTGGTCAGGATGGAGGGGCCTGGTATATGGGCCGGTGTTATCTGTGTGTTACGGAGCAGTCAGGACGGAGGGGCCTGGTATATGGGCCGGTGCTATCTGCATGTTACAGAGCAGTCAGGGCAGAGGGACCTGGTATATGGGCTGGTGCTATCTGCGTGTTATGGAGCAGTCAGGACGGAGGGGCCTGGTATATGGGCCGGTGCTATCTGCATGTTACAGAGCAGTCAGGACGGAGGGGCCTGGTATATGGGCTGGTGCTATCTGCGTGTTATGGAGTGGTCAGGACAGAGGGGTACTGAGCCAGGAGGGGCCGGATAGACAGGAGCCGTGGCCTATTTGAGCTGGAAACTTCTTCCGCGGGAAGTGGGATATGCCCCTATTGAGAAGAAGTGCTTGGCCATTGTTTGGGCTGTGAAGAAGCTTTAGCCCTATTTGTATTGCCTCCACTTTACGGTGGTAATGGACCACAATCCTTTACGTTGCTTCAACACACGATGGGGGGAAATGGCAGACTATTGAAATGGAGCCTTGCTCTTCAGGTTTATGACTTTCATATCACCCAAAAGCAAGGCAAGGCTCAAAGCAACATGGATGGACTCTCGTCAGGAAGAGCCTGAACCCCAGGGAACTCCCAGTAACCCCAAACGGGTTGCGGGACCAGGAGCCAAATCAATGGAACATGGCCACCTTGTTTCCCGCTTGTAAGGGGGTGGGGGCAGGGCCAGTGCGACGCACCGTAGCGCCCCAGGCGGGGGGGGGGGAGCGGGCGCCCTGCCGCTTACCTGCTCATGGGGGGGCTGATGTGGCGTCCGCCGCTGAGTCCGGGGGGGGAAGGGGGGTGCAGCTGCCGAGCAGAGGGGGGGGGAGAGCTTGAAGCGACGTCCGCCGCCGCAGAGACCGGGGTGTTCCGCTCATATGGCTCCAAGTGGGCGGGGGGGGGGGAGAAAGCTGCTCCCATGCCACCCTCCAGTGGCCAGCACCCTAGGCAAATGCCTAAGGCTGCCTAGTGGTGGCACCGGCCCTGGGTGGGGGGGTGGGAGTGTGGCCGGAGACCTCCACCCCACATGGCAAATGGCGGCCTTGGAGCTGAAAGGAATTAACCTCTTCAGCCCCGGCGTCATCATGGACAACGGGCGCTTGATGCCAAAATTCAAAATATGTTTAACGGCACAGACCACCAGTGTTTAAAATATAACTCTGCCTGTGTATGTTGTGTGGGCACCATGGCACTGGTCCCCTTCTGACGGCTGTGGCAGCCCTGGGAAGCCGGGTTCAGGGTGGCGCTCCAGTTACAGGGAGCTGCGGTGGGTCAGAGGTGTGTAGAGGGCAGGAGGCGGTGATAATGCCACACTGCCTCTGGGCGCTATATACCCCCATCCGCAGGCTCCGTACACCCCCATCCCCTGTGACAGAGCAGGCCCCATACACCCCCATCCGCTGTGGCAGAGCAGGTCCCATACACCCTCATCCCCTGCAGCGGAACAGGCCCCATACACCCCCATCCCCAGCGGCGGAGCAGGCCCCATACACCCCCATCCCCAGCGGCGGAGCAGGCACGGTACAGCCCCATCCCCTGCAGCGGAGCAGGCCCCATACACCCCCATCCCAAGTGGCGGAGCAGGACCCTTACACCCCCATCCCCTGTGACAGAGCAGGCCCCATACACCCTCATCCCCTGCAGCGGAACAGGCCCCATACACCCCCATCCCCAGCGGCGGAGCAGGCCCCATACACCCCCATCCCCTGTGGCAGAGCAGGCCCCGTACACCCTCATCCCCTGCAGCGGAGCAGGCCCCGTACACCCTCATCCCCTGCAGCAGAGCAGGCCCCATACACCCCCATCCCCAGCGGCGGAGCAGGCTCCGTACACCCCCATCCCCAGTGGCGGAGCAGGACCCGTACACCCCCATCCCCTGTGACAGAGCAGGCCCCATACACCCCCATCCGCTGTGGCAGAGCAGGCCCCATACACCCCCATCCGCTGTGGCAGACCGAACAGCCACCTGACTAGCTGTGATTGGGATACTGAATCCACTCTATGTATTGATACTCTATAGCGCTATGAGCTTCTTGGTGTCGTTGCTGGATCAGCTGAGTGCGACTGAGTGACACAGGTCCATTCTATGCACAGTAGAACAATTCTCTGGCAGGCCTGGAGGGATCGCTGCACAAGGTAAAGTGCTATGAATGCTGCTCTGGCTTGTTTCCATTGGAATTCCATCGTAATTTAGCATGTTAATTACAGCTCTATTATAATCATGTGCGGTGCTGCAGATGAATACGTAATGAGCGGGCAGTAAGCTGTAATGAGACCCCAGGATCCATCTATCTCCTGCTGCTCAGGTGTGAGGTCTCATCTGGTACAGGGCAGTCAGATGACGCTGTAATCCGCAGCTTCTATGTGACATCTCATTTTCAGCATTGCATCGTGGGTATCACAGTGATCAAGACCCGGGGGCACCGGCAGTCAGATGCAATCTGTAATAACTGACCGTCCAGAGACAGCTGGTGGGTTCTATCCCTGCTTGGAGCAATTTAGCTATGTACATAGTGGTGCTAGACTAGTGCGACTACATCTGGCCATACACCTCTGTCCAACCAACAAATTCGCTGGTTGGAAGGAATATCTGGTAATAACAGCTAATGCCAATCAGTAATTTGTTTCCAAACCCTGGAAAATGGACACAAACAGTGAAATACGTTTGCTGTAATTAGAGATTATAATTAATGGGGTAATAAACACAAATTCCTCCTAGAGAAGAACTTTGGTCTTGGCCATGTTAAGTTGGGCATTCACAAGGTAGATGGCAGGCAGTTGGAGACAGGGTATATGAAGGGGTGAGAAGAGGTAGGTTTGGGTATTATCAGCATACAGATGGTATGGTAGGTTCAAAGAGCTGCTGAGGCTGCCAATGGAGGAAGTTTAGAAGACGACAGAGAACAGAACCTCAGGTCATATATATGTAGGGGAAGTAGAGAGGAAAAAGCAATTGGTGACATAGGAATGGAACTTTGAAAGGACACAGCCATGCAGATCCTTGGATTGAAGAGCTTGAAAGAAAGTGGTCAACAATGCTGAAGGCAGCAAACAGATCAAACACGATAAGGAGATGGAAGCTTTTGGTGACTGGTGAGGGCAGTTTCACAGTGGAGGAGACTGAAGCCAGAATGAAAGTAGGTGGAAAGGAACAAAGCTGTATGTTGATAGACATTCTTCTGAAGGAGCTTTGAGACAAATGGAATCAATGAGCTGGTAGACCAGGATAGGGTGAGGGTTTCTTAAGGATGAGGAAGACTAGGGTATGAAGGTAACAAGGTAGAAGAGAGGGACTGGCTGAAGTGATGGGTGAGTTGGGAGAAGCATCAGGAGGTAGAAAGAAAGCACAGGATATGGGACCATAGGTTCAAGGGAGAAGATAAGGACTCTTCCATTGGCTCACAGGCTTTACCTTCAACTCCACTTACACTCTGAAACCATCACATGCCATACCTACTCTACTATCTGCAGCTCAGGTGTCCTTCCTTCTGTTTTCCCCAGTCTTTGTTGTCCCCAGTGTTGTTTTTATAGCATTCAGTGCCATTGAACCACCATTGATGATTAAAGTGCTCCACACTAACCAGTATCATAACTCTGCATCTTCCTGAGTACCACTCCAAACCCCACAGAGAAACCTGGAGAGGGCCATGACCTGCCCATCGGGTTCAGTGAGGACCATAACCCCCTGCTGGGGTCACTGGTGAAAACCACTGGCGGGTTAGACTCTCCACCACAGCATATAACCCTACACGTCATGGTGCTGCACCCAGCATATAACCCTACACGTCATGGGGACTTCCGGTTCCTGCTTCCATGGGACCAGCAGCAGAGTGCTGAGCTCCCTGACCGCCCCGGCCAGCCAGCCACACTACGCCGCACAGGACCCCTCAAAACGCACCAGAAACCTGCAGGAAGCCCCTGCCGGCACCCCAACCCTGCCGATGCAGAAATTATTTGCCCAGGGGAGACTACAGCAGCACTGCCAGACTGCTGCTACGCTGGACGCCACATCCAAGATGGCCGCCGCCACACAACACTCGAGGCAGCAGCCACAAACAGCGCAGACTGAGAAGGGTGAGATGTCTGCCCAGCCCCTACAAGGTCCCACCAGCACCCCAAGCCTACCAATATCAAAATCCCTGCCCCAGGGGAAGCCACAGCAGCAGCGCCAGCCAGCTACAGCACAGGGCGCCACATCCAAGATGGCCGCCGACACACAGCTCACAAGGCAGCAGGCACAGAGAGCACAGGCTGAGGCAGAGGAAATGTTTGCCCAGCCCCAAGTAAGTGCTGGAGAGGCCCCCTTTATACCCTCCACCCAGATAGATATGTCTGCTCCCTCCCCAACACCACCCCTGGGTTCAGCATTATCTTATGCAGATGTGGTCAGAGCCATACAGGACACTATAAACCCCATTCTGGATGCACACGCTGCTAAGCTGCAGCAATCTGTACAGGACATTAAGTCACAACTTAAGCAGGTCTCCAAAAGGGTTACTGCAAATGAGACTCACCTGGGAGAAGCTTTCCAGGACATCTCAGCTTTAAAAACCACCACGGAATATCTGCAGAAATCCTCCTATTCCATGCAGAATAAACTGGACGATCTGGAAAATCGTTCCAGAAGGAATAACCTCCGTATTATAGGACTCCCTGAAACCTTAAAGGGCCCTGACCTATATGCCTTTCTCTCATCCACCCTCCCTGATCTACTGAATGTTACAGAGGCCTGCACGGGCATAATCATTGAGAGGGCGCATAGGCTAGGCCCACCTCGCGATGACCGCACCAACAGACCCCGCCCGGTGATCTTTAAATGCCTCAACTTCCAACACAAAGAAGCCCTATGGATGGCATTTAGGCAAAACCGATCCCTTCAGTGGAATGGGAATAAGCTTCTGATTTTCCAGGACTTCTCCGCAGAAGTCACGAGAGCGAGAAAGGAGTTCTCCCCGTTATGTACCAGACTGGTAAAAGACCGAGTGAAATTTGCGCTACTATATCCCGCTAAGCTGCGTCTGTTTTCAGGAAATTCTTTTAAGGAGTTCAGTACAGTACAAGACGCAGAGGCCTACCTATTGGAGCAAGCCCAAGCCTCCTTTTCACCGGCGGGCCCTGACGACACCGAAACTGATTGTGGCCAGTGACTTCATCTGAAACCCACTACCTGACGTCCAATCTACAACTGCCTTATTGTCCACCCCCATCTCATTCATCAGGGGACACACATCTTAGTCACTCCCACGCTGGACGTGGGATCGTTACTTACTGGCCCTAACCTGGATTCGTCCCCCCCCCTCCCCGTGAGTCACTGGACTCTTTGGCTCTACGAGACTTATCCATGTGGACGGCAGCTTCCCCGATCACAGAACTTACTTAAGTTCTATTGCAAAAGTTCCAGGTTTTCTTTTTTGTGCGAATTTATTTTTGCATCTGATTTCCACCAGCTTTATACTGTTTGTCTTTCTTAACGTATATTGATAAGTATGTTATATTTAGCGGTTTTGTTTCGGCGCCAGTTGTGGGGCCTGGAGACCACGTTGGTCCCGACCTCAAGCTGGCCCTGAAAAATTATATATTTTATGGCCGGGGCGAGCCTTGTGGCTCATGTATCTGTTTCGCTTCCCCCCCAGGGGGCATGGTACCCAGTGGCCGTCTCTGTCGCTGGGACTCCAGAAGTCTCTTTGTATGTTTTGCATTGTTTGTTTTCCTTGAGGAGCTAGGGTGCAGAGGGGAACCCACCTTGCCCACGCAAGATCTACCCCTTCTTACTATGTTAAACTTGTGGGTTCCGCCTCCTACCCCCTGGTTGCTCCTATTCCCCCTCCTTTCCTCATGTTCTTCCCTTCTGTCTTCTCCCCATGTCTTTTTGATAATATGTCTAGAGATGATCAGATTCATTTTAATACACAGTGTTGTGTGGCTCGGATATTGGGCGGTTGCACTGTATGGAAATTCGATCAGCTTTTCCCACTCATTAGATGATAATGGCTAATTTGAAGGTGGTAACATTGAATGTAGGTGGCTTCCACGTCCCTTCTAAGCGTAAGAAGACATTGCTTTACCTTCATAAGCTACAGGCGGATGTGGTGTTTCTCCAGGAGACGCACCTAACCCCCCAGGAAACTTTAAAATTGAACACAATGGGTTGGTCACTTTTGGCAGCATCCCCATACAACTCAAAATCTAGAGGGGTTGTCATTTTAACTAACAAGAGCACCCCAACTCAGGTGCACTGCACTGTTACTGATCCCGAAGGTAGATGGGTACTCGTGGACGCCACCGTACACTCAACTAGGATCACGATGTGTAATGTATATGCTCCTAATACCTTTTCCAAACTGTTTTTTAGGAACTTGGTTACCCTGTTAACACCATATATGGATACTACTATTGTATTGGCAGGTGATTTCAATGTTGTGGCCTCCAATGTGCTAGATAGGGACTCAGTAGCCAAAACCAGACGTCCCCCCCCCAGCCATGGGATCCAATATCTGATGTCTAGTCTTCACCTGACGGATGTCTGGAGGGCTTACAACCCAGTAGAACGCGAATTCACATGTCTGTCTGCAGCACACAGAACACTGTCTCGAATAGATTACATGTTATTATCCACACAGGCCTTTCCCCGGGTTCAAGATACTAAAATTGAAACGATCACCATATCGGATCACGCTGCATGCTGGCTCACCTTACACTCTTCCCAAGACAGGGGCACATACATAAACTGGAGATTCCCTAGCCACCTAGCTAACTCTACTAAATTTAAATCCCTACTTGAATCCACATGGATGGACTACAAACAAAATAATGAATCCACGTCCATTGCCTCCCCCCTCATGTACTGGCAGGCATCTAAACCTGTACTGCGGGGTGCAGTAATCTCCTACACCTCCCACTTGCGTAAAGAAAAAACTGCGCACTATTTAGAGGCGCAGGCATCTTTAACGGCAGCCTATCAGATTTTTAAAACGTCACCAACCAATGCAAACAAAATAGCGTTTACCCAGGCCAAAGCGATATTTGATGCCCTTCTGACTAAGCTCGAGACTAGGATCTCCTTCCAGACCCAAAGCAAATACCATAGATTTGGAGGTAAATCCAATCGGCTTATGACTAATCTACTACAGGGCCAACACCCCCCTACCACTATCACCGCCCTAAAGGATGATACGGGCACCCTTCATCATAAAGGAAGCGACATCTCAGCGGTCCTACATAAATTCTACTCGCAGCTATACACCGCCTCCCCTGTAGACCAGGCTGGTAAAACGGCCTTTTGGGCCTCCACCTCAATCCCGACCCTAGGGACTGACAGTGCCACCAGTTTGTTGGCAGATATTTCGGAGGAAGAGGTATCTAGGGCAATTGGTCTCCTTAAGCCAGGAAAGGCACCGGGCCCTGATGGCCTGACAAGTGAGTACTACAAATTATTAGCTCCCAAACTGGTTACCCCATTAACAACCCTCTTCAACTCTTTCCTCAAAGGCACTCCTCAACCCCCATACTTTAATTCGGCACTCCTCAAGCTTATTTTAAAACCAGGCCGAGACCCCACCCTCCCCTCATCCTACCGACCAATATCACTTCTAAACACTGATTACAAGATCTACACGAAAATTCTAGCTGATAGGCTAAAAATTCTACTCCCTGAGATCATTCACAAGGACCAAACGGGCTTCATATGGGGCAGACATTCGGTCTTAAACATTAGGAAGCTCCTCACAGTCATGCAATACCACCAGTCATTGAAATCCCCATCACCTCAGGCCATCCTCTCCCTAGACGCCGAAAAGGCCTTTGACATGGTCTCCTGGGACCATCTTATCACCGCACTGCAAAACTTTCAGTTCCCAGAACCATTTATAACCGCAATTATGAATCTCTACTCCCAATCTACATCCCAGATTCTGACCAATAATTACTTGTCTCCCCCGTTTAACCTGAAGCGAGGCACTCGACAGGGCTGCCCTCTCTCCCCACTCCTTTTCGCTCTGGCCCTAGAGCCCCTGGCTATTAAACTAAGAGCCTCCTCCGCGGTAACAGGAATTAAGGTTGGAGCCAGAGAGGTGAAGCTAAGTCTGTTCGCAGACGACATGCTTCTTTTCCTATCGAACCCCCCCAAATCCATCCCGGAAGCCATGGCAATCATAGACCATTTTGGATCCTTCTCGGGACTCAAGGTTAACTATGAGAAATCCCGTATTCTACCCCTAGCCTGGCCCCCATCATACCCCGATTCCTTCCCAGCATTGAGTCAGTTTAGCATTTGCACGGCCCCTATGAAATATTTAGGCATTATGATACCATTGCACCTTAATGCACTATACACTTCCAATTTTAAACCTGTATTGCAGGCCATTGCAAAACTATTAGAAAGATGGCACACTCTCCCTTTATCCCTCTATGGCCGAATCACGGTGATCAAAAGTGTAATTTTCCCTAAATTGTCTTACCTGCTGCAAATGCTCCCCCTCGCCCTCACTAAAGCAGATCTTTCCCGTTATAATACTATGGCCAATAAATTTATTTGGATGGGGAAAAAACCAAGAATGCCCCTTACTAGGCTGTTCCTTCCTAAAGCTGAGGGGGGATTTGCCTTACCCCAAGCGCAAAACTTCTCCCAAGCCGCCCACTTCAGATACGCCACAGATTGGCTTCTGAACAAGTCGTCATACACCAATGAAAACCTGGAACGTGCCCTCTTCCACCCTTTTGCTCCAGCAGCCTTGCTCCATACCCCACGCACCAAGCTTCCAAGCGTTATAAAAGACAACCTCCTTTTCAAAGAAACATACACAATGTGGATCACCATCCATAAAAGATTTGCTAGGAACCCAACTAGTAGCCCCCACGCTACGTTCTGGGGCAACCCGTCCTTTGCCCCAGGTCTAAATAATCACTTATTTCTGGAGTGGCGTCAGAAGGGCATCGCAGCTATCTGCAACGTTTTTGACCCAGGTGGAAAGATTCTCTCTTTCACAGAACTGGCCGACAAATTCCATCTCCCGCGATCCCAATTCTTTATGTATCTGCAAGCCCGTCACTATGCCCAGTCTTTACCCCCACCTTTTACATCCCCAGTCACCACAGATCCTATCCTTAGTCTACTAGCCCCACACAACGTCCTGGGCTATAGAATAAGAAATCTATACCAGTCACTCATTATACTCCCAAGAGACAAGCTCCTCCAAATGTTGGAAATTAAGTGGAAAACTGATATCCCCTCACTCCCACTGACCCAATCATTACTAAAAAATCTCCCCACCACTCTCAAACACTTGCAGTCTGCTTCTCTTCAGGAAACCCACTTGAAATTCCTTAACAGGGCCTATGTATCACAGCGGCAAAGGAGTCACTTTGTTCCGGGAGATCTGGGTCTCTGTCCTAAATGCAAGATAGTAGGTGCCACCCTTTTCCATAATTTTTGGGAATGCGGCAAGATTAGAATTTTCTGGAGGAAAGTCCTGGGTTTCCTGAATACCTTATTTAACCTGCAACTCACATATGATCCCATCCCCATCCTTTTCCTTAACTTTAAAAATTGGACACTTGGACCGCATAAAAAAAGGATAATACCACTTCTTAGCTTGATACTGGCCCAGTCTAAAAAACTGATCCTGACCCACTGGATCCACAGGGTTACCCCGTCGCTTACGGAGTTGAAACACTCATTACTGAAAATCATGTATTATGAACGTCAGGCATCCCTACATGACATTGAGAAAGGTGTGATTCGTTTCTATGCTAAGTGGGACTTCTTTATTCAATCATTAGACCCAGAAATACAGTCTTCCATTCAGAAGATTTTCGAAAATACCACTTGGATCATGCTACGCCAGATTACATAGTATTGATCGTACTCTGAAACCCCCCCCCCTTTTTCTTTATCTCATAGTGAATGCTGTATTGTCTCATTTATTTGTCATCTTCCCTTCCTTGTCCTCCCACCCCCCTTTTTCCCCTTCCTCCCCTCTTTGTTCGTATGTGTTTAAATGTTCAGTTGGCGGTTTATGGCCAACGTTATGTTATGTTGGAGGAAAAGTCCAATTTGAAATAACGGCGGGAAATGAACCACCGTTACACGGTAGGGTGCCACATACGTGGTCACCCCTGAGTTACTTCTCCATCTCTCCCTCCTAGCTGGACCTGTATTAGTCTCAAAACTTTGTACGGTGGCTTTGTCTACTACCGACAAGTTATGCTTTAGTAATTTATATTCATAGTTTGCGAGATAAGCAGACCGGAGACTGTGTACAATGCATGCCGGAGACCTCTTCTGATGTAACAGTTTACCTGTATTTGTATTTTATTATTATTTGTTTTGTTTTCTCTATTTAAAAAAAAAAACTACAATAAAACGTTTATAAAAAAAAAAAACCCTACACGTCATGGTGCTGCACCCAGCATATAACCCAACATGTCATCCAACATGTCATGGCGCTGTACCCAGCATATATCCCAATAAGTCATGGCGCTGTACCCAGCATATATCCCAATAAGTCATGGCGCTGTACCCAGCATATATCCCAATAAGTCATGGCGCTGTACCCAGCATATATCCCAATAAGTCATGGCGCTGTACCCAGCATATAACCCTACACGTCATGACGCTCTACCCAGCATATAACCCTACACATCATGACGCTGTGCCCAGCATATAACCTTACGCATAATGGTGCTGTACCAGCATATAACCCTACACACAATGGTGCTGTACCTGGCATATAACCCTACACGTCATAACGCTCTGCCCAGCATATAACCCTACACACCATGGTGCTGTACCAGCATATAACCCTACATACAATGGTGCTGTACCTGGCATATAACCCTACACACCATGGTGCTGTATTCAGCATATAACCCTACGCGTCGTGGTACTGTACCCAGCATATAGCCCTACACGTCATGGTGCTGTATTCAGCATATAACCCTACACACAATGGTACTGTACCCAGCATATAACCCTACACACAATGGTGCTGTACCTGGCATATAACCCTACACACCATGGCGCTGTATTCAGCATATAACCCTACACATCATGGTGCTATACCAGCATATAACCCTACACACAATGGTACTGTACCCAGCATATAACCCTACACACAATGGTGCTGTACCTGGCATATAACCCTACACACCATGGCGCTGTATTCAGCATATAACCCTACACACCATGGCGCTGTATTCAGCATATAACCCTACACGTCATGGTACTGTACCCAGCATATAACCCTACACATCATGGCGCTGTATCCAGCATATAACCCTACACGTCATGGTGCTGTATCCAGCATATAACCCTACACGTCATGGTACTGTACCCATACATGCGGTGTTGCTGACACATCTGTTTTAGTTATTTTCACTTAGAGCTTCCCTCCTCCTTGACATCTGGCTTCTCTTGACCTCCTCTTTCCTTTCCCCACCCCTTCCATTTCTAGTACCTGTAAAATATACATTTATAATTTAGTCACACTGTGCTTTATTACATTTCAAAATAGACACATACCCCTGATTCAAACCCATAGCCTGTAAGGTTGCAGTCAGACACTCTATTCATTAAGCTATCTGATCCTGTGCGGTTCAAGTTATACTTTGTGAAAATCTATATAGTGTTTGGCAGTGGTGTGTGGTGAGGTCAGTGGCTGGTGAGGCACTGGCTAGTTTCAGAGCCAGAGCTTGTGGTGGTCAACTTGGACTTAAGCCCCACACATACCAGACCAGAAGTCACCTCCGGAGGAGGTGAGCAGAAGTCACCTATGGAGAAGGCGAGCAGAAGTTAACTATGGAGGAGGCGAGCAGAAGTCAACTATGGAGGAGGCAAGCAGAAGTCACCTACGGAGGAGTTGAGCAGAAGTCACATACAGAGGGTATGAGCAGAAGTCACATACAGAGGGTATGAGCAGAAGTCACCTACGGAGGAGGAGAGCCCAAGTCAACTAGTAGATGTCACCTATGGAAGATGTGAGTAGATGTCACCCGCAGAGGGTATGAGCAGAAGTCACCTACGGAGGGTGCAAGCAGAAGTCACCCACAGAGGGCACAAACAGATGTCACCTATGGAAGATGTGAGCAGAAGTCACCAGCAGAGGGTGCGAGCAGAAGTCACCCGCAGAGGGTATGAGCAGATGTCAACCCCAGAAGGTATGAGCAAAAGTCACCTATGGAGGATGTGAGCAGAAGTCACCCACAGAGGGCGTGAGTAGATGTCACCTACAGAAGATGTGAGCAGATGTCACCCGCAGAGGGTGTGAGCAGAAGTCACCTATGGAGGGTACAAGCAGAAGTCACCCACTGAGGGCGCCAGCAGATGTCACCTATGGAAGATGCGAGCAGAAGTCACCCACAGAGAGTGTGAGCAGAAGTCAGCCCCGGAGGCATGAGCAGAAGGCTGCAGGGTTCATACCATGGTTACCTTGTGTAAATTACTGAGGTTCCAAGCAGTTAACACATAGTGAATATTCTTATTTTGAGCAAGTTCACGGCCGCTGCTGGGAATCTCTGATGAATGATAAATACTGTAGCAAGGCCCCAGTTTATGGACCATGGATTTTATATCATGTTCCCATTATATCCTCCCCATCTGTGCGGCCTTGAGATGGGAACAATATTTTCTGAGATTGACAGATGACTGGTTATGTGAAGGACAAGTGTGGTCTGGGGAAGTGTCTGCGGGAACGGCGTCACTGGGAAGTATCGGACTAGTGGAGGGGCACCGTGTACAGTGGGGTGAGAGGCGACTCTTATGTTCTCTCTCATACTAAAGCCTTCATCTGAATGAATGTTAGCCTTTGTTCTTAGAGCTGCACTAAGCATATAATGCTGATCATTGCACACAATGGCCCCATTTACATCCCTGGGCTGAGGTTCTCTGCTGCTAGGTATATTGTGGACAGCGACCGGAGAGGCACCTTCTGTACACTGAAGACTTGGATATGGGAGAGTCTTAGTACATACTACAGATACTGTATGTGTCTGCGATGACAGCTGTAGAACTTGAACAGTCAGTAGCTGTTCCGAACCATGATGACATGTGGTGAAGGAGGTTAGGTGTAGTAATATGCAGGTTTAGCTGCAGGGGCAGACAGCACACTGGTGTGGCATAGAAGAATAGAGAAAACCAATGCTGCTACCTGGCAGTGGTAACTATACAGATTAGCCTTGTGATTGTGTCTGTTTTCACACTACACCTACTGTATGTGTATTTGCTGTGGCAGTGGAGTAACTGTAGTGATCCTGAGTAACGCTCTGCCTGGATAGAGCTCTAACTGTACAAAGCTTGGATACATCTCTGACTGTAGAAAGCCCGGTTACCGCTCTGACTGTAGAGAGTCCAGATACCAATCTGACTGTAGAGCACAGATACCGCTCTGACTGTCGAGAACCCTGGTACCGCTCTGACTGTAGTGAGCCTGAGTACCGCTCTGCCTGGATAGAGCTCTGACTGTAGAAAGCCCGGTTACCGCTCTGACTGTAGAGAGTCCAGATACCACTCTGACTGTAGAGCCCAGATACCGCTCTGACTGTAGTGAGCCTGAGTACCGCTCTGCCTGGATACCGCTCTGACTGTAGAGAGCCCAGCTACCGCTCTGACTGTAGAGAGCCCGGGTACCGCTCTGACTGTAGAGAGCCAGGATACCGCCCTGACTGTAGGGAGCCCGGATACCGCTCTGACTGTAGGGAGCCCGGGTGCCGCTCTTACTGTAGGGAGCCCAGGTACAGCTCTGACTGTAGAGAGCCCGGTACCACTCTGACTGTACAAAGCCCGGATACAGCTCTGACTGTACAGAGCCCGTTACCGCTCTGACTGTACAAAGCCCGGATACAGCTCTGACTGTACAGAGCCCGGTACCGCTCTGACTGTACAAAGCCCGGATACAGCTCGGTCTCTAGAGAGCCTGGATACCGCTCTGACTGTAGAGAGCCAGATACAGCTCTGACTGTAGAGAGCCCGGGTACACTCTGACTGTAGGGAGCCCAGTTTATGCTCTAACTGTAGGGAGTCCAGGTAGCTCTGACTGTAGATAACCCAGATACCACTCTGACTGTAGAGAACCTGGTACCGCTCTGACTGTAGAGAGCCTGGTACCGCTCTGATTGTAGAGAGCCCGGTACCATTCTGACTGTAAAGAGCCTGGTACCGCTCTGATTGTAGAGAGCCTGGGTACCATTCTGACTGTAAAGAGCCTGGTACCGCTCTGACTGTAGAGAACCCGGGTACCATTCTGACTGTAAAGAGCCTGGTACCGCTTTGATTGTAGAGAGCCCGGTACCATTCTGACTGTAAAGAGCCTGGTACCGCTCTGACTGTAGAGAGCCTGGGTACGATTCTGACTGTAAAGAGCCTGGTACCGCTCTGACTGTAGAGAGCCTGGGTACCATTCTGACTGTAAAGAGCCTGGTACTGCTCTGATTGTAGAAAGCCCGGTACCATTCTGACTGTAAAGAGCCTGGTACCGCTCTGACTGTAGAGAGCCTGGGTACGATTCTGACTGTAAAGAGCCTGGTACCGCTCTGACTGTAGAGAGCCTGGGTACCATTCTGACTGTAAAGAGCCTGGTACCGCTCTGACTGTAGAGAGCCTGGGTACCATTCTGACTGTAAAGAGCCTGGTACCGCTCTGACTGTAGAGAGCCCGGGTACCATTCTGACTGTAAAGAGCCTGGTACCGCTCTGACTGTAGAGAGCCCGGGTACCGCTCTAGTTGTAGAGAATTCTTCCTTGCAGTGCTGTAGTAGGCCGTATATGCAGACAGTACAGTATAATCACTGTGTGAATGCTATACTGTATATTGTTTCCTGTTACATATGGCAGCAGTCGAAGAGACTACTGTATGGCACTGTTCCCATGTATCACAGATGGGGGAATTCCCTGACAGAACCCTCATTGATCTACAACAATTAGTCAGGTGTCTGAATGAAATGTCTAGAACAATAGCAGCCATACAGGCGCATCCGCAGCCAGCGCCAGCTTCATAACCATCAAACTGGCGAGGGAATGGTGGGGAAATGCAGCAGTAACCCGGGGAACTCCCCGGGACATCACTCTGCACCGCACTCACCTGACTATAGAGCTTTGGGGCTTATTCATACAAGGGAAGTATATAATACGCAGCTGTGTTATCTGTTACTCTCAGGGCACGCCCATCATTCCTGGCTGTAACCTGTATTAATGCAATATTTATATTATTAACATTACATTAAGAAACTTTACATAGTGGTGGCATAATCCCATCTGCTAATCATTCTATTAATCCGTCACCTATGTGACTGGCTCCTTCCACATCACTTAGGCAATCATTCATTGTGGATTCACAGCTCGGTTATCTGAAGACACGTGCAGGATGCATAGCAAAAATGCGTTTGACAGGAAGAGGCATTTGTGGGAATTTGTGGAAACAGGGGCGTGTTTCCTTCTGTATTGTGGGAGTGGCCAGGCCAAGCACGGCGTCGCAGATGGTTCTGATGTTCCTATTAAACTGCAAAGTTTTGTCAAATGGTGGTGTGAAGGCAGAGAGTGATATGCAGGCAGGGGGTGGTGTGCAGATAGGAGGTGGTATGCAGGCAGGGGGTGGAGAGGGTGGTATGCAGGCAGGAGGTGGTACGCAGGCAGGGGGTGGTGTGTAGGCAAGGGGGGGTGCGGGTAGGAGGTGTAAGGGGTGGCAAGCAGGCAGAGAGTGGAGGCGGTGGTGTGCAGACAGGAGGTGGTGTGCAGGCAGGGGGTGGAGAGGGTGGCATGCAGGCAGGAGGTGGTATGCAGGCAGGGGGTGGAGAGGGTGGTATGCAGGCAGGAGGTGGTACGCAGGCAGGGGGTGGTGTGTAGGCAAGGGGGGGTGCGGGTAGGAGGTGTAAGGGGTGGCAAGCAGGCAGAGAGTGGAGGGGGTGGTGTGCAGGCAGGAGGTGGTGTGCAGGCAGGGGGTGGAGAGGGTGGCATGCAGGCAGGAGGTGGTACGCAGGCAGGGGGTGGTGTGCTTGTTGACTTTATAATAAGGCCGGACACTATGATCGGCCTTATTATATCGTCGGCATTGATCGGCCTTGTTATAGTGTCAGCGGGCACACACACAGGAAGCCTCTGGGCCCGCTACATACCTTGTGCTGATTGTGGCGGCACCCCCTGAGCACAAGTAGCAGACCGCACCTCCACATTGGCGCGTGGTGTGTGGGCACCAGGGCTCTCTGTCATGTGGGCTACATGTTATATAGTGATATTATTATGTTATTTATATGGTGCCACAAGGGTTCCACAGCACCTGGCACAGTACAGAACCTTGACAAGACGACACCCTATCACAGTAACGATATATCACAAACTCCATCCATATCTGTAACCACAGGCAGGTGATTAGGGACCCTGGCTGCCATTGTTCCCAGTCCTGTCTGCCCCCACAATAGGGACATCAGTCCCCCTATTGTGAGCAGGGCCCTCCCTCGGTCTATGGCATGCCCCCCTCCCGCCTGGGATTAAGGCTTCTGCTTTGTTAGGGCCTGACCTCCCGGGACAGGAATGTAGATGGAATTTTGGGACTTGTTAAGACGCCTCTGAGTGTAACGAGGAAGAACCGCAGCTCCAACAGGACAGAACATCGGTGCTGCCCATTAATAGACTGGTGCTGTCAATCGGGGGATCTGTGGGGGTCCTGGGGGACCAAGGCCAGGGATACCTACCAATAATAATAGACTGAGGATGAACCAGAGCACAGAGGGAGAGCAGCGCAGCCCCCCACCCTCCTGACAACTCTATGGTGGGGGCTGCAGTGTCACCAGCAGGACTACAATAGGCGCTATTGTTCAGACACTTTGTGTAGGTTGGTTTGGCCATGACAGGAACAGTCTGTGCTCAGTACAACTGATACATCACATCATAGAACGTATACATCAGTGTGTCATAACACAGTGACTATACTACAGGGCTGCCGACTTCTACAGTCTCCTCTCCAGGAGAACCCCGGAGAGGAGACTGTCAGCATCACTTCTGGGGGTGGGGCCTGATGGAGACATCATTAGTCCCTGCCCCCAGTAAGGCAAATCCCGCAATATGCGGGTCTCTGATGAGGGGACGGGGCTAAATACGAGCGGTTTGCATATTTAGCCCCGCCCCCTTCCACTGAAAAGCCGCATATTGCGGCAATTTAAAGCTTCTGCCACCAGGTACATGAGGGGCGGATGGGGGTCCGCCGGAATCCGGGAGGGTTGCCCACCTTTCCGGGGGGCAGGGAGGGGGACCTGATTTTCGGGATCCTCCTGGGCATTCCGGGAGGGATGGCAACCCTGCTATACTGCCTGTGACCTGGTGCAGGAGAGACCCTACTACCGGGTAATACACATTGGGGGCAATTTACTAAGAATCCGAATGCGAAAATTCATATTCATAATACGAATGCATACGACTGGCATCGCCGTCCTATGGCATTTCCGAATTCGTATTGCGGAGGAAAATTTACTTACAGTCGTATTTGACTGATTCATATTTTCCGATGGCGTATATGGATTCGTATTTTAAGAACCAGCACAAGGCCCAACCTGCCAGCAGGGTAATGTCCAGAATTTACCTGCCCAGGCTGAAGCCTGTGGCTGTCCCCGGTGCCCCTGGGTGGTGGGCACCGGGCTGATAAATGGTGTAAACATAGAAAAACTATTGTATATTGCTATTGTATATTGCTGTGGAACTATGAGTCCCAGCAAGCGGGGCATTAAAGGGCCCGCTGAAACTTGTAGTTCCACAGCAATACAAATAGTAAAATAAACACACAAACACACCAAAATAATAAAATTTTAATACACACAGAGGCCTTTCATACAGATACTTACCTACCTTGATTCCATAGGTAGGTATCATTCGTCCTGAAGAAATCCATGGGGGTACCATGTGGAAGGAAATTATACTTACAAGGGTCCTCCGGCGTAGATTGGTCTGCTTCTATCCATGTAGGCATCCAGGGGGACTTGGCAAAAAACAAAACGAACCCTTGGGCTCTGGGGTGGGGGGTCATACTGCTCAGTGTCAGTGTGTGGGGGATGTATGGTCCTGTTGGGCTCTAGGGGTGAGTCAAACTGCTCGGTATCAGTGAATGGGGGATGTTTGGTCCTGTGCAGTGGACGGGTCATACTCCTCGTCAGAGTTTGGGCGAAGTATGGTCCTGTATGGTGGGGGGAATCATACTGCTCGTTGTCTGTGTATGGGGGATGTGTGGTCCTGATGGGCTGTGGGGTGTGGGGGGACATACTGCTTGGTATCAGTGTATAGGGGATATATGATCCTGTTGGGCCCTGGGGTGTGGGTCATACTGCTTGGTTTCAGTGTATGGGTATGTATGGTCCTGCTGGGGTGGGGGAGACCTACTGCTTGGTATCAGTGTATGGGGGATGTATGGTCCTGTTGGGCTGTGGAGTGGGGGTCATACTGCTGTGTCAGTGTATGGGGAATGTATGGTCCTTTTGGGCTCTGAGTTGGGGTGTCATACTGCTTGATGACAGTGTATGGGGATGTATGATCCTGTTGGACTGTGGGGTGGGGGTCATACTGCTCAGTGTCAGTGTATGGGGGATGTATGGTCCTGTTGGACTATTGGTTGGTGGGTCATGATGCTCAGTGTTAGTGTATGGGGAATATATGGTCCTGTTGGACTATGGGGTGGGGAGGGGGGGCGGGTCATACGGCTCAGTGTCAGTGTACATAGGCAAATCTAGGGGGTGGTCCCCATTTTGTAGCTGAGGGCTGGGGCTTTCCAATGAGCCCAGCCTTGTGTCTCTAGCCCCCTGGGAACCGGAGATACTGCCAGGCAAAGCTGGAACCTTTTCCCTATAGGATAACATGAGACCCGCTAATTCCGACCCCCACCCAGTTCAACGGCTGCCAGTTCCCCCTTCCGCATCACTGAAGCTCGAGGTTGATCTCAGTCAAACCCAAATCGCTGGGCCTTCAATCTGATACCAGGCTGGATTCATATGGGTTAATTGGTTCCAGGGATATTGAGGTTAAACCGTTTTTTTTTCATTTCTTAAATGTAATTTCATGACTGTTTATGTTCTTTGAGGGCAGATTTCTCTGGAACCAAACAGCCCAGTTTCACGGGACCAAAATCATTCGAAGCCAATTCAAAAGTTCTTCAATATGATACTGGTCTCATGTAAATGAGTCAGTTGGTTCCGAAGATATAGCTGGTTGGTTAAAGGGGGGTAGGGACAGGGGAGTGGTTGTCTCTCCCCCTCACACCAGAAAATGCAGGGACTAGGCTGGTGTATATGGGGTCAGCCTGGGAATGTCCCGGAATGATCCTGGGACCATATTCCCGGGTAAATCCCTGCATTTTCTGTTGTGAAAGGGGTATTATTTCAAACAGCCGTGACCTGCAGTGCTCTGAATACAGCCGGGCAGCCCCCTGCTCTCTGCCCAGCTGTCAATGACTGTCACCCCTGCAGCTTCCGCTCCAATTCTTCTCCCCGCTTTCACCTCAGCCCGCCCCCCCTTTAATCATGTGGTGCCGGTGCCCGGCGTGCTCCCCCGACGTCACGCACAACAACAGCGCGCACAATATTTCAAATGTCCACTCGGCTAGAGGGGACACCAGGAGGGGAGTGGGAGCGTGCTCTGCGCTGCGCAGTGCTCCTCTGCCATCTCTCCCTGCAGCAGCAGCGAAGGCTCATATAAACATTTACAGTAAGTGGCACTTTTGGGGGCATTGCTTAAGGGATGCTACAAGTGGCGGTATGTGGGGGCATTACGCATAATGTGTGGCTTAATGTTTAAAGGGCATTATGTGTGCAGCATCATGTGTAAGGGGCATTATGTGTGCAGCATCATGTGTAAGGGGCATTATGTGTTCAGCATCATGTGTAAGGGACATTATGTGTGCAGCATCATGTGTAATGGGTAGTATGGTGTGTGGCATCATGTGTAATGGGTAGTATGGTGTGCGGCATCATGTGTAATGGGTACTATGGTGCCATCAAGCAAGAACCCCCTAGCAATGAGCACGTAGGTAAGCAGCACTTATGTGGCAAATATGTAATGGGCATTACGGTTTGTTATATAGTATGTAATGGGCATCATGATGTGTGGCATAATGTGTAATTGGCATTATGGCGTGTGACTTTATGTGTAATGGGTATTACGGAGTTTGCTAAAATGCGTAATGGGCATTACTGTGTATGGTCTAAAGTGTAATACCACACCCCTTTTTGTGATGCCACGCCTCCTTCCCATGAGGCCACACCCCCTTTTTGCGGCACGGCGTAGCCACGTAAAGGTCCCCCTGCTATTGTGTCTAGATCTTGAACCATCCATTACCATAATTCTAGATTCGCCTATGAATGGAGGATGTGGGGTTCTGGGGTGGGCAGGACATACTGCTCAGTGTCAGTGTACGGGGGATGTATGATCCTGTTGGACTCTGGTGTGGGGGGGTCATACTGCTCAGTGTCAGTGTATGGGGGCTGTATGGTCCTGTTGTGCACTCAGTGTCAGTGTATGGGGGATGTATAGTCTTGTTGGACTATGGCAGGGGTGGGGAACCTCCGGCCCTATATTACAGCCGCCTGCCCGCCTATATTACTATCAACCGCCCGCCTATATTTCATACCAGCCGCCGGGGATGGCTGCTGCTGCCGCCGCCGGGGAGATGTACATAAGACGCGCCAGCCAATCACTGCTGGAGCATCTCCTCCACATCCACTGTGATTGGCGGGCGCGTCTTCTGCACATCTCCCCGGCGGCAGCCGCAGCAGCCATCCCCGTCACCTGGTATGTAATATAGGAGGGCGGGCGGGCGGCTGATACATCGGTAATATAGGCGGGCAGGCAGCTGATTAATCGGTAATATAGCCGGGTGGGTGGCGGGGGAGATGTGCAGAAGACTGCTCAGTGTCAGTGTATGGGAGATGCGTAGTCCTGTTACAGACCCCCGGACACCTCAGCATACAGTCTTCCGCTCTGTGTGTAACCTTATATGTGTCAGGTATATTGGATGTCAGGGAAGACACAGAATAACAGGTATAATGTGATGAGCCCCCACCCCATTCTCTCTGACCCCGGGCATGGTGCCTGTCACTGGGGCCTCTCCCATCCCAGGAACCCCCCCCCCCCATGTGATTACTCCATCCTGTGTGTACACGTTGTGAGTGATAGTAACAATCCTATACAGTATGTTACTGGTGACCCCAGTGTCCGACTGGGAGCCTGTGTGTGTGTGTGTGTGTGTGTGGCTGTATGCCATGTTACCAGTGTTCCTAAACCAGGGGAACCCCATGTTACAGGTGTCACTACTCTAGGGGAACCCCATGTTACAGGTGTTACTACACCAGGGGAACCCCATGATATCGTTGTCACTGCATCAGGGGAACCCATGTTACCAGTGTCACTAAACCAGGGGAACCCCAAGTTACCGGTGTCACTACTCTAGGGGAACCCCATGTTACCGGTGTCACTACTCTAGGGGAACCCCATATTACCGGTGTCACTACTCTAGGGGAACCCCATTTTACAGGTGTTACTACACCAGGGGAACCCCATGATATCGTTGTCACTGCATCAGGGGAACCCATGTTACCAGTGTCACTAAACCAGGGGAACCCCATGTTACCGGTGTCACTACTCTAGGGGAACCCCATGTTACGGGTGTTACTACACCAGGGGAACCCCATGATTTCATTGTCACTGCATCAGGGGAACGAACCCATGTTACCAGTGTCACTAAACCAGGGGAACCCCATGTTACCGGTGTTACTACACCAGGGGAACCCCATGTTACGGGTGTCACTACACCAGGGGAACCCCATGTTACCGGTGTCACTACACCAGGGGAACCCCATGTTACCGGTGTCACTACACTGGGGAAAGTCCCTTGTTACTGGTGTAATTGTCCTGCAACAGGCAGCGCTCAGCTGTGTGTAATCTACTAACATCTCCACACAAGCTTCAGTGTATCCCTACTTATCCCCCAGCATAGGCATGGCCACCAGCGGGGAAACAATACTGACACCTAGTGGTACAATGTGCAAACAGCAAATAATAAATAGTACTGTATGACCATTTCTGTAGCACACATATTCCACAGCGCACATCAGTGTCACCTGTTACTGCCACATACATATCAACGCACATACACATATAGGGCCTTATTCAGATCTGAGCTCAGTACAAATTTGTTTGGAAAGTGGGTAAAACCATGTGCACTGCAGGTGGGGCAGATGTAACCTGTGCAAAGAGAGTTACATTTGGGTGGGGTGTGCTGCAACTGAAATCTAAATTGCAGTGTAATAATAATGCAGCCAGTATTTACCCTGTACAGAAACAAAATAACACACAAATCTAATTCTCGCTGTACATGTTACATCTGCTTGACCTGCTTTGCACATGGCTTTGCCCATTTTCCGAACAAATTTGTACTGAGCTCAGATCTGAACAAGGCCCATAGTACAAGCCAATGCACACACATATACACACACACACACACACACACACACACACACACACATACATATACACATACACACACACACATATACACATACACACCAGGGATTATTATTTGTCAGAATACAATAACCCTACAAGTACACAAGACCTCAGTGCTGTGTGGCAACAATGCTAATCAGTACACCAACTGTGTTACCCATATAGTCACTATCATCAGTGCCTCATTGTGCCTCTGTACTATGTTACACACATGTATGCATACCTCCCAACTGTCCCGCTTATCGCGGGAACGTCCCGATATTTTGAGACATTCCCGCGTCCCTCGCGCCGCCGGCAGTGTCCCGTGGCGGGGGGGGCAGTTGGGAGTCCCCCCCCTGTGGTCCGTGAATAGACGTTGTGCGCATGCGCACAGCGTCTATTCTTGCAGGCAGGGGGGCTGGCCAGCAGCTCATAGAGCTGCTGGGCATGCCCCACAGCGGCGAAAAACGGGGGCGTGGCCTCGCGGCAGTGCCGCAATTGTAGGCCACGCCCTTTCCGATAGGCCACGCCCCGAAAAAAATCGCCGCCACCCTGTCCCGACCCAGCTAATCCAAAAGTTGGGAAGTATGTGTATGGCCCCATGTTATACCCGGTGTACAACGCTGCTTTTGTACCTACTAACACACCTCATACAGGGAGGCACCGGCTCATTGTGCCTCTGTACTATGTCACACACATGTTATAGCTGGTGTATAGCGCTGCTTCTGTACCTAATTACACGTCTCATGTGGGAGGCAGCAGCTCATTGAGCCTCTGTACTATGTCACACACATGTTATACCCCATGTAATAGCGCTGCTTCTGTACCTACTTACACACCTCATGTGGGAGGCAGCCGCTCATTGTGCCTCTGTTATATGTTACACATGTTATACCCGGTGTATATCGCTGCTTCTGTTCTTACTTACACGCCTCATGTGGGCTAGGTGAAATGAGGGAGATTACTAGACCAATGAGGGAGAGAGGGAGATTGCTGCTATGTCAGAGAGTCTCCTGCAGAATGCAGGAGGGGAGGTAACTATGATGTAACAGTGTAATGTGGGCTAGGCAACATGAGGGAGATTACTAGACTAATCAGGGAGAGAGGGGGATTGCTGCTATGTCAGGGAGTCTCCTGCAGAATGCAGGAGGGGAGGTAGCTATGATGTAACAGTGTAATGTGGGCTAGGTGACATGAGGGAGATTGCTAGACTAATGAGGGAGAGAGGGAGATTGCTGCTATGTCAGGGAGTTTCCTGCAGAATGCAGGAGGGGAGGTAACTATGATGTAACAGTGTAATGTGGGCTAGGTGACATGAGGGAGATTGCTAGACTAATGAGGGAGAGAGGGAGATTGCTGCTATGTCAGGGAGTCTCCTGCAGAATGCAGGAGGGGAGGTAACTATGATGTAACAGTGTAATGTGGGCTAGGTGACATGAGGGAGATTGCTAGACTAATGAGGGAGAGAGGGAGATTGCTGCTATGTCAGGGAGTCTCCTGCAGAATGGCAGGCAACTATGGGCTGCTTCTGATGCACTGGCTCATTGTGTCTGTGGAGTTTAGTGTGATATAAATCATCTCCACACAGAACAGGTGGGAAATCCATCCGGAATGTGCGGCACCTGGACTTGTTTAACTTTCCCGTCCCGGCTGTGTCTGCAGGAGAGAGACCCCGGTGTAACGCCCTCGCCCCAGACACATAAACTCCCAGCCTGGAGGAATTCCAGCTATTCCACTGCGGAGACATCGCCAGGTGCCCCAACCGCACCTACACTGAATACCACTAAATAAAGCGCAAAGGGTGACGGTGACGCAGTGGCAGAGAGCACGGTGCAATGCCAACACAGTAACAAGGAGCACAGAATGAGGGTATATTAGAGGCGAGGTTACAGAGAGCACAGACTGATGGCGAGCAATGGTGACACGGTGACAGAGAGCATAGAGCATTGGTGACACAGTGACAGAGAGCATAGAGCATTGGTGACACAGTGACAGAGAGGATGGAGCTATGGTGACACAGTGACAGAGAGGATGGAGCGATGGTGACACAGTAACAGAGAGCATAGAGCATGGGTCTTCAACCTATGGCCCTCCAGATGTTGTGAAACTACATGTTCCAACATGCATTGCCACATTTTTTCCTATAAGAGCATGCCAAAACTGTCAGGGAATGCTGGGAAATGTAGTTCCACAACATCTGGAGGGCCACAGGTTGAAGACCTGTGGCATAGAGCGATGGTGACACAGTAGCAGAGAGCATAGAGCGATGGTGACACAGTAACAGAGAGGATGGAGCGATGGTGACACAGTAACAGAGAACATGGAGTGATGGTGACACAGTGACAGAGAGCATGGAGCAACAGTGAGGCAGTGACATAGAGGACGAAGCAAAGTTGACACAGAGACAGAGAGCATGAAGCGACAACCCAGTGAGAGAGTACAAAGTGACAGTGACGCAGTGACAGAGAACAAAGCGAAGGTGATGAATTGACAGAGAGCATGAAGTGATGGTGGTGACGATGTGACAAAGACGAGTAAGTGGCAGTGGTAACGCAGTGACAGAGAGCACAAATGACAGTGACATCAGTGGTAACGCAGTGACAGCGAGTACCTCTGTCACTGCGTCACTGTCACTCTGTACTCTCTGTCACTGTTGCTCTGTTCACTCTGTCACTGCGTCACTTTTGCTCTGTACTCTCTGTCACTGCATCACTGTCGCTCTGTACTCTCTGTCACTGAGTCAAAGTCATTCTGTGCTCTCTGTCACTGTCGCTCTGTACTCTCTGTCACTGCATCACTGTTGTTTTGTACTCTCTGTCACTGAGTCAAAGTCATTCTGTGCTCTCTGTCACTGTCGCTCTGTACTCTCTGTCACTGCGTCACTGTCGCTCTGTGCTCTCTGTCACTGTTGCTCTGTACTCTCTGTCACTGCATCACTGTCGCTCTGTGCTCTCTGTCACTGAGTCAAAGTCATTCTGTGCTCTCTGTCACTGTTGCTCTGTACTCTCTGTCACTGCGTCACTGTCACTCTGTGCTCTCTGTCACGGCATCACTGTTGCTCTGTATTCTGTCTGTCACTGTCGCTCTGTGCTCTCTGTCACTGTTGCTCTGTACTCTCTGTCACTGCGTCACCGTTGCTCTGTACTCTCTGTCACTTCATTGATTTTGCTCTGTACACTCTGTCACTGTGTCACTGTCACTTTGTAATCTCTATCACTGTCATTCTGTAGTCCCTGTCACTCTGTCACTGTCACTCTGTCACTGCGTCACTGTTGCTCTTTGCTCTCTGTCACTCCGTGGGTGTGGGTTGTTAGGTCTACAATAACTAGGTCAACAAGCATTGGGTCAACATGGGTCAAGGTCGACTTGGGTCTAGGTCAACATGGGTCTAGGTGGACAGGACATTAGGTCGACATGGGCAAGGTCGACAGTCAAAGGGTCGACATGGGGTTTTTCACTGTTTTTTTACCCGAATGTCGACACAGTCGACATGGACACAGTTTGAAGTGCACCACACCCCCTCTCATCACTCGCAATGCTTCGGGCACACTATTTTATTCTCCCACCAGGCGCTAGTGGATGGTAGGGCATGAAATACCGCCTGTCGGCACATGTTGGCTCAAAAAACCGTGAAAAACCCCATGTCGACCTTTTGACTGTCGACCTAATGCTTGTGTCGACCTAATGCTTGTGTCGACCTAATGACCTGTCGACCTTGACCCATGTCGACCTTGTTGCCTGTCGACCCAGTTGCTGTAGATCTAATGACCGTATCCCCGCTCCGTCACTGTCACTCTGTACTCTCTGTCACTGCGTCACTCGCTCTGTGCTCTCTGTTACTGCTTCACTGTCACTCTGTCACTGCGTCATTGTCATTCTGTACTCTGTCACTGTATTATGGTCACTCTGTGCTCCCTGTCACTGCGTCACTGTCACTCTGTAGTCTCTGTTACTGCATAACTCTCGCTCTGTAGTCTCTGTCACTGCGTCACTGCCGCTCTGCACTCTCTGTTACTGTCCTTCTGTGCTCTCTGTCACTGTCCTTCTGCAGGGGCGGATCCAGGATAAAATGACAGGGGGGGCACCATGATAAAAGAGGGTTTGGGTTGGGGAGGGGCGGTGTTAGTGGTGCCAGTGTACATGCTAAGAGAGCGGCAGAGAGAGGGTGGGAATGGGATTAAAAATAGGCCCTGGCATTTAAAGTATGCAGGCCCACCATGGTGACAAAAGTGAAGGAAGTAGTTGTGCGCGCGCCGAAGGCGCGCTCCGGAAAAGGGGGTGTGGCCACTCAACAGGGGGCGTGTCCTTTAGTGTAGTGTACCACACCATATACAACTTCTACACATTATGCAACAAAATACTAGACCCCATTATACTTGCCCCTTACACATGATGCCAAATGGAATGAGCCAACATTCACATAATGCCACATGGATTGAGCCAAAATTCACATAATGGTACACGGATGGAGCCAAAATTCACATAATGCCACATGGATTGAGCCAAAATTCACATAATGCCAAATGGATTGAGCCAAAATTCACATAATGCCAAATGGATTGAGCCAAAATTCACGTAATGCCACATGGATTGAGCCAAAATTCACATAATGCCACACGGATTGAGCCAAAATTCACATAATGCCACACGGATTGAGCCAAAAATCACATAATGCCACACGGATTGAGCCAAAATTCACATAATGCCACACAGATTAAGCCAAAATTCACAATACGCTTCATAAACAGGGAGATTGTCTGCCAAAGGCGCGCATTAAACATTTACACCATAATGTCCATTACACATTAAGTTACACACCATTATGTCCATTATGTATTACAGTATGTCAAACACCATAATACCTATTAAAAATTATGCTACATAAGTGCTGCTTATCTACATGCTCATTGCCAAGGGTTCCATGCTCATTGCCAGAGGTTCCATGCTCGTTGCCATGTGGGATTACATGCTCATTGCCAAGGGGGAATACATGCTCGCAGTAAATGGGGGACAGCCGCCGCCAGGCAGAAGTGATAGCCACTGACAGTGGCAGAGCCTGGCTGTATTCAGGTCCCGGCTATTTGAAATAATACCCCTTTCACACCAGAAAATGCATTCCCTGGTTGGCCCCTTTTACACCAGCCTAGTCCCTGCATTTTCTGGTGTGAGGGGGAGAGAAAACCACCCCTCCCCCCTTTAACCAGTTAACTCATTTAACCGGCTATATCTTCGGAACCAACTGACCCATTTACATGAGACAAGTATCATATTGATTTGAGTGGGCTTTGAATGATTTTGGTCCTGTGAAACTGAAACGTTTGGTTCCAGAGTAATCTGCCATCAAAGAACATGAACAGCCATGAAATTACATTTCAAAAATAAAAAAATCGGTTTACATGCAATATCTCTGGAACCGATTGACCGATATGGACCAGCCTGGTATCATATTGAAGGCCCAGCTTATTGGAATTGAATGAGATGAACCAAAAGCTTCTGTGATGCCAGGGGAGGAACTGGCAGCCGTCGGAACTGGGTGGGGGTCAGAATTAACGGGTCCCATATTATCCTATGGGGAAAAAACGTTACAGCTTTGCCAGGCGATATCTCCGGTTCCCAGGGGGCTAGAGACACGGGGCTGGGCTCGTTGGAAAGCCCTGGTCCTCAGCTACAAAAAAATGACAGGGGGGGGCACGTGCCCAGGTGCCCCCCCCCTGAATCCGCCAGTGTCCTTCTGTGCTGTCTGTGACTGCATCACTGTAGCTCTATACTCTGTCACTGCGTCAGTGTCACTTTGGGCCTTATTCTAGTTCACTCTTAGAGGCAAATTCCTTCTCAGATGTACAAAACCATGTGCACTGCAGGTGGGGCAGATGTAACAGGTGCAGATAGAATTAGATTTGGGTGAGTTATTTTTTTTCTGTGCAGGGTAAATACTGACTGCTTTATTTTTACACTACAAGATAGATCTCACTTTGAAGTAAAACCCAACCCAAATTCTAATTACATCTGCCCCACCTGCAGTGCACATGGTTTTGTCCAGCTAAGAAGGAATTTGCCTCTAAGAGTGAACTAGAATAAGGCCCTTTATGCTCACTGTCACACACTGCTTCAAAGTCACTCTGTAGTCTCTGTCACTGCATCACCATCATTCTGTGCTCTCTGTCTCTGCGTCACTGTCGCTCTGTGCTCTCTGTCACTGTTGCACTGTGCTCTCTGTCACTGCATCACTGTCGCTCTGACCTCTGTCACTGCGTCACTTTTGCTCTGTACTCTCTGTCACTGCATCACTGTCGCTCTCGTTCTGTACTCTCTGTCACTGCGTCACTGTCTCTCTGTACACTCTGTCACTGCATCACTGTTGCTCTTTGCTCTCTGTTATTTCGTCACTATCACTCTGTACACTCTGTCACTGTTGTTTTGTAAACTCTGTCACTGCGTCACTATCTCTCTGTACTCTCTGTCACTGTTGTTTTGTACTCTCTGTCACTGCGTCACTGTCTCTCTGTACACTCTGTCACTGCGTCACTGTTGATCTTTTGCTCTCTGTTATTTCGTCACTATCACTCTGTACACTCTGTCACTGTTGTTTTGTACACTCTGTCACTGCGGCACTGTCTTTCTGTCACTGCATCACTGTTGCTCTGTACACTTTGTCACTGCGTCACTGCGGATCTATCTTCTCTGTCACTGCGTCACTGTCTCTCTGTGCATCAGTGGGATCAGTGAGATCAGTTGTATGATCAGTGGGATAAGTGGGATCTGTGGGATCAGTGGGATCAGTTGGATGATCAGTGGGATCAGTTGGATCAGTGGGATCCATTCAATGCTTCTTAAGTAAAGAAAAAGTTAAAAAATTTAAAAAAGTCCCACCTCTTTAGCAAAACCAGCCCCAAGCTTTTTGAGCCAGTCCTGGTTGCAAAAATATAGGGAAAAAATGGGTAGGCTTTCTCTGTGTATCCAACAATATGGGGGACAAAAGAAGTAGGTCCACATTTTTCTGAAACCAGTACCTGGTGCAATCAGTCAGTTAGGTAATGCCACAGCCTGGGGACACTTTTATTTAAGTGGCCGTGGCTTTACCCCAATACTGGTCCTCCCTGGCCAAGGTCCCTCGGGGAGTGGAGACCCCCCATAAAGGCTCACTGTTGTTCTGTGCTCTCTCTCACTGCATCACTGTCACTTTGTACTCTCTCACTGTCATTCTATGCTCTCTGTTACTGCATCACTGTCTCTCTGTGCTCTCTGTCACTGTCATTCTATGCTCTCTGTCACTGCATCACTGTCTCTCTGTGCTCTCTGTCACTGTCGTTCTATGCTCTCTGTCACTGCATCACTGTCTCTCTGTGCTCTCTGTCACTGTCATTCTATGCTCTCTGTCACTGCATCACTGTCTCTCTGTGCTTTCTGTCACTGTCATTCTATGCTCTCTGTCACTGCATCACTGTCTCTCTGTGCTTTCTGTCACTGTCGTTCTATGCTCTCTGTCACTGCATCACTGTCTCTCTGTGCTCTCTGTCACTGTCATTCTATGCTCTCTGTCACTGCATCACTGTCTCTGTGCTCTCTGTCACTGTCATTCTATGCTCTCTGTCACTGCATCACTGTCTCTCTGTGCTCTCTGTCACTGTCGTTCTATGCTCTCTGTCACTGCATCACTGTCTCTGTGCTCTCTGTCACTGTCATTCTATGCTCTCTGTCACTGCATCACTGTCTCTCTGTGCTCTCTGTCACTGTCATTCTATGCTCTCTGTCACTGCATCACTGTCTCTGTGCTCTCTGTCACTGTCATTCTATGCTCTCTGTCACTGCATCACTGTCTCTGTGCTCTCTGTCACTGTCGTTCTATGCTCTCTGTCACTGCATCACTGTCTCTCTGTGCTTTCTGTCACTGTCATTCTATGCTCTCTGTCACTGCATCACTGTCTCTCTGTGCTTTCTGTCACTGTCGTTCTATGCTCTCTGTCACTGCATCACTGTCTCTCTGTGCTCTCTGTCACTGTCATTCTATGCTCTCTGTCACTGCATCACTGTCTCTCTGTGCTCTCTGTCACTGTCATTCTATGCTCTCTGTCACTGCATCACTGTCTCTGTGCTCTCTGTCACTGTCATTCTATGCTCTCTGTTACTGCATCACTGTCTCTCTGTGCTCTCTGTCACTGTCATTCTATGCTCTCTGTCACTGCATCACTGTCTCTCTGTGCTTTCTGTCACTGTCGTTCTATGCTCTCTGTCACTGCATCACTGTCTCTCTGTGCTCTCTGTCACTGTCATTCTATGCTCTCTGTCACTGCATCACTGTCTCTCTATGCTCTCTGTCACTGTCATTCTATGCTCTCTGTCACTGCATCACTGTCTCTCTGTGCTTTCTGTCACTGTCGTTCTATGCTCTCTGTCACTGCATCACTGTCTCTCTGTGCTCTCTGTCACTGTCATTCTATGCTCTCTGTCACTGCATCACTGTCTCTCTGTGCTCTCTGTCACTGCATCACTGTCTCTCTGTGCTCTCTGTCACTGCATCACTGTCTCTCTGTGCTCTCTGTCACTGCATCACTGTCTCTCTGTGCTCTCTGTCACTGTCATTCTATGCTCTCTGTCACTGCATCACTGTCTCTCTGTGCTTTCTGTCACTGTCGTTCTATGCTCTCTGTCACTGCATCACTGTCTCTCTGTGCTTTCTGTCACTGTCGTTCTATGCTCTCTGTCACTGCATCACTGTCTCTCTGTGCTTTCTGTCACTGTCATTCTATGCTCTCTGTCACTGCATCACTGTCTCTCTGTGCTTTCTGTCACTGTCGTTCTGTGCAACATTGCACAAAACGATGTAATTGCTGTTTCCAAACCCAGCAGTGAGCCCACAAGGGGCTTCGTTGCGCTCACCATGCTGTCTGGGTCCGGCCAGTCGGGATTCCGACGTCAGGCCAATGACTGTCGGGATCCCGACTGTCGGACCCCTGTCCCACACCCGTACAGGAGTAATGTTCAGTTCCCCGCAGTGCAGAGATGGTGTTAACCCTATGAGAGCCGGGTAAATACAATTCCGTGACCATTGTGTGATGTCACCCACCAGCTCCAAACTGTCAGTTCCCAAACCCAGCATATATGGCAGCTAGTAGCTGATTGGCTGCTACTTTATCTCTCTCTGGGCGCTGATGCCTATGCCTCTGCCCCTCAGCACACATAGCTTGCATTACCAGTCTTCTGGATGCCAGAATTGGTCATCTGTACATCTGTATGTATCTATCTGACCAAGGTGGCACAACCCGAGGTGTCGCACGGATTCCCTCAGGTCCTGGAAGTTCAGGTAGGCTTGGTTTTGAGAAAACTAAGGACCTGATTCTCGTCCGATCGGCCCCCAGCGTATTCGCACCGGTGACCGATGTTTTGGCTCTGCGCATGTGCATTTTCTAATATACGCATGTGCAAGCCCGCTTTGCGGACACCGTTGGCAACTATCACAGTCACTGTGGCATTTTTGGTGCCGCATGCCGCAAATATACGTCAGGCTATGGTGGTTGTTGGCCATCGAATGATTTTTGCCGGTCAGGTGTGTATGATGGTGTACAGTCTGGGAATGGCGGCTGTGTCAGTGTATGGCAGCGGTCAGGTGCGTATGATGGTGTACAGTCCGGGAATGGTGGCTGTGTCAGTGTATGGCAGCGGTCAGGTGTGTATGATGGTGTACAGTCTGGGAATGGCGGCTGTGTCAGTGTATGGCAGCGGTCAGGTGCGTATGATGGTGTACAGTCCGGGAATGGTGGCTGTGTCAGTGTAGGGCAGCGGTGAGGTGCGTATGATTGTGTACAGTCTGGGAATGGTGGCTGTGTCAGTGTCTGGCAGCAGTCAGGTGCGTATGATGGTGTACAGTCCAGGAATAGCAACTGTGTCAGTGTCTGGCAGTGGTCTGGTGTGTATGATGGTGTACTGTCCAGGAATGGTGGCTGTGTCAGTGTCTGGCAGAGGTCAGGTGTGTATTATGGCATACAGTACAGGAATAGCGACTGTGTCAATGTCTGGCAGTGTTCAGCTGCGTATTATGGCATACAGACCGGGAATAGCGACTGTGTCGGTGTCTGGCATTGGTCAGGTGCATATGATGGTGTACAGTCCAGGAATGGTGGCTGTGTCAGTGTTTAGCAGCGGTCAGGTGCATATGATGGCGTACAGTTTGGGAATGGTGGCTGTGTCAGTGTATGGCAGCGGTCAGGTGCGTATGATGGTGTACAGTCCGGGAATGGTGGCTGTGTCAGTGTATGGCAGCGGTCAGGTGTGTATGATGGTGTACAGTCTGGGAATGGCGGCTGTGTCAGTGTATGGCAGCGGTCAGGTGCGTATGATGGTGTACAGTCCGGGAATGGTGGCTGTGTCAGTGTATGGCAGCGGTCAGGTGCGTATTATGGCATACAGTCCGGGAATGGTGGCTGTGTCAGTGTATGACAGCGGTGAGGTGCGTATGATTGTGTACAGTCTGGGAATGGTGGCTGTGTCAGTGTCTGGCAGCAGTCAGGTGCGTATGATGGTGTACAGTCCAGGAATAGCAACTGTGTCAGTGTCTGGCAGTGGTCTGGTGTGTATGATGGTGTACTGTCCAGGAATGGTGGCTGTGTCAGTGTCTGGCAGAGGTCAGGTGTGTATTATGGCATACAGTACAGGAATAGCGACTGTGTCAATGTCTGGCAGTGTTCAGCTGCGTATTATGGCATACAGACCGGGAATAGCGACTGTGTCGGTGTCTGGCATTGGTCAGGTGCATATGATGGTGTACAGTCCAGGAATGGTGGCTGTGTCAGTGTTTAGCAGCGGTCAGGTGCATATGATGGCGTACAGTTTGGGAATGGTGGCTGTGTTAGTGTCTGGCAGCGGTCAGGTGCATATCATGGTGTACAGTCCAGGAATAGCAACTGTGTCAGTGTCTGGCAGTGGTCAGGTGCGTATGATGGTGTACAGTCCAGGAATGGTGGCTGTGTCAGTGTCTGGCAGAGGTCAGGTGTGTATGATGGCATACAGTACAGGAATACCAACTGTGTCAGTGTCTGGCAGTGTTCAGGTATGTATGATGGCGTACAGTCCAGGAATAGCGATTGTGTTAGTGTCTGGCAGCGGTCAGGTGTGTATGATGGCATACAGTCCAGGAATGGTGGCTGTGTCAGTGTCTGGCAGCAGTCAGGTACATATGATGGTGTACAGTCTGGGAATGGTGGCTGTGTCAGTGTCTGGCAGTGATTAGGTGTGTTTGATGGTGTACAGTCCAGGAATAGCAACTGTGTCAGTGTCTGGCAGTGGTCTGGTGTGTATGATGGTGTACAGTCCAGAAATGGAGGCTGTGTCAGTGTCTGGCAGAGGTCAGGTGGGTATGTTGGCGTACAGTCCAGGAATGGCGGCTGTGTCAGTGTCTGGCAGTGGTTAAGTGCGTATGATGGGGTACAGTCCGGGAATGGTGGCTGTGTTAGTGTCTGGCACCAGTCAGGTGCGTAGAATGGCATACAGTCCAGGAATGGCAGCTGGGTCAGTGTCTGACAGTGGGCAAATGTCTATGATTGCGGACAGTCCGGGAATGGCGGCTGTGTCAGGGTCTTGTAGCTGTGTCAGTGTCTGGTAGCTTTGTCAGATTCTGACAGCGGTTTAGGAGCGTATGATGGTGTATGCACTGTATGGGGGCTGTGTTAGTGCGTCTGGTAGCGATCAGGTGTGTATGATGGTGTACAGTCTGGGAATGGTGGCAGTGTCAGTGTCTGGCAGCGGTCTGGTCTGTATGATGGTGTACAGTCCGGGAATGGCGGCTGTGTCAGTGGTCAGGCCTCATACTGTCCATTCCTAGTAACTGTAGAAGGTGACAGCTGTTATGTAGGAGGCCGGGGGCTGCACACTTACACCCTGTCCTTGTACAGCTCAGTATTTATCTCATTACATTCCAGGCTGCTATGCCTCATCTACACACAAATATCTTCCTTCTCACGGTACAACATTCTCAGAGGAGGAGGAAGGAATAATAATCTGTATATTACATGTTGTATGGGGGCTGACGATTGTTATTTACCTGTCTGTCATTATTACTTTCTACACACTCACACACACTCTCACACTTACACATTCACACACACACTCACTCTCACACTTACACATTCACTCTCACCCACAGTCTCACACTTACACATTCGCACACACACACATACACTCACACATACACTCACACACAGGACCTGATTAAATCTGCTAAACAGATTGTCATGCGAGGAGGGGGGGGGGGGTTTCGTGTGGGCGGCGTTTAAATAACCTGAAAAGGTGCAAATTTCGCAACTTTGTGGGTCAACCATAATCACCCCCAGTCTCACACGCAAACATACAAACATACACACAATCTTACACATACACACACACTCCTAACTGCCATGTTACTGATCCTCCCTGTCCCCTGCGGAGCCTCATTGCCATATTACTGATCCTCCTTGTCCCCTGCAGACCCTCACTGCCATGTTACTGATCCTCCTTGTCCCCTGCAGGGCCTCACTGCCATGTTACTGATCCTCCTTTTCCCCTGCAGAGCCTCATTGCCATGTTACTGATCCTCCTTTTCCCCCTCAGAGCCTCACTGCCATGTTACTGATCCTCCTTGTCCCCTGCAGAGCCTCACTGCCATGTTACTGATCCTCCCTGTCCCCTACAGAGCCTCACTGCCATGTTACTGATCCTCCCTGTCCCCTGCGGATCCTCACTGCCATGTTACTGATCCTCCTTGTCCCCTGCAGATCCTCACTGCCATGTTACTGATCCTCCTTGTCCCCTGCGGAGCCTCACTGCCATGTTACTGATCCTCCCTGTCCTCTGCGGAGCCTCACTGCCATGTTACTGATCCTCGTTGTCCCCTGCAGATCCTCATTGCCATGTTACTGATCCTCCCTGTCCCCTGCGGAGCCTCACTGCCATGTTACTGATCCTCCCTGTCCCCTGCGGAGCCTCACTGCCATGTTACTGATCCTCCTTGTCCCCTGCGGAGCCTCACTGCCATGTTACTGATCCTCCCTGTCCCCTGCGGAGCCTCACTGCCATGTTACTGATCCTCCTTGTCCCCTGCGGAGCCTCACTGCCATGTTACTGATCCTCCTTGTCCCCTGCGGAGCCTCACTGCCATGTTACTGTTCCTCCTTGTCCCCTGCAGGGCCTCACTGCCATGTTACTGATCCTCCCTGTCCCCTGTGGAGCTTCATTGCCATGTTACTGATCCTCCTTTTTCCCCTGCAGATCCTCACTGCCATGTTACTGATCCTCCTTTTCCCCTGCAGAGCCTCATTGCCATTGCTAGTGTGAAACTCACCAAAGGCATCAGACACACACAGCTGATTAAACTGGCCGAGTATATCGGACACACACACATCTGATCACACTGGCCGGGTCCATTGGACACACACAGCTGATCACACAGGACGGGTCCATTGGACATACACAGCTGATCACACAGGACGGGTCCATTGGACATACACACCGCTCATCACACTGGCCGGGTTCATTGGACACACACAGCTGATCACACTGGCTGGGTCCATCGCACACACACAGCTGATCACACTGGCTGGGTCCATCGGACACACACAGCTGATCACACTGGCCGGGTCCATTGGACATACACACCGCTGATCACACTGGCCGGGTCCATTGGACATACACACCGCTGATCACACTGGCCGGGTCCATTGGACACACACAGCTGATCACACAGGACGGGTCCATTGGACATACACACCGCTGATCACACTGGCCAGGTCCATCGGACACACACAGCTGATCACACTGGCTGGGTCCATCACACACACACACAGCTGATCACACAGGCTGGGTCCATCACACACACACACAGCTGATCACACAGGCTGGGTCCATCGCACACACACACACAGCTGATCATACTGGCTGGGTCCATCAAACACACACACACACAGCTGATCACACTACCCGGGTCCATCGTACACACAGCCGATCACACTGGCCAGGTCCATCGGACACACACAGCTGATCACACTGGCAGGGTCCATCACACACACAGCTGATCACACAGGCTGGGTCCATCACACACACACACAGCTGATCACACAGGCTGGGTCCATCGCACACACACACACACAGCTGATCATACTGGCTGGGTCCATCGCACACACACACACAGCTGATCATACTGGCTGGGTCCATTGGACACACACAGCTGATCACATCGGCCGGGCCCATCAGACACACAGCCGATCACACTGGCTGGGTCCATCAAACACACACAGCTGATCACTCTGGCCAGGCCCATCGAACACACACAGCTGGTCACACTGGGACTGGGAGAGGATAGCCTGGTTAAATATGATTACATTGGGATGTGAGGCACAGATGGAGCCCTCCTCATCTAGCCCTTTAATAGGATTGTATTGTATTGCTGCTGAGAACAATAGGATAGCCATGGTGAGCCAAGTCGTACTCTGGCCAATATGAATTTGTATTTTGCGGCCATATATACGGCCGCTAAATATAAATACAAGTCGGCAGCCTGCATGGATGAGTAAGATCCATCATATCAGTCAGATCCGGGCATAACCAGCCCCAGGCCCAAAGAGCCGGTCCTGGTTCCCAAAATACGGGGAACAAAATGAGTAGGGGTCTGTGACCGGACGCCTGCCCTTATGCTCTGGCTACGCCCTTCGGGTCCACAGATAGCGGTTCCTGGTCTCACGGGACCTGTCCAATAGACGATTCCCTGTTACCGTCAGTAACCGCCTGTTACTGACTCCGCCCACTACGCAGTGGGTGGGGATATCGCTGCCATCACCAGACTCCTCCTACGTGGCACCTGGAACCAGATACCACCCATGTGCCGGTCTGTCTGGCTAGGGGGAAGGTTTCCCTCCAAAACATATTTCCAGGAGCCTGACAGGGGACCAGCTGAACACCTCTAGCCCAGACGTGAGCTCCAGAGATGGGTTCCCTTAACCCTGCAGCTCAGGAAAGCCATCCTGGCTGCAGGGGCTCCTTTCCCTGTGCTGGGAGCTGGCTATCCCATGCTCCCAGCCTGCCGTAAGCCTACACACAGTTCACACAGAGCGGCACTACCGCCGCCTCCTGCCCCCCGCACGCCAGGGGTTAACAGTTTATCTTGCTGCAGCCACCGGAACTGACCTGGGGCTGCAGCACACCAATGCCCCCCGCACCCTCCTGCTGGCGCCACATGCCGGGAGCCAGAGGGTCCAGACTCCCAGCGGCAGCACCCATCCACCCCCGGCTCCCCATCCTGCCGCAGCTTACTGCAGACGGAGCGGAGCTGCGGCATATAGGTAAGCCGGGCAGTTCCATTCCGGGACCCGGCTCCCTGCCCGCCGTGGCTCCCGGTGGGACCTGGGGTGGGGTGCATACAGAGGGTGTCCGTGGCCGCCGGGTGAGGGCCGGAGCCGCGGCACCCATGAAAATATAACACTTGAATTTGGTGCCAAACGCCCTTTGTCTAAGATGGCACTGCGGCATGGGGGGGTTAACCCCTTCAGTGCCGTGGCGGCTATTAACCTCATGTGCCGAGGTCTCCGACCACAGGGTCCCCCGTAGTTTGTGAGCCAGTACCAGGCCAAACCAGCCAGCAGAGTAATGCCAGAGTTCCAGCAAGCCTGCACTGCATGCAGGGACTTGAGCACCACAGGTCCCAGCATGCGGGACTTGTAGTCCCACAGCAGTACAAATAGTTGAATAAAAACACACACACAGCATTAAAGTACAACTTTATTACGCTCAGAGCCCACCCACACAGATACTTACCTACCTTGACACGTAGGTAGGTCTCCGTCCGTCCGATGGTCCTGAAGAAATCCATATGGGTACCTGTGGAAGGAAACCGTACTTACCAGGGTCCTCCGGCGTAGATCGCGTCCTCTTCGTTCCAAGTAGGCATCCCACGGTCTTGTCAAAACAAGAAAACGAGTGACCCGACACCAGTACGAACTCTTTAGAAGCCGCAGGATGTTTGCTTATATCCTGCGGCTCCTCCTCCCGAATAACGATATTGAGCACTTAACGGCCAATCAGGAGTCACTAGGCTACTAGGCAACCAATAATGGTATTTGGGAGGAGGAGCCGCAGGATGTAAACACACATCCTGCCAAGACCGTGGGATGCCTACAGTACTTGGAATGAAGAGGACGCGATCTACGCCAGAGGACCCTGGTAAGTATGGATTCCTCCACAGGTACCCATATGGATTTCTTCAGGACCAGCGGATGGACGGAGACCTATCTACGTATGAAGGTAGGTAAGTATCTGTATGGATGGGCTCTGAGTAATAAAGTTCTACTTTAATGCGGTGTGTGTTCTTAACTATTTGCATTGCTGTGGGACTACAAGTCCCAGCGGGCCCCTTTATGCCCTGCATGCTGGTACTTATTGCATACGGCCACTTAGTAAATTAGGAATCACCATTGGAATGAATGGTGATTTCTTGTCGCATTCTTTGGATGTCGTATACATTTGGATTCGTAAATACGAATACGAATGTGCCACAAATACAAATCCATGTATTTTTGGCATAGTAAATAGCAAAAATATAAATATGAATAAAATAGGCATATTTTCTTATACAAATACGTCTAAGGCGTCTAATGCATTATTGGGATAAACCTTTTCTTTCAACTTAAACCTTGATTACCCCTAGCAGTAAATCACACGGACACGTGACCTGAAATAACGACACGGACAACCACTGCATAAGTTTAAAAGGTAAAGGGTATTTATTGTGGTATGACCCTATTGAAAGGGATGGCCTAGAGAGCGCTTGGAGACCAGCCAGTCATAAACGTTAGCAATGGCGGCGACTACAACGCCCCAACTCGTAACCAGGGCGAGGAACCGCCCCCATTGAATTCAAAGCCAGCCTGCGCTGTGACCGTCTTGCCGCCCCTCCTAGGGCATAATGAGGACAGTTCTAAAAGTGTCCTGCGTCCCCCCTCGGGGGCAGAACTCACCAGCCTTCCTGGCAGAGGGTGGCAATACCTCACAGTGACCACCTGTACTTCAAACTGGACTGCTGATCGAGAGCGCCCTCCCGCCACAGCTGGGTTCAAAAATTGCCACTTAAAGACAATTACTGTAGAACCCAAGCCCGCCAAACCTATCAATAACTAAGTCAACCAGAGTAACACAAATCTAATCCCCTATCTACAACAACTGAACAAATCCTGAAGTAGAACGGCCATGCCTGATTCTGAGAAATGGACACCATCGCTTCTGTAGAAGGATGGGGTCTCCAGTGCTAAAGAGGGGTGTCTAACCGCTGTGCCTCCCATGGACGTGACCACCTTGGAGACCGCAAAGTTAACCTTGCGTCTGATCTTCTCTAAGGACTTGGGGTTCCAGCAGCCTCTCCAGTTGAAACGAGGCACTATGTCGGACCAAACTATCCGCAATCCAGGCCAAAGGCCTACCAGAGTCTTAAGATCAGCCTCGATCCTCAAAATAAGGCCTATGCTGGTTCCCCGGCCTAAGTCGTTACCTCCTAGGTGTACCACCAAAACATCGACCCCCACAACGCTCTTTATCTGACAATAATGGTAAAAGACCAATCCACCGGAGACCCCTGACATCGAACCAATGTACTGCCTTCGCCCCTAGCTCTGCCCGGGCCCTGACAGCTAACTGATGATTGGATGCCCAGAAAATGTATGAATGCCCGACGAACCAGACAGTGGCATGAGTCGTTAAAGGGGGGGGGAAGGGCTGAAAAAGAAAACCCTAACCGGTTAGCATTCAAACTTAAACTGTATAATGCACAACGTAGGGTTAGACATGTAATGCACAACATGAATTAGTACACTAGAATCCAAGTGAAGGGGAAAACCTTAAAAAACCTCCGGTGGACTTGAGAGGGGGGAAGCCAATTGTAATCAGCCCACTATCGGAGGAAAAGGTAAAAAATTCCCTTCACACCCTCGATTCCGTAACGCTGCCGTTACAAAACCGAGTGTAAACATAGTTTTTGGATCCAGCGCCAAAGGCGCGTGCTAAACCTTATCTAGACGGATATAAGATTTATAAGCGGAGGACTTCCAGCGGCCGAGTTCTTGTATGGCATTCACTGGAAGGCCCTCCGCTGCTGCGTTGGTGGCCGCACCAATACAGAACGAATGCGTCCCGCAATCGGCGACCTACAAACCCAACGCACCCACACAACGCTTAAACACAGCAGCGCACGGTAAGCGCGTCACGGCCATGTATCAGCATGTGCGAGGAACTGGGCCGTAGCGGCAGGCCTCAAAGGCAGATATGCCGTGGCCAGCCACACGGCGCAGATCCCCTTTCCAGCTGGGACTTAAGGGATACCCAGCGACCTCTGCCCAACTGATCGGTCTCAGACCGGCGGAGCACACAAAGGACGAACCGTCCTGGAAGACCATGTCTTCGAACCGCACCTAAATCAGTGGCATTCTTGCTGGGCGCAACCAGCTCGCCGACCCTAAAGTCCCTAAAGAACGCAAAAGAGAACGCCACCCGAAAGAGTGACGTCTCTTCTGTGCTCTCCGCTACGCTCTGAACATAGGCTACAATTTCCACCGCGTCTACAGCTCGATGGACTTGCGGGAATCCGCTGTCATAGTCTGTACTCTCGCCCACCAATCAAAGCCCTTGCTAGCACCAAGGCTTTGGTGGGGTCCCGTTCTCCGCGTAACTTAGCACGGAATATATCTCGGCTAATGCCGCAGCCATGGCAGATGGACAGGCCCGCGCCATAATGCCCACGCACGAAACAGCTACGGTCACGACCGACTTCCGCTGTTCACCGGGGACTCCTAAAAGGCCGCCCAGTCCTGCAGCGTGGCTGCATATGCCCTACGGGTGGAGGGAGCCAGGGATGGCAAGGTAATCCACCCATGTCTGCTCTACGATCTGCCATTGCAAGCAGCGTAATACCAAATGTCTGAGCAAACGCAGTGTCAGGGGTGAAAAAGGGTGCCCTGTTGTTAGTGGTGTGCCCCCTTCCTAGGTTGTATCACCACAACCTACTGTCTGGCTTGCCAATATATGAGCCCACCATCCCACTGCTACAACGATGGGAAAGAACTCTAACAGCAGCAAATTAGCCGTGAAACCCACTCCATCCATGATTGAGGCCATGGGGCTGCGCACCCTTCGCCCTGAAAAAATGCCCCGGAACCCGTGGACCCCGGGGCCTGCGTAAATAACTGAAGCCTGGCCATAGGCGAAGGCTCTGCGGGCCAAAGGAGCTCCCCATTAAAGTCCACCAGAAATGGAGACCAGACGACCAGGTCGTAGCATATCTCCCGGGACAGTCTAACCATGGATGGGGAACCTTAGTCCCCGCCGTAGCCCATTCCCGCTTGCGGCGAAACCTCGCCCCTGGGGATGACCCAGCACTCAAAGTTAAGGGACCCCCAGTAATGACTGGACCTGCATTGGATTGGCCATCTTCTTGTCCCGGCAGACCTGGATAAGGACCCGCCACTTGTGGACCTGTCAGCCGGCAGGCTACAGCCGCCCGCTGCCGGGCCAATCTCTAAGCCTAGGCAAGACATGACGCACGGTGGGCCCTCGGTCCTGGCGTCGGCCACTGATACCCATAAGTTATGGTGTCACGGGAGGAGGCGGGAAAGCGAACCTGATGTCCTACTTGGCTACGAGTGCATAGTGCCCAAAATTATGGACTAGCCCGGGTACTTTAACAAACAGCTGATAACGCACTAGCGACTCCATCAGTAATAACATAGTTAGTGGATGCCCCGTGAGGGTAAGACAGGTGCCGGATTAACCGGTATTTACCCGGAGCCTTCTTGGGTACTACTCCCAAGGGCGAAAAAGAAGTGCTGGGTGGTGGGTCAACCGTGCATGGGCCAACCATTCTGCCCAGTGCTGCCCCGGCTCACACCTCACACTCACCACCTCGGCGACATACACAGCTGATTCCAAATTCCTGGTGGAACTACCCTGACGTAGCCGGGGATGGGCGAACCAACACCGTAACTAAACCTTTTAACCAAAACAGGGCCTCCTCCCTGTTAGTGTAGGCATGCATACGGGGTTCCAGCTTGAGCAGGACTATGAAGATGTTGCCTTACTAAGAGCTGGTGCTGGCGTCGCCAGCGGGGTGGCTTTACAGGTCTTAGCTGGCTGACTGGCCCCCAATTACAGCCTTCGGGGAGAAAAAGGCCTTTAACGCATCTATCACACTTTGAACCGTTGAAGGCAAAGCACTTGCCTTTAGCGGCTGGCTTGCACCCTTCTTGCCAGGGGGAAAATGGCTTCTCGGGATGGGACTCAGAAGCAGCGTGGCCTTAATCCATGGCCCGCCACCATATCCCGACATGCTTAAGGCCCGCGGGCGTAACCCGTGCGCCGGCGTGGGTTAGACGAAATCTCTCGTCCTAAGCCCTGCGAGCCGTAACCTTGTAAGCTAGAAAACCCGTGTACCAGGAAAATGTACCGCCAAACTTGTAGCGCTACTTGGGTCTAGGGTCAAAAAATTGCCAGGTGGATATAAGGATACGCCTAACCCAGTGGTGGAAACACAGATACAAGTTTTCACCGGCACCGGCCGATTTATTGGCCCTGCCGCAATAAGTTTTCCAGTTACCAGTAACGTGAAAACATCCACAACTCCTCTTGGCTATTTTTCCCTTTGTGCCTTCATGAAGACCCCTGGACCCTGCAGTGTTGCTGCGATGGAGTTAGTCTTGCTAGCCTGCTACCCCCCGCCCCTGCTTGCTGTGCGACTAGCTTGGCAAACCTGAGGGGGCGTCTAATGCTTCTTGACTCCTCGCAGTAGGCGGAGGAATGGCCCGCAGAAGACCCAGAGGAATCATACTCATCATGCTCACCATCACCCGGAAGGTCGACAGCGTCCTGAGACCCGGCCTCATGCAGCGTCCCTGCTGCAGCTGCCTGCGTAATGTCCTCTCCAGAATGATGATCCACGTCCACGGCTGCCCGCCGGGCAACCGATGAGACCTCGGAAGAAGCATGCAAAGTGGTTAGTGACTCCCTCATGACCAGTGCAAAACCCAACCCCACCCTGAAATTGTGAGGGGGCGGAGGTAACACATAACCAACTCTACTAGAAGGGGCCTGAGAGTTGGATGGGTATGTGCAGGGAAAACCGCCTGCCCGGTGGGAGCCGGGCGTGGCTGAATGGAGTACCCAGGGCATCCCACTTAAGCATGGGAAGAATATACAAACTCCACCAGTAAGGGCCATGGTGGGAATGGAACCACTGACCTCGGTGCTGTGAGGTAGTAATGCTAACCATTACACCATACATGCTGCCCTGGGCCCGCCCAATCTAGGCCGTAAGGGCCACGAAACTGCCCCCCAGAACTCCCCGCAGGGAAAACCGGACGGCTGGGACGGGTGGGCAGATGTACCTGAAGTGCCGTCGGGACGGGTATGGGCCTGAAGGTCCGGGGCAGGAAACTGGGCCCGAAACCTGGGTGATACCCAGATGGGTTACCCGTGCGGGCGTGCCACCTCGTGGCGGTGCCCATGGCGCCCCCGGCCCTGAGGGGGGGGGTGCAAACTGTGAATATTGGCGCTGGCAGCGCCCTGACCAGGTACAAGACCCCCCAAAAGAGGAACCCCCTTGACCCCAGAGGGGGGTTGTAGGGGGGGGGACGGTGTCCGGACGGACCCAAGGGAATGCAGGCGGCGGGGGTGACCATGCAGGAGTCCCCCGCTGCGCAGGCTCATGGGGCCGCGTGGGAGCGCCGATGGCTAGGGGCCAGTGGGGTCACACCCCTCGCAGGGGGAACACCCTGGAGCAGATCCAGGATGCCCTTATGCCTGGGCAACCCGGATATGTCCTACACTGCAATTATGCAAGCTCCCCCCCCCCACGCCTGGGGCGGAGGACCTGGGAGGTTGCACCGGGGTCAGCCACCAGGGGGCGCAGTGCGTGCATAAGTTATATATTGCGCCCCACCGCTGGCCATGCGATCACGCATGTTGCCGGCCGCAGTGGGGCTGAGGTGAGGCAGTGGAGAAGAACCGGGAGCTTCGGGAGAGGCGGGCGGGGAAACGGAGCCGGTGACAGCGCCACTGTGCGCACAGCCCGCCCCTGCCAATGTGGAGGATCTCCCGGGCTGCCCACAGTGCACCTGTACAGTGGGGAGTTTAATCAGCCTCCCCCCCCCCCCCCGCCGCTGCCGCCGTGGAGGCTGGGCTCCGACGGCGGCGCCTGTACGCTACGGACGGCGGGGCCTGACTGCCCGGAGCCACCCGAGAACTGGTTAAAAAGTAACCTGGGACGCATGGCGCCCACCCCCATGCGCTGCCCTTGTTAAGAGGCCTGGCCGCATAGTGGAACCAGGCCCGTGGTAAGGGATCCGGCATCATATTGACCCCCGGGGAGGGAGGGGGGGGGGTTAGGCGCCGTGCGCTGGGATCGCCGCATGGCTGGGGCAGAAGGGGTGCCGTAAGATGACAGGCATAGATGACTTAACTTTTAATTCCTTTTCTGCATGCAGCCTGCTGTGAATCCACAGGACGGTCCCACATCCAGATGAAGAATCCAGACTCAAGAGGAAGATGGATCACCTGACTACCTCTTATATACCTCCACCTAAGCTACCACCCCTTCTACACCTGATTGGCTACCCCATCTACACTGCACTTTTATGAGTAAGTGACACTCTGATTTCTATCTTTGTCATACCATCCCAAACTGCACAGACTCTTATATTCACTCATGTCTAGGCAGCCCTCGCTCTCTCTAGTTTATGCGTATTTTCGTTAGTAAATTTCCCCCTGATTATTAATGACCATCCAACGAATGAAGTCTCTTCCGCAAGCTTCGGATTCTTAAAAAATAATTACTCTGCGTAATTGGCTCCTGAACAGAAACTAATATGATCTGGTCCATTAGCCAACTATGGGGTCCGGTGCAATGATAGGGGTTTAGGAAGCATCTACAGAGCTTTCCTCTGGTTCCCACCATGGGTCGGTGCCGCAGCCCCTCACCCCACACCTCCATTCTTCCTGTGATTCCTCAGTAATCATCTTGTACTTAAATGTCCGCGTTATATATAAATGTATCTATGTATCTACCAGCTGCAGAATATCAACAAAGATTATAGATGGTAATCTGCTGGAGCTGGAGGCAATACTTCTCTGAGACTGACCAGGATTCCCAGATCCCCGCCTGTACGAATCAATCAGATACATTCACATATCATCTTGTTCTCAGATTTTCTTGATTAAACGAGGATTTTCGACAGAAGCAGAACCAGCTCAGATACCGAAAGAAGACAGAACAATGGAGGTACAGGAAGCTATTGTCATCAGTTTAAAGGGACATTAAAGGGTAAAATGAATGAGTCTTATTTTATTAATAATAAAATAATAATAATAGTAGTAGTAGTAATAATAATAATAATACCTTGGGCCTGGGTCTGTTTGAGGGGCCTGAATCCTGGTCCCCCAACCCCCATTGCAGGGAGGGAGAGAACTAATTTTCGTTGCAGCAGTCTCTCTCAGTCCCAGCACAGGTACCCGAGTGGTACCGGTAACTGATCAGGGTGTGGTTGAAATAACGGTTTCTGTGAAATACTTACGCAATGAATTTAAAACACTTCTGCCTACTGACCATAGAGGAGGAACACCTTCTCCTAAGCAATTTACAGGAAACAATGGATAGTCTATAAAAAGATATTCAACTCCAATACCTACAATCATTTAGATTGAAGAGGTATACAGAATTTATTGCAAAAGAATTTATGACATATATATCACAAAAAAGAAACAAGGAAAAACAGATGAAGAAACACTTTCCGTTGCATGAGAAGTACAATCAATAGCAATTAATATCTCACCCAATAGGAATGCTGCGGTGGGCTATACTTTGGGCAAAGTCTGCGGCACCACCGCAGATGGCTTAGGGCGAAGTCCCGGACAAAGTGCTGGTTCATCTGTTCCAAATAAATAAAGTGTCCAAGTGCATCCAAAGCGCTTGATGAGAATATGCAAAATAGGTTTCAGCTACGCGTTTCGGAGAATCAATCTCCTTCCTCAGGCTGCATGCAGATGGTGGCCCTGTTGCTCTTATTTTTACCATCTCTGGGTATAAATAAGATCGACCCGTTTCTCGTTCACACTATGGAGGAGGCAGCGATTGGAGCAGCACCAGCTGTAAGTGCTGCCTCCTCCCCCGCCCCTGATGACGCGCCAACTTCCCACCGCGCCCCCGGATGACGTCAGCGAACTTTCATTATTGCCCGTTCGCTGTGGGGATGTGAAGATCCCAAAGTGAAGGTTCGCGCCGGGACTGACCCGTTTCAAAGTCCCGGTGATCTGAGCTATGCTGGAGCACCCTGGAAGTGACATCACTTACACCGGTGGGAGGGACCAGAGTGTAGACATTCCAATGCGATAGAGAGAGAGAGACAGATATGAATATATGATTCCCATGCGAATTGATAGGACAATATATTGATCCCATTAAAACTGTATCTCTCCATTGTGGCTTGTTGGAGGCCGCAGTCTCCTGAAATGTATATGTAGATAGTTCCGAGCAGGTACTAATGATCATGTATGGATATATCTGGTATGGTAGAGTAATGTTCTCCATGGTTCTCCATGTATATAAATAATTGTCCAAACTCACGGCAGGTTCATCGGATATTTATTACATCAATTTAGGTCAGAGGGGAAGAAGCCATCAAAATCTACCGCTTTGGGTTCTGCGATGGTTTATTGCACGTTCTTGGCTTCTCCAGACTTGGAAATAGGTCAGAAGCTGAGAAGCCATAAATAATGCAACTGACATGAAGAGAAAACAGCTCCATAGAATAATTGGCCAAGCTGCAGGTTTCTCCTCTGTAAGCACACGGGCCGGGGCGGCCAATGTCTGTGCTCCTAGTCGCTGCTTATGTGCACTTACGCAGCCAATGATTATTGTGTCAGCAACGTTTCATACAATAAGCCTTTACAGCTGGGCGCGTCCATCCTCCCTGGGCCGCATCCTATAACACCGCTACAACTTCACATCACCTTATATCGATGGTAATTCGGGTCAGCAATAAGGACGTCTGGTTTTATGCAGAGTAGAAAGCGCATTTTCGGGTTCGTGTGGCTCCATTGCCCTGTTTCGGCCATTTTCTTCTCATGTGCGCACGAGTGGGACCAAAGCATATGACACCCATTACCAATCCCTAAGCAGTGATATATGACACATTCATGCGCCAAACACCCCGAACACATTCCCATGAGGTTATCCGTCCAACAGGAAGACGAGGGGGGGGGGGGGGGGGGAGAGATATCTGTGACATATTGGTATAATTTTTTAGCTAAAGGTTTTGTGCATGGGAGTGGGTTAGTGCTACTTCCTCAGTGTAACTGAGGAAGTAGGCGGGGTTTAGCTATATGCCACTGTGTGACTGAGAAAGTGGGCGGGGTTTGGATATATGGATATATGTCACTGGTGTGACTTGGGAAGTGGGTGGAGTTTAACTAAATGTCACTGATGTAAATGAGGAAGTGGGCGGAGTTTAGATATATGTCACCGGTATGACGGAGGAAGTGGGCAGAGTTTAGCTATATGTCACTGGTGTGACTTAGGAAGTGGGTGGAGTTTAGCTATATGTCACAGGTGTAACTGAGGAAGTAGGCAGAGTTTAGATATGTCTCCGATGTTAATGAGGAAGTGGGCGGAATTTAGCTATACAGTATGTCACTGGTGTGAATTAGGGAGTGGGTGGAGTTTAGCTATGTCACTGGTGTGACTGAGGAAGTGGGTGGAGTTAAGCTATACAGTATGTCACTGGTGTGAATTAGGGAGTGGGTGGAGTTTAGCTATATGTCACTGGTGAGACTGAGGAAGTGGACGGAGTTTAGCTATACAGTATGTCACTGGTGTGACTGATGAAGTGGGCAGAGTTTGGCTATATGTCACTGGTGTGACTGATGAAGTGGGCAGAGTTTGGCTATATGTCACTGGTGTGACTGAGGAAGTGGGCAGAGTTTAGCTATATGTCACTGGTGTGACTGATGAAGTGGGCAGAGTTTAGCTATATGTCACTGGTGTGACTGATGAAGTGGGCAGAGTTTGGCTATATGTCACTGGTGTGACTGATGAAGTGGGCAGAGTTTGGCTATATGTCACTGGTGTGACTGATGAAGTGGGCAGAGTTTAGCTATATGTCACTGGTGTGACTGAGGAAGTGGGTGGAGTTTAGCTATACAGTATGTCACTGGTGTGAATTAGGGAGTGGGTGGAGTTTAGCTATATGTCACTGGTGTGACTGAGGAAGTGGACGGAGTTTAGCTATACAGTATGTCACTGGTGTGAATTAGGGAGTGGGTGGAGTTTAGCTATATGTCACTGGTGTGACTGAGGAAGTGGACGGAGTTTAGCTATACAGTATGTCACTGGTGTGACTGATGAAGTGGGCAGAGTTTGGCTATATGTCACTGGTGTGACTGAGGAAGTGGGCTGAGTTTAGCTATATGTCACTGGTGTGACTGAGGAATGGGTGGGATGTAAATGACTGTGGATGACTTCTGTAACAATAATTAGCCAGACGTTACTTATTCTGTTAATACCATACATGAGGATCCCACAGCAGGCCGTGAGTGCTTATAATGGTGTGTGATCTATATTTCTGTGTTATTTCCAGATATTCAGGTAGTAATTCCATTTAGTGGCGCTTTACTGAAGTCATGTGATTTCCTCGCACTGTTATGGAGACCAATCCTGTAATGTCCAATCACGGCCTGTCGTTGTGTCCTCTAACAGCTGGTTCTGATAAGTGGCAGCCTACGTATTAGTTCTGTTGTCTGACAATAGTGATACAGGAACATGAATGTCTGGACCATATCTGAGATACGGGAGCACTAATAATATCTTAGAGCTTTGGATAATGCTGTCTGACGGACGACAGCCGCAGCTACTGGGTCCCAGCCCCCGGCCGGCATCTCCAGCTATGACACTAATGTATTGTGCTATAAAGGAAAGCCCTCAGCCATCACATGTAGGGCTCAGCCTCTGGCAGGGAGCCGGGGTGTGCTATAACTGGGCAGGCTGCAGAGAGACGGCAGTTTCCACTGTCAGAGCCGCAGGGTGATTACTTATATAAACGCTTGTGTCTGTGCGTAATATAACACAAGACTTATTTATAGCCGGCTTTATTTTGTATCACAGAGCCAAGAAGGAGGTGGGAAAACAATCAGGGGAGAACATTTCTTCTCCACACAGATTGGGTCTACATATAGCGATGTAATCATGGTGCTACTGTAATGCACCCATCATTGCCCCCAATGCTGCGGTGTCTGCACGGGGCTGTGCGGAGCTTTTGTTGGGTGACGCAGAGTCCACTTCTACAAAATTCTCCAGGGCCACATTTCCTTCCCAATCTGCCACTGGGTAGGGATGGTCATTGGTAGGTTAACCATTGATGTTCAACATCAACAGTATATATCCATTCAAAGGGAAAACATTGCGGTTTCACTCACCTACAGGGGGCACTTTGTACCCTCTATGAGAGCATACTATTAGCATTCCACCATGAATGGCAATCCCTATCCCTGACCGTATTACACATCAGCAGGGGGTGTGAGCAGTTACAGAGAGGCACCAGCTGGCAGTGTGAGGAGCTACAGAGAGGCGCAGAGGCTGGCGGTGTGAGGAGTTACAGAGAGACGCAGCGGCCGGCGGTGTGAGGAGTTACAGAGAGACGCAGCGGCCGGCAATGTGAGGAGTTACAGAGAGGCGCAGCAGCTGGCGGTGTGAGGAGTTACAGAAAGGCGCAGCAGCTGGCGGTGTGAGGAGTTACAGAGAGGCGCAGCAGCTGGCGGTGTGAGGAGTTACAGAGAGACGCAGCGGCCGGCGGTGTGAGGAGTTACAGAGAGGCGCAGCAGCTGGCGGTGTGAGGAGTTACAGAGAGGCGCAGCAGCTGGCGGTGTGAGGAGTTACAGAGAGGCACCAGCTGGCGGTGCGAGTAGTTACAGAGAGACGCAGCAGCCGGCGGTGTGAGGAGTTACAGAGAGGCGCAGCAGCTGGCGGTGTGAGGAGCTACAGAGAGGCGCAGCAGCTGGCGGTGTGAGGAGTTACAGAGAGGCACAGCGGCCGGCGGTGTGAGGAGCTACAGAGAGACACAATGGCCAGCGGTGTGAGGAGTTACAGAGAGATGCGGTGGCCGGCGGTGTGAGGAACTACAGAGAGGTGCAGAGGCTGGCGCGTGAGGAGTTACAGAGAGGAGCAGCAGCTGGCGGTGTGAGGAGTTACAGAGAGATGCAGCGGCCGGCGGTGTGAGGAGCTACAGAGAGACACAATGGTCAGCGGTGTGAGGAGTTACAGAGAGATGCGGTGGCCGGCGGTGTGAGGAGTTACAGAGAGGAGCAGCAGCTGGCGGTGTGAGGAGTTACAGAGAGATGCGGTGGCCGGCGGTGTGAGGAACTACAGAGAGGTGCAGAGGCTGGCGCGTGAGGAGTTACAGAGAGGAGCAGCAGCTGGCGGTGTGAGGAGTTACAGAGAGATGCAGCGGCCGGCGGTGTGAGGAGCTACAGAGAGACACAATGGTCAGCGGTGTGAGGAGTTACAGAGAGATGCGGTGGCCGGCGGTGTGAGGAGTTACAGAGAGGAGCAGCAGCTGGCGGTGTGAGGAGTTACAGAGAGATGCAGCGGCCGGCGGTGTGAGGAGCTACAGAGAGACACAATGGCCAGCGGTGTGAGGAGTTACAGAGAGATGCGGTGTCTGGTGGTGTGAGGAGTTACAGAGATATGCAGCCACCGGCAGGGAATCAGGAGGCAGGTAAGGTAAGAAGGCAGGGAATCAGGAGGCAGGTAAGGTAAGTAAGCAGGTAATCAGGAGGCAGGTAAGGAACAGAGCATTGTGTCCCTCCTGGAGAGGATTATATTGGCAGGTATAGTGTAATATGATGGTGTGGGTTGGACAGCCAGTGACAGGCGCATCTACCTGCAGCAAGGTAGGATAACTGAGCTGGCTGTTACAAGCTTCCTGAGGCCTAGGTGCAGTAATGGTGGTGCGAATAATTAGGCCTCACATTGACTCTAATGCAGATGGGCAGCAGACGTTAGACTATTTCTGATTTCCCTTAGTAGGTGAATACGTCTTCCCCAGTCTCAGGGCCAGAGTAGCGCACGTATTCTCTTCCTTCCGACTGCTTGTATGATTAAATTATTCCTCTCAGAGACCTCTAATGAGAAAGTTAATTGGATATGACATCTATTCCAACTCAATCTGTGCTGCCGCTCAGTAGTTATGTTACAGAGGATACAATGCTGCTTCCCGTCATAGGCCTGCGCAGCGCACATGGTTTAATGCTGCCACAGCAGATGTTCCAGATCCATATTTATCATCCTGGTTTTTAGTGATTACTGATTGGTGACTGCAGGTAATTTCTCTGTTTGCTAATTATTACACTAACATCATCATGGCTACGGTCAGATTTTCCCCAATAAGGGGCATGTGGCAGTGTTGGGGCAATAGGGGTATAAGTGGGTCAGGGAAAATCCTGCTAGCCGCCAGCCCTGACCCTTGTCTCTACTCCTGCTATTCCTGCTAGCTGCCAGCCCTGACCTCTGCCTCTACTCCTGCTTTTCCTGCTAGCCATCAGCCCAGACCCTGTCCTCTGCCTACTCCAACTATTCCTGCTAGCCGCCAGCCCTGACCTCTGTATCTACTCCTGCTATTCCTGCTAGCTGCCAGCCCTGACCTCTGTCTCTACTCCTGCTTTTCCTGCTAGCCATAAGCCCAGACCCTGTCTCTACTTCTTCTAGCCATCAGCCCAGACCCTGTCTCTACTCCTACTAGCCCAGACCCTTTCTCTGCTCCTGCTATTCCTGCTAGCCACCAGCCCGGACCTCTGTCTATACTCCTGCTATTCCTGCTAGCCACCAGCAGTGGCCATGTCTCTACTACTACTATTTTATTCCTGCTAGTCACCAGCCCGAACCCTGTATCTACTCCTGCTATTCCTGCTAGCCACCAGCTCTGACCCTTTCTCTTTTACAGCTATTCCTGCAAAACCACCAGCCCAGACCCTGTCTCTACTACTACTACTATATTTGCTAGTCACCAGCCCGGACCTCTGTCTATACTCCTGCTATTCCTGCTAGCCACCAGCTCTGACCCTGTCTCTATTTCAGCTATTCCTGCCAGCCACCAGCAGTGACCATGTCTCTATTCCTGCTAGCCACCAGCCCATACCCTGTCTCTCCTCCTCCTATTCCTGCTAGTCACCAGCCTAGACCCTGTCTCTACTGCTGCTATTCCTGCTAGCCACCAGCCCAGATCATGTCTCTACCCCTGCTATTCCTGCTAGCCACCAGCCCTGACCCTGTCTCTATTCCAGCTATTCCTGCTAGCCACCAGCCCAGACCATGTCTCTATTCCTCCTATTCCTGCTAGTCGCCAGCCTGAACCCTGTATCTACTCCTGCTATTCCTGGTAGCCATCAGCCTAGACCCTGTCTCTACTCCTGCTAGCCACCAGCCCTGACCCTGTCTCTATTCCAGCTATTCCTGCTAGCCACCAGCCCTGACCATGTCTCTATTCCAGCTATTCCTGTTAGCCACCAGCCCAGACTATGTCTCTATTCCAGCTATTCCTACTAGCCACCAGCACAGACCCTGTCTCTATTCCTGCAAGCCACCCGCCCAGACCCTGTCTCTACTCCTACTATTTTTGCTAGCCACCAGCCCGTTCCTCTGTCTATACTACTGCTATTCCTGCTAGCCACCAGCCCTGACCCTGTCTATATTCCTGCAAGCCACCAGCCAAGACCCTGTCTCTACTCCTACTATTTTTGCTAGCCACCAGCCCAGACCTCTGTCTATACTCCTGCTATTCCTGCTAGCCACCAGCCCAGACCATGTCTCTATTCCTGCTAACCACCAGCCCCGACCCTATCTCTATTCCAGCTATTCCTGCTAGCCACCAGCCCAGACCCTGTCTCTACTCCTCCCATTCCTGATAGTCACCAGCCCAAACCCTGTATCTACTCCTGCTAGCCGTCAGCATAAACCCTGTCTCTACTCCTGCTAGCCACCAGCCCTGACCCTGTCTCTACTCCTGCTATTCCTGCTAGCCACCAGCCCTGACCATGTCTCTATTCCAGATATTCCTGCTAGCCACTAGCCCAGACTGTCTCTATTCCAGCTATTCCTGCTAGCCACTAGCCCTGACCTCTGTCTATACTCCTGCTATTCCTGCTAGCCACCAGCTCTGACCCTGTTTCTATTTCAGTTATACCTGCTAGCCACCTCCTGCTATTCTTGCAAGCTGCCTGCCCAGACCCTGTCTCTACTCCTACTATTCCTGCTATCCAACAGCCCAGACCCTGTCTCTATTCCAGCTATTCCTGCTAGCCATCAGCCCAGACCCTGTCTCTACTCCTACTATTCCTGCTATCCACCAGCCCAGACCCTGTCTCTATTCCAGCTATTCCTGCTAGCCACCAGCCCAGACCCTGTCTCTACTCCTACTATTCCTGCTATCCACCACTGCGATGACCATCCAACCCAAGTGCATCTTGTGGTGCTAAAGTGCCCCCTTTGCAGCACCCGATGTTGCATGCCATCTTGAGATGGTACATCGGGTGCTGGAAGAGGGCGGGCAGAGGGCTGAAATAACTCAGCCAATCAGAGGGCTGCCCAGTGTTTTAAACACTTCTGCCGCCACCGCTGACAGACCCCCGCCACCCACTAGCTTCTTGCGCTACATAACACCGCCCTCCGGCCCCCTCTCCCCACCCCCACGCCGATGAAAAAGTGTTCCCTCCGCCCCCCACCTGCGGATCGCATTCGAGCATCGCAAGTGGTTAAAAACCACATGCGATCGCTCCTGCGATTCGATATAAATTATGTGCAGCACATAAGATCTTGAGACCCGACATTCGACCGGCGTGCCCGCGCATCGTGCCGAATGTCCCCTTAAAAATGCATACAATCATTTGATTTCTCGGCCAGATGCGGTTGAAATCGAAGGATTGTATGCGATATCTCACATATGTATGGGCAGCATAAGAATAGTGATGGCTTCTTTCTGTGACCACCATTGCGATTGCAAGTATCTACATACAGTGGCCCTTATTCTGATCGGTGCGGCCCGATCAGAATATGCGGCCGCAACCGTGCAGGCGAATCCCCGCCTTCCATACGGATCGCCACCTGCCGTCCGTATGCGGATATGTGGCGATCCGCATGAAATTGTACGGGGATACGCCTCCTCCATGGTGGGAGCAGCCCCTGCATTCGATGGTCGCCGAACATCGAATGCAGGGCCGCACGCTCCACCAGGTCCCGCAACACAAGACCACACGGACACTTGTCCGTGTGAAATCATGTATAGGGGCGGGCAGCTGACATCCGGCGATGTCAGATGCCCGCCCCGTACCCACGCGTCACGGCCTCATTACCATGCATACGCCCCGCGTTTGCATGGGAACGCCCATGAAACGGAGGGCGTATGCATAGGGTAATGAGGCTAAGTAGCCCCTCACGCCCCTCTACGCCCCCTGTGCGGCGTATAAAGAATCCGTGCGGCGAAATCGCCTGCACATGCGCAGAGTGACCTCTGCACATGCGCAGACGATCAACATCGGCGGTCCGTCCGCATGCGGGAATTTCCGCACCGATCAGAATAAGGGCCAGTATGCTGATTTAGGGCTTCAGATGGAATAAATGTGATTTATGTGACAATTTATTCATTTAAATATAAATGGAAAATGGTTAGGACTAAATAGTCACAATAATAATAAAGGATAATTACTAAATGACTACCTTAATTGTTACTAATTATTTACCTATTATATTGCAATGCATTATACAGTGCGTCGGGAACATAAGAATGCACTAATAATGGCTCTGAAAATAGTGATTGCACAAGTATAATTAAACCGCTCTGTTGTTCCTTAATTGTATTAATATTTCCAGGATATGAAAGTAAATTAAATTACTGGTTATTTATAAGAAAATAATTTAAAAAAAAATCTAATTAGGTGAAGAATAAAAATCCTGAAAAATCTTAAGAGGTAAATGTGCCACTTAGCGCCCTAATTATAATTATTATTAGTGCCACCTGCTCCCGGATAGCAAAGGAAATTCTCCCACTTCCGACACTCTAAGAGGGGCTCAGTGTCAGTTATTCAGTGGCAACCACGGGTGAGACCCACATAGAGATACAGCGGGTTGACGTTGGCCAGAGGGGTGGCCCATACCGTCGACCTGGCCCAGTGACCCTGCACAGAGACCCGGCCCAGTGACCCTGCCTAGAGACCCGGCCCAGTGACCCTGCCAGATGGGATACGGTCATTAGGTCTACAGCAACTAGGTCGACAAGCATTGGGTCGACACCACTAGGTCAACCGGCAACAAGGTCGACATGGGTTTAGGTCAACATGGGTCAAGGTCGACAGGTCATTAGGGTGACACAAGCATTAGGTCGACATGGGCAAGGTCGACAGTCAAAAGGTCGACATGTGTTTTGAGCTGACATGTGCCGACAGGCGGTATTTCATGCCCAACCATCCACTAGGGCGTGGTGGGAGAATAAAATAGTGTGCCAAGCATAGCGAAGCACTGAGCCCAGTTACCCTGCCCAGAGACCCAACCCAGTGACCCTGCCCAGAGACCCGGCCCAGTGACCCTGCCCAGAGACCCGGCCCAGTGACCCTGCCCAGACACCTAGCCCAGTGACCCTGCCCAGTGACCCTGCCCAGAGACCCAGCCCAGTGACCCTGCCCAGAGACCCAACCCAGATACCCGGCCCAGTGACCCTGCCCAGAGACCCAACCCAGTGACCCTGCCCAGATACCTAGCCCAGTGACCCTGCCCAGATACCTAGCCCAGTGACCCTGCCCAGAGACCCAGCACAGAGAACCGGCCCAGTGACCCAGCCCAGTGACCCTGCCCAGATACCCGGCCCAGTGACCCTGCACATAGAATCAGCCCAGATACGAGAATAATCTGTAATTGTCTATGTACATCGTCTGCTTATTAATACGTTCCCCAGAGAGCCGCATTATTACCCAGTGTCACCCGGGGCGTTACCGGGCATCGGACATGAGGTTATTAGGAACCCTGGAACATGACAATGACGCACTGTGTGTGAGTATAGCCTACACATATATAAGATGAGGCCTAGAACAGTCCGGAACGCTGTGTAGAAGGTTATTGTGACCTGCAGCTGTCACATGTGCTGTTATTATGGGACAACATCAATCTCCCAGCAACATACAGTACAGACCCATGAATGAAGGTACAACAGTGACACCATCAGGCTGTACAGAGAAACTACATCCAGCACAGTCCCGACGCGCTGACATGAGTCACATCAGCGTGGGATAAGGTCATTGGGTCACCCACCACCAAGTAGGTCGACATGAGTTTAGGTCGACATGCAGTAAGGGCGACAAGACTTTAGGTCGACATGGGTTATGTCGACAGGGTCATTAGGTCGACTTGGGTTATGTCGACAGGGTTATTAGGTCGACTTGGGGTATGTCGACAGGATCATTAGGTCGACATGGGTTATGTCGACAGGGCCATTTGGTCGACATGGGTTAGGTCGACAGGGTTATTAGGTCGACATGGGTTAGGGCAACAGGGTCAATAGGTTGACATGGGTCATTAGGTCGACAGGGTCATTAGATCGACATGTTTTTTTTTTTTACTGATTTTTGAGCCGACATGTGCCGACAGGCGGTATTTCATGCCCTACCATCCACTAGGGCGTGGTGGGAGAATAAAATAGTGTGCCGAGCGCAGCGAGCCATGCGAGGGACGTGGTGGTACGTTTTAGTGTTTATGTTGACTGTGTGGACATAAGGGTAACAAAAAAATGTTGATTTTTTCTTTTACTGTCGCCCTTACCCACGTCGACCTTATGACTCTGTCAACCTTACACCTGTCGACCTAATGACCCTGTCGACCTACCTGCATGTCGACCTAATGACTGTCTAACAACTTGCTGGTGACCAACTGATCCACACCCACTCAGAATTGCTCCTGCAAATGACAGACATATCTCACCAGCTCTGAGCTTAGCACACATTTGGCGTGCCAGCAGACATGTGCCCGCTCCTCGCCCACTTACTCCCATTCTGCAGAATGAGTTTGGATTGTGACAATTCAACATCATTAATCTGTTATTTCAAAATCAAAAAAATGAATTCAAAATTCAATTGCCTGGTTGTGGCGGCTCCGGCTCTGACATCGCTTGCTCCTGTCTTGATGGGATTTTAGCAAAGTCTTGAATGATATTCTGTCACGCAGCTCAGTGGTGGTGGTGCATATCGACAATTGTGCAAACAGTCTTGCACCTTTGCGCATTGCACCAGTGTTTAAGAGAGGAGGAGGCCCTGTGTGCAGCCTCCCCTCTGCCAGCAGAAGCACCATGCAGCACCATGCAATAGAGTCTGAGAGGAGGAGGCCCATGTGTTGAAAAAGATCCCATAGTGGATTGAAACGCGTCGGTGGCAGCGGGTGGATGTGTTCACCCTGATTTTTTTACAACTATTTATTTTTTTAATTTTAGGTCAGTATAGGGTTACCACCTTTTTGTTAAGAGATTCCCGGACAGTGACCGGCCCCTTGACACACCCACTGCCCCGCCCCTTTGACCCGCCTTATGTTGAGATTTTTTTAAGCTTTGCTTCAATTGATTTTGCATACCATAATGCCAGTTACATGTTACATCACACGCAGTAATGCCCATTACATGTTATGCCACACACCGTGATGCCCATTACATGTTACACCATACACCGCAATGCCCATTACATGTTATGCCAGGACTCAAAAAGTTTTTTGGGTACTTATGTAGTATCTGGGCATCCGATTTTGTGATTGTATGCCTTACCTTAAGGCATACACTCAGATGCGATGCGATTCGATTTTGCATAGGATTCAATGTTAAGAAGGTCCTGTTCATTTCCCCACTATCCAAGTGGGCATAGAGTTGAATTTATATAGCGTGGCGAGCGCAGCGAGCCACCGAGCCCGAAGCGTGGCGAACGAAGCGAGCCCCGCGAGGGGACGCATATTTCTTAAAAAGTATTCTGTGTCCGCTCGCCACGCTTCGGGCTCGGTGGCTCGCTACGCTCGCCACAGGTTTATATCCAACTCCATGCCCACTTGGATAGTGGGGAAAGGAAAAGGACCCCTTTTTCCCATTGAATTCTATGTTAAAATGGACTCAGACCATTTTAACATTGAATCCTATGGATAATCTTGACCATCGCATCGCATACGATTTGGTCGCATGCGATGCGATGCGATCCGATTTCTAAATCGGACGCCCAGATACTACATAAGTACCGTTTTTTGTAAAGTAGGGATAATATGGACAGTGCGCGCCTTAGGCGCGCGCAAAAAAATTTCAACATAATGCCGATTACACATCACACGCCCATTACATAGTATACAAAATGCCATAGTATACCACATGCCATAATGCCCATTACATGTTATGCCACACAACGTGATGCCCATTACACATTATGCTTATTACTTGTTATGCCAGGACTCAAATTTTTTCTAAATTAGGGACAACACGGACACCGTAATGCCGATTACATATCATACACCCATTACATAGTATACCACATGCCATAATGCCCATTACATGTTATACCAAACACCATAATGCCCATTACACCAAACACTGTAATTCCCATTACACATTATACTAAACACCATAATGCCCATTACACGTTATACCAAACACCGTAATGCCCATTACACATTATATTAAACACCATAATGCCCATTACAAGGTATCCCAAACACTGTAATGCCCATTGCACATTACACCACACACCTTGATGCCAATCACATGTAACATGTGATGGGCATTACATGATGCCCATTACATCACACACATTCTAATGCCCATTTCACATTATGCGACACACCCTGATGCCCACACACACACACACACACATGGGGTGACAGAGCTGCATACACAGGGTGACGGGGGCACACACAGGGTGACATGGGCACACACAGGGTGACATGGGCACACACAGGGTGACATGGGCACACACAGTGTGACGGGGGCACACAAAGGGTGACAGATGAATAAACAATAATAGTGTTATAAAAAACAATTACTATAATCAGTATGAACATAAATATGTAACACTGCCTCAAGGTGTGACAGCAGAGGTACAGGGGGATTATTAGGACACAGCCAGGTAGTGTGGGAGGGAAGGGAAGTTTGCAGCAGAAATAAAGAGCAGATGCCTGGATACAAGCAGTCACAACATGCACAGTGTACAGGCACCAGATAAAGCGCCCGAGGTGAGATGCCTACCTGCCCCAGGATCAGTTATCCAACTCTGCCGCTTCTCGGGTCCCGCCTGCACTCAAAGAGCCCAGTGAAGTAGACACTGCAGTGCGGAGCGGGGGTTCAGCAACAGCCACGCACATGGGCAGGAGGAGGAGCAGGCACAATTACAGCGGACTAGTGGCAGCCAGATGGAGCACAGCTCCGCCCCCAAGATGATGGTCAGGAAGCACCCAACCACTGCCAGACTCCGCTGGGACAACGCGAGGTCAGGTGACCCCATGAGACGACTGAGAGGAGGAGGCGCGTCACAGTGCTCGCCCAGCGCCCAGGTGAGAGGGGAGGGGCAGAGAGTCGCAGCAGCCCAGGCCAGCGGGGGACAGAAGAAGAGGAGGCGGCTTGGGGGGCGCTATCGCTGCGCTGGCGGCAGCAAGGTGATGACATGCCCTCTGCCGCCGTGCCCACTGCCTCCTCCTCCGCGGCGGCTGTAGGGATGCCCGCCACCAGTTCCCGGACATTGAATAGTCCGGGGACGCCACCCGTCCGGACTCCGGACACCCGGTCTAATTACCGGACTGTCCGGAGTAATCCCGGACGGGTGGTAACCCTAGGTCAGTACATGTCCAATTCTATTAAACCCTGGAGGGTACAGCTATACGGGTCCTGCTAAACTAAGAAATTACCACCACCAAGCGCATGGGATTGTGACAGGCAGGACATAACTAAAAGCCTGCTACAGACGCGTCCCTCAATACCGCTGGAAGCCGGATCCACGGCTGCTGTGGGGAGTAGACGATATATATTTTTTATTTTACTTGGATTTGGAGAATATTTACACATCAGACCAAGTGTCTGTGATCCCCCATCCACATTCCCCCTTTTTTTGTCTGCATTTTTCCGGCTAGAAGATTGGACTAGCAGGAGGGAGGAAACAGGCTGCTGGGAAGGGCGCACTTGATTTTATTACACACACCACTGCGCATCGACTAGCCTCCCCTCTGCCAGCAGCAGTGCTGCAATAGAGTCTGAAAGGAGGAGGCCTGTGTGCAGCCTCCCCTCTGCCAGCAGCAGTGCCGCAATAGAGTCAGAGAGGAGGAGGGCCGTGTGCAGCCTCCCCTCTGCCAACAGCAGTGCTGCAATAGAGTCTGAAAGGAGGAGGCCTGTGTGCAGCCTCCCCTCTGCCAGCAGCAGTGCCGCAATAGAGTCTGAGAGGAGGAGGCCCGTGTGCAGCCTCCCCTCAGCCAGCAATAGCACCATAAAGCACCGTGCAGTAGAGTCTGAAAAGGAGGAGGCCAGTGTGCAGCCTCCCCTCTGCCAGCAGCAGCACCGTGCAATAGAGTCAGAGAGGAGGAGGGCCGTGTGCAGCCTCCCCTCTGCCAGCAGCAGCACCGTGCAATAGAGTCTAAAAGGAAGAGGCCCGTGTGCAGCCTCCCCTCTGCCAGCAGGGCCGAGTATATGAAGCCTAGCAAACAGTCTGAATCAGGCCGAAACTTCTCTCATTGTGTTATAGCGCCATCTAGTGACTGCAACAGGGAGGTGCAGCAGGTATTAATAGACTTCCTTTATTCGTCTCACAATGGAGACATTTTCAATCATTACAGCAAGGTCATACTTGCCTACTTTAATCTTCACCTCTCCGGGAGAAGCCCGGAGAGGCAACACATCAGGGGGGCGGGAGCAAGGCCGACATCACTTGGCCCCGCCCCCCATGAAGGAAACCTCCGTGATTCGCGGGCAGCGGATAGGGGCGGGGCTTAAATTACGTGATCGCGTCATATAAGCCCCGCCCCCTCCCCGCGGACCCGCAATTTCATGTAATTTTAACCAGCGGGCAAGGGACAAGCGGGGCAAATCCCAGGATGCGGGAGATTTGCCCACCTTCCCGGGGGGCCGGGAGAAGGACCCGATTTCCGTGAGGCTCCCGGCCATTCCGGGAGGGTAGGCAAGCCTGAGCAAGGTTCAAGTACAGATAAGAATAATAGCATAATAGTAAGAACACACATAATAAGATAAGATCCAAACAATATAACTCAAGAATCTAGGAACATGCAGGTCTTCTTCAGAACATGACAGTTGTACATTCTAATTGCAGCCGGAAGGAAAGATCTGCGATATCTCTCCGTTGAGCATCGAGGGTGAAGCAACCTATCACTGAAAGTGCTACACAGATCTGTCAAAACGTTTTTGAGAGGGTGTGAAGCATTATCCAATAATGATGTCATCTTGTTGATCATTCTCCTCTCACCCACAATCTCTACAGAATCCAAAGGCATTCCTAGGACAGAACTGACCTTCCTCACCAGTCTGTTTAGTCTCTTACTGTAGGCTGTTGAAACACTGCTGCCCCAGCAGACCACTCCATAGAATATGGCTGATGCCACTACACAGTCAAAGAAGGTCTTCAGGAGCGCTCCCTGCACTCCAAAGGACCTCAGTCTCCTCAGCAGATAGAGTCTACTCTGCCCCTTCCTATACAGAGCAGCGGAATTATCAGACCAGCTATCACTGCTGTAACAGATACTAGAGTCTATTCATGAATCAGCTTCTCAGCATAGCTGCCCAATGTAATAGTGTCCAAGGTTTCAGTGACAGGTAACGGGGATCAGTGACAGGTAACGGGGTCAGTGACAGGTAATGGGGGTCAGTGACAGGTAACGGGGATCAGTGACAGGTAACGGGGTCAGTGACAGGTGACGGGGATCAGTGACAGGTGACGGGGACAGTGACAGGTAACGGGGATCAGTGACAGGTAACGGGGGTCAGTGACAGGTAACGGGGTCAGTGACAGGTGATGGGGATCAGTGACAGGTGATGGGGATCAGTGACAGGTGATGGGGACAGTTACAGGTAATTGGGGTTAGTGACAGGTAATGGGGATCATTGACAGGTAATGGGGATCAGTGACAGGTAATGGGGACAGTGACAGGTGATGGGGACAGTGACAGGTGATGGGGACAGTGACAGGTAATGTGATGACGATCCCTTTTTCTCCCTTCATACTTTACCAAAATCCATAAATGAGGTACCATATTAAAGGTTTAGTTCTCCCCTTCTGATGAATTGTCAATTAAGAATGGAGGAGGTAGCACCAGTGACCTATACAGAACTAGGCACAGTATCTAGATGAGGCCGCACCAGTGACCTATACAGAACTAGGCACAGTATCTAGATGAGGCCGCACCAGTGACCTATACAGAACTAGGCACAGTATCTAGATGAGGCCGCACCAGTCACCTATACAGAACTGGGCACAGTGCTCTAGATGAGGCTGCACCAGTGACCTATACAGAACTGGGCACAGTATCTAGATGAGGCAACACCAGTGACCTATACAGAACTGGGCACAGTATCTAGATGAGGCTGCACCAGTGACCTATACAGAACTGGGCACAGTATCTAGATGAGGCTGCACCAGTGACCTATACAGAACTGGGCACAGTATCTAGATGAGGCTGCACCAGTGACCTATACAGAACTAGGCACAGTATCTAGATGAGGCCGCACCAGTCACCTATACAGAACTAGGCACAGTATCTAGATGAGGCAACACCAGTGACCAATACAGAACTGGGCACAGTATCTAGATGAGGCCGCACCAGTCACCTATACAGAACTGGGCACAGTGCTCTAGATGAGGCTGCACCAGTGACCTATACAGAACTGGGCACAGTATCTAGATGAGGCCGCACCAGTCACCTATACAGAACTGGGCACAGTATCTAGGTGAGGCCGCACCAGTGACCTATACAGAACTGGGCACAGTATCTAGATGAGGCCGCACCAGTGACCTATACAGAACTGGGCACATCAAAGTCGGAGCAAGCCGTTCCCGAGTCAAACTCCAGTAGATTCCAGGTCAAGTAGGGAAGAAAGCCCCGAAAAGGAAGATCCCGTCGCAAGGTGGTTCCAGGATCCGTTGAAACTGATGCCGAATGTCAGATGGTCCGTGCCACTCCTTCCGAATATACCGCCGCAGACCAGTCCGAGGATCGATGAACCTGCTACGGAACCCGTTGAGATCGCACCCCCTGGGGCTGGAGCGAGGCGTTCAGTCAGGAGCACGAGAGGCGTGTTGCCTCTGCGATACAGGGAGTAAGTCTGCCGCGCCTGATATCTTGCGTAATGTTGTGTACTGTATATATTGTGTTAAGAACTGTAAATTGTGACTTAGGTATGTGGCCTCCCTCCCCGAGGACAGTAGATATTTGGGCCCAAATTTAAACCCAGAAGACTTTCTTCAGGAACATTTATTTTATCCAGTTCAATGCCCGAGGACGAGCATCCTTTAAGTGGGTGGATGTGTGGCACCCCAGCCTATTTCTCCGTAGTCCCAGCAGCGGGACCTTAGGGGTTAATCCCCAGATCAGTGCGGGCGCGAGAAAACGGCCCCAGGCTTATTGACAGCACTGGGGGGACGTATGAGACTTGGAGGAAGTGAGTGGGGAGGAGGAAAAAAAGAGGCTGGGGGCCACAGCACGAGAGGAGGAAAGAGGTCGGCAGCGTGGGAGAAAGGAACGGCGTGGAAGCAGAGATTGAGCCGCCTTGGAGTCTGAAGCGCAGCAGCGCTGGGTGCCAAGGCAGGAAGCGCCAGCGCAAAGTGGAAGGAGAGGAAGGGCGGCAGCAGTGACCGAGAGCCGGCGCTTGTGAACAGCGCGGGGTGCAGCAGGACCGGAGGCGGCAACTGAGTGCGGCAACGCTGTAGCAGCAGCGCCCGCACTAGTGTACCCCCCCGGAACATGAGGAGACCCAGCAGCCGCAGAAGCATACCGAGAGCCGGCGCCGAAGACAGAGGAGGAGCCGCCATTACCCTGGGAAGCGGCAGCGCGGGGACCGGAGGGAGCGCCTGAGTGTGGCAACGCTGCAGTAGCAACGCCCACACTAGTGCGTCCTCTGCCGCCGGGGAGAACAAGCAGCCAGGCAGACGGACGCCAGACAGCCGTGTCGCGATGGGCAGGAGCCTGCAACCGACATCGGTTCCCCAGGTACTGTTCACCAGCCCCCCAGGCAGACCTCACTATACCCCCTATTGCGGCCAGGTAAACCCCGCTGTGCCCCCAGCCGAGCAGACCCCGCTGTGCAGATGGGCAGATCACCCTGACCGACCTCCAGGGCAACCAGTGACCCTTTTAAACCTGTGCCACTGCCCAGTTGATGAACGGCGTGGGACCTTATTATAGGCTGCCCCCCTACCAGCCCTTCTACCCTGGAGTATAGTATCCTACTAAATCCTAAGAACCCCTAAAGGATTCTCCCTACTCCTACCCTCTACCGGATCAAGGGAGCCTTCTCCCCATGCTTTGCCCCTGCATGTGGGGAGACAATTGAATACTTGTTAGAGACAGAACCAGCTCCTCATTGGAGAAACAGCGCCATCTTGTGGCCCAAATAGAGAATGCGAGGGTTTGCTTCCACTTCATTGTTCCTAGTGTTTGACTCTAACCTCAGTTCCAGAATACCCTCCCTTCAAGTAGAGTATCAGGAGGACTGCTCAGGGATGGCCGAGTAAACTACGGCCTCAAGCTACACTGTGTATTGTATTAAGTCTGTATTGATAAAGCATTCCTTAATCGTGGTTAAGGTGATGCGTTAGGTGACTAGTGTCACAAAGGAATCGCCGGCGTACCTTAATGTGAGTTTTTGTTATTCCTATGAAGTAAGTAACCTGCTAGGCGGGTGAGAGTTGGTATTGTGGTACTAATCTATTTCAGACTGTTTACAGCTTTCTAAGGGTAGGATAACTGTTTGATTCATACTTTGCACTAAATAAAACGTATTAAGTTGCACTTGCTGAACGCCTTGCTTGAGTTCCTAGGGTGGTGTGTTCTCTGCAGCCGACGCGGCGAAGAATCGGTGTGGAACCAGGAGTACCCAGCGACTCAAGGTATTTAACCAGCCCCCCACCGGCGGCGTATCACAAATATAGAGGCCGACTTCCTGAGCAGGGAGGAGCTGATGGAAGGGGAATGGAGCCTGAACCCACAAGTATTTCACCAGATTACAATGAGGTGGGGAACCCCGGATGTGGACCTGATGGCATCCAGGTTCAACCATCAGGTACCCAGGTTTTATGCCAGGACGAGGGATCCACTGGCAGAAGCAGTGGATGCCATGACTATCCCCTGGGAGGGGAATCTTCTTTATGTTTTTCCACCAGTTCCAATGCTGGCAAGAGTGTTGAAAAAGATACAGGCCCAGACAATTCCAGTAATTTTAGTGGCCCCAGATTGACCAAGGAGGTCCTGGTACTCGAGGCTTCAGAGATTGTCTGTAGACTCGTGGCGTCTACCTCTGAGGTCAGACCTTCTAAGACAAGGACCGTTCAACCATCTGGATTCAGCTCGATTAATTTTGACGGCCTGGTTGTTGAAACCGCCATTTTGAGGAATAAAGGATTCTCAGAGGCGGTGGTTAACACAATGATTAAAGCCAGAAAGTCAGTATCTTCTGCAAATTATTATAGGGTCTGGAAGACCTATATTCGATGGTGTGAAAGACAGAAGTCACACACATCACGCTTTAAATTGGCAAAATTGTTGGAGTTTTTGCAGGATGGCTTTTCCTCCGGGTTAAGCCTTCAGTCACTCAAAGTACAGATCTCGGCATTGTCTATTTACTTCCAAAGAAGGATTGCATTATTACCGGAAGTACAGACCTTCCTGCAGAGGGTGTCCCGATTGAAACCTCCCTACAAACAACCAGTAGCACCATGGGATTTATCTCTGGTTTTGGAGTGTCTTCAGAAGGCACCTTTTGAACCATTAAGGTCGGCTGACCTTAAATTCCTTACATGGAAACTGGTATTTTTGTTGGCAGTGGCGTCAGCAAAAAGAGTATCGGAGTTGGGAGCATTGTCATGCAAGTCTCCCTTCCTTATATTTCATGATGATAGGGCTGTTCTTCGGACAGTACCCCAATTTTTACCAAAAGTAGTCTCTGCTTTTCATCTAAATCAGGAGATAGTTCTGCCTGTGTTTCAACCCCCAGAGGGTTCAAGGAAAAGGGACAAATTAAGGAATTTGGATGTTGTGCGCGCCTTGCGCGTTTATGTGGACAGAGTTAAGAGTGTCAGAAAGACTGACACCTTGTTAGTTTTGTATGACATACACAAAATTGGTTGCCTGCTCCTAAGCAGACCATTGCTAGGTGGTTGCACTCTGTTATAGCGTTTGCATATAATAAAGTTGGTAGGCCTGTACCGGCCAGGATTAATGCGCATACCACCAGGTCGGTTGCCACCTCTTGGGCGGTTCGACATGGGGCAACAGCTGAGCAGGTTTGCAGGGCTGCCACTTGGTCATCTGTTCATACCTTTGCCAAATTCTAAAGGTTCCATGAGTTCGCGTCAGAGGACGCATCATTCAGGCGAGCAGTGATGAGAGCTGCAGACCTGAGCGTACCCACCCAAAGGACCGGCTCTGGAACGTCCCAATGTTGAGCTGTGTCACCAGGACCATTGAAAGAGAAAAAGGGATTTTTGTGGGAACTTACCGTTCGAATCCCTTTCTCTGATATGGTCCTGGTGACACAGCGATCCCTCCCTTACGCTCAGTAAGTATGCCAGTGTTCATGATGTTTCATGTTATATATGGTTGAACAGTTATTTTTGAGATTGTGCATATAATATGTGCAGGCGTTTGTACTGAGTTAATGTATTCCAGTGGCTTTGAAAGATTGAACTGAAGAGTCTGGGATGCAGAAGGGGAGGAGCCTACCCTCTAAAGCTTTAGGATAGGTGCCTGGCTCCTACGGACCCTCCTACATCCCAATGTTGAGCTGTGTCACCAGGACCATATCAGAGAAAGGGATTCGAACGGTAAGTTCCCACAAGAATCCCTTTATTTGTATCATCATGCCCAGACTACTGCAATGCCATCTACCCTGTTCTCACAGCAAAATAAATTCACTGCTTACAGCTGGTACAAAATGCAGCTGCCATTATATGACCCCATCTGGCCCCCTCCAAGCTACATAACACACATCCTCTGCCCCCTCCACTGGGGAATTGTCGGTACTTGTGTATTATCACGGCGCTCACGAAATCGGCCGAAAATCGGCCGAAAATCGCATGGAAAAATCGGATGCGATTTTGCGGCCGATTTTTGGACGATTTCCGGCCGATTTGCATGCTGTTCCATCATTGCACACCTTGCACACCCCCGATTTCCATCGTAGTGATGAATGCCATGCGATGCATGTGAAGCGATTCGATTTGTAATTGTACAATCACCCTGTTAGGTACGCGTCCTCTGACCTTTTCATACCCCCACTATCCACAACGGCGTGGAGTTGATTTTAGATAGTGTGGCGAGCGCAGCGAGCCACCGAGCCCGAAGCGTGGCAAAGGGACGCGGAATACAAAGTAATCTGCGTCCCCTCGCTGCGCTCGCCGCGCTTCGGTCTCAGTGGCTCGCTGCGCTCGCCACGCTATCTACAATCAACTCCACGCCGTTGTGGATAGTGGGGGTAAGGTCAGGTGAAAAGGTCAGAGGACGCGTAACGCCGTCCCTCGCCACGCTTCGGGTTGGCGTTGATAGTGGGGGTGGCGTTAACAATGGGGGTGCATTTAACATTGCGAATCACATCGCATCGCATGCCACTTGCTGGCATGTGTTGCTATGCGATATTTAATTGTACAATATGGGGCATTTTCCCGAAAATCACATCACATACCATCGCATAGTACCTGGGGGTGTGCAATGATGGAATAACATGCAAATCAGCAGGAGATGGCCGAAAATCGGCAAAAAATCGGCCGAAAATTGGACGCAACATCGCATCGCAGATCAAATCGGCCAAAAAATGGGCAGCAAATCTGCTGATAAAACGGATGCGATATCGGATGCGAATCGCGATTTAGATGAAATCGGGCGCCGTGATAATACACAAGTACCGAATTGTCTTCAAGGCTGGCTTACTGACTTTCCTAGCCTGACATGACCAGGGCTCAAGGTACCTGAAGAAGCTCCTGGTTCCTTCCTGCCTGTTCCATTACTGTGATCTGCAGATGAAGGACTTTTAGCAGCACCAACACCAACACTGTCCCAATAAAATGAGACTGTTCTGTGAAATCTGGACAGTTGCGAGGTATGCATCAAGAACAGACTTGGGACTCTACTCAATATCCCACCAGTATCTCCGTGGCCTCTGTATTACATAAAATGCTTTTCTGTGCCTCATTGTCTCTGTGCGGTATTGGGCTCCCTCCCTCCCATGCCTTGTGTCCTATGGAAGCAATAAATATGATCACTCCGAAGGCCCACTATTTATTCCATGCATTCTCCACTTTCACCACAAGATGTCACTGTCAGTTATATTTCCCATTCTTCAACCTAGAAACAGTATTGTGTATTACTAGTTATATATCTAAGGCATACATACTGTATTACACAGGAGTATGTCAGCCACAACTGTCCATGGCCTGAGGAGCTTACTATCTTTAGTCCCTATCACCTGTATATACACACGCACACATAATTTCTGTCAAAAGCCAGAGGAGAACCAGAAACTATGGAGAGTACATATAAACTCCACAATTCCCTGGTATAGAGATCCTGTTACACCATCACACTGAGCAGATGAAGAAAGAACTCGGGTCCTAAACCCAGAAGTCCTTCCATTGCACAGGATTGCCCCTATTTCACATTTCCTTTAGTGTGTTTGTTTCACTCTCTGTGGAGTGCGCGGAGCTTGGCCAAGTGGGAAATTACAATGCTTTCCCCCACACACCCTATCCCCCCATGGTGCTGGCAGTGGCAAATGCTGGGGCTGGTGGCAGGCTCTCCGATGCACTGCATACTGCCCCTGCATATTATACCACACTTCAGCCCCTACACATTATACCACACATTACACTACAGTGCTGCCCCGCACATTATGCCACACTGCAGCCCCCGCATATTATACCACACATTACACCACAGTGCAACCCCCCACACATTATACCACACTGCAGCCCACACACATTACAGGACACTGCAGCCACCGCACATTACACCATAGTGCAGCCCCCGCACATTACAGGACACTGCAGCCCCCGCACATTACACAATAGTGCAGCCCCCGCACATTACACCATAGTGCACCCCTCGCACATTACACCACACTGAAGCCCCCACACATTATACCACAGTGCAGCCCCCACACATTATACCACACATTACACCATAGTGCAGTCTCCAAACATTATACCACACATTACACCACAGTGCAGACCCCACACATTATACTACACTGCAGCCCCTGCACGTAACAACACAGTGCAGCCCACGCAAATTATATCACAGTGCAGCCACCACACATTATACCACACATTACACCACAGTGCATACGGCACTGTGAAGCCCCCACACATTATACCACAGTGCAGCCCCCACACATTATACCACATTGCCTGATGACGATGTGAAATAAAACATTGAAATGTTGCATTACATTTCGCTATTTGTGACTTCATTCTGCATGCCGCAAAACTGTACTATATTCTGGGCTCCTCTCCTTGGGATCTCTATTGGAAGGCACCAAACCTTTATTTCAGTGTACTGTAGTTCTGCCTGTTCAGGAATATTACAAATTACACCACAGTGCAGCCCCCACACATTACACCACAGTGCAGCCCACACACATTAAACCGTACAACAGCTCCCACACATTATACCAATGGTTCCCAAACTGTTGGCTGTGGCACTCTGGGATGCCTCAGGACCCTAGCTAGAGTGCCTCAGGTTGGTTGTCAAATTAATTATTGTTAAGGTGATAGGCCAACCCAGTGCTTATGGCTGCCAATCATGTCATTCACTACATAAATAAACCTAAAGATGTTATGTAAAAACAATTGATTTAATTTAATATTCAATTTATTTAATTTTTCCATAACAAACTTTTGGCCATGGGGTGCCATAGATAAAATTCTGATACTATCGGGTGCCGCAAATCTAAAAAGTTTGGGAACCCCTTCATTATACCACACTGTGGCCCCTGCACATTACACCACAGTGCAGACCCCACACATTACACCGCAGTGCAGCCCTCGCACATTATACCACACTGCAGCCTGAACATAACACCACAGTGCAGCCCCCGCACATTACACCACAGTGCAGCCCCCGCACATTACACCACAGTGCAGCCCCCGCACATTACACCACAGTGCAGTGCCCGCATCATTACACCACAGTGCAGCCCCCGCACATTACACCACAGTGCAGGTCCCACACATTATACCACACATTACACCACAGTGCAGCCCCTGCACATTATTCCACACATTACACCACAGTGCAGCCAACGCACATTACATCACAGTGCAGCCTCCGCACATTACACCACAAAATACACCACAGTGCAGCCACTGCATATACCACACTTTACACTACATTGCAGCCCCTGCACATTATACCACATTACACCACTGTGCAGCTCCCACTCATTATATCACAGTGCAGACCCTGCACATTATACCACATTGCCTAATGATGTCAAATAAAACATCAAAACATTGCATTACATTTCGCTATTTGTTACTTCATACCGAGTGCTGCCAGACTGTGCTATATTCTGGGCCCCTCTCCTTAGGATCTCTATTGGAAGGCACCAAACCTTTATTTCAGTGTACTGCGGTGCTAACTGTTCTGGAATTTATATATCACCTGATGTGCTTGGTTTCACCTGGTAGGCCTTAGATTTATAGGCAAAACTAGAAAGTTGTTCATGGGTGGTCCCAGTTCCAAATTACTGACCTTCTAAAGAAATAAACTGTGTACGCCCCAGGAGCATGGGCAGAAAAGGGCGTGGTCTCATATCATGGGGTGTCTCCTTGCTGCAAGGGACGTGGTCTTCAGGAAATTACCTTATACATTGGCCAACACAAGGCGATCATTGTACTATGTTGTTCCAAATTCTAAAAGTGTAAAATTTTAATCCCCTCCAATATCAGAGACACACTGGACTATGGCCCTTATTCAGATCTGATCGCAGTACTAATTTCTTCTCAAAACGGGCAAAACCATGTGCACTGCAGGTGGGGCAGATGTAACATGTGCAGAGAGAGTTACAGTTGGGTGCGGTGTGTTGAAACTGAAATCTAAATTGCAGTGTAAAAATAATGCAGCCAGTATTTACCCTGCACAGAAACAAAATAACTCACCCAAATCTAACTCTCTCTGCACATGTTACATCTGCCCCACCTGCAGGCACATGGTTTTGCCCGTTTTGATATCTTAATAAAGGGCCATGGGGTCAGTGGGCGGAATGGTGGGCGGGGGGTCAGCGTCCACCATGGGCGAACGGCCGGGAAGGCAGAATTTGATGGATGCATGTTTGATGCTACCCACACTACAAGGCGGTGTGTGACGTCATGGCATCATGCCCGCACGTGCATTTTCATTGCCAGCGTGTCTGGGGGGAGAACAAGAAAGCTAATGCAGAATGACAGGGAGCCATTGCCAGAGGGTAAGAAAGATCACTGTGGTTGTAAAAATGTTGATGGTTTCCTGGTGGCCAGTCCCCATCAGTAGCGCACGCAGGGGGGGTTTCTGAGTACCCAGAAACCCCCCCAGGAGTCTAAGGGTGCGGGACTGAAAGCTGAGGGTCCCCTCTTTCCATGGGTACAAGAATTTAAAAAATCGGCCCTTGGGAACCGGAGATATCTGACTTCAAAGCAGTGGTCCCCATCCACGCCTGTTAATTGCTATTCCCAGTCAGATATTTCAGGTTCTGTCTGACTCAGAGTTTCTCTGAGGGTATATTCCAAAAGCTGGGACTCTCCCCCATTGGTGGACACTAGCATCGTGTCTCTACTGTTCCCAGAACCAGAGATATCAGCCTTCCAGCAGCTGGTTACTGCTCCAGCTCCACACACCTGGTATGTAGTTTTATATACTCGTTGGCGGATTGCTCTGCCTCCTGAACTCTGATCCCCTAGTCCCCAATACCATTTGGTAGGTGGGATTCTCTAGTTTTTAATTCCATTAAAATCTCAGCAATCTATTTCCGGGAACTGGAGATATCTGCAGTCAAGCAAGCTGTCCTCCCACCGGAAAATGATGAATAATAAGCCCACTCCACTGTACACCCCTCCTCTGCATATTAAACATCCTCTACCACCCTGGAAATGGGGGAAATTTACTAAAGGAAATTTTCAAAAAAATAGGTGTATTTGTATCCAGAAATACACTTATTTTTGACATTTACTATCCCAAAAATACGGCAATTCGTATTCCTATTGATGTGCTATCAATACGAATACGAATTGCCGTATTTTCGGGATAGTAAATGTCAAAAATAACTGTATTTCTGAATACAAATACACCTATTTTTTACAAATTTCCTTTAGTAAATTTCCCCCTATGTATCAGGGCCCCTTCATTCAACCCAATGCCTCCTTCTCCCACCATCTGTGCAGTAAAGGATAATTAGTGGAAATAACTGATCCAGGCCCTACATGCTGAGCGGTTGATATAATACCCCCTACCACCTGCGGGACATGAAAGCTTCCCCCACCCCTTTTTTTTTATTATTATTATTTATATACATTTGGTCTATCTATAATACTTTAACTGACCCGGCATATACTGGGTCACCTAAGTGTCCATCTCTGTGCTTTGCTCCGCCCCTCTGGAAACCCCCTTCTGAAAATCCTGCGTTTGCCCTTGCCCATCAAACAGCGTGTAGCCTAGAGAGACATCTCTACAGTTCTCCAAATGCTCCTTCCTACACCAACGTCTCATCCAGGTAACATGGTGCATCAGAGAATACACCGTCCGTTCTATAGGAAGGGAAATGTGATCACATGATGGGACAAGGGCAGGCCATAGGTTTTATCCCAATCCTATCTATATCATAGGAAACATCTAAAGGCCAGCATAATGAGGTCTGTGTGAGTGCCTGATGCATGGAGAGAATGCTGCGCCTCCTACCCAGTTCAATTGTTTCCTTTATATAAACAACACATATAGGTGAAGCCATTCCCATATCTACCTGTAGATGGCGCCTGGTCCCTGCTCTGTGTCATACTGTTCTTTGTTATACAGATGGGGCCGGGCTCATCTTTCCAGGGGATGGCGATGGCGACGCCATTCGCCATTCCCTGCTCCGGCGCCATCTGTGTGTCGGAAGGGGACGCGCGCGCACGAGGTGCGCGCGCGTCCCCTTCCGACGGTGCTGCCGTCCCATTCCGACGGGCGCCCGGTGCCCACACCGGGCGCCCGCACCCCCCCACAGCCGCCTCGGGTCCCCCCAGCCCCCCTCGAGCGGGAGGCGGACAGTATTGCGTCCGCCTCGCCCGCCAGCCGCCCGGATACTGAGACGCACGTGCGTGGGGGACGCACGCGCGTCTCAGTCAGATGGCGCGCCGTGTTGCTGGCGGATCGCCAGCGGCATGCTGCTGGCGATTCGCCAGCAAGCATAAGGCTTGCCCCATCTGTAGGTGACAGGGATGGGAACATACAGGATACACATGTGGCTGCATGGGGGAGTAACAGTGGAGCCTCAGGGGAGCTGGACAGAGACTGTGGATAACACCATGTGTATGTCTGTCCTTTTCCTTAGGGTAGCTTCCTGTAATCCCACCGCAGGGCCTTTTATATATATATATATATATATATATATATATATATATATATATATATATATATATATATATATATATATATATATATAGATGGTCAGAGTTATCTGATGCTTTTATTAACACATACTGGGGGAAATTTACTAAGATGTGTATTCTACTTCACATGTGATGTTGCTATGGGCAACCAATCAAATCCTGTCTACTATCTTCTAGAGGGTGCTTGGTTGTGCATAGCAACATCACATGTGAAGTAGAATACACATCTTAGTAAATTTCCCCCACTGTATGCTGTTGCGAGACTGGAACAAGCACATGCACCTCCCATCCTGTATATAGAGCTCTAGAACAAGCACACCTCCCATCCTGTACATAGATCTCTAGAACAAGCACACCTCCCATCCTGTACATAGAACTCCAGAACAAGCACACCTCCCATCCTGTACATAGAACACTAAACCAAGCACACCTCCCATCCTGTATATAGAGCTCTAGAACAAGCACACCTCCCATCCTGTACATAGAACACGAAACCAAGCACACCTCCCATCCTGTACATAGAACACTAAACCAAGCACACCTCCCATCCTGGTCATAGAGCTCTAGAACAAGCACACCTCCCATCCTGTATGTACTGTAGAACACTAAACCAAGCACACCTCCCATACTGTACATAGAACTCCAGAACAAGCACACCTCCCATCCTGTACATAGAACTCCAGAACAAGCACACCTCCCATCCTGTACATAGAGCTCTAGAACAAGCACACCTCCCATCCTGTACATAGAACACGAAACCAAGCACACCTCCCATCCTGTATATAGAACACTAAACCAAGCACACCTCCCATCCTGTATATAGAACACTAAACCAAGCACACCTCCCATCCTGTACATAGAACACGAAACCAAGCACACCTCCCATCCTGTATATAGAACACTAAACCAAGCACACCTCCCATCCTGTACATAGAACACTAAACCAAGCACACCTCCCATCCTGTATATAGAACACTAAACCAAGCACACCTCCTATCCTGTATATAGAACACTAAACCAAGCACACCTCCCATCCTGTATATAGAACACTAAACCAAGCACACCTCCCATCCTGGTCATAGAGCTCTAGAACAAGCACACCTCCCATCCTGTATGTAGAACACTAAACCAAGCACACCTCCCATACTGTACATAGAACTCCAGAACAAGCACACCTCCCATCCTGTACATAGAACACGAAACCAAGCACACCTCCCATCCTGTACATAGAGCTCTAGAACAAGCACACTTCCCATCCTGTACATAGAGCTCTAGAACAAGCACAGCTCCCATCCTGTACATAGAGCTCTAGAACAAGCATGCTTCCTATCCTGTACATAGAACTCTAGAACAAGCACACCTCCCATCCTGTACATAGAACTCTAGAACAAGCACACCTCCCATCCTGGACATAGAACCCTAGAACAAGCACACCTCCCATAATGCACATAGAACTCTAGAACAAGCACACTTCCCATCCTATACATAGAGCTCTAGAACAAGCACACTTCCCATCCTGCACATAAAACTCTAAACTAGGCACACCTCCCACCCTGTTCATAGAACTCTAGAACAAGCACACCTCCCATCCTGCACATAGAACTCTAGAAGAACTCTAGAACAAGCACACCTCCCATCCTGTACATAGAGCTCTAGAACTAGCACACTTCCCATCCTGTACATAGAACTCTAGAACAAGCACACCTCCCATCCTGTACATAGAGCTCTAGAACAAGCACACTTCCCATCCTGTACATAGAACTCTAGAACAAGCACACCTCCCATCCTGTACGTAGAGCTCTAGAACAAGCACACTTCCCATCCTGTACATAGAACTCTAGAACAAGCATACCTCCCATCCTGTACATAGAGTTCTAGAACAAGCACACCTCCCATTCTGTACATAGAGCTCTAGAACAAGCACACCTCCCATCCTGTACATAGATCTCTAGAACAAGCACACCTCCCATCCTGTACATAGAGTTCTAGAACAAGCACACCTCCCATCCTGTACATAGAGCTCTAGAACAAGCACACCTCCCATCCTGTACATAGAACTCTAGAACAAGCACACCTCCCATCCTGTACATAGAACTCTAGAACAAGCACACCTCACATCCTGCACATAGAACTCTAGAACAAGCATACCTCCCATCCTGCACATAGAACTCTAGAACAAGCATACCTTCCATCCTGCACATAGAACTCTAGAACAAGCACACTTCCCATCCTGTACATAGAGCTCTAGAACAAGCATGCTTCCCATCCTGTACATAGAACTCTAGAACAAGCACACCTCCCATCCTGCACATAGAACTCCAGAACAAGCACACCTCCCATCCTGGACATAGAACCCTAGAACAAGCACACCTCCCATAATGCACATAGAACTCTAGAACAAGCACACTTCCCATCCTGTACATAGAGCTCTAGAACAAGCACACCTCCCATCCTGCACATAAAACTCTAGACTAGGCACACCTCCCATCCTGTACATAGAACTCTAGAACAAGCGCACCTCCCATCCTGCACATAGAACTCTAGAAGAACTCTAGAACAAGCACACCTCCCATCCTGTACATAGAGCTCTAGAACAAGCACACTTCCCATCCTGTACATAGAGCTCTAGAACAAGCACAGCTCCCATCCTGTACATAGAACTCTAGAACAAGCACACTTCCCATCCTGTACATAGAGCTCTAGAACAAGCATGCTTCCCATCCTGTACATAGAACTCTAGAACAAGCACACCTCCCATCCTGCACATAGAACTCCAGAACAAGCACACCTCCCATCCTGGACATAGAACCCTAGAACAAGCACACCTCCCATAATGCACATAGAACTCTAGAACAAGCACACTTCCCATCCTGTACATAGAGCTCTAGAACAAGCACACCTCCCATCCTGCACATAAAACTCTAGACTAGGCACACCTCCCATCCTGTACATAGAACTCTAGAACAAGCGCACCTCCCATCCTGCACATAGAACTCTAGAAGAACTCTAGAACAAGCACACCTCCCATCCTGTACATAGAGCTCTAGAACAAGCACACTTCCCATCCTGTACATAGAGCTCTAGAACAAGCACAGCTCCCATCCTGTACATAGAACTCTAGAACAAGCACACCTCCCATCCTGCACATAGAACTCCAGAACAAGCATACCTCCCATCCTGCACATAGAACTCCAGAACAAGCATACCTCCCATCCTGTACATAGAACTCTAGAACAAGCACACGCACCTCCCATCCTGTACATAGAACTCTAGAAAAGCACACCTCCAATCCTGCACATAGATCTCTAGAACAAGCACACTTCCCATCCTGTACATAGAACTCTAGAAGAGACACACTTACTATCCTGTACATAGAACTCTGAACCAAGCACATATGCCATCCTGCACACAGTAGGCTTGAAGAAGCACATCTCCCATCCTGCACACAGTACCCTGGAAGAAGCACACCTTCCATACTGCACAAAGTATGCTGGAAGAAGCACACCTCCCATCCTGCACACAATATTCTGGAATAAGCACACCTCCCATCCTGCACACAGTACACTGGAAGAAGCACACCTCCCATCCTGCACACAGTATGCTGGAAGAAGCACATCTCCCATCCTGCACACAGTATGCTTGAAGAAGCACATCTCCCATCCAGCACACAGTATGCTGGAAGAAGCACACCTCCCATCCTGCACACAGTATGCTGGAAGAAGCACAACTCCCATCCTGCACACAGTATGCTGGAAGAAGCACAACTCCCATCCTGCACACAGTATGCTGGAAGAAGCACACCTCCTATCCTGTGCACAGGATGCTGGAAGAAGCACACCTCCCATCCTGTGCACAGGATGCTGGAAGAACCACACCTGCCATCCTGCACACTGTACTGTATGCTGGAAGAAGCACCCCTCCCATCCTGCACACAGTATGCTGGAAGAAGCACATATCCTATCCTGCACACAGTATGCTGGAAGAAGCACACCTCTCATCCTAAACACAGTACGCTGGAAGCACACCTTCTGTCCTGTGCACAGTATGCTGGAAGAAGCACACCTGCCATCCTGCGCACAGTATGCTGGAAGAACCACACCTGCCATCCTGCACATGGTACTGTATGCTGGAAGAAGCACACCTCCAATCCTGCACATAATATGCTGGAAGAAGCACGGTACTTGTGAGTTATCCGGGTGTCCGATTTTTTGATTGTATGCCTTAAGTTAAGGCATACAATCAGATGCGATGCGATGCGATATCGCATCGCATCGCATGCGACCATCGGATGCGATGACCCGATTTTTCCATAGGAATAAATGTTAAAATGATTCCTATGGAAAAAGGGGTCCTTTTCATACCCTTACTATCCAAGTGGGCATGGAGTTGGATATAAACCTGTGGCGAGCGTAGCGAGCCACCGAGCCCGAAGCGTGGCGAGCGAAGCGAGCCCCGCGAGGGGACGGTATTCTGTGTCCCCTCGCGGGGCTCGCTACGCTCGCCACGCTTCGGGCTCGGTGGCTCGCTACGCTCGCCACAGGTTTATATCCAACTCCATGCCCACTTGGATAGTAGGGGTATGAAAAGGACCCTTTTTCCCATTGAATTCCATGTTAAAATGGACTCAGTCCATTTTAACATTGATTCCTATGGAAAAATCGGGTCATCGCATCGCATCGCATCGCATCGCATCCGATGGTCGCATACGATGCGATGTCCCGATCCGACACGATTTAAAAATCGGACGCCCGGATAACTCACAAGTACCAGAAGCACATATCCTATCCTGCACACAGTATGCTGGAAGAAGCACACCTCCCATCCTGCCCAAAGTATGCTGGAAGAACCACACCTCCCATCCTGCACACAATATGCTGGAAGAAGCACACCTCCCATCCTGCACACAGTACACTGTAAGAAGCACACCTCCTATCCTGCACACAGTATGCTCGAAGAAGCACACTTCCCATCATGCACACGGTACTGTATGCTGGGAGAAACACACCTCCCATTCCTGCACACTGTACTGGATGCTGGAACAAGCACCCCTCCAATCCTGCACACAGTATGCTGGAAGAACCGCACCTGCCATCCTGCACATAGTATGCTGGAAGAAGCACACATCCTATCCTGCACACAGTACCCTGGAAGAAGAACACCTCCCATCCTGCCCAAAGTATGCTGGAAGAAGCACTCCCCCCACCCTGCACACAGTACGTTGGAAGAAGCACGTCTCCCATCCTGCACACAGTACGCTGGAAGCACACCTCCCATCCTGCACATGGTACACTGGAAGAAGCACACCTCCCATCCTGCACACAGTACACTGGAAGAAGCACACCTTCCATCCTGCAAACAGTACGCTGGAAGAAGTACACATCCTATCCTGCGCACAGTATGCTGGAAGAAGCACACCTCCCATCCTGCGCACAGTATGCTGGAAGAAGCACATCTCGCATCCTGCACACAGTACTGTATGCTGGAACAGGTATATAGTGTTCTGTATGAGGTAGAGGCATTGTGGCCAGTGTGGCGCCTGTACTGATTCCCAATCCCACCAGATAGTCAGCCGTTCAGCGTATAACAAAGCCAGTAATTAACCTTCATCAGCCAAATTATCCATTATTTCAGCCGTGCTGATTAGATCCATTTTTGAGAACTTTTCTAATGCGTTTCACAGCCGCTGTCATTAACATAATGTGACTCACTGATTTGCATATTGAGATAAATTGGCATCATTATGTGGACTTAGGTTACACAGTATTCTCCTTAATTATTAACATAAAATACTTGAAAATTACCTTCTCTTCTAGTCGTCAGGAGACATCACTCACAGTGAGACCTGGTCACGTTCCGCGGGAGCAACAAATAAACCAAATCCAGCAGAAAATCCTGAGCCCTCCATCTTTCTATATACTCCAAATGTCGCCATGAATTCCACCTTCCTGCCCAAAGTCTCTGTCATGTAGTTCCCTGAACATATCTGTTACATGCCGCCATCCGGGAACTGCTGCACCCGGACGGACGGCGGTTCAGGATCAGAGGCTGGAGGCAGGGGACGTTGCCGAGCAGCGTCCCAAGCCTCGCTCTGAAGACGGGCGTCGGGGCGTTGCTAGGCAACGTCCCCGAACTTCCGTCCAGCAGCCGGGGAACGCTCGCGCGCCTGACGTCACTCAGGCGGCGCGATTTTCAAATAAATAGCCAGCGTCTGCTGGGCACAGACGCCGGTTATAGCTCTATGCTTCCAGTAGCATCAGCTTCCTTACCCGGTCCCCGGAGCATTGTTGCTCCAGTCTTTTGAGTTTCCTGGTGAATCCTCCTGCATCGGGGTCAGAGCCAGGCTAACTGGCTCTGTCGGACGCGGCGGCTACAGGCTAAGCCTAGCACTTGCAGGGGTATTCCATCTGCCCGGGGAACTCAACAGAGTCAGTGTAGGTTTCGCTGTGGCCGTCCTGAACAGCGGTCCCAGCTACGGGCTCACGCCTGATCTTTTCCTCCTCCCAGCTGTCGTACTACCCAGAGCCCAGCAGAAGTTTCGTAACAATACCTGTTCAGGGAATATATTCCCCCTGCGCATGCTGTCAAATGGGCGCGTGCAAATGCGTGGCGAGGAAAAAAGACATCTGTGGCAAGCAATACCGTTATACTCGTTTCTCATGTCAACATAATCAGGTGAATGTGCACTTTTGTGATCCCCAGGTGTGGTGATTTGATGGTGTGACTCACTCTGACTAGGAAAGTTCCTATTTTACCTGGAACTTAATTTTCTTCCCTCTGAGCAGGTACTGAGGAGTGATTCAGAGAGGTAAGGGAAGGGAGACCACACGGAAGGTGGTATAACAGGTACTGGGCAGCGAGTCAGAAAGGTAAGGGAAGCAAGACCACACAGAAGGTTATATAACAGATGCTGAGGAGCTATTCAGAGAGGTAAGGGAAGGAAGACCCAGTGCGAGGTAGTATAACAGGTGCTGAGGAATAGCGAGTCAGAGAGGTAAGGGAAGGAAGACACCACAGAAGGTAGTATAAAAGGTGCTGAGGAGCGAGCTAAAGAGGTAAGCAATTCATAGAGGTAAGGGAAGGGAGACCACATGGCAGGTAGTATAACAGGTGCTGAGGAAAGAGTCAGAGAGGTAAGAAAGGGAGACCACATGGAAGGTAGTATGACAGGTGCTGAGGAGCGAAACAGAGAGGTTAGGGAAGTAATACCACACAGAAGGTAGTAAAACTTGACCTGAGGAGCAATTCAGAGAGGTAAGGGAAGGGAGACCACATGGAAGGTAGAATAACAGGAGACAAGGAGTGATTCAGAGAGGTAAGGGAAGGGAGACCACATGGAAGGTAGTATAACAGGTGCTGAGAAGCAGAAATTCAGAGAGGTAAGGGAAGGACATGGCTGGTAGTATAACAGGTGCTGAGGAAAGAGTCATAGAGGTAAGGCAAGGGAGACCACATGGAAGGTAGTATAACAGGTGCTAAGGAGCGATTCAGAGAGGTAAGGGAAGGGAGACCACATGGAAGGTAGTTTAACAGGTGCTGGGGAGCAATTCAGAGAGGTAAGGGCAGGAAGACAACATGGCTGGTAGTATAACAGGTGCTGAGGAGCGAAATAGAGAGGTAAGGGAAGCAAGACCACACAGAAGGTAGTATAACAGAAGCTGAGGAGCAATTCAGAGAGGTAAGGGAAGGAAGTTCACATGGAAGGTAGTATAACAGGAATTGAGGAACGAGTTAGAAAGGTAAGGGAAGGAAGACCGCATGGAAGGTAGTATAATGGGTGATGAGGAGAGATACAGACAGGTAAGGGAAGGGAGACCACATGGAAGGTAGTACACTATAACAAGAGCTGAGGAGCGATTCAGAGAGGTAAGGGAAGGGAGTTCACATGGAAGGTAGTATAACAGGAGTTGAGGAGCGAGTTAGAAAGGTAAGGGAAGGAAGACCGCATGGAAGGTAGTATAATGGGTGATGAGGAGAGATACAGACAGGTAAGGGAAGGGAGACCACATGGAAGGTAGTACACTATAACAGGAGCTGAGGAGCGATTCAGAGAGGTAAGGGAAGGGAGACCACATGGAAGGTAGAATAACAGGTGCTGAGGAGTGAGTCAGACAAGTAAGGGAAGGGAGACCACACAAGTATCAAAACATTCAAGTTTTGTTTGGTTCTTACCTGGTTTGTGATTTCTCCTGTCAGTTCAGCTCTGCTCCATGCTGCAGGGAAGTTCTGTGTTGTCTGAGCTTTGCCGATTGATTACACCTGAGTGAGACATGCTCGCACTGATTGAGGCACCTGTGAGATTCCAGCAATTACAGTAGCTCCCTATATAAAGCAGTTTCTGGCAGTCAATCCCTGCCAGAGTATAGGCTCACAACCTGCTCCAGCGTTCCTAGTGTTTGTATTCTCCAGATTACCAGTGATTGACCTCGGCTTACTTGTGACTATTCTCCTGCTTTACCCTTCTGTACCACTGCTAGTGGTACCAGTGTATGACCCGGCTTCACCTCGACCATTCTCCTGCCTACTCCCTGTGTACTGATTCCTGTGACATCCAGTGTATGACCTGGGATGATTTTGGACTTCTCCTGCCTAATCCTTCGGTACCTGCCTTGCCCGCTTGTTTCTGACCTGGCTTTGAATACCATGAGTAATCCTGTCTCTGCTCCACCTGTCTACAAGGGTTTACCAGTCCTAAATGGGGAACCTGATCAGGGGACTGCATGATGCGGTTTTCATCAAAATTAGGATCTTCAAGTGGACATCTATATACTTTTTATATCTGTCAGAAGGACAGATGCCAGATAGTTACTCCTGTTCTTTTAATTCCAGATAGCTACTCCTGTTCTTCTGCTAATTCCAGATGCCAGATAGTTACTCCTGTTCTTCTCTTAACTCCAGATGCCAGATAGTTACTCCTGTTCTTCTCTTATTTCCAGATAGTTACTCCTGTTCTTTTCTTAATTCCAGATAGTTACTCCTGTTCTTCTCTTAATTCCAGATAGTTACTCCTGTTCTTCTCTTAATTCCAGATAGTTACTCCTGTTCTTCTCTTAATTCCAGATAGTTACTCCTGTTCTTCTCTTAATTCCATATAGTTACTCCTGTTCTTCTCTTAATTCCAGATAGTTACTCCTGTTCTTCTCTTAATTCCAGATAGTTACTCCTGTTCTTCTCTTAATTCCAGATAGTTACTTCTGTTCTTTTCTTATTTCCAGATTCTGGATAGTTACTCCTGTTCTCCTAATTCCAGATTGTTATTCCTATTCTTCTCGTAATTCCAGATAGTTATTCCTGTTCTTCTCCTAATTCCAGGTGGTTACTCCTGTTCCTCTCATAATTCCAGATATTTACTTCTGTTTCAAATTCTAAGATATTTACTCATGGTCTTGTTTTTACAGATACAGTAGCTATTCCTGTTCTCTTAATTCTAGATTGTTACTCTTGTACATCTTCTATTTCTAGACAGTTATTCCATTTTCTTCTCTAAATTCCAGTTATTTACTCCTGTATTTTTCCAAATTCCAGATTGTTACGCCTGTTTGATTCCTAATGCTATATAATTACTCATGTTCTTCTCCTAATTCAGATATTTTATTCCTGTTCCCAGGACTATTTTTGTGGGGAAAGCTCTAGAATGCCATTCCTGAAGGTAATTTTAAAAATATCTTCTATAGAAATGGCTTTCCAGAAACCAGTTTTAGGCCGGGCAGCGGTGGACACCAATTTTTTCTTCATTCTTAGCCTTGGGGTGCTGCTGTCTTTAGGTTTTGTGCTGGCTAATATTATCCGATGCAAGGGGCAGGACAATGACTGCAACATTACCCCATCCACTTGTATTAGCCAGCGCGAAGCCAGTGTGATGGCAGAGGATGAGTGATATAGAGCTCCTGAAGATACAAGTCACCGTGGTAGTCCAGGATTGGCAGCAGCCATGCAAAAGCCAAACCAAATGAGTAGGGGTTCCCCATATTTTGTAAACCAACACAGGGTCCAAACAGCCAGCCAGGTAATGCCACAGCTGTGGGACACTTTTTATATAAGTTCCCCCGGCCAAAGCGGTGCCATTTTGGACAAGGCCACTTGACATGTTTAAAATGTATTTTAAACTGTATGAGCAGCACTGAGCTGGGACACGCCCCCTGCTGCTGTGAGGTGAAGCGTGGTGCAGCGCACCGGGCACAGAGCATGTATAAAATATATCAAATGTATTATTATGTGATATAAGCAGTGTACCACAGATGTATTTTTTTAAAGTAAAATGCATTCATTCTGTTAATTTCTGGAGGAAAAAGTGGAGCAGACTCTGGTGAGGAGATGAGATGCTAATTGTTATTTCCTAGCAGAATGTCTAGTGAATGACCACAGCGCAGCAGGTGGCGGGCTGTGGTCATTCACTAGTGTGCAAAGTGTTGGTAATACATAGACTTTTGTGTTTCTTTATGTAAATGTGTCCAGGAGATAATCAAATGATCTCCACCTTGGAGGCCCTGATTGGGTGGAATTATCCCCAGTGGTATTCTCTGTGGATTTTGGGATAACAGACACAAGGTTTGCCTGCAATGTTGTACATCTGCCTGTATTTGAATGCTGTAACATCTGTATGGTGACCCTCCTAGAGATAGAAGAGATCTTGTCAGATCATTGAGTAAATAAACATCCTTTGCCTCAAGACGACCGGTTTCATTTTGCGATCAACGGGAATCCGCCAAACGTAATCCCGTGCTCTGCTCTGCCAGCTACCAAAGCAGGGACCTGGTCCGTGACCAGTGGGGAACCAACTGAGGTATCCGTGGTTCCAGATGCCACGTGGTAGGAGTGTGGTGGTGGCAGCAATATCCCCACCCACTGCATAGTGGGTGGAGTCAGTAACAGGTGGAGGACATAGCCAGAGCCTAGGGCAGACATCCGGTCACAGTGACCCTTACAGTGCGCCCCACCTATTCCCTGTTGTCAACCACTGCTTCTCTCACTGCTCATGAGCTGTTGAGTGGGGTGCAATATTCCTAGCTCCGGCACTGGCACTGTGACATCGCTCACTGGTGGCGCTGATGGCTGTGGACCTGCTGCTCTATGCCTCCATTCCTGGTTCTCTCACACTCATTATGGCCCTTATTCTGATCGGTGCGGATATTCCCGCATTCTTACGGAGCGGTCCGCACGCCACGGCGTTTTGCCGCGTGCGGCCATCGTCCGTAGAAACGCCCACGTGTCCTCCGCATTCGGACGGACTCACTCTTTAAGAACAGGGCGTGTTTACGGACGACATACAAACCATGCGTGTGCGGGAGAAACACTCCGATTCTGCACGGTATTACAGAGTATTACAGAGTATGCTCGGAAATACCGCATCCGAACGGGAGCCAAGCGGTGCTACCGCCCGTAAGCGGAGTATTTACGCCAAACAACCCACTATTATGTCAATTCTGCAATGCATCACACTGGCATTGACTGTGACATGAATATAAATAAATGTGTTTACTTTACCCAAACTGTGTGGTTTCATGAGTACATGTCGAATACACATGTGTATTGATAGTATTAATATTCTGTCATGTCCATTGTTAGCAGTTTGAAAGTGTCTGACAAGTACAGCATATGTGGGGGACTAGTAAGGTTTCCTTGAAGCAGCAATGGTTTCAATTAAAGCACTGACAAGCGGCCTATTAGTCAGTAATGAGTAAAGGAGTAGATTCTAGTGGGTTCAGGTGTTAATGGTTGTAGTCATTAGGCGTACGTTCGCCTACCGCATGAACGAGTGGTGTCCGCAAAGCAATAGTACACTTGTGGACACCGCACATTTCTGCCCTTTTTGATCGCGTGCATTCGGAGTGGTTTCCGAATGTACGCCCCCCAACATAAGTGTACTCCCCCGTGTCCGCCCATGTTTCCGCCCCGTTTTGCCCACTTTGAAACTACGCCCATGTGTCATTCCGCATGACGCCCATAATACGCCCCTATTTCCCGAATGATAGCGGTGAACAGTTCTGGACGGGATTTGGCCGAACTGGTACCGAGTCAAGGCGTGGCACATGCGCGTTGCGTTCTCCACGCATGCGCAGACGCCGTAAAGACGCGATCCGAAGGTATGCGGTAAAGTCCGCGTCAATCAGAATAAGGGACAATATCATGTGGATGAATGATCTATAAGTAGATCTATCAGGTGACCTCTGGAAATAAGATCTGTGGCTGATCAAGTTTCAGGACCTTGGACAGAGGTGATTGCGGCAATGCACAAGTCCGTCCTACCAATGCCATGTACACTGGGCCTGATTCAGAGCAGATATTCTGTGGGGGATGGGGGGCGCTCAGCACAGGGCACACTGGGTACCTCCCCACAATGTGCCTGCAGCGAAGTGCCCACACATAACTGGCAGCTCACTGACTGCGCAGCCTACCCAGGAAGCCAGGCACAGCCGCTGCCACACTCCCAGGAACGGCCCAGACATGCTTGCAGGTCACAAAGGGGCAGATGTATAGAGGGAATCGGTACATCTGTCAGAATGAACTTAGGTCTACAGTCATTAGGTCGACCCCACTAGGTCGACTGGCAGGAAGGTCGACCTGAATTAAGGTCGACATGGGCCAAGGTCGACATGACTTAAGGTCGAATTTGCATAAAGGTCGACATGAGGAAGGTCGGCTGGTCATAAGGTCGACATGGGTTTTTCACTGTTTTTTGATCCGAATGTCGACACAGTCGACGGACACAGTTGGCAATGAGAATCGGACCCTCGCATCGCTCGCTTCGCTCGCAATGCTTCGGGCACGGTGGCTCGCTTCGCTCGCCACAGCTTTAATAACCTCCTCCACGCCCTAGTGGATGGTAGGGCATGAAATACCGCCTGTCGGCACATGTCGGCTCAAAAAACAGTGAAAAACCCCATGTCGACCTTATGACCAGTCGACCTTCCTCATGTCGACCTTTATGCAAATTCGACCTTAAGTCATGTCGACCTTGGCCCATGTCGACCTTAAGTCAGGTCGACCTTGCTGCCAGTCGACCTAGTGGGGTCGAAATAATGACTGTAGACCTAAGTTCATTCTAATAGATGACCGCATCCCGTATAGAGATAGGGCCAGATGCACTAAACTTCAAAAGGGATAAAATGGAGAGTAATCAACAACCAACCAATCAGCTCCTGACTGACATTTTTCAAGCACAGTCTGTGACATTGCAGGCAGGAGCTGATTGGATGGTTGTTTATCACTCTCCATTTTATCACTTTTGAAGCTTAGTGCATCTGGCCCATACACTGGAGATAAAGCACCAGCCAATGAACTGAGGGGTAGATATGTCAAGCAGTGATAATGGAGGAGAAGTGATAAAGTGCCTGGTATTTTATCACAAGCCAATCAACTTCTGACTGTTAAGTTATAGGCTGGGTTTAAAAGGAACATTCAGGAGCTGATTGGCCGGTGATAAAGTACTACACACTTTATCACTTCTCTCCATATCACTGCTTCATACATCTACCCCTGTGTTTGAAAATGACAGTTAGGAGTTGATTGGCTGGTGCTTTATCCCAGTTTACCTTATCTGTAATTTATCTCTTCTCCAGGCTTAATAGATCTGCCCAAGTATACACTGTCGTCGCCACATCGCGTCGGCACCACCCTCTGTCAGAACTTAATCTGCGATCACAAGATGTTCCTATATCTGGCCCGGCACAGAGTTTTCTCCACAGACGCTACAGGTACACAGGGCTGCCACCAGAAACTGTGGGGCATGCCTGCAACTGCCAGAAATGCCCAATCCCCTACACACACCATCACCCCCCGCTTCTGCTCCCCCTGTAAACCCCAGAGCAAATATGGGAGATTGCAGAAAGGTACAAAGGCTACTACAGAGGCAGAGAACCATTGGCTCTCCAGCTACTGCAGCACTACAAGTTCCAGCACACCACAGTTAAATAATGTGACAAACCTTCCTGAGCCTCATCTCCAGACCCACACCTGCATGACCGGTAGAGAGGGGGGGGGCGGCATACCACAAGTCCAGTGTACAGGGGCTGCAGTGGCCAGTGTACAAGGCGCTGTACAGGGGCAGTGTTCAGTGTGACAGGGCCTGTGTACAGTGTGACAGGGTCTGTGTCCAGTGTACAGGGGTTGTGTCCAGTGTACAGGGGCTGTGTCCAGTGTACGTAGGCTGTGTCCAGAGTACAGATGTTGTGTCCAGTGTACAGGAGCTGTGTCCAGTGTCCAGGGGCTGTGTTCAGGGGCAGTGTCCAGTGGCTGTGTACAGGGGTTGTGTCCAGTGTGACATGGGCTGTGTCCAGTGTACAGGGGCTGTGTTCCGTGTACAGGGGCTGTGTACAGGGGTTGTGTCCAGTGTACAGGGGCTGTGTCCAGTGTACAGGGGCTGTGTACAGGGGTTGTGTCCAGTGTACAGGGGTTGTGTCCAGTGTACAGGAGTTGTGTACAGGAGCTGTGTCCAGTGTCCAGGGGCAGTGTCCAGTGTGACGGCTGTGTTCAGTGTACAGGAGCTGTGTCCAGAGCCTATGTCCATTGTCCAGGGGCTGTGTCCTGGGGCTGTGTCCAGGGTAACGGGCTGTGTCCATTGTCCAGGGGCTGTGTCCAGGGTGACGGGCTGTGTCCAGGGGCAAGGTCCAGGGGCAGTGTCCAGTGTGATGGCTGTGTCCAGTGTACAAGAGCTGTGTCCTGGGGGGGTATCCAGAGGCTGTGTCCAGGGTGACGGGCTGTGTCCATTGTCCAGGGGCTGTGTCCAGGGTGACGGGCTGTGTCCAGGGGCAAGGTCCAGGGGCAGTGTCCAGGGTGACGGGCTGTGTCCAGGGGCAGTGTCCAGGGGCAGTGTCCAGTGTGACGGCTGTGTCCAGTGTACAGGAGCTGTGTCCTGGGGCGCGGTCCAGAGGCTGTGTCCAGTGTGACGGCTGTGTCCAGTGTACAGGAGCTGTGTCCAGAGGCTGTGTCCATTGTCCAGGGGCTGTGTCCAGGGTGACGGGCTGTGTCCAGTGTCTAGGGGCAGTGTCCAGGGGCTGTGTCCAGGGGCAGTGTCCAGTGTCCAAGGGGCTGTGTCCAGTGTGACAGGCTGTGTCCAGTGTAAAGTAAGGAAAATAAATAAAAGTAATAAATAAAATAAAAACACATTTTTGGAGGATGATGGAGGAGGAAATAGTGGGAGATCAGCAACCTGATAGAAGTGCTGAAGCTGCTACCACCAGTCATGACAAGGCCGATACCTTTTTGTATTTTTTGCTCTTTGGAGCATTTCTCTTTTTTTGGGATAGTTTATTAAACTGCCACCCTGTCTGCCCCTGCAGTGCCACTCTGCTTCCAAGATGTGCCAGGTTGGAAGTGTAAGGTCCACATGTATGTGATGCCGACTGCTGTCACTTAGCTTAGTCATCCAGCTACCTCGGTATACCCTTTTGGCCAACCTACAGTAAATGAAAACAATTTTGTGAGCTGTGAAGTGATCAAAATTGACTAGAAATGAGTGGAAACTAAGGTACTTGTTTCCTAGCACGGCCACACCGATCAGAATCGCGCTCATCGGGGGTAAAATCGGGGCCATCGCGGGCATCGCGGCCGCTAAAAAAATCGGGTGCGATGGCCAGACGCGATGCCCGCGATTTTCCCATAGAGAACAATGTTAAATGCCTCAATTTACCCGCGATGACCACGATTTCCCATAGGAAACAATGTGAAATGGCTCAATTTAGCCAAATTATCATAGGGAACAATGGTAAATGGCCCCAAACCACCCCTGAACATTGAAATGTCCCCCCAAAAGTTATTGACGCCACCCCGCCATCAACGTGAACCCGAAGCGTGGCGAGCGCAGCGAGCCCGCGAGGGGCGGCGGTGCGCGTCCTCCGACCTTTTCATGCCCTACTATCCACTAGGGCGTGGAGTGAGAATAGAATAGTGTGGCGAGCGCAGCGAGCCACCGAGCCCGAAGCGTGGCGAGCGCAGCGAGCCCCGCGAGGTGACGCGGATACCTTCACAGTTATACGCGGCCCCTTGCGGGCTTCCCAGGTGTCCATGGCGACGCGGACACCTGGGAAGCCCGCGAAGGGACGCGTTTACCTGTGAAGGTATCCGCGTCCCCTCGCCACGCTTCGGGCTCGGTGGCTCGCTGCGCTCGCCACACTATTCTATTCTCACTCCACGCCCTAGTGGATAGTAGGGCATGAAAAGGTCGGAGGACGCGTACCGCCGCGCTCGCCACGCTTCGGGTTCACATTGATGGCGGGGTGGCGTCAACTACTTTTGGGGGGACATTTCAATGTTCAGGGGTCTTTTTGGCCCATTTACTATTGTTCTTATGCTGATTTGGGTAAATTGATCCATTTAACATTGTTTCCTATGGGAAATCGTGGTCATCGCGGGTAAATTGAGGCATTTAACATTGTTCCCTATGGGGAAATCGTGGGCATCGCGTCTGGACCATTTAAGCATTTTTAGCTGCACACGACGCGACCGACGCGATTTTTCACTGTTTTCAATGCATTTCAATGGAAAAATCGGGGGCATCGCGTCGGTCGCGTCGCAGGCCACTCAAATTACCCCCGATGGCCAAGATATGTGGCCGTGCTAGGAAACAAGTACCGAAACTAATGTTATTGAGGTCAATAATACTTTAGGGGCAAAAACAGGCCCAAATTCTGTTATTTTAGCCATTTTTAGCATTTTTTCATAAAAATCCAGATCCAAAACCAAAACCAAAACCCACAAGGGTGGTTTTGCCAAAACCAATCCAGATCCAAAACACAAAGGGAGATCCAGATCCAAAACCAAAACCAAAACCCGAAAAAGTGGCCGCCGCACATCTCTAAAATATATACACACATATATGCGAGCTGTGTGTGTGTGATGTTACACCGGCGGCGCTCAGAAGTCTGTTTGTGTGATGATGACACAGGAAATGAATGTCTGCCATCGCTATGGTGACGGAACCTGTCCCCTTTTCATCTCAGCGCTCTATCTAAAATAACAATAGAAAGAAATTCTATTTAGAAAAAAAAAAGTATTTTATGGAATCAAAAACACTGTAGATAATTCTGCAGGCTGCAAGGCGTATAAGAGACGCATCAATCACATTACACGCAGCAATACACAACGTGCGACACAACATATCCCAGCACACGTCCGTGGCATTGGTTACAGTACTGTACATAAGCGTTCAGATAGCTCAGGACACGTGTAAAGGTCCCCTGAGAGAATTCACAACGGATCCCGGGAGCTACCCGGCATTTGCGGTCTGAAGGGGTATTATTTGAATTTATATAACACATGTGAGTGATGCTGGTATTTTTAGCGGATATTTTGCACATGTGTTCAGTTACAAACATGTACATACAGTAATGCCCGGATAGAAATGGAAGACAATAATGGTGAAAGAAAAGGGCGTCTGATGCTCACCAGTTGGGCAATGTAATGGGTGGAAGAATTCGGGTTTCCTATCGCGGGGTCAGACGCAGGCGATGATAGATCTGGGATTGTACTGAGGTTAGCAGAGTTGCAATAAAACTTTCCCATGTATCAAAAAAGGGAGAGGCCATCTCCTCCATATCCAATGTCGTCTCCAGCCTGTCCCTCCCAAAAATCTCTTATATATTTGGCTACATCTGTCACTCAAAGTGTGTCTGGAGATGTAACGCTGGGTGGAGCCTCTGACTCACATGACTGACTCACATGACAGAGAACCAGCCCAGTGAGCCCACAGACAGTGCCAGACACCCTCTGCCTCTCCATGTTACACAGCAAAGACACAGCTACTCACCAGACACACCAGGTGAGCGCCCCACACCTCCATACCTCCCAACATGACCCTCTCCAGGAGGGACAGAATGCTCTGTTTGTGGACTTCCATCTTAATTTATGATTGTCATCACCTGTTTTAAACAGGGTAATTGATAAGAAAGGTGTTTAAGCACAGGTGATGGTAATCCATAAATTAAGAAGAAAGTCCAGAAACAGAGCAATGTGTCCCTCCTGGAGAGGGTCATGTTGGGAGGTATGCACCTCCCCCCCCCCCCCCCATTCACGGCATCCCCACGATTAAATGGCACATGCAAAACACTGACATGGCTATGGTCGACAATGAAAAAGGTTGACAAGATTTATTTTTCACTTTTTTAATGTTTTCATATTTATTCTCATGTGTCGACATGGACACCAATGAAGTGCCACACTTATGTCAACATTTACATGTGTTGACCTTTCTGTGTTGATTTTTTCTTGTGGCGATTCGCGGCACCCCCCGCGACCCCCCTCCCGCGATTTGCAGCACACCCCCCGCAATTCGCGGCACCCCCGGTGACTCTCGTGATTCGCGGCCCCACCCCGTGACACCCCCACCTCCTGCGATTCGCGGCACCCCGCGACCCCCCCTCCCACGATTCACGCCAACCCCCCGGGCCCCCCCTCCCGCGGTTCACGGTGCCCCCCACGACCCCCCCTAACACGATTCCCCACCCCTGACCCCCCCTCCTGTCATTGCGGCAACCCCCCGCCCCCGCGACCCACCCTCCCGCGATTCACTGCAACCCCCCGCGCCCCCTCCCGCAATTCACGGCATCCACCCACGACCCCTCCTCCCGTGATTCGCGGACACCCCTCCCCTCCCCCCCCCCCCCCCCCACGTGATTCACGGCAACCCCAGGATTAAATGGCACATGCAAAACACTGGCACGGCTATGGTCGACAATGAAAAAGGTTGACATGAGTTTTTGAAGATTTATTTTTCTTTTTTTGAATGTTTTCATATTCATTCTCATGTGTCGACATGGACACCGATGAAGTGCCACACTTATGTCAACATTTACATGTGTTGAACTTTCTGTGTTGATTTTTTCTTGTGGCGAATTTTTTCCAGCGACAACTATGAACTATGTGCACGTCAACCTACACATCATCAACCAATTCTTTGTATAATATATAACACCTGTTCTGTTTTACTGTAGGTGTTTTAAGTCAGACTTTTTACTGCTACTATTACTGTTTATGTACATGAATGACAGCAACATCCTACCATCCTTCTACAAGAATATATAACCAACTAGGTGATTCATCGCGCCCCGTGCCCCCCCCCCCCCCTCCTGCAATTCACGGACCCCCGCCCTCTCCCACGATTCGCCGACACCTGCGCCCCCCCTCCCTTGATTCACGGCACCCCCCGCGCCTCTCCCGCAATTCACGGCACCCCTTAGCCCCTCTTTAGTCCCCCGTATACTCACACACCCCTATCACTACCCAGCTTCCTGCTCTCCTGAACCGTAACTTCCACCACTGGGGAGTCGCTGACGCTGTTTTGCCCACATGCCCCTATCATGCCTCATAGCCCAGCCTCCTGCTCTCATGCACCCGAACTCCCACCCAGTAGGAGGAGACACTGACTAAGGGCCACCATCCTGTACTCCTGTACTGCCACGCTGGACCCTCACCCACTGGCAGAAGCTGCACAGTATCTCCCACCCTCCTCTTTAGTCCCCCTTATGCCCACACACCCCTATCACTACCCAGCCTCCTGTTTTTTACATCTGTCACTCAAAGTGTGTCTGACTCTCTAACGCTGGGTGGAGCCTCTGACTCACATGACTGACTCACATGACAGAGAACCAGCCCAGTGAGCCCACAGTGCCAGACACCCTCTGCCTCCCCATGTTACCCAGCAAAGACACCGCTACTCACCAGACATACCAGGTGAGCGCCCCCCCTCCCGCGATTCGCGGCACCCCCCTCCCGTGATTCGCGCCAAAAACCTTTCCCCCCCTCCCGCGATTCGCGGGGCCCCTCCCACGATTCGCGCGCTCCCCCGCCCCCGCAACCCCCCCCTACTGCAATTCGCGGCACCCTCCCCCCCCCACGATTTGTGGCAACCCCAGCCCCCACGACCCCCCCTCCGGCTATCCGGGGCACCCCACTTCCCCGCGACTCCCCTCCTTCCGCGATTCGCAGCAACTCCCCGGGCCCATCCCCCCTGCACCTCCCGCGATTCCCGGCACCCCCCCTTACCCTCCCCCTCCCCTGATTCACAGCAAACCCCCCCGGCCCCGCGACCCCCCCTCCCAATTCGCTGCAAACCCCCCCCCGCAATTCGCAGCACCCACCCCCACGACCCCCCCGCCCGCAATTCATGGCACACACACCCCCCCTGCGGACACCCCCCACCACTCTCCCCAGCCGCCGCGATTCACAGCAACCCCAGGATCAAATGGCACATGCAAAACACTGACACGGCTATGGTCGACGATGAAAAAGGTTGACATGAGTTTTTGAAGATTTATTTTTCATTTTAAGAATGTTTTCATATTCATTCTCATGTGTCGACATGGTCACCAATGAAGTGACACACTTATGTCAACACTTAATGTGTTGACCTTTCTGTGTTGATTTTTACTTGTGGCAATTTGCGGCACCCCAGCGACCCCCTCCCGCGATTCGCGGTACCCCCCCTGCGCGACCCCCCCTCCCGCGATTCGCGTCACCCACCCCCCAGGACCCCTCCTCCCGCAATTCACGGCATCCACCCACGACCCCCTCCCGCAATTCTCGGCACCCCTAAGCCCCTCTTTAGTCCCCCGTATACTCACACATCCCTATCACTACCCAGCTTCCTGCTCTCCTCAACCATAACTTCCACCACTGGGGAGTCGCTGACGCTGTTTTGCCCACATGCCCCTATCATGCCTCATAGCCCAGCCTCCTGCTCTCATGCACCCTAACTCCCACCCAGTAGGAGGAGACACTGACTCAGGGCCACCATCTTGTACTCCTGTACTGCCACGCTGGACCCTCACCCACTGGCAGAAGCTGCACAGTATCTCCCACCCTCCTCTTTGGTCCCCCTTATGCCCACACACCCCTATCACTACCCAGCCTCCTGTTTTCCTGTGTCGTGACCTCCGCCAGTGGGGAGCCGCTGACTCAAAAACACCCTACTATACTATTGCACACACACAGCTAAACAACACGCACACACACACACACCCCACACCCACAAATGTCACTGTACCCTCCACACTATCAATGTACATCTAATGGGCCCCATACATCAGCAATCACAATTTATTGATTTTCAGATATAGGGATATTTTGGCCAGATAAATGGATTTTCAGATCTATCCGACTTTGCCCACACATTACAGTTTTTTTCAGTGATCGGCAGATTTTTCCATCTAAAGATTGCATCTTCATATCTGGAAATTGCCCCAATCGATTGTCATTTCAGCTGTTCATAATGTAAATAGATGAAGAAAACGAATTGGGAATGCCCACACATCTAAAAAAGATCTGCAGATAATACCAGATTATTAAACATGTTTAAAAACCTGATTAAGCAATCGATTGGCGATTGTGATTGGGATTGCCAAAAGGGGGAGCCCACACATCTAAAATTAATTGTGGCAATCATCTCCATATCTGAAAATTGTCACAATTAATTGCTGATGTATGGGGCCCTTTACTCTTTAACCGCTTTTTAATTAAACAAAACAATAAACACCCCCTTCCAGATCATATGCTCTCTATTTAACACATTTCACCTATAACTCAAGTTGCAATACAGGCCATCTTTCATACAATTCTAACCATCTTTCTCATATACAAATATTCACAAATTAAGGGGGCGCAGCCCCTTACGACCGTGTGAAGAGCGCCCGTAGGGCGCGATGAATCACCTAGTCTATATATAAAAGGCTAACTTATCCTCACCTGTATGAGGTGACGTACCACCACTCACCACTAGAGGGCACTCAATGGATCAAATTACTCCTTTGTGTGCTAAAAGATGCCGTAACAGAAAGTGAAAGCAATTGTTGCAGGGACACTGATCTGTTTATGACTTGGTGGATATGGAGAGAGGGAGCTGTGAAGACAGAGATTGGAGGTAGGAGCAGATAGGGACTGGGGGTGGGGTGGAGAGTTTATGTCCTAAAAACTGTCACAGCTCAAAGTGAAAGTACATAGCAAAAACCGTCATTTTGTCAGGCTGTTAACCAGTAAGTATATAGCTGGGGTAGCCAACTCAGTCCTCGAGAGTTACCAACAGTGCATGTTTTCCAGATCTCCTCACAGAATCACAAGTGAAGTAATTAGCTCCACCTGTGGGTCTATTAAAATGTGTTAGTGAGTAATGAGTGCACCTGTGCAGCAGCTAGGTTGTCTGGAAAATGTGAATTGCTGGTAGCTCTGGAGGACTGGAGTTGGCTACCACTGGTATATAGTTTGTGTAGAATGGTCTGTTTTGCTGCAATGTGTGCGCAAAAGCAAATGCTCTCTAATGGACAAAACCATGCTGCGCTGCAGGTGGGGCAGATGTAACATGTGCAGAGAGAGTTACAATTGGGTCAGTTATTTTGGAGGTTATTCTCATTCATTCGCACGTGAGACTGATGGCAAATGCAGGCTTTTTAGAGTTTTTTTTTTAAATGTAACCCACAAATCTCCCACTCTGCAGCGTATTGGAGTAAGTACAAAAGTCTGGCGGAGCAGTAACAGCCTGAACATTGGTCTTTTTATACACTGGATACTGTATGGAATGGGTTGGGATCATTTGGTCTATTGCATTATGGTAGAAAGTCATTAGGTCGAATCCATTAGGTCGACATGCTAAAAGGTCGACATGATTCTAGGTCGACATGGGAAAAGGTCGACATGATTCTAGGTCGAAAGGTCATTAGTTCGACAGGTCATTAGTTCGACAAGGTCATTAGTTCGACATTGTCTATGTCGACATTCACAAGGTCGACATGGGGTTTTTCCACTGTTTTTTTACCTGAACACGGACACAGTTTAAAGTGCACTGCATCCCCTCGCATCGCTCGCTGCGCTCGCGATGCGTCGGGCACGGTGCCTCGCTGCGCTCGGCACACTATTTTATTCTCCCACCACGCCCTAGTGGATGGTAGGGCATGAAATACCGCCTGTCGGCACATGTTGGCTCAAAAAACAGTGAAAAACTCCATGTCGACCTTGTGAATGTCGACATAGACAATGTCGAACTAATGACCTTGTCGAACTAATGACCTGTCGAACTAATGACCTTTCGAACTAGAATCATGTCGACCTTTTCCCATGTCGACCTAGAGTCATGTCGACCTTTTAGCATGTCGACCTAATGGATTCGACCTAATGACTGTCGACCATAATGCAGTAGACCAAATGACCGCATCCTGTATGGAATACAGTATTATTATTTAACAGTACAGATGGTCTATAGTGTAAGCGGTTTCAAACATTTAAATATGATAGTCAGGAAAAGGTTAAACATATAATAAAAAATACACAAACATAGGTATTTGTGTCGTTTCACGGCGCCACCGCGCGCACAGTCTGTGTTTGAAACTTGGCAGCTTGCCAGACTCTGTGTTTAACTGTGCGCGTGCCGCTCTAGCTGTTCTCAGCGCAGCGCGTGCCTGCTTTCCATATGTAATGTACGTTATCAGCGTAGCGCTGGGCAGCAGCAGAGCGCACTGCCCAGCGCGGACAGGTCATTGTGGTACTTGTAGTTCCACAGTGAAATAGACAGTCCTGCACACCGCGGTTGTATGTAAACTGGACACCCCGGCACACCGCTAACGTACGGGGATTCTAAACTAGACACCCCGGCACACGCTAAAATTTAGACGCTTTAGCGTCTAAATCCAGACTCCCTGGAAACCGCTAAGAAGGGGGCATCTAAATTTAGACGCTAAAGCGTTTGAATTTAGTTAGGTATAGGGGTGCACTGTGCAAAACACTCTTAAACTTGTTCACAATGACACCAGTCGACGTAACAGCTGTCGACCTTGTTAATTCCACTATCCATGCCACCCCGAAGCGTGGCGAGCGCAGCGGTACGCGTCCGACCGACCGACCTTTTCATACCCCCACTATTCATATTACACCCAGGACACGCAGCACATTGCACACACCATAGTACATTATACACAGCCCCCCCCCCCCACCATATTACACCCAGTACACGCAGCACATTGCACACACCATAGTACATTTTACACAGCCCCCCACCATATTACACCCAGTACACGCAGCACATTGCACACACTATAGTACATTTTACACAGCCCCCCACCATATTACACCCAGTACACACAGCACATTGCACACACCATAGTACATTATACACAGCCCCCCCCCCACACCATATTACACCCAGTATACTCAGTACACATTGCACACACCATATTTCATTATACACAGCCCCCCACCATATTACACCAAGTACACGCAGCACATTGCACACACCATAGTACATTATACAAAGCCCCCCACCATATTACACCCAGTACACGCAGCACATTGCACACACCATAGTACATTATACACAGCCCCCCACCATATTACACCCAGTACACGCAGCACATTGCACACACCATAGTACATTATACACAGCCCCCCACCATATTACACCCAGTACACGCAGCACATTGCACACACCATAGTACATTATAAACAGCCCCCCCACCATATTACACCAAGTACACGCAGCACATTGCACACACTATAGTACATTTTACACAGCCCCCCACCATATTACACCCAGTACACACAGCACATTGCACACACCATAGTACATTATACACAGCCCCCCTCACCATATTACACCCAGTACACTTAGTACACATTGCACACACCATATTTCATTATACACAGCCCCCCACCATATTACACCAAGTACACGCAGCACATTGCACACACCATAGTACATTATACAAAGCCCCCCACCATATTACACCCAGTACACGCAGCACATTGCACACACCATAGAACATTATACACAGCCCCCCACCATATTACACCCAGTACACGCAGCACATTGCACACACCATAGTACATTATACACAGCCCCCCACCATATTACACCCAGTACATGCAGCACATTGCACACACCATAGTACATTATAAACAGCCCCCCCACCATATTACACCAAGTACACGCAGCACATTGCACACACTATAGTACATTTTACACAGCCCCCCACCATATTACACCCAGTACACACAGCACATTGCACACACCATAGTAAATTATACACAGCCCCCCCCACCATATTACACCCAGTACACTCAGTACACATTGCACACACCATATTTCATTATACACAGCCCCCCACCATATTACACCAAGTACACGCAGCACATTGCACACACCATAGTACATTATACAAAGCCCCCCACCATATTACACCCAGTACACGCAGCACATTGCACACACCATAGTACATTATACACAGCCCCCCACCATATTACACCCAGTACACGCAGCACATTGCACACACCATAGTACATTATAAACAGCTCCCCACCATATTACACCCAGTACACTCAGTACACATTGCACACACCATATTTCATTTTACACAGCCCCCCACCATATTACACCAAGTACACGCAGCACATTGCACACACCATATTTCATTTTACACAGCCCCCCACCATATTACACCAAGTACACGCAGCACATTGCACACACCATATTTCATTATACTCAGCCCCCCACCATATTACACCCAGTACACTCAGTACACATTGCACACACCATATTTCATTTTACACAGCCCCCCACCATATTACACCAAGTACACGCAGCACATTGCACACACCATACTGTATTTCATTATACTCAGCCCCCCACCATATTACACCCAGTACACTCAGTACACATTGCACACACCATATTTCATTTTACACAGCCCCCCACCATATTACACCCAGTACATGCAGCACATTGCACACACCATATTTCATTATACTCAGCCCCCCACCATATTACAACAAGTACACGCAGCACATTGCACACACCATAGTACATTTTACACAGCCCCCCACCATATTACACCCAGTACACACAGCACATTGCACACACCATAGTACATTATAAACAGCCCCCCACCATATTACACCCAGTACATACAGCACATTGCCCACACCATAGTACATTATACACCCCCCATATTACACTCAGTACACATTGTACACACGCACAACATCATAGAACATCACACAGCCCCTCCCCCATATTAGACCAAGTACACACACAAACACAATACACAGTCCCCATTCCCTCACCTGGCTGTGCTCATTCCAGGGACCTGCAGGGAGCCAGCACAGCACAGGCAGAGGAGCAGGAACAGCAGGCCTGATACATGGAGCCCAGTGTGGTGGGCGGGGCCAGCCTCTGCTCTCGATGTACAGACTTCCGATCTTGGCACACAGCAGCTCCGCTACCCATAACCCCACGGTGGCCGACTGTGACATCTCCAGGTCCCACCCCCCCACCAGGTCCAGACGCGCGTATGTGCAGTTCAAATTGCTAACTGTTTCAGGGACACGGTAACCCCTTTCACATCGCACTAATTACCGGGTCAAAGCGGCTTGTACCCGGTAATTAATGCGATGTGAAAGGGGCATTAATACTGCTGCTGCCTGCACTCCCCATCCCCCTGCCCCCTTATTGGGACATCCCTGTTCCCCCATACTCTAGCACCGGGAGTTGTAGTTTTGCTATTATTCGCACAACCACAACTCATACTGAATTAGGCCCATTGAGCACTTTTGTAGTTGATGAATTTAGGTCTCCATGCTAGTGTACTGGGACACGGGGCCAGATAGGTACGATGGAGACGTCTGTGTTGTATCCGATGTTACCTAATGGCATTTTATACAGAGGGTGCTGACATTATCGATGTTATCCTAATTGTGCAGAAACAAAGAGACAATGATGGTTCCCCATGTGAATGAGCATCATCCCCCCATGTACTGGAAGTGATACCGGGCAGAGAGCTGAGATTACAGCACCCGTATCGCTTACCTGCCTGGTGACCGCAGAGCCAGAAGACGGACAATCCAGCAGAAATCCTGGACTTGATATTGATTATCAGATGCCGTCTAGATTTCCAAGTGATCTTGGCCGTTATCTGACCCGTGCTATATTATCCGGCTCCATTCCGCTGACAAGTGATGGGTCTCCATTTTTTCCACTTCAGTTTTATTTACAGTTTTGATAAATGATTCCTGGGGGAGATTTACTAACAAGTGTTGTGGTGGCTGTGAATGAGTTATAATGCCATACCTCCCAACAGTCCCGATTTTATCGGGACAGTCCCGATTGTCAGGGCCTGTCCCGCTGTCCCACCCATGGGCGGCAGTGTCCCGCGGTGTGGGGGGGCTGTTGGGAGTCCCCCCGTCAGATGCTAAGCAGCGGGGAATAAACGCTGTGCGCATGCGCACAGCGTCTATTCCCGCAGCCAGGGGGCTGGGGGCATGGCTTGAGGCTCACAGAGCCTCTGGGTCATGCCCCCATAGCTGCAAAAATGGGGGCGTGGCCTCGCGGGGGGAGCCGCGAGTATAGACCACGCCCCCATATTAGGCCGCGCCCCCCTAAAATTTCGGCGCGCAGCAGCAGCGTCCCGCCTGCTGACCGGCCAAAAGTTGGGAGGTATGTAATGCCGTGGTAATCATTGGTACCAATATGAGTCTTGAATGTACTGCGAGATATGGTGCAAAAGCCGCACACATCTGTGCAATGTAAAAGCCAGCTCTTTCTTATGGGAAAACATCTCTTTCTGTCGTTCTATTGTCCCGCCACTCGCCGCTACACCGGACCCTGTGGCGAGTGGCGGGACAATAGAAAAAATCCTATTCACAATGTGTCCATGGCTGTAGTGTAGATACTGGTCTACAGAGTCACACAGGGAAATCCAATATGGCTGCATGCACACAGCATCTACTCACAACTTCTCTTCTAAACATAGCAACGGGTGACAAGGAAACAGCTGGAGATCACTATTGCAGGTCCAAGTGGCAAGGAACAGTTGGAGTGCACTATTACAGGTCCCAGTTGCTGGGAATGGCTGGAGCTCACTTTTACAGGTCCTGGTGGCTGGGAATGGCTGGAGATCACTATTATTGGTCCTGGTGGCTGGGAATGGCTGGAGATCACTATTACAGGTCCCAGTGGCCGGGAAGGGCTGTAGTGCACTATTACAGGTACCTGTGGCCAGGAAGGGTTGGAGATCACTATTACATGTCCTGGTCGCCGAGATGGGCTGGAGCTCATATGTCCCAGTGGCCAGAGATCACTATTGCAGGTCCCAATGGCCGGGAATGTCTGGAAATCACTATTATTGGTCCCAGACGGAAATGGCTGGAGCTCACTTTTACAGGTCCCAGTGGCAGAAAAGGGCTGGAGTGCACTATTTAGCTCCCAGTGTCCGGAATGGCTGGAGATCACTATTACAGGTCCCAGTGGCCGGGAAGGGCTGTAGTGCACTATTACAGGTACCTGTGGCCAGGAAGGGTTGGAGATCACTATTACATGTCCTGGTCGCCGAGATGGGCTGGAGCTCATATGTCCCAGTGGCCAGAGATCACTATTGCAGGTCCCAATGGCCGGGAATGTCTGGAAATCACTATTATTGGTCCCAGACGGAAATGGCTGGAGCTCACTTTTACAGGTCCCAGTGGCAGAAAAGGGCTGGAGTGCACTATTTAGCTCCCAGTGTCCGGAATGGCTGGAGATCACTTATACAGGTCCCAGTGGCAGGAAAGGGCTGGAGTGCACTATTTAGGTCCCAGTGTCCGGAATGGCTGGAGATCACTTATACAGGTCCCAGTGCCCGGGAATGGCTGGAGATCACTTTTATAGGTCCCAGTGGCCGGGATGGGCTGGAGCTCACTATTACAGGTCTCAGTGGCTGGGAATGGCTGGAGATCACTATTACAGGTCCCAGCTCCGGTAATGGCTGGAGCTCATTATAACTGGTCCCAGTGTCAGGAATAGCTGGAGTTCACTATAACAGGTCTCAAATGCTGGGAATGGCTGGATATCACTATTACAGGACCCAAAGGTTAGGAATGGCTGGAGCTCACTATCACAGGTCCCAGTGGTCAGGAATTGCTGGAGCTCACTATTACAGGCCCCAAGAGTCAGCAATGTCTGGAGCTCACTATTACAGGTCCCAGTGGCTAGGAAGAGCTGGAGATCAATATTAAAGGTCCTGGTGACCGGGAATGGCTGGAGCTCACTATTACAAGTCCCAGTGACCGGGAGGGGCTGGAGATCACTATTACAGGTACCAGTGGTGGCAATGGCTGGAGCTCAATATTACAGGTCCCAGTGGCTGGGAATAACTGGAGCTCACTATTACAGGTCCCAGTAGCAGGAATGGCTGGATCTCACTATTACAGGTCCCAGTGGCTGGGAAGAGTGGAGCTCACTTTTACATGTCCCAGTGGCCGGGAAGGACTGGACATTACATTTACAGATCCCAGTTGCTAGGAATTGCTGGAGCTCACTATTCCAGATCCCAGTGGCCGGAAATGGCTGGAGCTCACTATTATATGTCCCAGTGGCCGGGAAAAACTGGAGCTCAATATTACAGGTCCCAGTGGCCGGGAATGACTAGAGCTCACTATTACAGGTCCCAGTTACCAGGAATGGCTAGAAATCACTATTACAGGTCCTGGTGGTCGGGAAGGACTAGAGATCACTATTACAGGTCCCAGTGGCAGGGAAGGGCTGGAGCTCACTATTACAGGTCCCAGTTGCCAGGAATGGCTGAAGCTCACTATTACAGGTACCAGTGGCCTGGAATTGCTGGAGATCACTATTACAGGTCCCAGTTGCCGGGAATGGCTGAAGCTCACTATTACAGGTCCCAGTAGCAGGAATTGCTGGATCTCACTATTACAGGTCCCAGTGGCTGGGAAGACTGGAGCTCACTTTTACATGTCCCAGTGGCCGGGAAGGACTGGACATTACTATTACAGATCCCAGTTGCCGGGAATTGCTGGAGCTCGCTATTCCAGATCCCAGTGGCCGGAAATGGCTGGAGCTCACTATTATATGTCCCAGTGGCCGGGAAAAACTGGAGCTCAATATTACAGGTCCCAGTGTCCGGGAATGGCTAGAGCTCACTATTACAGGTCCAAGTTACCAGGAATGGCTAGAAATCACTATTAAAGGTCCTGGTGGTCGGGAAGGGCTAGAGATCACTATTACAGGTCCCAGTGGCAGGGAAGGGCTGGAGCTCACTATTTCAGGTCCCAGTTGCTGGGAATGGCTGAAGCTCACTATTACAGGTACCAGTGGCCTGGAATTGCTGGAGATCACTATTACAGGTCCCAGTTGCCGGGAATGGCTGAAGCTCACTATTACAGGTCCCAGTGATTGGGAATGGCTGGAGATAACTATTACAGGTTCCAATTACCAGGAATGACTAGAGATCACTGTTACAGGTCCTGGTGGTCGGGAAGGGCTAGAGATCACTATTACAAGTCCCAGTGGCTGGGAATAAGTGGAGCCCACTATTACAGGTCCCAGTTGCTGGGAATGGCTGGATCTCACTATTACAGGTCCCAGTGGCTGGGAATGGCTATAGATTCATATGACAGGGGCCCGAAAATGGCTGGAGTTCACTCTTACAGTTCCCGGTTGCCGGGAAATTCTGAAAAAAAATATATAAAATTAAGTACATTGTATTTATATGTCACAGTTATCGGGTGAGGGACAGGATTGCACATAACTAATATGAATTGATCTTGGTCCACCAACCCAAGGCACCCCTGCAAGTGTCCTGAGGCACCCCAGGGTGCCTAGGCACACAGTTTGGGAACCACTGGAGTATAGTATTACAAGTTCCAGTGGCCAGGAACGGCTGGAGATCACTATTACAGGTCCCAGTGGCTCGGAATGGTTGGAGATCACTATTACAGGTCCCAGTGGCTGGGAATGGTTGGAGATCACTATTACAGGTCCCAGTGGCTGGGAATGGTTGGAGCTCACTATTACAGGTCCCAGTGGTGGGAATTGCTGGGGCTCACTATTACAGGTCCCAGTGGACGGGAAGGGCTAGAGATCACTATTACAGGTCCCAGTGGTGGGAATTGCTGGGGCTCACTATTACAGGTCCCAGTGGACGGGAAGGGCTAGAGAGCACTATTACAGGTCCCAGTGGCTGCAAATTGCTGGTGCTCACAATTACAGGTCCCTAGTGGCAGGAATGGCTGGAGCTCACTATTACAGGTCCCAGTGGCGGGAATGGCTGGAGATCACTATTACAGGTCCCAGTGGTCGGGAAGGGCTAGAGATCACTTTTACAGGTCCCAGTTACCAGGAATGGCTAAAGATCACTATTACAGGTACCAGTGGTCGGGAAGGGCAAGAGATCACTATTACAGGTCCTGGTGGACGGGAAGGGCTAGAGATCACTATTACAGGTCCCAGTGGACGGGAAGGGCTAGAGATCACTATTACAGGTCCCAGTGGCTAGAGAGCACTATTACAGGTCCCGGTGGCATGAAAGGGCTAGTGATCACTAGTACAGATCCCAGTGGCTCGGAATGGTTGGAGATCACTATTACAGGTCCCAGTGGCTGGGAATGTCTGGAGATTACTATTACAGGACCCAGTGGCTGGGAATGGCTGGAGATCACTATTACAGGACCCAGTGGCTGGGAATGGCTGGAGATCACTATTACAGGTCCCAGTGGCTGGGAATGGCTGGAGATCACTATTACAGGTCCCAGTGGCTGGGAATGGCTGAAGATCACTATTACAGGTCCCAGTGGCTGGGAATGGCTGAAGACCACTTTTGCAGGTCCCAGTGTCTGGGAATGGCTGGAGATCACTATTACAGGTCCCAGTGGCTGGGAATGGCTGGAGATCACTATTACAGGTCCCAGTGGACGGGAAGGGCTAGAGAGCACTATTACAGGTTCCAGTGGCTGCAAATTGCTGGTGCTCACAATTACAGGTCCCAGTGGCAGGAATGGCTGGAGATCACTATTACAGGTCCCAGTGGCTGGGAATGGCTGGAGATCACTATTACAGGTCCCAGTGGCTGGGAATGGCTGGAGATCACTATTACAGGTCCCAGTGGCTGGGAATGGCTGGAGATCACTATTGCAGGTCCCAGTTACCAGGAATGGCTGGAGATCACTATTACAGGTCCCAGTGGCTGGGAATGGTTGGAGATTACTATTACAGGTCTCGGTGGCCGGGAATGTCTGGAGATCACTATTACAGGTCCCAGTGGCTGGGAATGGTTGGAGATCACTATTACAGGTCCCAGTGGCGGGAATGCTAGATACATACACTGAGGTCTGTGTAACTGTGTAATATGAAGTGGACTGAAAGTAACTGCACGTGACTGAGAAGCGGCTCCATGGGCCGGGCTGGGCGATTCCTTTGTCATTTCTTTATCAGTGAAGCAGGGAAGCAGTCCAGAGTGTGGCATCTGGAAGCCATTGCTGAGCCCACAACATCTGTTCACAGGAGTCAGGGCAGGTGACACACGCACACCCAAAATATCCACCAGAGATAGCCGGAACCTCAGGAGTTCCGTACATTCTGAGTGACTGCTGTAACGGGGAGATAATGTTTTTATTTATTACCAGTTTCTTATATAGCGCACACATATTCCGCAGCGCTGTACAGAGAATAATTTGAACTTTCACATCAGTACCTGCCCCAGTGGAGCTTACAATCTATATTCCCTACCACATGTACATGCACACACAGACATTCTAGGGTTAATTTTGTTGGAAGCCAAGTAACCTACCAGTTTATTTTTGGATTGTGGGAGGAAACCGGAGTACCCGGAGGAAATCCACGCAAGTATGGGGAGAATATGCAAACTCCACACAGTTAGGGTCATGGATGGGATGAGACCAATGACTGCAGCGCTGTGAGGCAGTAACCACTACAACGTCCGTGCTGCATTCAGATGACCATTGGTGGCAGGAGCTGTCCCCATGGTGCAATTGTGAGATGCTGAAGTTGGGCCATTCCACCAGCATAAAAGCTATCTATGAGTCTGATCTGGAGAAGGATCATCTGATATTGTACCACCAGGTCACCTGCTCCTCACCTCCGGTAAAATGGGCAGTCTAAGGGCTATTTCACACACTCCGGTTTGTGAACGTGGCACCTAGAAGCGTGTGTGCGTACTCTTACATCTGAGAGGAATCTTCTAAAATGACTTATATCCAAATGTAGATGAGCCCCAAAGCAGTTAGTAAGCGATACCATACTATGGCCCTTATTCTGATCGGTGCGGATATTCCCGCATTCTTACGGAGCGGTCCGCACGCCACGGTGTTCTGCCGCGTGCGGCCATCGTCCGTAGAAACGCCCACGTGTCCTCCGCATTCGGACGGACTCACTCTTTAAGAACAGGGCGTGTTTACGGACGACATACAAACCATGCGTGTGCGGGAGAAACACTCCGATTCTGCACGGTATTACAGAGTATTACAGAGTATGCTCGGGAATACCGCATCCGAACGGGAGCCAAGCGGTGCTACCGCACGTAAGCGGAGTATTTACGCCAAACAACCCACTATGAAGTATCTTCTGCAAGACATCACATGACCCACTTATTCAATTACCTATCCTCATAAAAAACTTCTTATTTGGAATTGGAATCAATTAGATGCCAATATATCCTTACAAGCATGCCTAACACATGCATTGCACACATTAACCCTTACAGCAATTTAAGTGCAATGGTTTCAATTAAAGCACTGACAAGCGTCCTATTAGTGATTAATGAGTAAAGGAGTCGATTTTATTGGGTTCAGGTGTTAATGCTTGTAGTCATTAGGCGGTCCGTTCGCCTCCCGCAGGAACGAGTGGTGTCCGCAAAGCAATAGTGGCCTTTTGGACACCGCACATTTCTTCCCTTTTTGTTCGCGTGCATTCGGAGTGCTATCCGAATGTACGCCCCCCAACATAAGTGTACTCCCCCGTGTCCGCCCATGTTTCCGCCCCGTTTTGCCCACTTTGAAACTACGCCCATGTGTCATTCCGCATGACGCCCATAATACGCCCATATTTCCCGACTGATTGCGGTGAACAGTTTTGTACGGGATTTGGCCGAACAGGTACGGAGTCAATGCGTGGCACATGCGCGTGGCGTTCGCCACGCATGCGCAGACGCCGTAAAGACGCGATCCGAAAGTATGCGGTAAAGTACGCGTCAATCAGAATAAGGGCCTATACTTGGTAAAGTGCTGGGAAATGGTGCCATGATTCAATGTAAATGTATCTATCTCTCATTCCTTTCCCCCCCAAAAAAGTAACAGTGTAATGTGGGCTAGGTGACATGAGGGAGATTGCTAGACTAATGAGGGAGAGATGGAGATTGCTGCTATGTCAGGGAGTCTCCTGCAGAATGCAGGAGGGGAGGTAACTATGATGCAACAGTGTAATGTGGGCTAGGTGACATGAGGGAGATTGCTAGACTAATGAGGGAGAAAGGGAGATTGCTGCTATGTCAGGGAGTCTCCTGCAGAATGCAGGGGGGGGGGGGAGAGTAACTATGATGTAACAGTGTAATGTGGGCTAGGTGACATGAGGGAGATTGCTAGACTAATGAGGGAGAGAGGGAGATTGCTGCTATGTCAGGGAGTCTCCTGCAGAATGCAGGGGGGGGGGGGAGAGAGTAACTATGATGCAACAGTGTAATGTGGGCTAGGTGACATGAGGGAGATTGCTAGACTAATGAGGGAGAGAGGGAGATTGCTGCTATGTCAGGGAGTCTCCTGCAGAATGTAGGAGGGGAGGTAACTATGATATAACAGTGTAATGTGGGCTAGGTGACATGAGGGAGATTGCTAGACTAATGAGAGAGAGAGGGAGATTGCTGCTATGTCAGGGAGACTCCTGCAGAATGCAGGGGGGGGGGTAACTATGATGTAACAGTGTAACGTGGGCTAGGTGACATGCGGGAGATTGATTGCTGCTATGTCAGGGAGTCTCCTGCAGAATGCAGGGGGGGGTAACTATGATGTAACAGTGTAACGTGGGCTAGGTGACATGCGGGAGATTGGTAGACTTATGCAGGAGCGTGAAGCGTGTTTGGTGCATGGGGCGTACTGAGTGCACTGGGCATGCTGGATGCAGGAGGCGTGCTGGGTGCAAGGGGTGTGTCTGTTGATTGGGGCGTGTTAGGTGCAGGGGGTGTGTTGGGTGCATGGGGCGAGCTGGGGGCATGGGGCGAGCTGGGCGTGCTGGATGCAGGAGGCGCGCTGGGTGCATGGGGTGTGCCTGGTATACGGGGTGTGCTGAGTGCACGGGGTGAGCTGGATGCACGGGGTGAGCTGGTGGCATGGGGTGTGCTGGATGCATGGGGTATGCTTTGTGCATGGGGTGTGCTTGGTATTCGGGGCGTACTGGGTGCATGGGTGAGCTGGGTGCATGGGTGTCCCTTATGCATCAAAGGGTGATGCAAAACGTGAGTTTTCATGTTTTTTTTTGTTCCAAATGTCGAGAAGGACACATCACTACGCTCAGCATGCTATGTTATTCTCCCGCCACGCAATAGTGAATGGTCAGGTACAAAATACTGACTGTCGGCACAAGTCAGCTAATGAAAAAATAGGTGAAAAACTCATGTCGCCCATTTATCTGTTGAACTAATGCAGGTGTGAAAGGGGGTCAGACTGCATCCAGGAAAATTGCTGGGTAATTGCCGGGTTGCAGGTGTGAAAGGGGTATAACATATAATATACAAGTCATGCTGACCATTATAGACATGCTGCTCTCGGTCACCCCCGGGGAAGGGGGGGGGGGGGGGGGGCACAGACATATATAGTTTTTTTTTAAATGGGCTGTTTTTTTGAAGAGTAACGTGGCTCTATCTCGAGGGATCTGCCTGGTCTATGCCTTAGGGTATATCCCAAAGAAACCCCAAAGAAGATAAGACATATAACAAAATACATTTTGGTATAGACAACTGGGCACTGCCCCTTTTTTGTTTCGGACAGAATGGTATAAAATAAATACAAATGTTACTTCCCTTTGAATTCTGTGTTGGTTCTTTATGTGTCACTTTTCCCATGTCCTGAGTTATTTATTGTTTCCCACATAGTGGGGATGGAACCAAAACAAAAAATGGCAATGTGAAGTATTGTCAGCAATCGTATCAAGATTTTAAATATAGAGGATGGTGGCGCAGCAAACTCACACAATTAGAGAATAAATTAGGCACCTCAAGGTATATTTAAAATGTCATCTGGGTGGCGTACTCATACTCGCGGTGGCTTGCAGTTGATGACATCATCAAGGTATCTTTTCCATAGGATTTCTTTTAATAACAAGGTATAAAACATAAAATATGGTTTGAGGCTTGAAAAGTGGGTAGCATTTAAAGTGTCTCCCGGGTGGGGTCAAGTCCCGATAACACCCACGCAGGTAGTCGCAATATCACCAACTCACTTGACAAGCCTCTCCCCATAAAAATCACACTAAGTCTGTATCAACATGTTTTGAGAGCCATTCTCTCTTTCTCAGGACCCCAGACTACTGTGCTTCTGATCCTCATATTTATTCTAGAGTCTACTTCCGGTTCCGGGTAATGTAACCCCATAGAATTGTGTTACATTAAGGTGTTCACAATTTAATACATTAAAAGCATATATGAGTGTTCTCCCAGTGTTTTTTTCATTTTTTTTAACAATATAAATTTTATTAGAGATGTCATGAATACAGAGAATAAGCACAACAATGGAACCTACTCAGAGGTATCATAATAAAAAAAAGTATCAATAGGTACATTTACCCATATTACATAGACAACTCTTTTGTGTTTAAGATATTATTTAATTAAAAAAGTAATGAAAATTATTAAAGTAATAGGAAAAGTCAGAAGAAGAGCAAAGTAGGGAAAGAAAGAAAGAAAGAAAAATGAAAAGAGGAGAAGAAAGAAGCTGGGGGGAATAGGAAAAGGTATCCAACATGGCTGGAAATAATCACTGGAAGATCAACACGATATTACCAGATGATCAAGCTAGGTAATTACGCAGGATATTTAGCTAAAAGCTGGTGGGACGTTGAAGTAAGTGGTCCAGGGATTCCAGACTTTTATGAATTTTGTAGAAGAGCCTTTCAAAATACTGGAAATTTACTCCATAGAATGGATATGCCAGATCTTGGCAGTGATTTCAGCCATTGTTGGAAGATTCGAAGATCTCCAATGACCCGCAATACAAGATCTGGTTGCGAGAACAATATGAGGGGCAGATTTATTAAGCTCGGAGAAGAGATAAACTGGAGATAAAGCAGAGAAAAGGTAAAAGGAGATAAAGCACCAGCCAATCAACTCCCAACTGTCTTTTTCAAACACAGCTGATTGGCTGGTGCTTTATCTCCTTTTACCTTTTCTCTGCTTTATCTCGAGTTTATCTCTTCTCCAAGCTTAATAAATCTGCCCCATAGTGAGCAGTTTGTACTGCAAGCGAGATGCCCCTGGGATATCCATGGAAAGGAGAAAACAGCCAGCCTTGAAGGGAATATGTATAGATAAAATGGATTTAGCTAGAGCTGCAATATTGTGCCAGAGAGGGATTAAAACTGGGCAATCCCAACAAATATGAAAAAAAATGTACCATCCATACATTTACATCTCCAACAAAGGGGGGAAATTTCTGCGTTCATTTTATTAAGTCTGACTGGGACATACCGTGTTTCCCCGATAATTAGACCTACCCCGATAATAAGCCCTACCCCAGATTTGGAACATTTGTCCAAAATAAGCCCTTCCCCCGAAAATAAGACCTATGAAATTTCCCATAGATTTTTTTACAGTTGTTAAAGTGTAGCCCTGCTCAGCCCCGCTCACCTCGCCTGTACGGTAATACCACGGCTCCCGTTCCCAGGGATGCATTGCGGTAGGCGCGGCGTGACGTCACACCGCGCACATCACGCTGCGCACATCACGCGGCTGCTGAACAGTACAGCCTGTGCAGCACACAGCGCCGACGGATGTTTTGGGGCCATCAATACCGTACCGTACAGAGTTCCGGTAAACAAACAGGTTTGGGGCCATCAAGAATGTGGGGGCATGTGGAAGATGGATGACTGGGTTCAATTTTGAGATGGTGGACTGGGGCATGTTTTAAAGGAGCACTGGGGCATTTTTTAAAATAAGCCCTCCCCCGAAAATAAGACCTATGGTCTTTTTTGAGTGAAAAAAAAAAAATAAGACAGTGTCTTATTATCGGGGAAACACGGTAGTACCATCTATAAAATAATTTGTATGCATTTTCTTTTAAGCTTACACACATCAGGCTAGAGGCTACATTGGTGTAAATTTCTGACCATTCATCGTCCTCAAGTGTCTCCCCAAATCAGTTTTCCACGCTTTTTCATGCATCTTTAGTGTTTGAACTTGAGGCAACAATAAAAGGTACAGAGAAGATATAAGGCCTTTAGTGGTTACATTACGAAAAACTAGATACTCTATTTTAATAAGGGGTCTAGCAGTGATTTGTGATTTTACCGAAAAGTGGAAATATCTAATTTGGAGGTATTGATACATTAGTAGTTTGAGAAATATCATTAAGAAATCTAATATGTTCTTTTCATTTCTATGTTTTGTAGTTCCACTTTGTTTATTCAATTGGTGGCCTTGCATAATAGGTGTGTCGAAAACAAAAATATAAATTATGTGTAAAAATAAACCTAATGGAAACAGTGTTTTAAGTTTGTATATTAATCTAATTTCTGCTCTTTGCAAGATTCGTTATGAAATTTCTATCCTTCCAAGCATTGGTGATTTTCTGAATCCCAATAAATCTTTTTATATGATTAATTGAACAACTGTGTTTTTCTTTAAGGTGATTGGATAGGTTGAAGTCCTTTTTTTCCACATTCTGTAGATGTTCTGATATTCTCACTCTTATGTAGGGTACACACCAGGACAATCGGTCGGAATTGGATCTATATTGATGGGATCGGACCCTTGTCGTCCTGGTGTGTACCCAGCATAAGAGGTCTGGTGGTCCTGCCTATGTATGATAATCCACAAGTGCATTCCATTAAATGGATTACGTTCAATGTTTGCATGTTATAAAATCATCTATTTTTCATGTGGTTTTATTGACAGTTACTGTATATTGGTAGTTTTTGATGTCTCTGCTGGGATGTTTCTACAACCTATACACATTCCACATCGGTGGAAACTTTCAGTCCGTATTCCATTCCCTTTTTTCTTCTGGTAAGGTACTTCTGACTAGATGATCCTTTAAATATTTTTATTTCCGGTAGATACATTTAGGTTTTGGAGGGATAATATCCTTCAATATGGGGTCCTGCTGTAGTATATGCCAGCCAGTTTTTTTTTAAAAATGGTTTCTACTTTTTTGTAGTTTTGGTCGAATTTCGTGAAGAAGGCAAACTTGAATTGTTCATTTGTATCTCTCTTTTTGTTTCTATTTTCATTTTGTAAAATGTTCTTTTTGATTTCTTCTATTATTTTATCTAGTGTGGCTTCTTTATATCCTTTTGATAAGATATCTTCCTTCATTTTTTTTAATTTGTATCTGATTAATGTTATGGTCACTGCAATTCCTTTTTATGCCTAAGAATTGGCTTAACATCAGTCGATTTGTTGTAAGTTTTAGTTTGAATCTTATTGTTTTCAATGTAAATGGTTAAGTCCAAAAAGTTTCTGTTTTGCTGAGGTGAAACGAAAAGTTGATAAGATAGTTGTTCTGATTTGAAGTTTCGGTGAATTCTCATAGATCGGATTCTTCTCCCTCCCATACCAGTACAACATCATCTATGTATCGCCTCCATTTAAGAAGTTTTGTGTCTCAAGTTATGCTGTGGTAGATGGCTTCTTCTTCCCAATGGGACATATATAGATTTGAATAACTTTGGGCAATATCTTGAATGGATACATAGATGATGTTACACATGGTTTTGCCCATTTAGAGAACACATTTGTACTACGATCATATCTGAATAAGGGCCATAGTACTGTGGGGCAGCACACAGATACATACAGGGGAGCACACACAGGTACATACAGGAGGGGAGCAAACACAGGTACATACAGGGGAGCACACACAGGTACATACAGGACTGGAGCACACACAGGTGTATACAGGGGGAGCACACACAGGTACATACAAGGGGAGCACACACAGGTACATACAGGGGAGCACACACAGGTACATACAAGGGGAGCACACATGAGTACATACAGGAGAGGAGCACACACAGGTACATACAGGGGAGCACACATGAGTACATACAGGAGAGGAGCACACACAGGTACATACACGCGGAGCATGCACAGGTGTATACAGGGGGAGCACACACACACAGGTGTATACAGGGGGAGCACACACACACACACACACACACACACACAGGTGTATACAGGGGGAGCACACATAGGTACATACAAGGGGAGCACACACAGGTACATATAGGGGGAGCACACATGAGTACATACAGGAGAGGAGCACACACAGGTACATACACGGGGAGCACACACAGGTGGATAAAATACAGTGGGGGAGCACACACAGGTACATGCAGGAGGGGAGCATACACAGGTACATACCGAGGGAACACACACAGGTGTATACAGGAGGGAGCACATACAGGTGCATACAGGGGGAGCACACACAGGAGGGGAGCACACACAGGTACATACAGGGGGAGCACGCACAGGAGGGGAGCATACACAGGTACATACAGGGGGAGCACGCACAGGAGGGGAGCATACACAGGTACATACAGGGGGAGCACGCACAGGTAATGTACATACAGGGGAGTACACACAAGTACATACAGGGGGAGCACACACAGGTACATACAGGGGGAGCACACACAGGAGGGGAGCATACACAGGTACATACAGGGGGAGCACACACAGGTAAGATACATACAGGGGAGTACACACAAGTACATACAGGGGGAGCACACACAGCAGTATACAGTGGGGGGAGCACACACAGGAGGGGAGCATACATACACAGGTACTGTACATACAGGGGGAGCACACACAGGTGTATATAGTACAGTGGGTGGAGCACACACAGATACATACATGAGGGGAGCACAAGTAGGTACATGAAGGAGAGGAGCACACACACACACACACACACACACACACACACACACACACACACACACACACACACACGGGGCCGGTGTGTGTGTCTGTCAGTGTCGGTGTCACACACTGACACTCTATCAGGTGCGCTCGGGGAAAGAGAGCAAACACGTGACTCGGGCCCGGGGAGCGCGCGTGTGACAGGACGCGGGGGCGCGCATTGGAAAGCGGGCACACGCCGCCGCCGCCGCCGCCGCTGGAGGAGATGATGATGGCGGAGGGAGAAGCCGCCGTTGCCGTTGCCGTTGCCGCTGTCAGGGACTGAGCGTCGCTCTCCGGCCGCTGCGGTCACCGCCTGCCCGGACATACACCGCGGCCATGGGGAACGAGGCCAGCCTGGAGGCCGGGGAGGGCGGAGTGGGAGCCGGGCAGCCGCCTCCCAGCCCAGGCTCCGGCGTTTCAGCACCAGCCCGCGGACAGCTCCCAGGGCCCAGCAGCAGCTCTGCATCCCCCGGCCGCCCCGGCGACCTCAGGTAACCAGCGCAGGCAGCACAGGGGCCCCTTCGTATGCAGCCCCTCCCCGGGAAAAGGCATCACAGGGGCCCCTCCCCGGGAAAAGGCAGCACAGGGGCCCCTACATATACAGGCAGCACAGGGGCCCCTATCGGGAACAGGCAGCACAGGAGCCCCCTCCCCAGGAACAGGAAGCACAGGGGCCCCTCCCCGGGAAAAGGCAGCACAGGGTCCCCTCCCCAGGAACAGGAAGCACAGGGGCCCCTATATATACAGGCAGCACGGTGGCCCCTCCCTGGGAAAAGGCAGCACAGGGGCTCCTTTTTAAGAACAGGTAGCACAGGGGCCCCTATATATATATATATATATATATATATATATATATATATATACACACACACAGGCAGCACAGGGGCTCCTCCCCGGGTACAGGCAGCACAGGGGCCCCTCCCAGGGAACAGGCAGCACAAGAGCCCCTTCCCAGGAACAGGTAACACAGGGGCATCTATATATACAGGCACCACAGGGGCCCCCTCCCAAGGTACAGGCAGCACAGGGGTACAGCTAGTCCACCAGGGGCCCCTGCATGTACAGGCAGCACAAGGGCCACTACATATGCAGGCAGCACAGGGGCTCCTACCAAGATACCGGCAGCACATGCAGGCAGCACAGACAGTATATATATATATATATATACACAGTCATACTGTCCGCACCATACAGAGACATACGGGAACCTATATATAGAGATATAAAAGCCCTATAATATCTAACACTGACCCCACCATATAGAGAGATAGGATCCATCTGAGCTGTCACTGGTCCCTCTATACAGAGACACACAGTGAGAGCAGGGGGCAGTGCCACATGGCTCTGCACCACCCCCTCCCTCCCCCCCCCCCCCTGCACCGAGTGTGTATATATAGTGCAGGGAGGTCCATCCTCTGTATTCCACTGTGACCTCCATCTGACAGCCCTCACCACAGTATAGTACATTATGTAATCTGTCCATTGCTGTGTTTGATAGGGGGATGATGGTGGTAGTAGTAGCAGTGTTCTGTACATCATGTTGGGTTACTCTATGTATATAGTATATATGTATGCAGGACACACCACTCTGCCTCGTTATATTGCATCATCTGAGCTTACACTCCAGAACTGTGTTAAATCTCTGTGCTCTCAGCCTGTTATTGTGTGTGTGTGTGTGTTATATGCACCGCTCCCTCCCCAGTGCCATAAACTGTATGCTACATGCCTGTTATGTAAATGTAGCGAGTGCAGTGTATATTGCTGCGTCCTGTTGGTGTATCTGACACTCTATGCTACATGCCTGTTATATAAATGCAGCGAGTGCAGTGTATATTGCTGTGTTCTGTTGGTGTATTAGACACTGTATGCTACTGTACATGCCTGTTATATAAATGCATTGAACCAGTGTATATTGCTGTGTCCTGTTGGGGTATCTGTGCCCCAGAAATGCGATCTTCCATTACACACTCTGTCACATTCTCAATGGAATAGCAGAGCACGTTCCCACACTCTATGGCAGAGATACTCACTCTCGCTCTATAATCTTAGTACCCTTGCCAGGGCAGCCCTGAGAAATAAGAGCATTATGATCCCCGGCTACAGCCTGTAGGATGAGCCTCTGTGGCAGAGGAAGGGTTGCAGTGATGGGTGGGGGAATACACTCTGTTCTAGAGGATGTTCTGCAGTGATGGGTCAGGGATGCACTCGGTTGTAGAGGAAGGCTTGCAGCGATGGGTCGGGGGATGCACTCGGTTGTAGAGGAAGGGTTGCAGCGATGGGTCGGGGGGTGCGCTCGGTTGTAGAGTAAGGGCTGCAGTGATGGATCGGGGATCTGCACTCAGTTGTAGAGGAAGGGCTGCAGCAATGGGTCGGGGGATGCGCTCAGTTGTAGAGGAAGGGCTGCAGCGACGGGTCGGGAGATGCACTCGGTTGTAGAGTAAGGGCTGCAGTGATGGATCGGGGGATGCACTCTGTTGTAGAGGAAGGGTTGCAGCGATGGGTCGGGGGATGCACTCGGTTGTAGAGGAAGGGTTGCAGCGATGGGTCGGGGGGTGCGCTCGGTTGTAGAGTAAGGGCTGCAGTGATGGATCGGGGATCTGCACTTGGTTGTAGAGGAAGGGCTGCAGCAATGGGTCGGGGGATGCGCTCAGTTGTAGAGGAAGGGCTGCAGCGACGGGTCGGGAGATGCACTCGGTTGTAGAGGAAGGGTTGCAGCGATGGGTCGGGGGATGCACTCGGTTGTAGAGGAAGGGTTGCAGCGATGGGTCGGGGGATGCACTCGGTTGTAGAGGAAGGGTTGCAGCGATGGGTAGGGGAATACACTCTGTTCTAGAGGATGTTCTGCAGTGATGGGTCAGGGATGCACTCGGTTGTAGAGTAAGGGCTGCAGCGATGGGTCGGAGGATGCACTCGGTTGTAGAGTAAGGGCTGCAGCGATGGGTCGGAGGATGCACTCGGTTGTAGAGAAGGGCTGCAGCGATGGGTCGGGGGATGCACTCGGTTGTAGAGGAAGGGGTGCAGCGATGGGTCGGGGGATGCGCTCAGTTGTAGAGGAAGGGCTGCAGCGATGGGTCGGGGGAAGCGCTCAGTTGTAGAGGAAGGGCTGCAGTGATGGGTCGGGGGATGCGCTTGGTTGAAGAGTAAGGGTTGCAGCGATGGGTCGGGGGATGCACTCGGTTGTAGAGGAAGGGCTGCCGCGATGGGTCGGGGGATGCGCTCGGTTGTAGAGGAAGGGCTGCAGTGATGGATCGGGGATGCACTCGGTTGTAGAGTAAAAGCTGCAGCGATGGGTCGGAGGATGCACTCAGTTGTAGAGGAAGGGCTGCAGCGATGGGTCGGGGGATGCACTCTGTTGTAGAGGAAGGGTTGCAGCGATGGGTCGGGGGATGCGCTCAGTTGTAGAGGAAGGGCTGCAGTGATGGGTCGGGGGATGCGCTTGGTTGAAGAGTAAGGGCTGCAGCGATGGGTCGGGGGATGTACTCGGTTGTAGAGGAAGGGGTGCAGCGACAGGTCGGGGGATGCTCTCGGTTGTAGAGGAAGGGTTGCAGCGATGGGTCGGGGGATGCACTCGGTTGTAGAGGAAGGGCTGCAGCGATGGGTCGGGGGATGCACTCAGTTGTAGAGGAAGGGCTGCAGCGACGGGTCGGGGATGCGCTCGGTTGTAGAGGAAGGGTTGCAGCGATGGGTCGGGGGATGCACTCGGTTGTAGAGGAAGGGTTGCAGCGATGGGTCGGGGGATGCACTCAGTTGTAGAGGAAGGGCTGCAGCGACGGGTCGGGGATGCGCTCAGTTGTAGAGGAAGGGTTGCAGCGACGGGTCGGGGGATGCACTCGGTTGTAGAGGAAGGGTTGCAGCGATGGGTCGGGGGATGCACTCGGTTGTAGAGGAAGGGCTGCAGCGATGGGTCGGGGGATGCACTCGGTTGTAGAGGAAGGGCTGCAGCGATGGGTCGGGGGATGCACCCGGTTGTAGAGTAAGGGCTGCAGCAATGGGTCGGGGGGTGTGCTCGGTTGTAGAGGAAGGGCTGCAGCGATGGGTCGGGGATGCACTCGGTTGTAGAGTAAGGGCTGCAGCGATGGGTCGGGGGATGCACTCGGTTGTAGAGTAAGGGCTGCAGTGATGGGTCGGGGGATGCACTCGGTTGTAGAGGAAGGGTTGCAGCGATGGGTCGGGGGATGCGCTCGGTTGCAGAGGAAGGGCTGCAGCGATGGGTCGGCGGATGCGCTCAGCTGTAGAGGAAGGGTTGCAGTGATGGGTCGGGGGATGCACTCGGTTGTAGAGGAAGGGCTGCAGCGACGGGTCGGGAGATGCACTCGGTTGTAGAGGAAGGGCTGCAGCGATGGGTCGGGGGATGCACTCGATTGTAGAGGAAGGGTTGCAGCGATGGGTCGGGGGATGCACTCGGTTGTAGAGGAAGGGTTGCAGCGATGGGTCGGGGGATGCGCTCGGTTGCAGAGGAAGGGCTGCAGTGATGGGTTGGGGGATGCACTCGGTTTTAGAGTAAGGGTTGCAGCGATGGGTCAGGGGATGCACTCGGTTGTAGAGGAAGGGCTGCAGCGACGGGTCGGGGGATGCACTCAGTTGTAGAGGAAGGGCCGCAGCGATGGGTCGGGGATGCGCTCAGTTGTAGAGGAAGGGCTGCAGCGATGGGTCGGGGGATGCACTCGGTTGTAGAGGAAGGGCTGCAGTGACGGGTCGGGGGATGCACTCAGTTTGAGAGGAAGGGCTGCAGTGATGGGTCGGGGATGCGCTCGGGTGTAGAGGAAGGGCTGCAGCGACGTGTCGGGAATGCGCTCAGTTGTAGAGGAAGGGTTGCAGCGATGGGTCGGGGGATGCACTCGGTTGTAGAGGAAGGGCTGCAGCGACGGGTCGGGGATGCGCTCGGTTGTAGAGGAAGGGTTCCAGCGATGGGTCGGGAGATGCGCTCAGTTGTAGAGGAAGGGCTGCAGCGACGGGTCGGGGGATGCACTCGGTTGTAGAGGAAGGGTTGCAGCGATGGGTCGGGAGATGCGCTCAGTTGTAGAGGAAGGGCTGCAGCGACGGGTCGGGGGATGCACTCAGTTGTAGAGGAAGGGTTGCAGCGATGGGTCGGGAGATGTGCTCAGTTGTAGAGTAAGGGTTGCAGCGACGGGCCGGGGGATGCACTCAGTTGTAGAGGAAGGGCTGCAGCGACGGGTCGGGGTATGCACTCGGTTGTAGAGGAAGGGTTGCAGCGACGGGTCGGGGGATGCACTCGGTTGTAGAGGAAGGGCTGCAGCGACGGGTCGGGGATGCGCTCAGTTGTAGAGGAAGGGTTGCAGCGACGGGTCGGGGGATGCGCTCGGTTGTAGAGGAAGGGCTGCAGCGACTGGTCGGGCTGTGCTCAGTTGTAGAGGAAGGGCTGCAGCGACTGGTCGGGCTGTGCTCAGTTGTAGAGGAAGGGTTGCAGCGACGGGTCGGGGGATGCGCTCTGTTCCAGTGCTCTCGCCATCGCAGCCTAGCCATATGAAATGCAGTTGATCTCTGAAGCATAGAATTAGCCTTCGGCCATTATAGACAGGCACTCGGATGCCTGCAATGCCTGTATACCTGGCAATTCCTGACATTGGAGCATCTCAGCGAGAAGGGAGGAGGAGGAGTATAGGGGATGGGGAATGGAGAAGTGAAGGAGTATTACGGGATGGAGAAGGGAGGAATGGCTGAGTGGAGGATGCAGACGTGGTTAGGGGAGGAATAGAGTGGATGAATGGATGGGGCGGACAGGATCACAGCGGGGGGGGGGGGGGGAGGGGGGTGGACGGAGGATGCTATTATCATTCTATGAATGAGCACCTTACTGAACTTCCATCCACACTGCTATTATTAGTATCTCACTGACATATGTGGATCTCACATCCAGGTCACGTTAGGACGCGGCATAGTGACCCGGGCTGGCAGCAGAGGATCCGTGGGCACAGAGAATTTAATCACTGTGACATGTGACAATCCCAGGAGCATGTAACGAGGTGTGGCTGCCCGTTGTCAGCTGTGTGTGTGGTTCTCGGATCATCTGCACCACACAGGGCAGTAATAGGATCAGCTGACTCTGCTGCTGACCCATCCGGCAGGGATCTCTCACATACTTGCTGTAGATCTGCATTCTGCAGCTGGTGTGTGGTTTGGTGATTAGACATATCCCGGGCTCCTGCCGCCACGTGCGGCCACTGGTCCGCTGTACGTGCTGCCTGCGCAAGCAGCGAAGACCAGCCTGCAGTTGTTGCAGATGCTTGGAAACCACTCGGACAGCACATTAGTGAGGAGAAACCTGCTCAGACATCATTCCTAACAGTCGTCAGTTGTGTATTAGTGGGAATAAAGGCCGGGATTAACCCCTTCCCCGCTGGAAAGAGGGATAAAGCCCATAATTCCTCAGACATGTGTTACCGTCGCACTACATCACTACGGGTCTACTGACAAATCATGGCCAGGCATAATGCAAGACAGAACCAGTATGGTTACAGATATAGGATCACATATACAGGGCCATCAGGGTGGGATCTGCTGCCCGGGATCACATTGTAATATGCCAATCTAATGCCCAGATGTATGTCACTGCAGGGACAGCAGCTCTGAAAGGATCTACTGAACCGGGTGCCAGGGGGTCTGAGCATGCGCGGTTAGTGCTGACCGCACCGCCCCGCCGGCAGTGCGGTCTGTAGCCCATCGGCATCTCAGAATGGCGCTAGCCCTGGTACTCGATGTTGCCCAAAGTTGGTACCCCTCCACTGAAACCTATGGGGGATACGGCTGCTGGTGGCTGGGAGGGTGTTTGGGGGGGGGGGAATCAGCTGCAAATATTCAATAGTAAATGGGCCCCATGTGCCTAATTCAGACCTGCTGGCCTGACAATTTTGTTCTCGAAATGGGGCAAAACCATGCTGCACTGCAGGGGGCAGAGAGTCAAATTTAGGTGGGGGTGTATATATTGCAGTGTAAGAATAAAGCAGACAATATTTTTTCTGCACAGAAACAAAATAACCCACCCAAATCTAACGCTCTCTGCACATGTTACATCTGCCCCACCTGCGGTTTGGTTCTGCCCATTTTGATAACAAATTTGTCCTGTGATCAGGTCTGAATTAGCCTTGGTCTCATTTACTTGGCATTGTGTTTCAGAACATAGCTGGTTAAAGGTCAAAGCAGTGGAGGCTGTAGAGGCAGTGGAGGCTGTAGAGGCTGTGAAGGCAGCTGAGGATGTAGAGGCAGTGGCCTGTGGGGTCTTAGGACATCTCATCATGGCTGGTCTTGTATCGACAATTACTGAGCTGTTGCCAGTGAGGGATATTTCCAGTTTATGTCTATGACTTCCACCGCATTAGTGAGATAAGGACTAGTGACTAGTTCAGCATACACAATTTTGTTGCATTTTGTGTATTGGGCATTACGGTGTGTGGCATTATGTGTAATGGGCATTACGGTGTGTGGCATTATGTGTAATGGACATTACGATGTGTGGCATTATGTGTAATGGGCATTACGGTGTGTGGCATTATGTGTAATGGGCATTACGGTATGTGGCATTATGTGTAATGGGCATTACGGTGTGTGGCATTATGTGTAATGGGCATTACGGTATGTGGCATTATGTGTAATGGGCATTACAGTATGTGGCATTATATGTAATGGGCATTACGGTATGTGGCATTATGTGTAATGGGCATTATGGTGTGTGGCATTATGTGTAATGGGCATTAAGGTGTGTTGCATTTTGTGTAATGGGCATTACAGTGTAATTTTTTGAACACACTGGCCCTGTTCCTAGTGTATTTGTGTGGGAAAATTATTTATTCTGAAGCCCGTATGCATAAATGAATAAATGCATAAAAGACACGCCACTCCAATGGTGCACCCCCTACTGAAATGGTCTGCACACGCCTATGGTAGTCATATCCGTCAAATCCATGAATGCTTCAGTGCAAAAAAAAATATTGAAAAATAAATAATTTTATTTTTTTTAAATGCGTGGGGTCCCGCCCCACGGCCATAACCAGCCCCAGGCTCCAAGAGCCAGTCCTAGTTTTAAAAAATCAGGGAACTAGGCATGAAGGGCTTACTAGTAATAGATAATGGGGAAAATTTGTATTCTTAATACGTGTGAATATGAGTGGCAGCGCCATCGTATTTCATATACAAATTCGTATTCCGGAGGGAAAGTTACAAAGCAGTCATATTTGACTACTTTGTATTTTCCGATGGCGCATGGATTTGTATTTTTGCCGATACGAATTCGTATTTTTAAATACAAATTCGTATTCTAAATACAAATTTGTATTTTAAGTAAAAATTTGTATTTGAAATAAAAATCCATATCGGCAGCCTGCATGGAGTCAGATCCGTGCAGGCTGCAGTGTAAAAAAAAAAATAGAAACCCACAGACATAACCAGCCCCAGGCTCAAAGAGCCGGTCCTGGTTTTAAAAAAAATCAGGTAACAATTGAAAGAGGGTTCCCCTTATTTTATAAAACCAGCACTAGGCCCAAGGGCCGGTCCTTGTTTCCAAAATCTGGGGGACCACAGATATATATATATATATGTGTGAAAAGAAATTGGAGAAAAAGCGCAGATATGTGTCCACACCCCCTGACGAAGTCCCCAGATGACGAAACGCGTTGGGCGTGGCCTAAACTGACAACGCTGTGCTTTTGGAGTTCCTGACCACGGAGGCTCCGGCGGTGGCGAAAAGGCTGGTCCCGGCTATTCAAGTCGTTGGTGCACCGTGTTGTATATCACTGTGGCAAGCTGTTTGCTGTTATCTATGATGTATGCAGGGGTGGATTGGCCCTGGCGGGAAACTGGCCGGCCCATAATAGTCATGAAAAGGCCGCTCACCCCCTGGCCGGGCCGCAGACCGCCATCTCTGCTGTTAACGGCCGTGGCCGCAGCACTTGCCCCTAACAAATATGGCTGCAGCCAGCCTCGGCTATTACAGAAGTAAAAATGGCCGCGTGAGGGTTGGTGCGCATGTGCGGCCGCACGGAGCTGCTCCCGCGGTTCTGTGTGTGACATGCAATGTGTGAGGATGGTTGCGCAGGGAGGCTCTCTCCCTGCTGTACATCCCTGGCCGCCTCTGTCCTCACACTCTGTGGCTGCCGGCTGCCAGTACATGTCAAACTGCATTAGAGGCAGCGGCGCCGGCAGCACAGAGCTCCCTCCTGACTCCCCAACCCCCTTTCATGTCATCAGTCATGACAGCAGGTACTGGAAAGGGGGTGGAGCTACATGGAGGGGAGGGGCGGAGTTACACAAGTGGAAGGGGCGGGGCTACACGGGAGCACATCTATTGGAAGGAGAAGTAGATGAAGTGCTGCCTGCCTGCCAGACAGTTTTTAAGGTGTGGGAGAGAGTTTCATACTGTCAGTAACTGGTGCAGGTGTTATGCAGCACTACTACTGTCAGCAACTTTTGCTGGCTTTACGCAGTGCTACAACTGTCGGTAACTAACTGGTGCGGGCGTTACTCATCACTACTACTGATGGCAACTGGTGGGGTAATTACACAGCGCCGCTACTGTCAGCAACTAGTGCGGGCGTTATGCAGCGCTACTACTGTCGGAAACTGGTGTGTGAGTTACACAGCGCCACTACTGTCTACATCTGGTGCGGGCGTTACGCATCACTACTACTATCGGCAAATGGTGCGGTAATTACACAGCGCTACTACTGTCAGCAACTGGTGTGGGTTTTACGCAGCGCTACTACTGTCAGCAACTGGTGTGGGCGTTACACAGCGCCACTACTGTCGGCAACTGGTGCTGGCGTTACACAGCGCCACTACTGTCGGTAACTGGTGCTGGCGTTACACAGTGTGACTGTCGGTAACTGGTGTGGGAGTTGCGCAGCACCACTACTGTCGGCAACTGGTGCTGGCATTACGCAGTGCTACTACTGTCAGTAACTGATGTTGGAGTTACGCAGTGCCACTACTGTCAGAATTGGTGCTGGCGTTACGCAGCGCTACTACTGTTGGCAACTGGTGCGGCATTATGCAGTGCCACTACTGTCGGTAACTGGTGTGGGAGTTACGCAGCACTACTACTGTCGGTAACTGGTGCGTGCATTATGCAGCGCTACTACTGTCGGTAACTGGTGTGGGAGTTACGCAGCGCCACTACTGTCAGCAACTGGTGCAGACCTTATGCATCGCTACTTCTATCGGCAACTGTGCGGTAATTACACAGCGCCGCTACTGTCAGCAACTGGTGTGGGTTTTACGCAGCGCTACTACTGTCAGCAACTGGTACTGGCGTTACACAGCGCCACTACTGTCGGTAACTGGTGCTGGCGTTACACAGTGCGACTGTCGGTAACTGGTGTGGGAGTTGCGCAGCGCCACTACTGTCAGAAATTGGTGCTGGCGTTACGCAGCGCTACTACTGTCGGCAACTGGTGCGGCATTATGCAGTGCCACTACTGTCGGTAACTGGTGTGGGAGTTACGCAGCACTACTACTGTCAGCAACTAGTGCGGGCGTTACGCATCGCTACTACTATCCGCAACTGGTGCAGTAATTACACAGCGCTACTACTGTCAGCAGCTGGTCCGGGCATTATGCAGTGCCACTACTGTTGGTAAATGCTGCAGGCATTGCGCAGCGCCACTACTGTTGGCAACTGGTGCTGGCGTTACGAAGCGTCACTACTGTCAGCAACTGGTGCGGCGTTATGCAGTGCTACTACTTTCGGTAACTGGTGCGGGTGTTACGCAGAGCCACTACTATTGGCAACTGGTGAGGACGTTACGCAGCGGCACTACTGTTGGCAACTGGTGTGGGTGTTACGCAGCGCTACTACTGTCAGCCACTGGCGTGGGCATTACGTATAATCGGCGCTGCTACTGTGGCCAACAGTGGGCATTATATGTAAACCGAGCCTCTACTGTGGACATTATGTGTGTGTGTGTGTGTGTAAGGGTTCTACTACTGTGGGCATTATATGTATAAGCAGCGCTACTACTGTGGGCATTATATGTAAAGGGAACACTACTACTGTGGATATTTTGTGTAAGGGACACTACTGTGAAGCATTATGTGAATAAGGGGCACTAGGTGCTGTGCAGGGCGGAACTAGCTGTGTGCCAGTGCTACCTTGCCCACCTACATGACCACTCACTGCCAATTGCCAGCCGCCACTGCTCTCAGAGCTTGTGGTCCAGCAGCTGCAGTTATTGATTGGCTGTCAGACCACAAGCTTCAATTGGCTCACCAGCCGGCACCTTATTTAAAAATCAATTCAGCGCCTTTGCAGGCTCTGCTCTACTCCCCGTCTTCAGTAGCAGCAGCTACGGTGGTGCCGGGATGCCAGATGCTCGGCCCTGGGCTGGACTATACTGGATTACACAGTTAGCATTAATGCAGGCATACTGCAATGGGCATTACTCCGCGCATTGTGTAAGGGGCACTAATGATTTATTATGTGTATTAGGCACTACTGGTTGTATTTTATAAGGGGGACTAATGGGGCAATGAGGAGGAGGGAGGAGGCGGGACACAGAGTCAGAGTGACAGTGTCACTTGTCCTCCGGGCTCCAGCTCCTGCGGCCGTGTGACCTGCCTCTGAGCTGTGACTGTCACTGTGCTCAGCAGCTGCCTCTGGTCGGTCGGCGCGCGGTGTGAGTTTGTCTGCCCGGTGAGTTGTGCTGTGCTGCCGCTGGCACGGGGGGGGGGGGGCATATCTGGCACTGTGGGGGGCATATCTGGCACTGTGGGGGCATACCTGGCACTGTGGGGGGGCATATCTGGCACTGTGGGGGGGGCATATCTGGCACTGTGGGGTGAAGACCTAGGACTGGGGGGGCATATCTGGCACTGTGGGGGGCATACCTAGCACTGTGGGGGCATATCGCGCACTGGGGGCATATCTGGCACAGTGGGGGGGCATACCTAGCACTGTGGGGGGCATATCTAGTACTGGGGGCATTATGGCTCTATGGGGTCATATCTGAAACTTTCTGGCACTGTGGGGGCATATGTGGCACTGTGGGGGCATATTTGGTACTGTCTGACACTGTGGGGGCATATGTGTGGCAATGTGGGGGCATACCTAGCACTGTGGGGCATACCTAGCACTGTGGGGGCATATCTGGCACTGTGTGGGCATATTAGTAAGGGGCATCAGTTGTGCGGCAGCGGCACAATGGGCATTATGGTGTGGGGCATAATGTGTAATGGGCATGTAGTATACTTATGTAATGGTTGTGTGGGACGTATAATAGGCATTCCGGTGTGTTTTTGGCGCGCGCCTTCGGCGCGCACTTTCCCTGTTGTCCTTAGTTTAAAAAAATTGTTGAGCCCTGCATAACTCGTAATGGGCATTATGGCCACTGGTGCGCACTGTCACTGTTGTCCTTCTTTCAAGAAAATTGTTGAGCCCTGGCATAACATGTAATAGGCACTATGGCATGTGGTATAATATGGATGTGTGACGTGTAATAGGCATTATGGTGTAAATTTTTGGTGCGCACTGTCCATTTGGTCGCTGTTTTTTTTTTATTGTCTACTCATGGCATAACATTTAATGGGCATCATGGTGTGTGCCATAATGTGTAATGGCATCAGTGTGTGGCATAACGTGTCATGGGCATTACAGTGTGTAACGTAATGTGTATGTGGCATTACCATGTGCAAAATAAAAAATAGATTTGAAGCAAATGTAAAAAAACAACAACCATAAGGGGGGTCAAGGGGTGGGGGTGGGGCCTGTAGGTCAAATGTTTTTGTTTGTATTTTCCTGTGGAGTGTCAATGTGCTATTTATTTAAAATGGGGGCCAGAGTGTTTTATTTATCATTATTGAGGCCTATATGTTTTTTTCTGTAGTGGCGAATGAGTTTGTTTTGTTTTTTTCTCCAGTGGGCGGACAATGTTTGTGACAGTGGACGTCTCAATCCTTATATTTGAACGCTTTATAGTGGCAATAGTATACACTCACATTTAAAACTAGCAAGGAAGGCTGCAACTGTGTCTAACTCTGTATCTCACCTCTTTTAACAGACCCCACCCCTTAACAGGCTCCGCCTCCATTAGGGCTGCTCTGAGAAATTTTCCGGGCTGGTTTTCCATCCCAATCGCCCCTGGATGTATGTGAGCCTGCACTTTTAGTAAAATTTGTTTTACACTTTGCTCATATCTGCGCTTTTTCTCCAATTTCTTTTCACATGTGATTGGGACATTTAAAGCTAAGGTCTGGCTTTATTTGGAGAGAGCTGCACTACATCCTGACCCAAGGACGCACTTGTAGGGTAATGCCACAGCTGTGGGGAGACTTTTTCTACAAGTCTCCCCGGCCAAAGCATTAACCACCCGACCGGTCAGTCTGGGCTGAGATCCTGAGGAAGTGGGGACCCCCCCCCAATGAAGGGGGTCCCACCTCCAGAATTTACCAGCCCAGACTGAAGCCTGGGGCTGTCCCTGGTACCCCTGGGCTGTGGGTACCGGGCTGATTGTAGTGTAAAATGAGTGAGTAATATTAATGAGTTCCAGCAAGCCTGGGCCGCATACTGGGACTTGGAGAACCACAAGTCCAGCATGCGGCCCATTAATGGGCTTGCTAGGACTCCTAGTTCCACAGCAGAACCAATAATTAAGTAAAAAAACACACTGACATCTAAAAAATAAACCTTTTTTACATTCAGAGCCCACTCATACATATACTTACCCCTATCTAGGTCCTCTTGAATTTGTACACTACTGCTGAGAGTGCTGACCCGGACAGAGGCGGTGGCCGTGGCGGGCTGCACAGTGCACCTCAGTCCGCAGCACGTGACGTTGGTTACAATGAAGGAGGAGGAGGGCCAGTTGATCCAGGCTCTCCCCCTCCTCTTTTCTACTCCCTCTCCATTGGTACTGGTGCCGGGGCTCCACGTCACAACCTAGTGACCAGCCCGGCGTGTAAACTACCTAAACTTCTGCCCGTGCGCGCAGTAGCGCTGTGATGACACTGATACGCGTCGACGTGCGCCACTACATCCACGTGAAGCTAAGCCCTGGAGCTCTCTAGTTTTTACTAATTCTTGTGTATGTGTAACGATTGTTAAGGAATCAGGGAGCTTTAATTGGGAGCAGCAAGCCACACATTATCCAATTTATCAGTTTTTTTACACATAAGTATAGTGTATTGGTGCGCCCGATTGGCCGGCTTCCCCCTCCCCTGCCTGGTTCCCCCCGACACCGTGTGTCTAAATATATCACACATCTGCTGGAGGATTGCCAGGTTGGGAGTGTGAGTGAGCCGGGTCAAAAAATATTGTTGTTCCGGCGTGTAAACTACCTAAACTTCTGCCCGTGCGCGCAGTAGCGCTGTGATGACACTGATGCGCTCGACGTGCGCCACTACATCCGCGTGAAGCTAAGCCCTGGAGCCCGGGCACGGAGGACAGGAGGCCCGGCACCTGTACACCTGATGGGAGGCCTGTCCCCGGAGATCCGGTGGAAGGGGAGGCCTCACCCTGGATACCCGGTGGGAGGGGAGGCCATGTACATCTGACGGGAGACCTGTCCCTGGAGACCCGACACTGCTGGAGGTAAAGGGAAAGTGGGAGGGAGGGAGCAGAGCAAGGTATAAGTGACCCCCCTCTCTCACCCCCTCTCCCTCCTTTAATTTACTGGAACAGGGATTGGATTATGGATGGGATTATGAGATATAAATTGTTGCCACTGTCTCCCCTTCTCTCTCCCCTTTTTTCTCTCTTTCCCTCTCTTCATCTCCCTTCTCTCTTCCCTCTCTCTCTCTTCCCCTCTCTTCATCTCCCCTTCTCTCTTTCCCTCTCTCTCTCTTTCCCCTCCCTCTCTTTCTCTCTCCCCTCCCTCTCTCCGTCTCCCCCTCCCTCTCTTTCCCTCTCTCCATCTCCCCCTCCCTCTCTCTTTCCATCTCCCCCTCCCTCTCTCTTTCTCTCTCTCCGTTTCCCCTCCCTCTCTCTCCGTCTCCCCCTCTCTCTCTCTCTTTCCCGTTCTCTCCCCTCCCTCTCTTTCCCTCTCTCCCCTCTCTCTTCATCTCCCCTCCCTCTCTTTCTCTCTCTCCGTCTCCCCTCCCTCTCTCTTTCTCTCTCTCCGTCTCCCCCTCCCTCTCTCTTTCTCTCTCTCCGTCTCCCCCTCCCTCTCTCTTTCCCTCTCTCCGTCTCCCCCTCTCTCTCTCTTTCCCTCTCTGTCTCCCCCTCCCTCTCTCTTTCCGTCTCCCCCTCCCTCTTTCCCTCTCTCTGTTTCCCCCTCCCTCTCTTTCCCTCTCTCTCCGTCTACCCCTCTCTCTCTCTTTCCTTTCTCTCCCCTACCACTCTCTTTCCCTCTCTCCCCTCTCTCTCCATCTCTCCCTCCCTCTCTCTTTCCTCTCTCCATCTCCTCCCCTTCGTCTCTCTCTCCGTCTCTCCCTCCCTCTTTCCCTCTCCCCCTCCGTCTCTCTCCGTATCCCCTTCTTTCCCTCTCTCTCTCTCTCTGCATCTCCCCTTCTCTCTCCTTCTCTTTCCATCTCCCCTTCTCCCTCTCTTTCCGTCTCCCCTTCTATCTCTCTTTCTGTCTCCCCTTCTCTCACGCTCCCCTGTGCCTTTACCCTCCCCCTTCTTTCTTTTTCTCAGTCCCATGGACTATTTTCGGTACTCTTTACCTAGAAGGGCGCCCGTCGCGGGCATCGCGGGTACATTTATGTCTGGCCGCGACGCGACCGACGCGATGCCCGCGATTTCCCATTGAAACCCATGTTAAACATGGAAATCGTGTCGGTCGCGTCGCGGCCGGCCATAAATGTACCCGCGATGCCCGCGACGCGATGCTCCCGTTTACCATAGGAATCAATGTTAAAAGGCGCGATGGACCCGATTTTACTGTTAAATGGGCTCAATGGACCCGATTTGGCCATAGAAATCAATGTTAAATGGGCCACAGAGCCCATTAACCCTTAAATGTCCCCCCCAATTTTTAACGCCACCCCACGATCCACGCGAACCCGAAGCGTGGCGAGCGCAGCGAGCCCGCGAGGGGCGGCGGTACGCGTCCTCCCGACCTTTTCATGCCCTACTATCCACTAGGGCGTGGAGTGAGAATATAATAATAGTGTGGCGAGCGCAGCGAGCCACCGAGCCCGAAGCGTGGCGAGCGCAGCGAGCCCCGCGAGGGGACGCGGATACCTTCACAGTTATACGCGTCCCCTCGCGGGCTTCACAGGTGTCCGTGGCGACGCCGACACCTGTGAAGCCCGCGAGGGGACGCGTCTACCTGTGAAGGTATCCGCGTCCCCTCGCGGGGCTCGCTGCGCTCGCCACGCTTCGGGCTCGGTGGCTCGCTGCGCTCGCCACACTATTCTATTCTCACTCCACGCCCTAGTGGATAGAAGGGCATGAAAAGGTTGGAGGACGCGTACCGCCGCCCCTCGCGGGCTCGCTGCGCTCGCCACGCTTCGGGTTTGCGTGGATCGTGGGGTGGCGTTAAAAATTGGGGGGGACATTTAAGGGTTAATTGTGCTTATTTGGGCTCTGTGGCCCCATTTAACATTGATTCCTAGGCCAAATCGGGTCCATTGAGGCATTTAACAGTTAAAATCGCGGTCAATCAGCCTTTTTAACATTGTTCCCTATGGGAAAATCGCGGTCATCGCGGGCATCGTGGCCATCCAGATTTACCCGCGATGCCCGCGATGCCCGCGATGACCGCAGCCCGCGATGACCGCGATTTTTACCCCCGACGCCCGCGATTTCAATCGCTGGCGCCCTTCTAGGTAAAGAGTACCCTATTTTCCTCTTGCCCCCTCTTTCTCACTCCTCCTTCTCTCTGCCCCTAGTCTCTTTTTCCTTATGTCTCTTCTCCCCACCTTTCTCTCTCTATCCCCCCCCCCCCTCAACCTGGCACTATCTTCCCCCTTTCTCTTCCTGACACCTTCTCTCTCTCCCTGGGCAGAATGTAATGCCACTCGAATTCGGCAGCCGAGCAGGATACCAGCAAATACTTACAAGGTAAAAACCATGCCTTGTGATTGCCTCTATAAAAAGAGTCAGAATTTGACCGGCATTCCGCACAGTCACTGAACTTCGGAGACATTACATTCTGCCCCTTGTCTCCCCCCCTACATCTTCTCTCTCCCTGCCATTCTCTCTCACACCTCCCTTTCTATATCTTGCTCCTCACTACAATGCCCCCACCCTAAAGGGGTGTACACATGGGGTGATTCTTCCAAGCGATTATAACTACATTGTTAAAATCGCTTGGAAGGTTTCCCTGAATCGCCCCATGTGTACACAGCGGGCGATAGTGATACGCAGCCCAGCACCATCGCTATTGCCCTGCCAAATAGACAGTGCAGGCAAGGATATTTTTGCTATACTTTGTATATGGCTGCGGCTCCCAGGGCTGGCAGGATGTAGTTAGCCATCCTAGAAATTGCTGAAACAGAGTCCTGTAATGACATTTTAAGTAGGGGAGGCCCCGTTCAACATTTTGCTAAGGGACCCACAGAGTCCTAGTTACGCCTCTGTGTGGAAGCAATCTATACTCACCAGGTCCTCCGGCGTAGATCGCGTCCTCTTGGGTGCAAAGTAGGCATCCATGGACTTGGCAAATAAAATCCTGCGAAACCTGGTGCCAGCACGAGCTGACAGGAGGAGACGCAGGATGTGTTTACATCCTGCGGCTCCTCCTTCCGAATAGCGCTATTGGCTGCCTAGTGGCACCTTGCAGACAATCAGGAGTCACCCCTGGCTGTGGCATTACCCTGCTGGCTGGTTGGGCCTAATGCTGGTTCTTGAAATATGGGGGACCCCTACTCGCTTTGTCCCCTGTATTTTGGAAACCAGGACCAGCACTTAGGCCTGGTGCTGGTTTAAAAAAATAAGGGGACCCCTCTTTCAATTGTTCCCTAATTTTTTTAAACCAGGACCAGCTGTTTGAGCCTGGGGCTGGTTATGCCCGTGGGGGGACGGACCCCATGCTGTATTTTTAAATTATTTATTTCTCTCTTTTTTTTTTACACTGAAGCCTACACGGATCTGACGGAACCTTTCAGGCTTCTGTCAAATATGCCTGGAAAATGAAGTGTATTTTTCCAGGCGTATTTTACCGGCAGTTAGCGTCCGTATCCCGGTTATTACTGGCCGTATTGAAAATATGGCCGCTTAGAAAATTAGGAATCACCATTCTTTTGAATCATGATTCCTATTCCTATTCTTTCGATGGCGTATAGATTTGTATTTGTAAATACAAATTCGAATGTGCCATGAATACGAATACAGATAGTAAATCCCGAAAATACGAATACATATAAATTAGGCGTATTTTTGGATACAAATACGCCTATTTTATACTTATTTTTGTTAATACATTTCCCCCATTATCTGGTTGGTTGTCATAGCAACATCCCATGTGAAATTGAACTCCTTCTATGTGTAATTGATTATGAATTGCGGAGCAGGGTTTGCATGTTACAGATTGTTCAGGCTTCGGAGAAAGGGTACTTATGTATTATCTGGGCTCCCATGCAATGTTCCCTCTAATTTTACGAAGGCTGTGTGCGGCAAAAGATTTTGGCTGTGCAACTTTGAAAGGAAATTTTAATTTTTGTGCGTCACTTATATATAACTGGAAAATTACGTTCAGCATTTGTGTTAACTTTACTTCAAAATGATATTAAACAT